>NC_047092.1:140661135-141291905 GCF_902459505.1 Geotrypetes seraphini | reverse complement strand
AATTGCTTACATATCGCAACGTTTTCCATGTGTCTACTAGTATGATATTATCTTTACTGTAACTAGGCATTTTGATACTGAGTACCTGACATAAACGCAACGGAGACATGAGTTGCCATTCTACCCATAACCAATCAGGGAGTGTTTCCATGAGTTCTGGGAGGACCCAATACATACCATGGCGCAAAATATAGGCTTGATGATACCTATAGAAATTTGGAAAATTTACCCCTCCCTCTGAAATTGGTCTTTGTAAGGATACCAGAGCCACTCTAGGAGTTTTACCCAGCCAAATAAATTTTAAAAGAATACTATTTAATTTTTTATAAAAGGACCCTTGAAAATAAACTGGCAACATTCCCATCTGATAGCAAATCACAGGTAAAATCATCATTTTAATAGTTTGGACTCTCCCCCACCATGAAAGATGTAAAGGATTCCATTGCTCACACATCTCAGTAACCTTCTTTAATAATGATTTTTCATTTATTTTCATTGTTTCGTCCAATGTTTTTTTAATCCAAATACCTAAATACTTTATTCCCTCCTCCTTCCAAAGAAAGGGAAATGAATCAAACAATCCTTTTGTACAATGAACATTGAGTGGAAGAATTTCTGATTTATTCCAATTTATTTTATATCCTGAAAATTTTCCAAAATTCTCAATTAATTCAAGTAAGCAAGGAATGGGTTTCTCAGGATTTCTCAAATAGAGCAATATATCATCCGCATAAGCCGAGATCTTATATTCCCGATCTTTATGAAGAATACCCTGAATCGCTTCTGTTTGCTGAATGGCTAATAACAAGGGTTCCAAAACAATATCAAAAAGCAAAGGAGATAAGGGACAACCTTGTCTAACCCCCCTTTGCAATTTAAAACCTTCTGAAAAATTATTATTAATATATAATTTAGCAATGGGGGAGCTATACAATGCTTGAACCATTTGTATAAAACCTGAGCCAATACCGAACCACTCCATCGCTTGATACATAAAGGTCCATTCAACACGATCAAAAGCCTTTTCTGCATCAAGTGATACAGAAAAAACTGGATCTATTAAAGCTTTGGATAAATTCAACATATGTAGTGCAAGCCTAGTGTTGTTAGAAGAATGTCTTTGAGCAACGAATCCTGTTTGGTGCATACCAATAATGAAAGGAAGAGCTTTAGCCAAACATATAGCCAAAATCTTAGCTAAAATTTTCCCATCAATATTAATTAACGAAATAGGCCTGTAATTTGACACCAGTGTGGGATCTTTATTTGGCTTTGGCAAAACTATAGTTAATGATTCAGCCATGGTACCCATAATACAACCTTTATTAAGTTGAGTCTGATAAAATTTAATAAAAATGGCAACAGGGTAATTTGAAATCTATATATATAAAATCGGAGGTATGTATGTGTGTATGTGCCGCGATCACGCAAAAACGGCTTGACCGATTTGAACAAAACTTGGTATGCAGATCCCTCACTACCTGGGGTGATATGTTCTCGGGGTCTCGCGGCCCACCTGAACACGTGGGCGGAGCTACAAACAGAAAATCAGATTTCACCCATTCATGTCAATGGAAAAAATGTAAAAAGCTGCCATTCTCACAGTAATTCAAAAACGGCTTGACCGATTTGAACGAAACTTGGTATGCAGATCCCTCACTACCTGGGGTGATATGTTCTGGGGGTCTCGTGGCCCACCTGAACATGTAGGCGGAGCTACAAACAGAAAATCAGATTTCACCCATTCATGTCAATGGAAAAAATGTAAAAAGCTGCCATTCTCACAGTAATGCAAAAACGGCTTGACCGATTTGAACGAAACTTGGTATGCAGATCCCTCACTACCTGGGGTGATATGTTCTGGGGGTCTCGTGGCCCACCTGCACACGGCTACAAACAGAAAATCAGATTTCACCCATTCATGTCAATGGAAAAAATGTAAAAAGCTGCCATTCTCACAGTAATTCAAAAACGGCTTGACCGATTTGAACGAAACTTGGTATGCAGATCCCTCACTACCTGGGGTGATATGTTCTGGGGGTCTTGCGGCCCACCTGCACACGTGGGCGGAGCTACAAACAGAAAGTCAGATTTCACCCATTCATTTCAATGGAAAAAATGTAAAAAGCTGCCATTCTCACAGTAATTCAAAAACGGCTTGACCGATTTGAACGAAACTTGGTATGCAGATCCCTCACTACCTGGGGTGATATGTTCTGGGGGTCTCGCGGCCCACCTGCACACGTGGGCGGAGCTACAAACAGAAAATCAGATTTCACCCATTCATGTCAATGGAAAAAATGTAAAAAGCTGCCATTCTCACAGTAATTCAAAAACGGCTTGACCGATTTGAACGAAACTTGGTATGCAGATCCCTCACTACCTGGGGTGATATGTTCTGTGGGTCTCACGGCCCACCTGCACATGTGGGCGGAGCTACAAACAGAAAATCATATTTCACCCATTCATGTCAATGGAAAAAATGTAAAAAGCTGCCATTCTCACAGTAATTCAAAAACGGCTTGACCGATTTGAACAAAACTTGGTATGCAGATCCCTCACTACCTGGGGTGATATGTTCTGGGGGTCTCGTGGCCCACCTGCACACGTGGGCGGAGCTACAAAAAGAAAATCATATTTCACCCATTCATGTCAATGGGGGTCTCGCGGCCCACAACTCTATGTTGCTTGCTCAAGTGTGGGTTCACCCAAGAATTTATATGTTCTTGCTCCTGGAGGTGAAACTAAAAATGTTGTTTATAATCAAGTTTTGCGTTAGTTGTATTGTATTCATTTTGTCAAATATTTCACATTATAAGTTGAATATATGTGTGTGTGTGTATGTATGTATGTTCCAGCATAACTCTTCAATGCATGGACAGATTTCAACCAAACTTGACATACACATTACTTACTATCTGAGGACAAACACTGTGGGGGTAGGAAGGGGGGATATGTAAAAATGATTGAAAATGACAAATTTTAGTATCTACCCCATAGTGTTTTTGGGCTCACAGATGAATACTCAGCATAACTCTGAAACGCATGGAGAGATTTCAACCAAACTTGGTACACATATGACTTACTATCTGGGGAAAAATATTGTGCAGGTGGGACGGGGTAAAATACTGTGGGGGTGGGAAGGAGGTGATATGTTAAAATTATCAAAAGCGACAGATATTAATGTCCAACCCATAGTTTTCGGGCTCGCAGAGATGAATACCGACACTTCCGATGCCGTTTAAGTCTAAGTTCAGCCCCATAGAGAGGGACATTCCTTTGGGACATGTGGAGGGTAGGGGGTTGGGATATGGGGGTGGGGCATATGGGACATGTGGGGGGGGGTAACGTGGGGGGTGGGACATGTGGGACATAGTGGGGTGGGACATGTAGGGGGTTGGACATTTTGGGATAAATAAATATCCGGGCAACGCCGGATAATCATCTAGTGATTTATAAAACTCCACAGAATAACCATCTCCACCTGGAGCGGATCCAACTCTAAGGGACTTCAGTGCTGCTTGCAATTCGTTTAATGATATTGGCTTATCTAAACTTTCTTTTACTTGCTCAGGAATTTTCGGTCCCTTAATTAACTTTAAAAATCTCAAACCATCCTTTTCTTTATCTAAATAAGTCTCAGAAGAATATAAGTTTTTATAAAAATGTAAAAATTGTTTTAAAATCATTCCAATTTGAGAATAAAAATTCCCCCTTTCATCTTTAATCATTACTATCTTTGTTTTCCGATTTTTTGCTTTTAGATAATTTGCTAACATTCTTCCCGCCTTATTTGAATTTCCATAATACACTGCTTGTTGAGATAATAAATCTTTTCTAATCAACTTAGAGGAAATTTCATTATATTTCCCTTTCGCTTTCATGAGATCTTGTAATACAGAATGTTCCCATTTCTCAATTAATTTTGACTCTAATATCTTTATTTCCTGTTCCAAATTATAAAATTGTTTTTAAGATATGCCGAAAAAGAAATAATTTGGCCTCTCATAGTTGCCTTAAAAGCATCCCATAATGTTTCTATAGAGATATCTTTCGTATTATTAATTTGAAAATATTCATTTATTTTCACTTGCATTTCCTCAATAAAATTTGGTTCCACCAGCAGTGTATTATCAAATCTCCAGATTGGTCTATTATCCTCCTTATCAATTATCTTTATTTTAATCCACACCCCACCATGATCAGACAAAATAATTGGATCTATGGAGGCTTGTGTTACTTGTTGAACTAATGTACTAGAAACAAATATATAATCAATCCTTGAAAAAGACTTATGAACATGGGAACAAAATGAAAATTCCTGATCATTAAAATGAAAGATTCGCCATATATCTTTCAGATCACAGTTTTGTATCAAATTATCTAGCCCTAATGATTTCATTACTCTATTCGTTTTTTTATCCATAATAGGATCTACAACAGCATTGAAATCCCCAGCCACAACTAGATTAGAAGCAGCCAGTGGTAATAATATTTGTTGTAAAGATTTAAAATATTCAAATTGATTAGAATTAGGTGCGTATATATTGAAAAGCGCCATGGAAATATTTCACAGAACCATTTCCACATGCACCCACCTTCCCAATGGGTCAGCAGTGATTAGGTTAAAATTTGCATTACATCTTTTATTTACCAGTATTGCAACACCTGCTTTCTTCTTGACAGCTGGGGCATAAAAAACTTGCTTAATCCAACCACCTTTTAGCTTTTGAGACTCTACTGGTGACAGATGAGTCTCTTGAATGAAACATATATCAACACCTTGATCTTTCAAGAATAAAAGTGTTTTCTTCTTCTTAATTGGATGGTTTAAACCGTTGACATTTAGTGAAAGTATTTTAAGTTCCATTTAAATATTTATCACTGTCATAAATCTTTCCCAATATAAATTTCAAATTATTATAATATTCCCTTTTTCCGAACATTTCCCTTAATTTATCATTACACAATTCCCTTCCCTCTCTTAAAATTTTATAAAATCTATTCATAATACACAATAAACCTTTCCCTATTCCCACCCTTATCCCTCCCCCATGCATATTGCGATAACTTGAAGTCATAAGAACCCAGCAAACCCACTCTCTTCACCCATAAACATTTTGTATTACTATTTCTTCTTTTAAAATATCTCTTATTCCAACCACACATTTTAAAAGACTATATAATCTCATTAAATATCTCCCAACCATATATCATATTCTACTGCGTATCTCTACCCCATATAACTGAATAATTTAATATTTAAAACTCAGTGACAAAAAGCATAAAAAACTGTAACATATCTTTTATCAATACTGATTCTTCCCCCTTTTTTATTTTTTATTTTTTTTATTTTTATATATATTGTAATCTTGCCCAATACACTCTATTTTGAATATATTATATACCATTTAAACTATTATAGCATACAATCTTCATCTCTCTAGTCTTTCAAAACAAATCATAGCTTTTAGCACAGAGTCACTTTTTGAATCATATGAACAAACCAAGGACTGTTCCATTCTCAAATATTGAGACATGAAAATTCTCATTCCTTAGGTTTCAGTCAGAATTCCAAACCAGTATGTGGGATATATCAAGTTGTACTCTTCTGTTACACTGTACAACCCAGAAAGTGTTAATCAATTAATATCCATCTTTTAGTATCCAATTTCCACACACTTTGAGCAATGTTTGAAGATAATTTCAGTGAGCTTTACATTAAACAGTTTCATTTTCCATTTTATTTTTCCAGCTTTCATTCATATGAGTCTTAAATTGTAGGTTTTTTTTAAGTCATTTAAACGTTCCACATTTGAACTCACTGAGTATTATAAAGACAAAGTCATAGTACAGAAGCGAGGGAGCGGATCAGTGTCCAAATCATCACCATGCGCTGTAGTCCCCCCAAAAAAACTGAATAACAAGTCCCGTTCTGTTCAGACCTTGTGCTGAGACGCAAACAGTTTACCTCGCTGCCGATTTAGTCCACTTCCTTCATTCAGCGTCCCTGCTCTTCCGCTTTGATTATAATATTTAGTCAGACCTGCGCCCAGCTCTCCACCGTTGTTTCTCCTCTTCAGACCCGCTCTACCCCTCCTTTCTTGACAACGATGCAACTGGAAGTACAACTCCCCAGTGACGGTCCACAGAATACTGGCCTCTAACAACACTCAAATCTTATTTCCAAGCATCAAAAATCATGTAAGTAGCAGGAGACCAAACAATGTTCCAGATCTCTAATGTATAATTCCGATTCTTGGAACCCTCTTCTGATTCAGATGGGGAGGGGAAGTGCTCCAAAGATCTGATGCTGAATCTCCTATCTTAGATATCCTGAGCTTTCCCTCTGAAACAACATCTTTAGCACTAGGAAAGTTCCTGGATATTAATCTGAGACTATAATCTTGAGGCCTCACTTACAACTCCACCCCCTCTCCCTCTTAGAATTCTTTTGACGTTGGGTTCATAAGAATGACTGAAAATTCTCTGTTTCCATCTGCTTTTCCCATTCTGTATTAGAATCTATTTCAAGTTATTTTGAAACTGTTCTATTCATTCCAATACAGTTAATCCTTCAGTTTCAGCAGCCATCTTATAACCAATTAATGTATATGAAAAAAAAAATTTTTATAATTCATTTAGTTTCAAATTTTCATGCACACTATTCAAGGAAAATTTAAAATTCCCTACCCATTACCTAACATTTTATTTCTCTATCATAAATAATTTTTAGTTCATGGGTACTTCTTGTGATGATAAAAACTGTTTAAGTTTCCCTGGATCCTCAAATTGATAAAATTTTTCTTTATAAGTGACTCTCATTAGCGCAGGGTAATAAAGTCCATACTTAGCACCCATTTCTTTCAATGGTTGTCTATATTGTAAAACTGCTTCCTAATTTGAACAGTCTCCTTTGCAAAATCTTGAAAGAATATAAGCTTGGAATTTTTATATGACACATCTTTTATTTCTTTTGCTGCTTTCAAAATCTCCAATACATGTTGGAATCTAACTACTTTAAAAATAACAGTTCTTGGCTTATCTTTATCTTGATTTTTCTTCACACCAATTCTATGTGCTTTTTCAATAGCTAATGATCCTTTTATTTTAAGTGGAAGAATTTTTGGTATTATTTCTTCTAAAAATCCAATCATGTCTTTCCCCTCAATTCCTTCCTTTAAACCAACCATTCTTAAATTTTGATTTCTAGATCTATTCTCCATGTCAATTATTCTTTTATTTAATTCAAATAGTTTATTATGATCTTCTTTATTACTTTGTTGAACATGTTCAATTTTTTCAATTCTATTTTCCAACTTTTCCATTTTGCTAGTTAATATATCAAATTTGCTGTTCATCATGTTCAACTCTTGTTTTATTTCTATCATATTCATATTAACTTTCCTTATTTCCTCCAATACCTCAATTAAGTCCAGGGCATCCATAGGAAGAGGAATTTCACTGGAAGACTGCAGATCCTCCTTTAGTCTTTTGGTTTTTCCTGTTGATTTAGCGTGAGATTCTGGTATCTTTTGCTTATTTGAGGACATTCCTGCTATTTTGAATTAAATTGAAGAAATATCTGTTAATTAAAACAAATAAATATTGCTTATGAGAGGGAGCTCAGCAGTTAACCAGCCATCCTCTTAGGCTCCAAGTTCCGGAATCAGAAAATTTCTTTATAATCTGATTGTATCTTTGCAAGTTATTTTTGAAAATGCAAACTTATGGGCTTGAGGGGGTCCTTTAACGAAGGCGCGCTAGCCGATTTAGTGCACGCTAAATATTAGCGTGCGCTAAATGCTGACACGTCCATTATATCCTATGGATGAGTTAGCATTTAGTGCAGGGGTGTCCAACCTGTGGCCCGAGGGCCGCATGCGGCCCCGTGAAGTATTTTGTGTGGCCCCGGTCGAAGGCGATGCAGTGTTTTCCTCTGCTGCCCCCGGGTGTTTACTGTCTTGCTGGCTCCCTCCTCTGTCTTGCTGCAGCGTTTGCACGTTTGTGCGGCCCCAGAAAAAAATTTTCGGCCAATGCGGCCCAGGGAAGCTACATGGTTGGACACCCCTGGTTTAGCGCGTGTGAAGTCGGCTAACGCGCCTTAGTAAAAGAGGGGGGAGGTGTTCCTTCCTCAGACAGTGTTATAATTTTGCTATCTTTAATCTTCCTGAGCTATTTACAAGAGTCACTCTCTACTTTTGGAAAATTCCAATGTTTCTTAGCTTGTAGAACAGCATACAGATTGGGTCACTAATGAGTCACTTTATGATTTTGAGTAGAGAACGGTGAAAATAAGTTGTTTGCTTCTTAGATAATTAAATAATTTATATAAATAATAAGGAGTCAATCCTTTTATTTTTTTGTTCCAGTTCCTTAATAGTTTAGGGATTCATAATCTTCATTTCAGTAGAATAAAAGGTAATATTAACTGCCTCTTTTACAAAGCCGCACTAGCGGCTGCCATGTGGCAACGGTCCTGAAGCCCTTTAAATCTCTATGGGCTTTGAGGCAATTAGCGCAGCACAGCTGATAGCGCGGCTTTGTAAAAGAAGCCGTAAGAGTCCCAGAGTTCAGGCTAATATTTATTTATTTATTTCTATTTCTATCCCGTTCACCCAGAAGCTCAGAATGAGTTACAAGTCCTAGAAATATGTCCTAGAAAACAGTAAAAAGGTAATTATTTAACAGGGCTTCTACTAAAAACGAGCAGCTTTATAACAGATTTTTGGGCAACATTCAACTCATGCTGGTAAACTAACAAGCTTTACTACCCTTGAAGAAGCCCCGTTGGTGCGAAACGGACTGGGCCTCCATCGGGTTATTAAGATAAGTGCTTGATTATAGTTTGCATGAATCCAGACAAAACATTTTTGTGGTTTTGAATGCCAGCCTTTGATTGCTCATTCAAATAAGAGAGAAACAGATATTGAATCACAAAATTGATTTAATCAATATACAGAACATTCAAATAGAAATATATTTAAATTGAGTTATAATAAAATTTGAATTATAAAATTTTTTTACAGAGGTTTTGACCAGTGATGATACCCAACCCCAAAATGGTTTCAATCTATTGATTGTAATCCTGAGGTATTTTGAGGTTTTTTTTCCTCTGTTTTATGATAAATTATGCATTATAGATAACATAGAGTGTTCTACATTATATGTTAATCTAAGGATTTATGGAAATTTGAACACTTATTAGAGTCTCCATTTGTTTCAATCAGTTTACACTATATAAAGATACTGGACTCAAATTAAAATTTTAACATGCCAGACATTCCAATTTTGCCTTAACTGTCATGTCATACTACAAATGGTGCAAGGTAAGTCTGTGTTTTAAGAGCGTTTTCATTGTGGCAATAATAATTGTTTCCTTTCCCTTTCAGCTTTGTAAGCATTCATGACTGGAAGCATAAATTTAGCTGCTTTTCCTAGGTCATATACCTCCAAGGTGCATTAAATGTTTCTCAATTATTAAATTCTTTTGGCAGCCTGCTTTGATGAAAAGGAACCATATAAATCCAAACTATGATTAGTTTTTGTGTCTTTCTTCTACAAACACAATCTTCAACCACTATGAGTTCTCATACTTCTTCCAAATGCATTTATAATGATGCAGTCTGTTGCTTTACATCATTATATTAGATAACCTGCTCCATTATGCTTACTTCTAAAGATGGATATTGATGCTAGAAGAGGGTAACTGGCAAGTTTTTTTCGGTTGGCACTAAAGTCTTGTAAAGAACTGATGGATAGGTTTGTTTATGTATTCCTGTTTAATAGAGATTAAAATGTGCTTGTGCTGTTTCTAGCAGAGCTGCAGTATACATAGGTCAGTGCATACAAAGTGGCTGCACTGGGCCTTGAAACTTGTAACTGATGGAATCCCATACTTCTCTTTGTTGCCAATGAAGACTGAACTGCATCCATGCCATCTTGTTTGTCTGTCTTGCCTGTTTAGATTGTAAGCTCTTTAGAGCAGGGACTGTTTTATTACCCTTTGTGACTCTATACAATGCTGTGTGCGTCTGGTAGCACTATAGCAGTGGTCTCAAACTCAAAACCTTTGCAGGGCCACATTTTGGATTTGTAGGTACTTGGAGGGCCTCAGAAAAAAATAGTTAATGTCTTATTAAAGAAATGACAATTTTGTATGAGATAAAACTCTGTAGTTTATAAATCTTTTCTTTTGGCTAAGACTTAATAATAATATTGTCATTTATAGCTAAAGAGACATAGGATCACAAACTGTTTTACTTTACTTTTGTGATTATGATAAACATACCAAGGGCCTCAAAATAGTACCTGGCGGGCCACATGTGGCCCCTGGGCCACGTGTTTGAGACCACTGCACTATAGGAATAATTAATAATAGTAGTAGAATGGTATCAACATTGTCTTGGGGTAGGCCATCAGGGTAACTCTAATCTCCAATCTCATAAGAACATAAGAGTTGCCTCCGCTGAGGCAGACCATAGGTCCATCTTGCTCAGCGGTCCGCACCCGCGGTGGCCCATCAGGCCTATTGCCTGAAACAGTGGTCCCTGACTAATTACCTCTACCTCTATTCTTATCTGTACCCTCTCTTAGAACATTTAATAGTATCTCAGTCCTTTCCCCGTGTATGCACTAGAAAAGGGAGGGGGGGATAGACTGGATGGTAGAGGCAAGGAATATCCATTCATGGCGTTTTCAAATGTCCAGAATTTTATATACAGATATCTTATACCATACACTCCATCCAGATCTCTCAGATCAGCTTCCCAACACCTCTTATCTATTCTATCTATAAATCATAGCAATACAATGCGCACAACTATTTTTTCAGTAACAGCGCCATCGCTATGGAATGCCACGCCTATTCATTTAAGGGAAGAAACGTCCTTGGTATGTTTTAAATCAAAATTAAACGCATTTTTGTTCAATATATAATTGTCCTTCTTAGGGTGACTTGAGAGTCTTTCTTACTTATTAGCTGATTTTTAAAAAAAATATTTTTATTCATTTTAAAGCTAACAATAATTGCAAAATATTATACAAACATTTTACACTTTAAACAGCTCTTAAATTCTATCAAATTATATTTCATAACAAATACATGTCTCTTTCCCCCCCCCCCTCTTTTATACACATAAAAATTGCAATCAACAATAAATTAAATTAAAGGTATTTTCTCACCCTGGACGTGTATGATCAAAGGGCAAAATCAATAATCACTCCTTACATTCCTTATAATTGTTTGTTGACTGTGAGTCAGTTTTTGTTTATTTTGGTACATATCCAGGGAAGGGTGGGAGGGGGCGAGGGTTATTTATGTCATAAATTGATTTTTAAATATCTACACTTGGGATGGGTAGGAAGATATCATTATTTAGAATAGGGTAAGGTATTTGCGATAATATATGTTTTTGTGTTTTACTGAATAAGTATTGGGTGGGTGGGAGAAAATGGTTGAATATGAACATATGTAAGTTGGATGTGCTTTTATTGTATCATTATATTTTTTAGATCACCACAAATCTGTGGCTCTGTTTTCCTTAGACATATTCGCAGCGTTCGATACAATAGACCATGATCTACTTCTTAGTCAGCTAGAATCGATAGGCATTAGCGACCAAGTGCTTAATTGGTTCACGTCTTATCTTTCCAATCGTAACTCTTTTGTTAAGTTCAATAACGAATACTCCAATCCTTATTCTTCATCTTTTGGGATTCCCCAAGGATCTATACTATCGCCTCTTCTGTTCAACATCTTCCTCTCTCCATTACTGAGTCTCTGTCAGTCAATTGGTTTTACTTCCTTCTCTTATGCCGACGATATCCAAATTATTCACCCTCTCAACCCAGGAAACAATAATGATATTCTCTCTATAAATAAAAAACTTGAAACAATACAAAGCTGGCTTAACTCAAACAAATTAGCATTAAACATAAATAAAACAAAATCCATGATCTTTACTTGGAAAAAAGACATAAGCTTGAAGACCCCATTTGTCCTAAATAACATCTCACTAGAGTCCGTTTCCACCTTAAAAATTCTTGGGGTCATAATCGATGATAAACTACTGTTCCACGAACATATCAATAATATAGTCAAAATATGTTTTTATAAATTGCGTTTAATACGATCAATCGCCAAATTTCTTGAGCCCAAATTGATTAATATTCTGATACATTCACTGATTATAGCTAAAATGGATTACTGCAACTCACTACTACTTAACATCTCCCAAAAAGAAAAAAGAAGACTTCAACTTATCCAAAATACAGCTATTAAACTAATATATAACGCTAAGAAATATGACCACATCACACCATTATTGATCGATTCTCACTGGCTCCCTATCAATCATCGCATCCTCTTTAAGCTCATGCTGCTAATATTTAAAACCCTAACCTATAATGATCCTCAATTCATAGCCAGAATGTTAATACCCCATAAGACAATACGTCCACTCAGGTCATCCTTCCAAAATCTCTTATCTATATCCTCTTTGAAAATAGTAGGCACGAGAAGATCCGATATGTTCTCTGTAATGGGCCCCCAATGGTGGAATTCATTACCACATTATATTAAAAATGAAAAAGACCTCTCCTCCTTTAAAAAATGATTAAAATCTTATCTTTTTAAAGATGCTTATAATACTTGAACTTTAGATTCGCTTGATATTTTTAAATTTTAACTATCACATTTCCTTTTGTTCTTTTCCTTTTTTGTTTTTCTTCAAAATAGAATTGTAACTTTTCCCCCCCTTCCTCCCAACTCAAGTTTGTCTTGTCTCTAAGAATTTTGTCATTTGGTTTGTCCTTTTTGTAATTCTCACTTTTCTTTTAATAATTTTGTACATCGCTTAGCAAACCGATTAAGCGATCCATCAAATTCTAATAAACTTGTAACTTGTAACTTGTTGCATTTGTTGTATTGTACTTTTGACGTTTTGAAAATCAATAAAGAATTAAAAATAATAATAAAAATAATAATAATAATCACTCCTTACACAATTTTGTCAATGGTTCCCAACCCTTTTTAAATTTCCTATAATGTCCCAGTTTTATGCCAATCATACGTTCCAGTTTAAAAGTGTGGCATAAAGATTTCCACCAGAAATTATAATTTAATTGATCCCAGCTTTTCCAGTTCTTCAAAATAAGTTGTATGGCAATTCCTGTCATGATAAAGAGAAGTTTGTTGTTATGGGAAGTTATTGGGCTTTTAGTCCTCCTTAACATGCTACTGGATTGTCAATGCTACTGGATTTTCCAGTATTTTATTGACTTGACTCCAAATTGATCGCCAAAAGTTAAGTATCAAGGGACAAAGGAAGAGCAGATGATCATTTGTCTCTATATCGAGATGACATTGCCAGCATCTATTTGACCTAGAACTATCTACTTTTTGTAATCTAACAGGGTTCCAAAAACTTCTATGTAATAAAAAAACCCAAGTTTGTCTCATAGATGCTGAAGCCATACATCTCATCCTCCAAGTCCAAATTTGTGACCATTGAGACACAGAAATCTGCTGCTTTATCTCAATGCTCCAAATGTCTCTAAGACTAGTTTTTGGTTTCTTATTCATATAACCAGATATTAATTTATACCACTGGGCGGCCTGATATCCTAGGAAATCCATGTGGAAGCACAGAACCGGCAAGCTATACTGATTTTTTAGATTTCGCGAATCAGGGAACCCCTTCTGAATGGCTTGCTTCAACTCCAACCATTTATAAACTTGAGACTTTGCTATGCCAAATGATTGTTGCAGTCATGAAAAATCAAGCATTTTCCCATCTGATAAAACATCATCTGGTATACGTATACCTGCCTGCATCCAATGATTCCAGAAGATCTCAGACTCGCCAATTTGAATCTTGGAGTTTAGACATAAAGATTGAAGCATAGATTTCTGTACTGGAACATCTGCTAAGTTGTTAATAAATTTCAAAGTTTTCCAGGTGTCAAATAAAATACTATTGTCCTTAACATATCTGGGTAACTTGATACTTAAAACATGACCCAATCACATTGGAAACATGAGTTGCCATTTTAAGTAAGTCAATCAGGGAGATGTTCCATGAGCTCAGGAAGGATCCAATATATACCTTGAAGCAATATATAGGCCTGATGGTACCTATAAAAATTGGGAAAATTTACCCCACTCGCCGCAATTGGTTTTTGTAAAGATACTAATGCAATACGAGCAGTTTTTCCCAGCCAAACATCATCATGTTAACCGTTTGGACTCTCCCCCACCAAGACAGATGTAGTGGGTTCCATTGCTCACACATTTCTGAGACATTTCGCAATAAAGATTTTTCATTTACTCTCATCATGTCCTCCAGTGTTTTTTGAATCCAAATGCCCATATATTTTATTCCCTCTTCTTTCCTTTTAGACAGTATACATTTAGCGGAAGAACTTCCAATTTACTCCAATTTATTTTATATCCAGAAAATTTTCCAAATCTGTCAATCAACTCTAGCAAATGCGGGATGATAGACTCAGGATTTCTCAAATGAAGCAAAATATCATCTGCATAAGCAGAGACCTTATATTCCCGACCTATTCCGCATGTTAAAGCCCTAACGCAGCTTTGTAAAAGGAGCCTCTAGTTTGTTAAAACATTAATAGTTCTGTATGATATCTTAAAGTGTTGTTATAATAGGTAGTTGTAGTCCAAATATACAGATATCTCTCTCTATTGATATATACCACCACAGACACATAAAAAAAAAAAAGGTTTAGGTAAAGCTAAGATTGCTAGCTGCACACTCTGGCCCTGATTCTCTAAAAGTGCGTCCCGATTTTAGGCAGCTGTAGGCGTCCTACAGCTGTCTAATCAGCCAATCGGGATGCACGTTTTTTTTAAAAAAATGCTCCCCAGGCAGGCCGCCTATATTGAAGGCGAGGCCCGCAAGACACCTAGGCCCTGATTCTGTATAGGACGCCCGGGAGAGGCGTCCTATTCAGAATCGGCCTAAACTAAACCCCGATTCTGTAACTGGCATCCATGTTACAGACGCGGGTTAGAGAATCGGGTTAGATTAGACATGGCCCGCTACACTTATCGCGGCAAGGGATCTCTCTGCCGCTATAAGTATAGCGGGCCATGGCCCCCTGACCGATCGCTGGCAGGAGGGTGCCCAAACCCTCCTGCCCGAAGACGCACCCCTCTCCCCGACACTACCGACCGCCCCCCCCGACACTACCGACCACCCCCCCCGACATTACCCATCTCCCTCCCCCCCCCCGACAATATCGATCGATGACAGGAGGGTGCCCAATCTCTCCTGCCCGAAGACGCACCCTCCCGACACTACCGACCGCCCCCCCCCCCCCGACATTACTGATCACCCCCCCCAACAATATCGGTCGCTGGCAGGAGGGTGCCCAATCCCTCCTGCCCGAAGACGCACCCCCCCCGGCGATAACAACCCCCACTCCACCAAACCTGTTCTTACAGATGGGTCTTGCACGTCGAGCAAGCCGGCACGCCTCGTCGAAATGAGGCGGGCCCGCCCCTTCCCGGCCCATCCCGCCGAAGCCTAAAGCCTGATTGGCCCAGGCTCTAGAAGCCTGGACCAATCAGGCCTTAGGAATAGCGGGTCCGCCCATCCCTACTAAGTCTATGGTCTGATTGGCCAATCAGGCCTTAGATTAAGTGGGGATGGGCGGACCCGCTATGCCTAAGGCCTGATTGGTCCAGGCTTCTAGAGCCTGGGCCAATCAGGCCTTAGGCTTCGGCGGGATGGGCCGGGAAGGGGCGGGCCCGCCTCATTTCGACGAGGCGTGCCTGCTTGCTCGACGTGCAAGACCCATCTGTAAGAACAGGTTTGGTGGAGTGGGGGTTGTTAGCGCCGGGGGGGGTGCGTCTTCGGGCAGAAGGGATTGGGCACCCTCCAGCCAGCGACCGATATTGTCGGGGGGGGGATCGGTAATATCGGGGGGGCGGTCGGTAGGGTCGGGGAGGGGGATGCGTCTTCGGGCAGGAGGGTTTGGGCACCCTCCTGCCAGTGATCGGTCAGGGGCCACGGCCCACTATACTTATAGCGGCAGAGAGATCCCTTGCCGCGATAAGTATAGCGGCCGCGTCTACTTACTATGTAGACCAGCATTTTGCTGGCCTACATTTTTAAGCTTCTCATCTACTAGGGAGACGCGTAGGGCCACCTAGGTTCAGCCTAAGGCCTGCCTAAGGCCCTTAAACGAGCTTAGGCATCTTGCGGGTCTCCCTAGGCTCCCGGAGGCGCCTTCAGGCCTGCCTGGGGAGCATTTTTTTAAAAAAACATGCATCCCGATTGGCTGATTAGACAGCTGTAGGACGTCTACAGCTGCCTAAAATTGGGACGCACTTTTAGAGAATCAGGGCCTCTGTTCCTTCCTTAGAAGAGAAACGTCTGTAGTTCTTTCTTGAACATTCCTTCAAAGCTCAGATCTTTGGCCATGAGCTCATCTTCCACATCTTCCACATCATCTAAGGCCCACAGGTGCCTTCCATTCTGCCTTAAATGCTTTATTGGTGTCTGCAGGCATGGCCATTGCTGCTCCTGTCATTTGTTCCAGCATCACCCGAGACTGGTTAGCAGCAGAAAAATTTACGCATGAGAAAAAACTTTTTTAATCAGCAGGCATATTGCAGGCATGTTACATATTAGTGCTTAGAAACCCATAAGTGCCAGGAATATCATTGTAAATAAAATCAATTGGAAGTCAAATAAAAAAAACAACTTAAATACTTGCTTGAAGTTATAGTAGAATGTGCCCTCAGTCTTGTTGAGACAGAAATTCTTTTAATTTGTCAGGATCATGAAACTGCATAAATTTATCCTTATATGTGACCATCATTAATGCAGGATATAATAGTCCATATTTTTCCCCAATCAGCTTTAATTGTGGTCTTAGTAATAAAAATTACCTGCGCTGGTTCGTTGTTGCCCTTTCAAAATCTGGGACAAATAATATTTTTGAATCTTTATAAATCAGGTTTCTTTTCTCTTTTGCAAGTCTTAATATCTCCATAACATGCTGGAAACTAAATATCAATGGCCTGTGGCCCTTCTGGCTGTTGGATCTTTTTCCTGGGATTTCTAACAGCACTTTTAAATTAAGGGGGAGCATCTGTGGTAGAAATTCTTCCAGGAAAGCTATTACATTTTTCCCCTCCACCCCTTCTGATAATCCCAGTGTCCTCATATTGTTCCTCCGAGACCAGTTTTCAAATTCTTCCAACTGTTTTTCCATGTCCTGGAGAGCTCTGTGCTCCATTTCCACATTCTCAACTCAAGATTCTATCTTTTCCACTCTAGTATGTACCATCTCCATCTTCTGTGCCAGGTTAGCCACTTCCTCTCTCACTGCTGCCAACTGCTCTGAGTTACCTTGTAGCAGTAATTTGATTTTTCTCAGCTCTTCAACTAACTCTGACCTGTCCATAGCATCAGCAGGTAGGGGAATCTTGGAAGGTGTGGGCAGATCTGCTTTCAATCTTTTTGCCTTTCCTCCTACATTAAAGGCTGTTTCCAGTTTGGTTTGCTTGCTAGAAACCAATAATAAGTAATTTCAAGCTTTTACTTCCTATGGGGAAGATTTTTAAAAACTGAAAAGTCACAAAAAGTATGCCTGAGGATGGAAGCTGCACAGCTACACGTCCATTCCATAGTGTCTCCAAGCCACACCCCCACTTATTAGCTGATTTAAAATTCCCTCCCTCATGTTTTTACCTTATTTGTTTCTTTCCTTTTTTTATAATGTACTTTAGTTTTTGCCCTTCATCTACTGTATCTGTATGTTTGTCTAAGTTTAAGTCTTATGTACATTGCTTTTATGTAAAGACCCATTTTAATTGTACACTGCCTAGAAACCTTGTATAGGCAGTTTAACAAATTTTAAATAAACTTGGTGTAGATTTCCCTTTTTCCATATAAATATTCAATGGATTGGTACAAAACAAGGGTCTCTCTGAGGTAGTAGTATATTGTACATTTCCTGAGGCTGCACAGTACTATATAAAGATTGTAGAATCATACAATTGCTATCTTTTTCTTCTGTTTATGAACCCTTTAGATCATTATTAGTCTATTGGGGTTTGGGGTTTTCTGCATGCTAGGTACCAATTCCCTTTTTGACCGAAACTTCAGAACCCCTCCAATGTAGGAACCTCTTCATACAGATGCTATCTCCCTCTTTCTCTTGGAATATCTTCACATAGGACCTGCTCCTATAATTAAGGTCTTGGTTGGTGTTTCTCTCTCTCTTGTTCTCCTATATTGGTGACTCAAGTATGCCAGGAAGAAGGGATAACTCGCATACAGCACAACTTTCACACGCCTTGTGACCCTGATGTCCACGAGACCAACTTGTATCATTCAAAGTTTTCACAGCGGTAAGATGATAAGCCAGATTCTTATGACGCAGGCATATGCACTAGGCTTTCATCGAAACAAATGACTATGCCTAAATTTAGTTGTGTTTCCTGGGCATATGCACAATTCTTGAAAAAACACACCTAACTTTAAGCATGGCTTATAGAATGGTGCTAAAAAAACCACTAATTTGGGAGGCAGCATATACATAATTTAGCCCATAGTGGACAGTTTTTGTCATTTCAAAGACTTTTCTATGAAGTTAATTATGGACTTTTTTTTAGACCAATGCTTAACATGAAGTTGCTTAAAAAACCAGCAATAGCTGTGTTGGTAAGACTCTTTTTGAACTGAGGCCTTTTTCCCCCCACATTTCTGATGATTTTGATTATTAAAGTCCTCTCCAATATATTAAAATTAGGTTGAATTATTTTGTATATTTGATTTCAATTATCAGCATCTCCCCCCTTCTGTCCCCCTTTCCACTGCAAAGGTCCAACATCTCTCCATCGCCCCCACCAATATTCAGAGTGCTACAAATATTGGAAATAAGAAACTAAGAACACAAGCTGCCTCCACCAAGGCTTTTCTTGTGCTGTATCCCACCTCTCTAATGCAGGACAACTTCTTGCGTGTGTAAAGTGGCCTTGAGGCAACCTGTTTTCAGTGCTGCTTATGCCAGCGACCCATTGTACGTTTGCATACCATGGGAGCTAGTGAGGTACTGGACCTGTGGGAAGTGATGGGGAATGATGAGAAGGATGCAGAACTTGCAGGAGAGGGGAATGGTATGGTTCAGCTGTAGGTCACCACTCCCTTTTTTTCCTTTCACCTATAGTAGGGGAAGCTCATTTGGAGGAGGGGGCAACGCCCCCTTAAATTAAGCTCATGCAGTTTGCATGCACTTTAATTTTTTTAGGTGCCCAACTGAACTGAATGCACGATCATGATTGTATACTTCTAATCTTAATCCAGAATCAGACCTGAAGCCATCTGAGTTGTTAAACTCCCTCAAATTTCTGGTTCTTTGAAAACAGAGTACAAAAAAATGATCATCTCTGTCAGTTTTTAAAAATAGACATTTTTAATATCATATTATCCCAAAAAACTAGAAAATGTCAGGACTTGAAAGCTGTGTCAAGCGCTCAAGACATCTAAAGATTTTATTAAATGAGAAGAAGTCCTTTAATGCTCATTTTGCTGTCAAAAGGTGAAAGTAAAGACATTACAATTAAATAATTTGGAAGAATTTTACCATTATTATTAGCATTTTCTTTAGCAAATCCCTACATATTTTATGGATGCAGTAATGCTGAGTCAAAATACACAATGGGACATTGGCAATATTAACATGTTTCAGCTAGTATTGAAAATGTACATGCATATTTTCATTTAATACCACTTACTGAAAATCTTTACTCAGTCTATCAGCCCCACTTGCTGTAATATAGAATGCTGACTTGAGAAGTGAAATGCCTGGATTGGGATGTGCTCAGTTCCCCCTGTATTTTACAAAAGGCTCTTCTAAACACAGAAAATCTAGATTTTCAAAAGGCATTTGACAAAGTACCTCATGAAAAACTCCTGAGAAAGTTAGAAAGTCATGAGATAGGAAGTTATGGATTAAAAACTATTTAAGAGATAAAAAACAGAGGTCCATATTCTATACACAGTTCTTTAACTTAGGCGCTGGTAGGCACACTACCGGTGCCTAAGTTAAGTGCAAAGCACCATTTAAAAGACCTTTTAAAAGACTTTTCAAGGCGCCTACCATCGCCTAAAATAATGGTGCCTGAATCACACCTATGGAGAGGTTTTACAACACCTAACACCACTGTAGACATGGCTAATGCTGGAAGTGAAGTTAGGTGCTAAAAAAGCTCCCCTATAGGTGTGATTCACAACAAAGGTAGGCCTTGGAAATATAGGCCTTGAAAACCCTGACCGACATTTCCGGTATCTACCTTTCCTAAAAACACGATTCTCTAAACAGCACCATCGTGTGATTGATATGCCATCAGCGGCTGCATTTCAGGCAACCACCAACAGTACCGTTTAGAGAATCTGGGCCAGAGAATAGGGTTAATTGGTCAATATTCTCACTGCAGAAGGGTAAATAGTCAGGTTTCCCAGGTGTCTGTGCTGGAACTGCTGCTTTTTAACATATTTATCAATGATCTAGAGATGGGAATAACTAGTGAGATAATTAAATTTGCTGATGACACTAAGTCGTTCAAAGTTGTTAAATCACAAGAAGATTGGGAAAAATAGCAAAAGGACCTTGTGAGACTGGGAGATTAGGCATCAAATGGAAGATGGCATTTAACTTGAGCAAGTGCAAAGTGATGCATATAGGAAAAAGGAACCCGAACTACAGCTATGTGATGCAGGGTTCCACGTTAGGAGTCACTGACCAGGAAAAGTATCTAGGTGTCATCGTTGAGGATACATTGAAACCCTCAGCTCAGTGTGCAGTGGCAGCTAAGAGAGCAAATAGAATGTCAGGAATTATCAGGAAAGAACTGGAAAACAAAGATGAGAATGTTATGATGCCTTTGTATTGCTCCATGTTGCGGCCATATCTCGAATACTATGTGCAATTGTGGTTGCCACATCTCAAAAAAGATATAGCAGAATTAGAAATGGTACAGAAAAAGGCATCAAAAATAATAAGGGATGGGACAACTTATCTATGAGGAATAACTAAAGTGGCTAGGGATCTTTAACCTGGAGAAGAGATGGCTCAGGGCAAATATGATAAAGGTCTATATAATCCTGAGTGGAGTGGAATGGGTGGATGTGAATCACTTATTTACTCTCTCCAAAAATACTAGGACTAGGGGGCATGCAAAAAAGCTACTAAGTAGCAGATTTAAAGCAAACCAGAGAAAATATTTCTTCACTCAACATATAACTAAATTCTGGAATTTATTGCCAGAGAATTTGGTAAAAGCAGTTAGCTTAGCAGGGTTTAAAATAAAGGTTTGGATAATTTTCTAAAAGTTCATAAGTCATTATTAACCTGGACTTGGGGAACATAAGAATTGCCGCTGCTGGGTCAGACCAGTGGTCCATCGTGCCCAGCAGTCCGCTCACACGGCGGTCCTCTGGTCAAAGGCCAGTGCCCTAACTGAGACTAGCCCTACCTGAGTATGTTCCGGTTCAGCAGGATCTTGTCTAACTTTGTTTTGAATCCCTGGAGGGTGTTTTCCCCTATGACAGACTCCGGAAGAGCGTTCCAGTGTTCTACCACTCTCTGGGTGAAGAAGAACTTCCGTATGTTCGTATGGAATCTATCCCCTTTCAATTTTAATGAATGCCTTCTCGTTCTCCCTACCTTGGAGAGGGTGAACAACCTGTCCTTATCTACTAAGACTATTCCCTTCAGTACCTTGAATGTTTCGATCATGTTCCCTCTCAATTTCCTCTGTTCGAGGGATTAAAGGCCAAGTTTCTCTAATCTTTCACTGTACGGCAGCTCCTCCAGCCTCTTAACCATCTTAGTCGCTCTTCTCTGGACCCTTTCGAGTAGTACCTTGTCCTTCTTCATGTACGGCAACCAGTGCTGGATGCAGTACTTCAGATGAGGGTGCACCATGGCCATGATAACCTTCTCCGATCTGTTCATGATCCCCTTCTTTATCATTCCTAGCATTCTGTTCGCCTTTTTCGCCGCCACCGTACTTGATGGACCTTAGGTCTGTCCAGGGCTTGTTTTAGACATGCTGGGGCCCAGGGCAAAAAATTAAGGAAGGGGCCACCAATCTTTCTCCTCCCTCGATCTCCCCATCTGCAATCATTATCACATATAAAACAACTATAAATGAGATGACTTCTTCACACACAAACACAGACTATTACCAAATACAGATTAAGGGATTGCAAATAGAAATAGAAATATGAAGACCAAAATTGAACTGGTAACTCCAAGAAATTAAACTCAGTAAGTACTGCAACATGGAGAAATAAAACCAGAAGTGCACTTCTTTTTGTTCTGAACATGATCAGTGGCATAACCAAAGGAAGTCATATGTCAAGCTCCTCCCCCCCTAATTAACCATCTCCAGCTGAAGATGACCTCCTCATTCAGTCTGGCAGCCAGAAATTTCCAAGCTCTGCATCCAGCAGCAGTGCCCCTGAACTGCCACCAGCTGCAAAGCTGGGAGAGATCTGGCTGCCTGGCTAGAAGCAGAGGTCTTCAGCTTGAGGATCCCTGCCAGATCAGATATTTATATTTTGTATTTGGATAGAGAACATGGAGAAAATTTGGTGCCTACACACTTTGGGCTCAGCCTCCCTCTCTCTCAATCAGCCGTCAGGCTAAGCCACTGAACAATACAAAGCTTACATATTCCAGTTAATAAATTCCAAAATAAAATACCTTTTTTCTATCTTTGGTATCTGGACATTTTATTTTTTCAAAGCAAAACAAAAAAATCACCAAGTCAGCTTCCACAGTGAAGCAAAAAAGTGCAAACACAAAACCAAAAAACTGTGGAGATGATCTTGATTCCAAGTTTTATTCTACGTTCTTCGTAAGACTGATCTGTATATAAGTTGCAGTCATCTCAAATAGTACACAGAAAGAGATTGTGGTGGAGACCTGACACAGTCCATGTTTCGGTCAGAAAGACCTTCTTCTGGGGTCCAGAATGATAAAAACCACAAAGTCTATAATACTGTGGAGCAAACAAATTCTGTGTGAACGATGCTGTGTAAGGCGAAACTGCCGATGAAGCACTGAAGGAAAGACACCGCGGGGAAAACAGTTTTTGTATTTGCATATTTTATTTTTCCATCATGTTGATCCCCATTTGTCTCTTTTGCCTTTCTTTGTCTTCTGCAAATTGTCTTTCCAGTGCCTGCTATCCATTTGGCTTTTCTCATCTCTTCTATTTTGTTTCATTCCCTCACTACACCTTTCTCTGATATACTGATCATTTCCTTTTAGTTCCTTTCCTCCCTTTTTTCTTTTCTGCCCCTATCCACTCAGATTTCAACATCTTTCTTTTACTTTACAACTTTATATTATCTTTGCTCATGCTGTAGTGCTTCCATTTCCCATCTCATTTCTTCCCCATCCGCCTACGGAATGGGACATTCAGAGTGGCCCTCAAGCAATCTGGGCCAATCAGAGCCTTAGGCTCCTCCCCAGTACATCCCAGGATGCACCAGGGAGGGGAAGGCCCACCATTTTGAAGAGGTGGGCCTGCTGGCCAGAGGTAGGAGGCATCCTTCTGGCCAGCCTTCGTAAACATGGTAAGAGGAGGTGGGGAGAGGGAGTGGGCATCCCTTCCACTGCAGGGGGGGGTTGCTTGGTGGTGGGAGGGAGTGGAACTCTCTCCCACTACTGGGGAGTTTTAAAAGGGGAGTTGCTTAATGGCAGCAGCAGGAGGGAATGGGCATCCCACCCACTGCCTGGGGACCTGTTTAATGGCAGAAGTGGGAGATAGTGGGTATCTCTCCTGCTGACATGGGGTGGGGGTTGCCTGACGGTAGCAAAATTTTCTGGCAGAACTGAGCTGTCAATGCCTGAGCCAATGCCTGAGCCAATCAGTGCTCAGGCACTGTCCAGAAAGTAATTCTAGGACAGCTCAGACCTGCTGGAAAATTGTGCTTGCAAATGTAGGACAGCGAATATAAGAACATAAGAATTGCCACTGCTGGGTCAGACCAGTGGTCCATTGTGCCCAGCAGTCCGCTCACGCGGCAGCCCTTAGGTCAAAGACCAGTGCCCTAACTGAGACCAGCCTTACCTGCGTACGTTTTAGTTCAGCAGGAACTTGTCTAACTTTGTCTTGAATCCCTGGAGGGTGTTTTCCCCTATAACAGCCTCTGGAAGAGCGTTCCAGTTTTCACCACTCTCTGGGTGAAGAAGAACATCCTTACATTTGTACGGAATCTATCCCCTTTTAAATTTAGAGAGTGCCCTCTCATTCTCTCTACCTTAGAGAGAGTGAACAACATGTCTTTATCTACTAAGTCTATTCCCTTCATTATCTTGAATGTTTCGATCATGTCCCCTCTCAGTCTCCTCTTTTCAAGGGAGAAGAGGCCCAGTTTCTCTAATCTCTCACTGTACGGTAACCCCTCCAGTCCCTTAACTGTTTTAGTCACTCTTCTCTGGACCCTCTTGAGTAGTACTATGTCCTTCTTCATATACGGTGACCACTGCTGGACGCAGTATTCCAGGTGGGGGTGTACCATGACCCGGTATAGCGGCATGATAACCTTCTCCGAACTGTTTATGATCCCCTTCTTAATCATTCCTAGCATTTTTTTCTCCCTTTTCGCCGCTGCCGCGCTTCATCGACTTGTCGACCAATACTCTAAAGTCTCTTTCCTGGGGGATCTCTCCAAGTACCGCATCGGACATCCTGTATTTGTGTATAAGATTTTTGTTACCGACATGCATCACCTTACACTTATCCACGTTAAACCTCATTTGCCATGTCGCAGTCCATTTCTCGAGCGTGTTTATGTCACGTTGCTAGTCTTCGCAATCCTCCTGTGTCTTCAGTACTCTGAATAACTTCGGATCGTCTGCAAATTTAATTACCTCACTCGTCGTACCAATTTCCAGGTCACTTATAAATATGTTGAAGAGCACGGGTCCAAGCACCGAACTCTGCGGCATTCCACTCGTGACCCTTTTCCAGTCCGAGTATTGTCCATATACCCCCACTCTCTGTTTCCTATCTGCCAGCAAGTTTTTAATACACGTGAGTATTTCACCCTCAGTTCCATGGCTCGCAATTTTTCAAAGTAGTCGTTCATGCGGAACCTTGTCGAACACCTTCTGAAAATCCAGATATACAATGTCGACCAGGTCACCCTTGTCTATCTGCCTGTTTACTCCTTCGAAGAAGTGCCAAGAGTACTCATTTAAATATTAATGACCTTGTAATACATTTATATCGCAGAGTTGGAGAATGCTAGGAAGCGCAGAAAAAAACACGATAAGTCATTTTTATAATCCACAGCTAAAATACATGAACGCTAAACCGGCTGGAATTGGTTTAGCGACCATGTTAAAGTTTTGAGAATCTTCCCATGAGGCAGCTGCTTTAACCACAGGGCAGCTGTGCGGCAAATGCTCTGATGCTCATAGAATTCTATGTGCATCGAAGCATTTGCCTTGTCGGCCTGACTTTGTAAAAGCCAGCATAAGTTTGGCTGAAAATCATCTCGAGACAGCTTAGAATAGTGGTTAGTCTTTCAAATAAGGCACACATAAATGGTGCTTCCCAAGAGATCCTACAGCAAAATTATGTATAGCATCAGATATTGCTATTTCTAGCAACATATAATTCAAAAATTGAGAGTAATATTAAATAGATTTTGCTAACTGGTACTGAAAATGCCATTTACGAGGTAGACTATTTTTTTATTCCATTTATTTGATGTGCTGGCTTTCTATTTGTGAATCATATATTAAGATGAATCTATAAACATAACAAAATTATTTTTTACTTTTCTAAGAAGCCTTTAAAAATCTTGTGCAGCCTCTACCAATGCCATTCCTTCCATAACTGTAAAGGCATCTAATTACCAAGTGTGTAAACAAAACTTTAAAGTAACCTGGAGTGATGGAACCACCAGCAACCTTAAAAGGGTTCACAATATCTGAAGCTTCTAAAACACTCTCAGAACTCTCTGCCCAAGTATGCCCATCACACCAAATCACATTATTTTAAAGTGCACTCATTATCCAGACTGGAGGAATGTAAGGGGAAGACCCTTTGCACCTAAAGCATTTTTACTTTATTAAAAGCATTTTCTAATGTGCAAAATGCTCACATAGTCACTTTTATGGCAGCTGTGTTATCATTATTTTACCACTCAAAAGCATAAAATGGGATTATATGGAGGGTTCAAGCACTGAATTTAAATCTAATTCTGCAGCTTCGGATGTTCTGATAATACAAAAGCTTGGTATTTAGAAGAAAGGGACTTCTGAAGCTTCATCTAAAGCATTTTCAGACATCTTGGTTATTGGCAATATTACTACTGCTTTTATTCTAACAAAATCATTATGAATAATCAGAAATATAATCCCTGGTCAGAATTGCTTGCAAAACATCAGAATGACTCTCAAAGTAATAAACTTGTCTCTTGAATGCCAGGCAAGAGACTCTGAAGTCAATATTAACCCATTGAGTTTAGTGGACAAGCTCTTGAAAGAAAAGATTTTCCGCCACACAAGTAGTTCAGAATAGGCTTACAACATCAAGGTCTAGAGATTAGAAAGGAATGTAAATGTAATGAAGTCTGCTATCACTGCTGAACATCTGCTCAGAAATATGAGGAAACCCCAGTCATCTTACAAGACTGCCTAAGCTAAACGGCAATAAAAAAAGAGGAAAAGATAGAATGTGCAGCCATCCATGCTGTCCTCCTCCTTGCTTTGTGTTGAACATTTTCTTAGGCCCTCCAATCACTTAACCTTCGATTGCCCCAAGTGCAAAATAAGTACTTGTATATAATATGTAAACTGCTTTGATTGTAACCACAGAAATGTGAAGGCTAGATCTGAGAGATGTAGAAGGAAAGAGATGAGGATTATGACAAGAGATGAAAGGATGGAGGAATATAAATTTTATCATTTAAAATATGAGGAGAAATGAAAATGTTCAATTCAAATTTATATAAATGATAAAATAGTCCTAAGATTTTTCTTCTCTTTTCATAGGGCTCCTTTTGCAAAGTTTTATAAAAGCCAACTTTAGATTGTTAAAAAAAATCCCTAAATACGAGTAGTTAGCCTAAACAAGGTAGATTAGAACAATACAAACAATAAAAGAGCCATTAAAATGCAAACAATAACAAAATCATATATAATCATTTCATAGCACGCATATTATCAACATTTACACCTTGCTTATGCCGGTGCCAGTCTCAATATGGCTGCCAGGACATCCAGCAGCAGTCTCAGCAGCTTTTTGAAACAGCAGTAGCATCAGGCAAGCAGTTGCACCGAGTAGGAAAGAGTAGGGTTCTTTTCTGTCCTCGAATTGGCCACTAGACTACCGGGCTTGTTAAGGTAGGCCTGGGGAGGCCCTGAGGGAAACAGCAGTCAGGTTATTTTTTGCATAAGGCTCTCATTTTGTGTAATGAGACCCTGTACTAAAATAACCCAACTTGTGATAAAATAGCCTGACTTACCAGTAGCCCATGCTGGTAACTTTTTCCCTGAATCTCACTACTACTCCTTCTGATCCAGGCCAAGTCACTTACCCCTCTGTTCCCTCCCACATAAACTTTAATTGTAAGTTAACAGTAGCCTACGTCGATAATTTCCCCCCATAAACTGGTTGTCTGACTCAGTGGTGTACCTAGGGTATGTGGCACCCGGGGCCCATCATGTTTTGACACCTCCCCCATCTATATGAAAAATATGATTTTTAGTAACAATCCACATATCGCACAACAAGAGTGTACCTAGGAAAAGGCAGCATCTTAAACACAGCAGTGAGCACTAGAACACCAACACATACATTGTAAAACTAAACAAGCCAGATCCCGCACAGTCAATTGATCCTGTAGTCAATGCCAACTGAAAACTATGTTCTTTTCTTATACACAGAACAGAGATACCCCCTCGCCCAATAAGGAATAATCACAAACTAAAAATAGAAATATGTAGACAAAAGTTAAACTGAACCGCCAAGAAACCAGACCCTGGATACAATGCAACACCACAAAAACAGTAACACATGTCCTCTAATACAGTGCAAAATATAAAGACAGTAGATGTAAATTTGAAAAAAACTGATACATAACAATCACCATTTTACAAATTAACAAATAAAAATAAAAAAAATAATGAGAAATAAAAAAAATACCATTTTATTGGACTAATCCCCGTAAGCTCAGTCCCCATCCCCGCAAACCACCTGATTCCATCCACATAAGCCTTGAATTGTTTATATTAAAGTATAAAAAGAAACAATATTCTGTACAATTGTCAATTTATAAATCAGCGTCTTCTCCCCACTCTCTCTTCCCCATTTCCCTTCAGCGTCCTCAGCCCACTCTCTCTCCACTTTCCTTCAGCGCACGCACATAAAAACAAGCAAGTAATTTATATCATTTTCATTCTATTCATTCATAGAAATTAAAGTCTAAATAATGCCAGTCACATAACAAAACATGATTTTACAAAAATAATTCCCTGCATAGTCAAGCCTGCAAGGATTACTAGATGTCTTTCAGCAGCTCCCCTCCCTCCCTCCCCCTTACCTTTGTGGCCAAGTCAAAATGATCTACCAACAAAAAAATTTTAAAAACACAAAGCACGCTGTACGCAGAGAAAATGTTAATTATCATTTATATTCCGCGGGTTTTCAAAGAGGTCAAGGCAGATGACTTTATGCAATGTCACCTCAGTAACAACTATACAAAAATAGACAAATATTCCCCCTTCCTTTTTACTAAAACGCGATAGCGGTTTTTAGCGCAGGGAACCATTGGGGTTTATTGTTTCTTTGTCGTTTATTTACTGATTTTATGAAGCGGCTAGTTGCTTCATGTATGGTTGATTTCAGTGTTAACCACTTAGCTTCTACATCATCAGTCTCCGCTTGGTCCTGCAGTGTCCGATGGACGAAATCTCCCATGCGTGCGAAGTCTGTGCCCCGGAAATTGAAAACAAAGGTACTCAATTTCCGGGGCACAGACTTCGCACGCATGGGAGATTTCGTCCATCGGACACTGCAGGACCAAGCGGAGACTGATGATGTAGAAGCTAAGTGGTTAACACTGAAATCAACCATGCATGAAGCAACTAGCTGCTTCATAAAATCAGTAAATAAACGACAAAGAAACAATAAACCCTAATGGTTCACCGCGGAGATCTCGCACCTCATTAAGGAGAAGAAAAAAGTGTTTCTTTCCTACAAGCGCACGGAGAAAAGAGAGGCAAAGGTAGAATATAGGACCAGGTCTACAGTGGTCAAAATGGCAGTTAGGGAGGCAAAACGTCGAGTGGATGAAATTCTGGCAAAAAAACATTAAAAAGGGGGACAAATCCTTCTTCAGGTATATTAGTGACAGAAAAAGGAACACAGGTGGGATAGTACGCCTTAGAAGACCGGACGGAAGTTACGTGGAAGCAGATTCCGATAAAGCCAAACTACTGAATGAATACTTCTGCTCAGTCTTCACCTGTGAGGCACCGGGACAGGGTCCACAGTTGAAGGCAACACAAAGCACAGAAGACCCGTTTCAGAATTTTGAGTTCACACCAGGTGAAGTTTACAGTGAACTGGCAAGACTCAAGGTGAACAAAGCCATGGGACCAGACAATTTGCACCCAAGAGTGCTCAGAGAATTGAGCGATGTCCTGGCAAAACCGTTGGCTGAGCTATTCAATCTCTCCCTAAGTAAGGGGAAAGTTCCTCTGGACTGGAAATTAGCTAATGTTGTTCCTCTGCATAAAAAGGGTTGCAGGGCAGAGGCTGCGAATTATAGACCGGTGAGTCTCACATCAATAGTGTGCAAACTCATGGAAACACTAATTAAAAGCAAATTGGACACAATCTTGAATGAAGGGAATCTTCGGAATCCCAGTCAGCATGGATTCACCAAGGGTAGGTCCTGCCAATCCAATTTCATCAGCTTCTTTGACTGGGTAACAAGAAAGTTGGACTTGGGAGAGTCTTTGGACGTCGTGTACCTGGACTTCAGTAAGCAAGATGGAATCGATGGGGTTAGGAGAGACACTAACTGCATGGGTCAATGATTGGTGAGTGGCAGACTTCAGAGGGTGGTGGTTAATGGTACCCTCTCTAAAACATCGGAGGTGACAAGTGGAGTGCCGCAGGGCTCGGTCCTGGGTCCACTCCTTTTCAACATATTCATAGGGGATCTGACTCAAGGGCTTCAAGTTAAATAACATTATTCGCCGATGATGCCAAACTATGTAATATAGTAAGTGAATGCAGTTTACAGAATTATATGGCGCAGGACCTGCTTACATTGGAAAGTTGGTCCTCAACCTGGCAGCTAGGCTTCAATGCTAAGAAATGTAAGGTCATGCACCTTGGAAGCGGAAATCCATGCAAGACATACTTCTTGATCGGAGAAACTGTAACTAGGACTTCAGCAGAACGAGATTTAGGAGTAATCATTAGTGCAGACATGAAAACTGCCAATCAAGTGGAGAAGGCATCATCTAAGGCAAGGCAGATATTGGGTTGTATCAATAGAAGTTTCGTCAGCCGAAAGCATGAAGTCATAATGCCGTTGTACAGGGCCATGGTGAGACCTCATCTGGAGTACTGTGTGCAATTCTGGAGGCCACATTACAGTAAAGATGTGCGCAGAATTGAATCGGTTCAGCGGACGGCCATCAGGATGATCTCGGGGCTCAAGGGTCTCTCGTACGAAGAGAGACTGAACAAATTGCAGCTCTACACTCTCGAGGAACGTAGGGAGAGGGGAGACATGATCAAAACATTTAAGTACCTCATGGGACGTGTCGAAGTGGAAGATGATATTTTCTTTCTCAATGGACCCTCGGCCACAAGAGGGAACCCGCTCAAACTCAGGGGCGGAAAATTTCATGGCGACACCAGAAAGTATTTCTTCACAGAGAGAGTGGTTGATCATTGGAACAAGCTTCCAGTGCAGGTGATCGAGGTAGACAGCGTGCCAGACTTTAAGAATAAACGGGATACCCATGTGGGATCCCTACGAGGGTCAAGATATGTCATTAGGGCATAGACAGGGGGTGGGTAAGCAGAGTGGACAGACTTGATGGGCTGTAGCCCTTTTCTGCCGTCATCTTCTATGTTTCTATGGAGCTGCGCTGAATGCCCCACACTGCTCTCAACGCTCATAGGCTCCCTGCACTAAAAAACGCTATTGAGATTTAGTAAAAGGGGGCCATAGTGCAAAATATAGACAGCATATATAAATTCTCAAAGCAGACACATTTTGATCACTAAATTGAAAATAAAATCATTTTTCCTACTTTTGGTAATTTCATCAGTCTCTGGTTGCACTTTATTCTTCTGACTGTGCATCCAATATTTCTTCCCTTCTTTCAGCCTCCTGTATGCTTCCTCTCCTCCAGACCTCATTCCCTCCCCAAACGTTTTTTTTTGTTTTACCCTGCCCCTTCTTTCTTTTTCTCTCTCTCCATACCCCCTTTCTTTCTGTATGTCTGTTTTTCTCTCTCTCGTCGTGCCCCATTTCTTTCTTTGTTTCACCCTGCCCCCTTCTTTCTTTCTCTCTCCATACCCTCTTTTGTTCTGTATGTCTGTCTTTCTCTCTCTCTCTGTGCCCCATTTTTCTTTGTTTCACCCTGTCCCCTTTCTTTCTTTCTGGCTCCCTGTCCTCCCCCTTTCTTTCTTTCTCCCTGCCCTCCCCTATGCCACCACCATTGGGAAAATGCTGCCACTGCCACTTGGGAATAGGTTGCCACTGCCATCATCTGGAACAGGCCGGTGCCGAGTTCGCCCTGCTTCTCTTCCCCACGGGGCCGACCAACTCTCGCCACTCGACGTCAATTCTAACGTCGGAGAGGACATTCTAGGCCAGCCAGGCAGCGATTGGCTGGCCCAAAACGTCCTTTCCGATGTCAGAATTGACACGGGTAGTGAGAGTTGGTCGGCCCCACAGGGAAAAGCAGGGAGAACTCGGCGCCGGCCTGTTCCCGATGGTGGCGATGGCACTCAAGTGGCTAAAGAGCCGCAGTTTGCCGCCCTAGGGAGAACACTGGAGGGTGGCCAGCTGTGCACCCCCTTGGGATGTAAACCCGGGGCGGACCTCCCCCCCCCACCTTGGTATGTCACTATCTGTACCTCACTCCCTCCCTATGACCAAAAATTCTCCTTTCTTCACGGGAATACCCCGTGTACACCACCATCTCTTTCCCTCCCTTCCTCTCTCCCAAGTCCATGCCTTCTGTGTCCAAAAACACATTCCCTCTCCCACCTCAGCATCTCTTTCCCTCCCTTCCTCTCTCCCAAGTCCATGCCTTCTGTGTCCAAAAACCCATTCCCTCCCCCACCTCAGCATCTCTTTCCTTCCCTTCCTCTCTCCCAAATCCATGCCTTCTGTGAGCAAAAAACCCATTCCCTCCCCCACCTCAACATCTCTTTCCCTCCCTTCCTCTCTCCCAAGTCCATGCCTTCTGTGTCCAAAAAACCATTCCATCCCCCACCTCAGCATCTTTTTCCCTCCCTTCCTCTCTCCCAAGTTCATGCCTTGTGTCCAAAACGCACTCCCTCCCCCCTTTTGTGTTCTGCGTTTGCCTCCCAGCCCATCTTTGCAACTTTCTCAGCAAAACGGAACTCGAGTCACGAGGCTTGTCTTCTGTTTCCTGCCTGCCCTGCCGCGCACAAATAGCCGACCGGAGTATTCTCCGACGTCAGCGCTGATGTCGGAGGGCAGGCTTTGCTTAAGCCCTCCCTCCGATGTCAGCGCTGACATCGGGGAAGACTTCCGATCGGCTATATGTGAGCGGCAGGGCAGGTAGGAACAGAAGACGAGCCTCACGGCTCGAGATGTATTTAACTCCGCGGGGCCCCCCCGTCCAGCTCTCTCCTGTGCACCCCCTTGGGGCGTGTACCTGGGGCGGACCTCCCCCCCCCTCTAGGTACGCCACTGGTCTGACTAATGCTCTTGCCATACATTTATCACAGGTTCTGAACTGCATTGCAGATAATAAGATGCAGTTAATACATCGATTCCCAAAACTGGCATATTCAGGTAACCAAACCAAAACAATTTTTTTTCTAACTTTATAGTCAGAATACAATAGCTCTGCCTCAGTAGCTCATGTCTCCCACATTTTGCAGAAGCTGAACTTGCTGCAGGATGTGCTTCCACATTCTTCCATGAGGGGGCGCTGAGTGTGTATTTGTTTGGGTTGTGTAGAGTCTGGGATTTTTCATTAATACCAAAGGTCAATTTTAGCAGGCAATAGAAAAGGTGCTGGTACTTAGTATCACCAAGTTCCCCCCTAAAAAAAAGTCTTGCATACAGAAATATACCCATTGTTCCGCCCCTTCATGATCTATACTAGCCTATTACTCTGAAAGTTACTTAACAGAAGCAGGAAAATTAGAAGCAGGAGGAGAAGGAGACATTAATTTAAGAATAGTTGTGCTATCATTGACTTATCAAAATAAAGCTGTAGCCGTAAATCAATTTACTGCATGGACAAGGATAAATCAATGAAGCTCAGAAAAACATTATTGATTTTGCACATCACTCAAGGCTGCTTCGTTTGATTCCTCAGTCATCTCTTTAATTGAAATGATACAGGTAATTCTGATAACACCGGATAGGCATGGTACATGGTGATTCTGTAGCAGTATTATTCAATCAAATACAGAAGGAACCTGACCAGCTATTTAGCTTACTTTAGTTTTATTTCTTGATATCCTGCACTTCATACTATCTAGTAGGAGCCCAAAATGCCTTAGAAGTGCTTTAGTTACATATATTAGATCAGAGGTTCTGAACCCAGTCCTCGCCACTGTTCCCTTTAAGCTGAGTTGGAGTCCTTCACCCACAGGGGGTGCTGTTTCACTATTGTATTTTCAATAGTGAAGAACATGCAAGCTCTGCAGGACTCCATGGAACCTCCCTGTCCCTAGTGGTTTATTTATTTATTCATTCATTCATTCATTAATTCATTCATTCAATTTTCTATACTGTTCTCCCTGAGCTCAGAATTGTTTACATGAATTTATTCAGGTACTCAAGCATTTTTCCCTGTCTGTTCTGGCGGGCTCACAATTTATCTAATGTGCTGGGACAATGGGGGGGGGGAATTAAGTAACTTGCCCAGGGTCACAAGGAGCAGTGTGGGTTTGAACCCACAACCTCAGGGTGCTGATGTTGTAGCGTTAACCACTGTGCCTCACTCTCCCCCCTTGAGCTTTGTGTGCTAGAACTATTGAACACTTGGCAATACAGATTTTGAGGTGGAAAATACTGTACAGTAAGTGCCATAGATCCCAGGTTGGTATTATTGACCTTAGAAAATTATATTCATTCCCCCTGCTCACCCTTGCCCCATCATCTACATTTGTATGCCCCTGAAACATTAGAACAGAAGCCTAATGGTTAGAGCAGTGAGCTAAGATTCAGGGAAAACAGGGTTCAAATCTCAGAACAACTCTTAGTGATCTTGGGCAAGTCATTTAACACTCTATGGCTTCTAATACAAACTTAAGAGCCTTTTTAATCAAATGTGCTAGTAAATGTGCTTAGCGTGTCTTTACAGGGGCTGTTCCCATATGCTGAGCTTATTTCTAATGAATCCATTCAAAAAGGTTTTTTTTCTACTTGTTGTATTAGCGCACAACCATTGAAAAAATTAACGTGTGAACACTTAGGACCAGATTCCGTAAATGGCACCTAAACACATTGTAGGCGCCAGTAGGCACGGTTGTCAACCGACCACATGGCGCCACTTATAGAATCATGCCTAGCAATGTCTAGGTGTGCTTAGGTTTTGCTAGGCATCCTAGAGGTAGGCACTGGTATTTTAGGCCTGGTTCTGCACGAAACTCTTATTTATTTATTTTTTAAATTAATCAATTAACTTCAGTGGCATGGCCAATTACCACTCCATTTAAGCTAATTGAAACAATTTGGGTTGCGCGTGGATTTTAATTAGGTGTCGCTAGGCATCTGCAATTGGAGCCTAACTAGGGCACACTTTATTACCACCTTTTATTTAGGAAGCACTAAGGGTGCTCACGTTATGGATGAGCTAATCAGTTAGAGCGGTGGTAATGTCAGTGTACTAGCAGATTAGTGCATCCACACCCATTTTCCGCCTCTGACATGATTCTCCCCCCCCCCCCAAAAAAAAAAAAAAATACAAAAAATGCTTGACTATCGTGTGCCATTTTCCCTGTATAAGGCACTCACTAAAGGGCTCCTTAGATTTTAGGCCTTCTAAGGCAGTACATCTCAACCCAGTCCTTGGAGCACACATAGCAAGTCAGGTTTTCACGATATCCACAATGAATAAACATGAGAGAGATTTGCATACTGAGCAAGCAGTGCATGTAAATCTACCTCATGCATATTCTTTATGGATATCCTGACTAGCTAGACCCCAGGGACTGGATTGAGAAGCACCTGAACAAACTTGCCTTCAGCTACACCCAAAGAAGGAACAAGCCAAATCCCAAAGTCCTTCTCTTCCAACTTTCTCCTCTTATTCATCATATCTTTCAATATTCACTCTTTCCTCTTTCCATACATCATTCACAAGCTTGCTTTGGCTGCTCTGTTGGCAGCTCGGAGTAAAGGGTAAAGAAGAACAGCTGCTACTTGCTGCAACCCCTTCCCTCTTGTCACCATGGTAACAGCAGCAAGGATGGGAGCAAGAGCAGAAGGAGGAGTTGTAGAGAGCAGAGTAACTGCTCTGTCCTATCTCATTCATTTCTATACGCTGTAAATATGCTTTCAGCTCAGCATGAAGCACAGAGGGAGGGGACAGCGAGAAAAATTAGCATGTACACTGCAACACAGCCAGTGAGCACTGTTCCTTCTAAGCTGAACAGGAGTCTTCCAACTACACTGCTGTCAAGGGTGTGAGGGTGGGGGGTGGGTCAGTATTGTATTTTCAATTGCTGGTTCCCTGGGTCCTGCAGAGCTTGCATGTCTCACACTATTGAAAATGTGATTGTGAAACAGAACTTCCACTGGCAGAATTGTAGGGGGCGGATTCTCAGCTTAAAGGGAACAGTCAGTGACATAGTAAAGGGGGGCGGGGATGCTCCGCCCCGGATGTTGTCTTGGTGGGGGCACCAGCACCCATCATCTACCCACCCCCCGCTCCTTCCCCCGTAACTCTTTAACATTCTGGGCGCGAGTAGCAACCTCAACCTGCTGCTTGCACCAGCTTTGGTTCTTCTTCTGATGTCACTTCCTGGATCTTGGACTAGGAAATAATGTCAGAGGAAGAGCTGACATTGGTGCGAGCAGCAGGATCGGGTTGCTGTTCGTGCCAGTAACGTTAAAGAGCAACAAGGGAAGGGAAGGAGCGCACATGCAAGGGCAGCAGGAGGGAGGGCATGGAAGGAGCGAACGGGAGTGGAGCTGAGAAGAGGAAGGGGGAGGGATGCCACATTTCGGGCACCTCTCACCCTCACTATGCCACTGGGAACAGTGCCAATGAGTAGTTAGAGAAATGGAGCTGAAAGCACAGTTGCCTGAGTTTCTCAAGACATCAGTTACTGATCCTTTTGACCAGACATATATCACTTCCATAAATGACAAATTAAAATTTCTAACCACCTGGCTCATAAATAACAAAACAAATGGCCAATCAGGGAAGAGCCCGAGGCATCTGAGCCAATCAGGGCCTTAGGCCCCTCCTGCGCATCACATGATGCACTGGGGTGGAGCCTAAGGCCCAGTGTCGTCAGAAGAAAGGAGGAGCAGGAGGTATTTTGAGTACCTCCTGCTCCCAACGCTAAGGTAGGAGTTACGGGACACAGGAGCAGGGCAGGGAGGGGGCCTCGGGTGGCAGGAGGGAGTGGGCATCCCTCCTGCCCATTTTTCAGGGGGGGAGGATAAGGGGTAAGGGTAGGGGTAGTTCTTCATAGCAGGAGGGAGTGGGAATCCCTCCTGCCATTTGTGGGTCACAGCATTTATCAGAGGGGTGCACGTTTGTTGGGGGGCATGCATTTCTCGGGGGCAATTTGGGGAGGTCTGGCGGTAGGGGATTTTTAACATATTTTTTAAATGGGACAGATATTTTATGTGTGTAATGCACGTAAAATATCTGTGCCATTAAAAAAATTAAATTAAAAAAACCCAGCAGACCTATCGGTAACACAGTGACCTATAAACATTAAATAGGAGACTCATAAAGAACAAACTATGTTACATCTACCCCATAAATTGCATATCATCAAGATGAAAGAAACATAAGGATAGTAATCCTGTACTTCTTATCTTCAAAATGGGTGAAAAACACTACAATTTTTATCCACAAAATATCTCTTGGTTTACTAATACCCACCAAAAGTATTTGCACGGATTCAATGTTCACAACTATTTTTCAATGTCCCTTGCAGGAGGTGGATTTCTTTTCGATTAGAATTATTAAAATATCCTAAAACTAAGGAGAGGAACATCAGAAATCTCTACTTGGAAAAGGGATCATGGAGCCTCCTATAGCGTACAGCTATCCCAGCACCCGCTTCACCAGTCACAGCTCTTTAATTATTTGTTCTTCCCCCCCCAACCTCCCTATTTCTACACTTTTTTTAATATACATATACAGTATATATATATTTTTTTTTTAATTTTATTTATACAAATTTAACAATTTTAATATCAAATGATACCAAAAGAAAAAGGATTCTTACACAAAATTTTACAATAATTATACATATAACACAAAATTCCTTTTCAAGCCCACAAGACTGGGGAGTCATACTACAATATCAACTAACATAAGGTACAAAGAAAACTAAGAATATACAGTATATATGTTGCATGTTCTTTTAAAATTAATTGTGTCTAAAACATTCCTTTTAAATATCAACATTTAAAGAATGTCCAGATTTTCTCACTCCCTAGAATCCTATGGGATAGCTAAGTACAGCTTCACACATCTTTAGTGTGATTGTTTGCGATAGTATGTGATAGTTTGGTGCTCCTGGGAGTGCCGGGGTCGGCTTTGTGTGTGCTCCAGGTTGCCCAAAATTCGGTGGTCAGATCTCTGTTTAGATTAGGAAGACAAGAACATGTGACAGAATATTATGTAAGTTTGTATTGGTTGAAGTTGAAGGATAGGATACGTTATAAGTTATTGTTAATTGTTTACATATGCCTACCTAATTTGGCTCCCAAACATTTCCTCCAGAGTATCCTGCCACGTGCTCCGCCTCGCTTGCTTTGATCTGAAAATTCCATCTGTACGAGATCTGAGGTTAACATCTTCAGAGATAGTATTAGAATCAGCTCCGATCCCCATAGGGAGGAGCGATGGCAAATCGGCCGAAGCCGTTGCCACTAGCAGGGGGGGGGGGGCGGGGGAAAGGGGGGGGCGGGGGAAGGAGGGGGGGTAGATAAAAGAGGAGTGGGAAGGGGGACGCACCCTTTTCGGCGACCCCAGAGCTAGGAGAAGGAGGCAGCATCCCTCCCACCCACCCTCGACTATCGTCGCAGCCATTCACCTGGAAGGTAAGCACAGCATATGTCTAAAAGCATACATATGGGCAGTGTTAAGAAATAGGGCACGTCACCTTGCTTGGACGGCAGGGAGGCCAGGCCATGAGCTTCACTGCAACCTAACGCTGAGGAGAGGACACCTCCTTGCACGGGAAGGGTCCGGCGAGCCGGGGAAGCTTGTACGGCCCCCTACATCGTGCAGGGAGATAGGCATATGCTGTGCGGCTGTTGTTATGTTATGTTGTTACGTTATGTTGTTATGTTATGTTCATCTGTTGCAGATAAGTAATGTTATATTGCGCTGCTGGCTGCGGCCTAATAAATTCCACTCTGAGTTGAAATTGTCTGAGTGTCGTTTGTACCAGGTCCTACATGCCAGGGGGGCAACAAGTGCTGAGTGCACGATTTGTTCCATTGCATTGGGCCCAGGGAATGGAATAATCTCTCAGAGTACATTCACCAACAGCAGAATATACAGAATTTCAAGAGATTACTCAAAAGGCATCTGTTTTGTCAGATGAAATACAGAGTCTGAGATTGAATGAATGAGAAAGAGTAGAGATTGATGACAGGAGGGTGCTGGTCACTGATGTATTTTATTGTCTGGATTGTTTTTCCTGTTTTATAGCTATGTTTGTCGTTGATTCGACTTGTCTGTTACATGTAATTTTACATTTTTGTATGTGAGTATGTAACTCGCCCTGGATAACGGTGGGGTATAAATAAATAAAACAAACAAAAGTAATAGCTGAGAAGGTAAAGAAAAAGAGGTTAGCTTTCATAAACTATAAAAGATCACAGAAAGAGGAAGACAGGCAAAAATATCTGGAACAATTAAGAGAGGCTGGTTGAGTAGTCAGGAAAGCATAGAAGCAAGTAGAAGAAAAAATAGCTGACATGGTAAAATGGGGGAACAAGATTTTTTTTTTTAGATACATTAGTAATAGGAAGAAGTATAAAAATTGAATTGTGAGACACAAAGGTAGAAGGGAGGAATATGTAGACTGAATTTCTTAATATATATGTCTGTTCTGTAATCACAGCTGAAGTACTGGGAGTGGGATCGCAGAAGACAAACATAAATAGGTCTGGAGGTGTGGTAGACCCTGATCAATTTTCAGAGGATTTCCAGCAGTTTGAGATAAACTAGCTAAACTAAAAGTGGACAAAATAATGGTGTCAGATGGTGTACATCCAAGGGAACAGAAGGAACTTAGGGAAGTTCTGGCAGCTCCGCTGGCTGACTTTTCAATGCATTTTTAGAGTTGGGAGTGGTACCAGAAGGCTTGAGAAGGACGGATTGGCTCCTCTCTACAAAAGTGGATGTACGGAATATTGCTAAAGGGCTGTCGGGTAAGATTTGCCTCTTTGCAGATGATACCAAAATCAGCAATAGAGTACACACCTTTGATGATGTAAATAACATGAGGAAGGACCTAGTGAAGCTTGAAGAATGGTCTGAAATTTGGCAGCTAAGATTTAATGCTAAGAAATGCAAGATCATACATTTGGGCTGCAAAAACCCTAGGGAATGGTACAGTATAAGGGGTGAAGAAAAAGGAGCAGGACTTAGGTGTGATAGTATGTGATGATCTTAAGGTGGCCAAAAAGTTTGAAAAGGTGACCGTGAAAGCTAGAAGGATGCTAGGGTGCATAGGGAGAGGAATGACCAGTAAAAAATAGGAGGCATTGATGCTGCTGTATAAGTCTCTGGTGAGACCTCATTTCAAATATTATATGCAATTCTAGAGACCAAACCTTCAAAAAGATATAAACAAGATTGAGTCAGTTTAGAGGAAGACAACTAAAATGGTTAGTGGTCTACATCAGTGTTCTTCAACCTTTTGACACCTATGGACCAGCGGAAATAAAATAATTATTTTGTGGACCGGCAGTTGAAGAACACTGGGCTAAGTCATGCCCATCTCCACCCAATCTCCACCCCAGACCCTGCCCCATAATAGTACTAATTGTAACACCATTTTTCCATGCATTTTTCATATATACACACACAATATAATCATATTAACAACACATAATGGTTAACCACAAAATTAAAATACACAAAGCACACTTTTATGCTTTTCAACATTCATTCCTACCACAAAACAGATAACCCCATGCAAATGCAGAACTAAAAACTAAAAGTACTAATATTTACAAACAAACCCTAATATGCAAGATTCTGCAAGCAGTACAACCCCAGAGGAAAAGAAACAAATATGTTTCTTCCTGAACAGACAGGACAGCAGATGTAAATCAATCACTAAATAAAAAAATAAAAGTATTCCCCCTACCATTGTTGTCTCTCTCCTTCCATGCTGTGCCTTGCTTTCTGGCCTGCCCCCTTCCCCCCCTCTCCCCCACCCAGTGCATGGTGCGATCAACGTGGTGTCTTCGGACCGGCTCCCTATGTGCTGCAGTGCACAAAGCTGTGGGCAGTGTCCTGCGCCTCATCTGGAAGCCTTCCCTCTGACGTTGCGACGTCAGAGAGAAGGCTTCCGGTTCAGGCACATGATGCATGTAGGAGCCTTTTCCCACGGCTTTGTGCACTGCAGCACCCAGGGAGCTGGTCCGAAAACGCTGCGTTGATTGCACCGTGGACCGGCGGCTGAAGAGCACTGTCTTAGGCCCGATGGATGTGCTGGCCCTGTGGACTGGCAGAAAATTTCTGCGTGAAGAACACTGGTCTACATCATAAGGCATATGGGGACAGACTTAAAGATCTCAATATGTATACTTTGAAAGAAAGGTGGGAGAAAGGAGATATGATAGAGACATTTAAGTGCCTACATAGTATAAATGTGCATGAGATGAGTCTCTTTCATTTGAAAGGGCATAGGATGAGGTTAAGAAGTGATAGGCTCAGGATTAGGGGTTAGGACTAAGGAGGATTGTGAACCTGAACAAGCTGGGAGAGTGGGCGAATAAATGGCAGATGAAGTTTAATGTAGATAAATGTAAAATCTTACATGTAGGAAACAGAAACCTGATGTACAGCTATACGATGGGAGGGCTGGTAATGGGTGAAAGTAGCCAAGAGAAGGACTTAGGGGTACTGGTGGACAAAACAATGAAGCTGTTGGCACAGTGTGCAGCGGCCTCTAAGAAGGCGAACAGAATGCTAGGTATTATCAAGAAAGGTATTACAACCAGAATGAAGGACGTTATCCTGCCTTTGTATTGGGCGATGGTGCACCCACATCTGGAGTACTGCGTCCAATATTGGTCACCGTACCTTAAGAAGGATATGGTGATGCTCGAGAGGGTTCAGAAAAGAGCAATGCGCTTCATAAAAGGTATGGAAAACCTTTCATACACTGAAAGATTAGAGAAACTGGGGCTCTTTTCCCTGGAAAAGAGGAGGCTTAGAGGAGACATGATAGAAACTTACAAGATCATGAAGGGCATAGAGAAAGTGGAGAGGGACAGATTCTTCAAACTTTCGAAAACTACAAGAACGAGAGGGCATTCGTAAAAATTGAGAGGGGACAGATTCAGAACCAATGCTAGGAAGTTCTTCTTCACCCAAAGGGTGGTAGACACCTGGAATGCGCTTCCAGAGGGTGTGATAGGACAGAGTACGCTATTGGGTTTCAAGAAGGGATTAGATGATTTCCTGAAGGAAAAGGGGATAGAAGGGTATAGATAGAGGATTATTATACAGATCCTGGACCTTATGGGCCACCGCCTGAGCGGACTGCTGGGCACAATGGACCTCTGGTCTGACCCAGCAGAGGCACTGCTTATGTTCTTATGTTCTTATTAAACTAAGGAAATATATATATATTTTTTTTTTTTACAGAAAGGGTGGTAGATGCATGGAAGTCTCCAAGGAAAGGTGATGGAGACAAAAACTGTGTCTGAATCCAAGAAAGTATGGGACAGGCATGTGGGATCTCTTAGAGAGAGGAGGAGATAGTGGATGCTGCAGATAGGCAGAGTGGATGGGCTATTTGGCCTTTATTTGCCATCATGGTTCTATGTTTCTATAATTAGTGTTAATTGGTACTAATTAGCATTTAGGCCCTTAGTTGGTATTCTAGAAGTTGCACACTCAAATTTCAGGAGTATGAACTTGTATATGGGTATGGTTAGGATGAGGGTGTGCCAGGCATTTACACACGTGGTTTATAAACTGCTAGCATTTATGTGCCTAATGCTTACAATGTGGCATGAGCATTTATACCAGCCACATAGCTTGTGCCGAGTTATAGAATCTGTGCTTAGTGTGCTTCATCCTGGCACCTAATGTTATGCAATCTATTAAGAATAGTTGAGCTCTGGAATACATTGCCAGAGGATGCAGAAAGAGCGGTTAATCTAGCTGGTTTTAAAAAAGTTTTGGGCAAGTTCCTGGAGGAAAAGTCCATAAACTGCTGTTGAGACAGACATAGGAGAAGCCACTGCTTGTCCTGGATAGGTGGTATGAAATGCTGCTACTATTTGGGATTTTACCGGTACTTGTGTTTTGGACTGGCCGTGAAGATGGGATACTGGGCTAGATGGACCATTGATCTGATCCAGTAAAGCTATTCTTATGTTCTTAATTACCCCTATGCCTTAACAGAATAATGCTAAGATGCTTTGCTGGAACGTACCGTATATGGATACATGGGCACTCATACATCTAAGTGATAATGTTCCATACATTAATGCATAAAAGGAGGGTATAAATGTGGGCACCACATTTTATAATTTTTTTTTTTAGTACTCAGGATTTCTATTAGCTGCATATTATTTCTACAGCTAATGCAAGGTAAGTGCAAAACTTTATCACACTTTAGTGACAGGGCCTCTGAATATCTAGACTAGTTTTCTTACAGGCTAGGAATGAAAGCCAAAACTAATTTCTAAAGTGTATTTAGCTCTATAGCAAGACTGAGAGGAAGTGCATTATGCAACACTATAATTCAGCTAATAATCTTTGTAAAACTCATGAAAAATTGGTGCAAAAGGGGGGTGTCCATTTATTATAACACAATAATAATCACACTGTTTATACTGTCTATTACAAGGTGAAACATTTCAAATAAAAAAATCTGCAGTTAAAATACGCTCACTATAATTAAAGTACACTTTAAAAAAAATAACATGGACTGACTTAAAATTCATGTTTGCATAGGCAAGATCAGTATGTAATTCAAATAAGAATTTATTTTTTTTAAAAAAAGTATATATTTTTTTAAAATCTATTCACTGGGAATGTGTTGCAGTTTGAACCGCAATTTTGTAGCTTTTTATCAAGAAATCCATTAGCAAAAATGAAAGCATTTATGATCAGTATTCAGAGTAACTACCTCTAGGTAATACAGCATCATTCTCAGATCTTTTCAGGCTGGAAAATTCAATTTGGAAAGCAAATATGGAGGGAGATACAGTGGTGAAACTAGTTCTGCATAGAAAAGTAGAATAAAATAACCAATTAAAGCTGATCAATACAAGCAGAGGATGCAAACTGAGCAAAATATACTTTGCAGAATATAGGCTTTTGTAAATACATTTTCCATTTAAATTATCTTTTTTCCCCTGGGCCACAATATTGATTACCATCATAGAAAAGAAAATATTGACATGTGCATGAAACCATAACAGAGGCTGAAATCAAGTTTCAAATTTAGCATCTTGGGTTGGCCTCCGTGTTTAGAATTTGAGCGAGCAACCGCCGAGATTCTGAAATAGATTTCAACACTGACTCTACCATAGAGCTGCCAAGCTTGACTAATCATCCAAACCATCGCTCCTCTGTAACTCAATGCAATCCAATGACATTGTCAAAACTCCAAGTAGAGACGAGTATAAAGCTCCAGTAACAGGTTCTGCTGATTAGAGGTACAGTGCGGAGCCTCTTGATTGAAGCAAACTAAGTTTGAAGACTTTAAGATTCGAATCATGCCCTGCCACTGAGGAGAAGCCCACAAATAATATCACTCAGGTTAAGCAAAAGGCTACAGGAATCAAAAATATTCCTGTCTCCAAAACTTATTTGCCCTTGTTTGAGAAGCCTGTAAATCAGAATCCATTCCCATGTACCACATCTCCTGGTTCAAATAGGGACAAGAGAGAGGGTGGAGTGGAGAAAACTGCACTAGAAAACACAATAAGAAAAGCTTTAATGAAAACAGGCAGACAACCTAAGGAACAGCCAATGAGAGCCTTAGCTGCACCTGTAGGTGTAGTTAAACAGGTGAGGAATCTGAGGCCAGAGAGAGAGGGAGAGAGAGCTTCGAGGCAGAGCTTCACTCCTATTAGAGAACAGATGTAGCAGGGCAGTTGCCAAATGCCCTCAGCATTTCCACTAGCATACACTACAGTTCACTATTCAGCCACATTCCTTGTTTATATTATTGTTCTTCGGTTGCACCACGTCATACACAAAAAGAACCTCCTGGCACTGACAATAGTATAAGCGAAGAAAAGCCTTAGATCCTCAACCTTTGTTTTTTTAACCACAGTGCTTCTGCAAAACAGACCAGCACATAAAACATAAAGTTCTCTAGCCATGTCTTACCAGCATCCATAAGTTTCAAGTTTCAAGTTTATTAGGATTTTATATACCACCTATCAAGGTTATCTAAGCGGTTTTCACAATCAGGTACTCAAGCATTTTCCCTATCTGTCCCGGCGGGCTTACAATCTATCTAACGTACCTGGGGCTATGGAGGATTAAGTGACTTGCCCAGGGTCACAAGGAGCAGTGCGGGGTTTGAACCCACAACCCCAGGGTGCTGAGGCTGTAGATCCAACCACTGCACCACACACTCCTGCACCACCACACACCATACTGATACCGTAACAGCTCTTCCAGATATGTAGGCTAGGAGCAACCTCACATAAAACATTGAATACTATTAAGAGATGGGCAATTCACTGTAAATCTCTCTAATACTACCCCAATCGGTCAAAGCCATACTAACCCTGTGGCTTTACTTAATATCTTTAAACAAATTTAAGCTTCTCATATCTCCCACAGCTGTTCTCTATTAAGCTACTTCAGAAAAAAAAAAAAAACCCTACCTGATGAGGATTTCTCCAGAGCTAGAATAGAGTACGGCACCAAACTGTTTGATTGAAAAAACTATGTGGACAGGCTACATATATGCCCCCCAAATCTTCCACATATTCCTCAGTTCTTAATTCTATCTCAGAGGAGATCAAAGAATTCCACACTCAAGTGTAGCTAAACAGTCAAAGCTTTGAAAAGCATTTCTGCATCTTCCAAAATAATGGGACCTCAGAAAGGCTTCTCAAATACTGGTGACTAGCCATTTTATTGGGATAATTCATTATTAAACATACGTAGTTGGTACATCATCCAATTATAATCCATCTACAAATTCCATACTTCAACAATATTCTATTGGTTCTATACAGTCATATGGTATAAGCGAAGAAAAGCCTTAGATCCTCAACTTTCATATAATATTACTGTCTTTAAAAGTTTTAACTAAAATTGTATCTAATACATATTGGTTATGCCCCCCCCCCCCTTATATTCTGCATAATACAATCATCACCATCCGTGCCATGTGGGCATCTACACTGAGGAGCCTACCCAAAAAGTAGCATAGTTAATGCAGGAGTTTGGGCATGGATTGAGTTAGACAACAGTATTTTAGGCCATGAAAACCCTGGCACCACAAAGCGTGATTCTATAAACAGTACCTAACTTTAAATGACATGTGGTAGGTGCCATTTCCCTAGGCACCATTTATAGAATCAGGCCCTTTTCTTTTGCTCTGGCAGCACCATTGAATACTGACCTCGGGATGTCTTTAGATTCCTAATATAATATTTTAATTACACTATTGTTCTTGCCTGAATGCAGTGCATGAGGAATATGTAAAGATTTTATGGGGACAGAAGGACACAGTAAACAGGAAAACACATTCACAGAACATATAAATGAAAACAACTAATTTAGGAGCATGGTTACTAAAGAGTGTTAGGTTTTCCACTTAATGCATGTTAACAGCCAAAGGTTATAAATATCCTCATTTATTGTTGAGGATATATCCAGCATTTCCCCTGTAGCTTCTGCAGACATACTCCCGTATATGGTTTACTTGTTAGGGCTAAAAGTGCAGTTGTACCTAATGCCACCTATTAAGGTGGCATCAGGTTAGGGTTACCAGATGTCCAGATTTACCAGGACATGCCTCTTTTGAGAGGACATGTCCGGGTGTCCGGATGGCTTTTCAAAACTTGGCACTTTGTCTGGGTTTTGAAAAGCTTCCAGCTCGGGACCACATAAGGAGGGCATCTGTGCATGCGCAGATACAATACGGTGATGTCATCACATCACACCTGCACATGCACAGATGCCTTTGTGATACGGCTCCAAGCACGAGAACAGGTTAAGGAGGTTGGGGCTGGGGGCGAGGCTGAGGCAGAACGGAGATTGACTTGGGCATAATGGAGTGGGGCTGGGTGGAACTGGGCAGGCCTGGGGCTTGGCCATGGGTCCGGATTTTCCAATTGTAAAATCTGGTAACCCTACATCAGGTGAACCCGTGTTAACTGCACAATTTTCAGCAAGCACTTCATATTATGTACTGAATGCAAGATGCAGTCCCTGCTTAGTCTCAGCCCATACCTTTCCCAGCTGTTTTTCCTTTTTTCCTGTGTTTCACTTTTGACTCCAGTTACTATTTGTTTTTCACAGAGCCTCGCTGTCAGTAGCAATTTTCCTCTTGTATATAACAATATTACTGTATTTATCTCACATCTACATTGGCCAGTAATCGTGTGACCCCTGAGGCATGTTGTTCTCTGCTGAAACACAGCCCATGTCAGCCCATGTTGCTCTCCACTGAAACACAGCCCATGTCAGCCCATGTCAGGTCTTTTTATCTGTATATGGCCGTTTGGTGGAGGATGGGCTGGGGAGGGCTTCAGTGGCTGGGAGGATGGACTGGAATAAGTCTTAACAGAGATTTCGGCAGTTGGAACCCAAGCACAGTACCGGATAAAGCTTTGGATTCTTGTCCAGAAATAGCTAAGAAGAAAATTTAAAAATTTAAATTGAATCAGACTGGGCAGACTGGATGACCATGCCGTCATCTACTGTGTTACTATGTTACTATGTTGGTGTCTTTATATACACTTCAATGGTCCTCCCCTGTTTCTGATTTCAGACCCTACCCCATCATGTGCTAAGAAGCACCAGACTTTTACCACATATTGCATACTAGAACCTATGCTTACTGCTCACCACACCTTAGTAAGCTGTGGAAGTAAGACTAGTTAAAGCCAGTCTTACTTGCAAGGCAGCTCATCCTCTGTTGCACAAAAGGGATCTCGGGGGCTTCTACCAATCCTGGTAGCAGCCACTGAAAATCCTATGCAAATGCATTATAAGAAGCTGGAACTCTACGAGACCTGACACTACCAGATCCACCCAAAAACTTAAACTATCTTTTAGGTGTTATCTATGCGGGAAAATTAGGGAAATCTCTTTTCTTCAAAATCACTGAGCTTTGGAATAACCTTCCTGCCCTGCTGTGGAATCTGGGCTCCTTCCAATTATTCCGAAAGCATCTGAAAACTTGGCTATTCTCAAAAATGTAAATCTCGCTACCCTCTTATAATCACTAATTCTTATTGTTTTTCCTTCCTTATATTAAAGTTCCTGTAAACCGTGCCGAGCTCTATCCTTATGGAGAGGGTGCAGTATATAAAATTAAGGTTTAGTTTAGCTTAGTTTAGCAGGAACACCCACCTCCCTACCCTGCAACATTTTTCAACAGGTCTGGAGCAGCTGGGAGCTGTTTGTACGTGTTTTGTGTGAGTGTATGTCCGCTGCCTATAGCCAGAATGCAGCTGTTAGGTACAGGACACACTCACACAAAACAGCTGCATCCATATTGCATGTGAAACAAAAATAAATAAATTTGCTCGAGAGCTCCGTCAATCAAAGATTGTACTCGACCTGTGCACAAGCGCCAGGCATAGTTCCTACCCCTGGGGGTACTCAGCACAAATAGCATGCATATGATTTGCATGCTATGTGTGCTGAGCTAAGCCCGGGAAATCAAAATAACTTCCAATCCAGTATTTTCTACCAGGTTGCCAGAGCTTTGTGCATCCTGCCCTTAGTTTTCCCATTTCCTATTTCATGCCTCTTTCAGATTACACAAAAATTATCGCTACTGTGCAGCTGTAAATGGTCCTTTTTCATGGCCAACAATATAACAGGAGATTCAATAATAATAAGTACTGATTTTTATTATTCTTAGTATTTTATCATTTGCATTGTTTGTTTTATTGAATGTTTTATATCATTGTGTATGTGATGTAACTCACTGTGATGCTGGGTAGAGCAAGTTACATTACATTAGTGATTTCTATTCCGCCATTACCTTGCGGTTCAAGTTTTGACATAATAATAGTAGAACTGGACATCAAAAATATACATCGGCAATCTCCAATCTTGGGTATATGAACACTATATGGGAGAGTCTCAGAATTCATTATTCAGTAAGGTGACTCTAAACATAGAAGCTCAAGGATGCTATCTGTAAAAACACTGTAATCCTTTCCTTCCATTTTTGGTACAAGATTCTTTGCTGTGGTAGCAGTACAATTGCTGTCCAAGTTGAAAACACACTGAATCCATCTGTGCCCAAGTAATTAGCAAAGGCCATTTCTGTTTTTAAAGTAACACTAAAACTAAGGGGTGATCAACGAAACTAAATGAGTAATATTCAGCAAACATAGAAACATATAAATAGATGGCAGATAAGGGCCACGGCCCATCTAGTCTGCCCACCCCAAGGACGATCATTGTTTCTTTAAATGTTAGCTGGTGCCTGCTGAATTAAACTCAAATATTCATTGATAAATTCTATAGAATCTGCGTAAAGTTAGGTGCCTGCCTACATCAGCGCACCTAGATGATGTAGTTGCCTAACATAATTGATTAATAGACTTAATTGGCACTGATAATTTGCACTTAACACTTTATAATTGGCGTTAATTGGGTATAATTGAAAGTTAGGCACCTAACTCAGAAAACATGATTCTTTGACATTGACTTTGACCTTGCTCGACCAACTATCTGTGGCTGTTTAGTGTTGGACTAAGAAGGTTGGCTTGCAGGGTACCAGATGGCTAAATACAAAGTGGCATTGAATAACTGTGCTTTGAGTTACAAAGCTGGAGACTTTCAGTTACACACTAACGTGAATGATGGTACTGAATTTGGAGGTTCTAGCTACCAGAATGTGGAAACCTCAGTAAACCTGGCCTGGACGGTTGGTGGCAATAACACTCGTTTTGGAATTGCAGTTGAGTATCAGTGGGATGTAGACACCTGCTGCTAAAATTAACAATGCCAATCTCAATGGAGTTGGATACACTCAATGTCTTCGACCTGGTGTGAAACTAACTCTTTCTCTGCTTTGGCTGATGGCTAGAATTTAATGGAGGAGGTCACAAAGTTGGGATTGGATTTGAGCTGGAGGCTTAACACCATTTTCAGTGGAACCCATATCCTAGAATTACAATAAAAATGAACAGATTTTGGCCTTAAAATTCTTAAAATATGTGAACTGACTGTTCTTCCAAAGAATTGTTGTAGTCCCCCCCAAAAAAACAAAACAAAACACTAGAGGGTGAGAATGTCATAATGGAGATACTTGAACGCACTTATAGAAGTCGTAGTGTTTGTGCCACATTTCAGTTCAGTTCCTCAGTGTTATTGTAAATTAATTTTTTTTCCTTTCTGATGGATCACTTCATTTCTCAGACAAAAGGGGCACACTTGCCATCAGTCCAAAGTTTGTCCATTGCATGTTCTCCACCTCTTCTCGTGATCATTTTTATTGGTCTATGTGTTGTAATGAAATCTTTGGCCTTGCATCAGAGCAGAAATAAAGCCATCACATTTAGAAAAAAAAAGAAAACATTATTCTATAAAAAGTAGTCCAAAGTACCTACTTAAAAGTGGGCATGGTTAGGGGAAGGATCATGGGTGTGTTTTTGAGTTATGTGCCTCTTTATGAATTAGATATTTAGGTGAAGAAAACTCTAGCATAAATTGGGTGTGCTTAAAATCAGGATGCCTAACGATGCCTAAGCCTAACGATGCCTAACGATGCCTAAGCCTGACGATGCCTAAGGTGGTGCTAAGTGTGATTCTATATAGTTAGGTGTAGTTAACTTTTGTAGTAGTCAGTGCCAATATTTTTAGGCAGACTATAGGGCTCCTATGTGGAAACTAATACTGAATATTCAGGTATTCTTCAGCCTGCCAGGAGCTGCCTAAGTATTGCTGATATTCAGATAGCTACCTGATTAACTTATGCTAGCCTTTTTCTGTCTTAAGTTAACTGGATAGTTATCCAGATATCACTATTTAATATCGGCAGTGCCCAGATAACACTCGGCACTGCCTTGTCTCTGCACATGGACCACCCCTGAAGTAACCACATAGGGGGGAAATTCTAAAACTGGCGCCTAAACTTAGGCGCTGGTAGGCACCCTACCAACGCCTAAGTTAATTGAAGAAAGCCATTAGAAATGGCAAGGTTGAGACGCTAGTTGGCGCCTAAATAAAAGGCACTGGAATCATGCCTATGTAGGTGCTTTAGGCCACCGAATGTAAAATAGGCAGGGCCATGCTGGAAATGGCATTAGGTGGCCTAAAGCGCCTAGGTGGGCGTGATTCATGCAAAGATAGGTGCCAGAAATGTAGGCCCGAAAAACCCTGGCCTACATTTCTGGCACCTACCTTTGCTTGGGGGATCCCGACAATAGTCCATAGCCTGCCATCAGCTGATCGCGGCAGAGGAAGCCCCGATCAGCTGAGCCAGCAGGACTCCCCAAAACCGCAGCCTTAAAACCTGGTTCTCTCTATAGACTGTTAGAACTCATATCAATCTTTTCTCTTGCTTACTTATCTGGGAGCCAAAGATATGTTAAATAAAATCAGCAATAGGGTTAAGCCCTATGAAATCCCCACTGGCAATGAAAACCTATACCTGATATATTTTATTGGATTGTTGATGTATTAATTCAATTGTAAACCACTTTAACTGATATATCTAATAGATACTGCAAAGTATATAAATCCTTTCAAAAATAAAAAAAAATTGGGCCACCCCAGTCTTTGGCTTAGCCTTTCATGTAAATCTCAATATTTTTTTTTTCATGGTCATTATAAGTTCATTTCTTGCTTTCTTTCTATCATGTTAGTTAATCTGTGTCTTTTTTCCTTATACATATTTAACTTTAAACTTGACTTGTAAATTGTATCACCGCTTGCTGAAAGGCAGTATATAAAATGAATAAACTGAACTAAGTTAAACTAATTTAGGGAAGTATATTTTGTTTAGTCAATTCACAATCAGGCTGTGGAATTTGTTGCCTGGGGTTATTGTCAAGGTCAGTCGTGCAGCCCAGCCCAGAAAAAGTTTGGACAAGCTTCCAAATGACAGGTCTGACAACTATTAACTAGATAGGCTTGAGGATCATCGCTGCTTACAACAAGAAGTGAGTGAACAAGAAATGGATCTCCTTATTAGATTATAGAGGGCCCTTCTTACAGGTAACTTTTTTTGACTACTGTTACTCTGACACAAAATGGTAGTTCTGATGCAGACATGATACAGGTTTTAACATACTATTCGTAAAATGCAGAACTAGATCTTTATGGTTCAAGAATCAGTGTGGCTTAAGTGGGCAGGAGAAGCACAGTGGGCTGACTCGACACCATTTTAAGGTAAGCTGGTGATATCATAGGCAAATGATTTTGGCACCTTTTTTCCTTGGGTACACTGAGCCAGTGCTTCACCTGGATCATGTCTTAAGTGAGCCCTGGATGTACTTAACTGGAGTGTACCATTAAATATCAGCTCTGACAAAGCTCTGAGGAATTCTATGAGCATTAGAACATTTACCTCGCCGCCCCATGCCTAAATCCTCTAGCGCCGTTTAATAAAAAGAAGCCCATAACCCAGAATGTCCGGCCCAAATATATATTCTTACACATATAAGTGCCCAATATCGGTGTTTATAAATATAGAGTGGGCACACATTTTTTTTGTTCATAAATTTTTATTGTACAGTTTAGAAAATTACAAGCAAGTAATAAAGTAAAACAATCAGTGTAAAACAATATCATAAGTGTTTCACAATTATACCAACATAATATCCATATACAGCATGTTAAAATGATGGTGACGATAGTAGAAAACTACAGCACAAAAAGAAACATCTAAGTTACAATTATCAATATGAAAATCGTCAAGGAGTTGAGTCACAGTATTTTTGTAAAATTGCCCAAGTTGTAGTAGGCATATATTTTTAACAGTGCTCATTCCTCTGAATTCCATAAAAAGTGCTAAAAATTGCCTACACAAATTTGGGCACGCACCCAATTTGCATGTGTAATTTTACTGAATAATGAGTCAATTAGCACAAAAAAATTGGGATCTTAACAAGCAATTAATTAGAAGTTACGCATGTAAATTTAGGTTTGCTCCCTAATATTCAACGGGACTTAGCCGGCTGGGGCCAGCTAAATCCTGTTTGTCCAGTTATTTGCTGTATGCTCTTCTGAGAAGGGACCATCTATTGAATGTTAAATGTACAGTGCTGTGTACGCTTTTCAGCGCTATAGAAATGATAAGTAGTCGTAATAGTAGTAGGGAAATAGCCAGCTATCTCCTGCTGAATATCGGGCTTGCCAGCTGACCCACTGAGCTATTATAGTCAGTCACTGCCAGTTACATCATCTGTATAGCTAAGGCATGTGGCCAGATAGACCCACCTAACAGGCAGGTCTATCTTTGGCTGTATAGCTTTAGCTGGTCAGTCAATGAAAATTGGCTTGGCCAGCTGGGTGTGAACTGCCAAACTTTGCCCCGGATATTGAATGCCAGGGCTGGATACAACTCCACTGAATATCTGGGATCGCTGCATCCTGCAGGAGGCAGCCAGGCTGCCTCCCCTTAGCTGAATATCAGGCCTGTGGGATCTGTGCTTAACTAGGATGTGGGTCATAAAGGGGTCATAGAAATGGGAGGGTCATGGGATGAGTAGAACATTCATAAGAACATAAGAAGTTGCCTCTGCTGAGGCAGACCAGAGGTCCATCTCGCCCAGCGGTCTGCTCCTGTGGCGGCCCATTGCCTGAGCAGTGGTCCCAGACTATCCCTATAACCTACCTCTACTCCTATCTGTACCCCTCAATTTCTTTATCCTCTAGGAACCTATCCAAACCTTCTTTGAAGCCTTGTAACGTGCTCCGGCCTATCACAGCCTCCAGAAGCGCGTTCCATGTATCCACCACCCTCTGGGTGAAAAAGAACTTTCTGGCATTTGTTCTAAGCCTGTCCCCTTTTAATTTCTCCCAGTGCCCCCTTGTACTTGTGGTTCCCAATAATCTGAAAAATCTGTCCCTGTCTACCTTTTCTATACCCTTCAGGATCTTGAAGGTTTCTATCATGTATCATGTATTCCTTCAATTTATATGCATGGTTATAGAATAAGATATAGCCTTCAATCCTTAACCCTACTCCTCTGCTTTCCAACCCAGCCAACTGATTAACCGTTCCCCTTAACTGTATCCATGACATCCTGTTTGTCTGTCTTGCCTGTTTAGATTGTAAGCTCTTTCGAGCAGGGACTTTTTTCTCCTTCTTTGTGTCTCTGTGCAGCGCTGCGTGCATCTGGTAGCGCTAAAGAAATAATTAATAGTAGTAATAAAACACCTAACTTTAAGCCCCATGTATAGAATAGTGTTCAGGGATATGTTTTGCTTTTTCAGTTACAATTTTTTTAGGAACCTTATATAGAATCTCTCCCATTATGCGCTCGTTTTATAACTGAAGAGAGCAGCCCATAGGGAAACCACAATGCAGATCAAACATAGAACAAAAACAGTGAAGTAAGCCATACGTGGATCAACCAGGTGGAGTCGAGGATCAGAGGCATCAAATTTCATTGCACCCAATAAAATGTCGTTCCCCTGATTCTCAACCTCGCCTGGTTGTTCCATCTATGGCCTACTACTTGTTCTAGCTTTATAACAGAGCACTTTCTGTTAGGTACACCAATAACACACAATAGGAGGATATTCTGAAACAACACCTGGACAACATTCTATAAAATGGTGTCAACCAAGGAGTTGACCCCTTGAAAACACAGAAAAGTCAAAATCCAAAACAAAGTGTGCTGTGGAGACTGATGTTACTGATGCAGACTTTATTAGTGTCAAGAAGATAATCCACAACTTAAAATTAAACATCCACTGCTTGAAACAGCTAAGAGGACCCAACACAGTCCGTGTTTCGATCTTAATGTCTTTTTCAGTGGTCCTGATAGGTCTCTTCGAAGGAAGTGCGGATATAAAGCCTACATTCTCCACAACACTAATAACCCTTTGTTTTGCATTTTATATAAAATGGTGCACATAAATTCTAGTGTGCAAATCTCAAAAGGGGGCATCGCCAGGAGAGGAGTATGGGCTAGTTGTGGGCAATCCTAAAGGTTGGACACACTGATATTGAATATCTTCAATCCACATATAACTTAGGCCCAGGTATTTAGGTCTGGTTTTCATTGGCCTAAATGTTAGTCATATAGATGGGCACTAGTGTGATTCTATAAACTGCACCTAACTTTGGAGGCCTTATATAGAATCACGCTAAGCACTGTTCTTTCTGGAGCCAATTTTTTGGCCTCATAGAATATGGCCCTATGTGAATAGTGCTGAGGCAGTCAGTGAAGATTTCCGGCAGCTATTTATGGATGAAATGCCACTGACTATCCAAATAAGTGCTGCTGAATATCAATTCCTCAATTCTCAACCTCATTTTGGAAGTCATTCTTAAAAGTCACAAAGTATGTATCTAATCCAAAGAAATAGTATAATTTCTTGCATTCAGTGGGATGAATATAACAATACTGTCAATCAAATAGAAAAGCTTTATAAATCAAGAAATATTTTAGGAAACAAACACCAACTTGTCACTTGACAAGCTGAGAACAATGCTAAAGAACTGAGTTGGTTGCTTAGATACATTATTCCAGTTTCTGAAAACCCACCAAGTTGTTGTCAATCAAGCCTAGCTTCAGACTGAGTACATCTATGTAGAATGTTAATGAAAATGCATTTTCTGGAGAAAGAAATAAGTTAACCATCAATTTCACTTTATTATAGCTTAACAAGTATCCTCATGCTTACACTTGACCGAGGATTAAGAGGCTGATAGGTACTTATATTAAATTAAGCTGTTGTCACAATGAACAGCGTTCAAATACTCAAAACTTTTGCTGTAATTTGTAGTTCTTATCATTTAGCAAAGGTTATAGCAAATGGACTTTGTAATCAGGAGGTTAATCTCTGCCTTTCATTATGATCTGTGTGATGTGACAAGAAGGAATTTTATCATAATTTAGAGACAACAGGGATTAAGTCAATGACAGTTGTTTGAAATTTTTTCTGGAACCTCTTCATCCTACTTAAGAAAGCCAAAGTTCCTAAAAGCATATAACTGTATCTCTCTATATAACAGCACCTAAAAATGCAGCATACAAGAAAGCTGGAGTAAACTTTAAAAGGAAAAAGGTTTGCTTAATTTTTAGGTTGATTCTATCTTTAGTCCTCTTATATCAGGTGCTATGCAAAATAACATGTAAATCAAACACAGCCAGATATTAGTTCAGCTTGGTAAATCAAAATAATCATATTTTAAAAGTGTGACATAGAGATTACCACCAAAAAGTATAATTTAATCGATCCCAGTTTTTCCAGTTCCTTTAAAATGGAACGTATGATGGCCATACAACAGGGACATTATAGGAAGTTTATGGATATTTGGGAGACATTGACAAAATTCTGTAAGGAGTGATTGTTGATTTTGCCCATTGATAATACAATTCCAGGGTGAGAAGATATATTTTTAATTTGAGTGCAAATTGTTGGATATGTAGTGGGGGGGGGGGCGTGATATATGCATTTGTTATAGAAAATAATTTTGATTGAATTTAAATGATGTTAAAGTATAAAATGACCGTATAATATGTTGCACTTATTTTTGGCTTTAAAATGAATAAAGATTTATTAAAATAATAATCATAATCATATTTATGTCAACAAATTTGACACAGAAAGCATACTTATCTGATGAAGATCACATACAATAATACTACCAAGAGTGTCTGTAAAGTTTTAGGGAAGTTTTCAAATAGGTCACATAAATGTAAAATGCCTGGGCATTTTTAGTACCTGTCCCCTTCCTTCACTAACGCGTAGCATGGGTTTAAGTGCCGGCAGTGGTGTTAACTGCTCCAATGCTCCTAAAATTCCTGTGAGCGTCGGAGCAGTTACTGCCACTGCCGGCTCTAAAACTCGTGCTAGTATATTTTATGGTAATTTACTATAACATGCATTTCCCGAAAAGGCTGTTTTACCTGAGCTAAATACTCAAATCAGATGAAAAAATATTCTAGAACAAGAAGTCATGCTAAGAAACTCCAGGAAGGGAGGTTTAGATATAACATCCAAACATAGTTTTTTGTGCAATAGATTTGTTGAAAAGATGATGGCGGAGAAATTGGAAATGGAATTTTTAAATGCTTTATCTAAACATAGAATATCCCTAATAACAAAAAAGGATAGTAATGAAATATTAGATTAATGTGCATAGACTGCTGGCTATCAGGCTCATAATCAAAAACAGACATCCCAAAAACATCCTAATTCAGAACTTGGATGTCATAATCGCCAGGATGTCCAAGTGTCGATAATCAAAACTGTCTTTCTGTATGTCTAGCAAGGTGTTCCAGCCTCTGTGCATCTAAAGCATAAGATGGGCTTGGTGGAGACGTGCTATGGGCGGGTTTTGGGCATTCCCAAGGGCAGGTTAGATACAGATGTCTTGCAGTGATAATCAAACATTTTGCAAGACATCCTGGAGTCTGGAACTAGACCTGTTTTAGAAGGGTCTAAATGCCACAAAGGTGCCCAAACTGAAAAGATGACCAGTGTATGCATCAAGGTAACACCGCCCCCTCCCCCTCCACACACACACTTCTCCAGTGCTCACTGACCCCCCTTCTACCACATAAAAATAAGAACAAAAAGGTACATACCTGTCTCTAAAACAGCAACATCTGGTATGGGGAAGCCTAGTAGAACTGCACACAGGTATCTTAAGTAGTCTGGTGGGTGGGCTAATGACCTAGGCCAGAGATCTCAAAGTCCCTCCTTGAGGGCCGCAATCTAGTCGGGTTTTCAGGATTTCTCCAATGAATAAGCATTGAAAGCAGTGCATGCACATATATCTCACGCATATTCATTGGGGAAATCCTGAAAACCCGACTGTATTGCAGCCCTTAAGGAGGAACTTTGAGATCCCTGACTAAGCCCATAAGCCACTCTAACCACTACATTTATTGTAGAGCATGTGAGCCCACCCAAAACCTAGTATGCTGCCAAGTAGGTGCCACATGCAGCCATAAGTGCTATTGGGGTATTACACAGGAGAATATAGTAGGTTGGGGAAGTTGGGGAGCTCATCCTAAATTATAAGTGGGTTATGATTAAATATACAGCTGGCACCATTTATGTGAAGTTCACAACAGTGCTCTCTAAGGTGTTCGATTGCTTGGTCGGGATGTCTATGTGGCCAGTCCATTACTATGCTGGCCCCACCCACATTCAAAATGGTCAGGATTATAAGTTAATTACCTGAACAGAAATCAAAAAAAGGGTTCCACCAAAGAGATTCCACAAGGAAAACAGCAGTGCAAACACTGGAATTGATGATCCTGTCAGAAGTAATTGCTGCTTTTTATGGGGACGGGCGGGGATGGAGGTAATTCCTTGCAGGGATGAGTGGGGATGGAGAGGACCCTGACGGGGATGGGTGGGGACGGAGAGGATCCTGATGGGGACGGGTGGGGATGGAGAGGATCCTGGCGGGGATGGGTGGGATTTCTGTCCCCGTGCAACTCTCTACTGTATACTACTTCAATAGTCTTTAGGCTTGCAGTTGTTTTATACTGTATATTTAGGCACAGTAAATATGTTTCTATTTGCAGCGAGCTCACAATTAAAACAAAGAAAGAAAGAAAGAGTGAGTTGAAGTGGGATGTAAACCTTTGCTCCCTTGGTGTACAATCTTCTGCATTAACCATTAGGCTATTACTCAGACATGCTACCTGCTCTGTTAAGATTGCCCATAATACCTGAAGCAGTTACCTGAACCCTGAGGTTGTGAGTTCAAACCCACAATGTTCTTTGTGACCCTGGGTAAGTCACTTAAACCCCTGTTGCCCCACGTACATTTGATAGACTGTGAGCCCACCAGTCTCAGCCTTCACACTCCAAATATCTTTTTAGGTGGTCGGACGTGTTTTCTTTGTTGCCAAATATCTCCTGGAATATCATTTTTTTATGTCTGCTTTTCAAGTCTTTTGGATGTGTGCAGGATTGATTTAATATTTTAAGAGATAGGAGTTTTAACATGCTGTGTATTGACCTGTCTAGAGAATCACCAATATGTATAATAGCAGATAAAGTGAGGATCAGCTACTAGACTGATGCAAACATAAAAATAAACTGGAACCCTTTTCTTTTCCACATCTCACACGCATTAGTAATGTCTTTGAAAAAGAAAAAAAAAAAGCTTTCATAATTTTTCTTCAAGCAGAGATTACTTTTTTTCTTTTTTTATACTTTCAGGATAGCTTTGTCGCTGTCATCATAGAAACATAGAAATAGAATATGACGGCAGAAAAGAGCTATAGCCCATCAAGTCTGCCCACCTAGTGACCCACCCTCAGACTTTATCCCACTAGAGATCCCACATGCATATCCCATTTCTTTTTAAAATCTAACACGCTGCTGGCGTTAATCTTTCTGATAACAAGCATGCCCAAGATAAGGTTGAATTCCTAAAACTGATTGTATTATATCGAAACTTTCACATTTTAATATACCACAACTATAGAATAGATTCCTCCATCTGCTTCAGCTTCAATACATATCTGTACTGTAATTCTTGTTCTAAATGGGGTAAGAAATACATGGAATATTAAGAGAAGATCTGTGATATGCATCAGAAAAAGAAATTTAGGTGTCACTAAAGCAAATCAGAATAATTCACTTCCATGGGAATGTTGCATACTTAGGGGGTAATTTTCAAAAGATCGCCTAAATTTAGGCATTGGTATGATGGGGCAAAGTGTGAATTCTATATTAGCAATTATGTAATTGCTTTTATAAAATACTACATAAATCCTAAGCTATGCACCTAACTTTAGGCGTACAGCACTTACATTAAGGGCTCCTTTTACTAAGGTGCGCTAGCGTTTTAGTGCACGCACAAGCACGTGCGGCATTTTAGCATGCGCTAAGCGTGCGCTAAAACTGCTAGCGCGCCTTTGTAAAAGAAGCCCTAACTCAAATGTTTGCACCTAACTGCTCTTGCCGGTAGGGCTGCTTCTGGACAAATTTTGAAGTATTTAGGCCCCGATTCTTTAAATATGTTACCTAAAACACTGTTCTTCAACCGCCGGTCCGCGGACCGGTGCCGGTCTGCAGGAAATTTCTGCAGGTCCGCACAGGGCCAGCAAGATTAAGGTGACCATAGGTCCTGTTTTCAGACTTCCTGTCCCGTTGTCCCCACACACAGCTTTGGGATGCCGAAATGTCACGTTTTCAGGGACAGCGTCCCGAAGCTGTACTCGGGGACAACGGGACAGGCAATCATTTCCTGTCCCTACCTGTTGTGCAAAAAAAAAATGCCTCCCTTCTTCCTTTCACCCGGTCCACTGCTATCTTACTGCCCTGCCTTCCAGACTTTGTCCCACCCCCACCCCTGAAGCCAGCCTTCCTGCCTTTCTACCTCCCTGGCCAAAGCTAGCCTGCTTGCCTGCCTATCTCCTTCCCTCCCTGCTGCGCAAAAAAAAAAAAAAAAAAGCCTCCCTCCTTCCTTTCCCTGGTCCACTTCTATCTTACCGCTTTGCTGCCTCTACTAAAGCCGACAGGAAGTCTTCTTTCTGACGTCAATTCTGACATCGGAGACAACGTTCTGGGCCAGCCAATCACTGCCTGGCTGGCCCAGAATGTCCTCTCCGACGTCAGAATTGATGTCGGAAAGAAGATTTCGTGTTGGCTTTAGCAGTAGCAGCAGCAGGGCGGTAAGATAGCAGCGGTCCAGGGAAAGGAAGGAGGGAGGCTTTTTTTTTTTTTTTTTTTTTTTGCGCAGCAGGGAGGGAAGGAGGTAGGCAGGCAAGCAGGCTGGCTTTGGCCAAGGAGGTAGACAGGCAGGAAGGCTGGCTTCAGGGGTGGGGGGTGGGACAAAGTCTGAAAGGCAGTGAGAGGGACATAGGAAGGAGGCACTGGGGGCACTAAAGACAAGGGAAGGAAAGAGGGAGGAAATAGAAAGGGACAATTCTTGGGCCTGAGTGCAGAAAGAAAGAAAGGATACACAGACAGAAGGAAACACAACCAGAGACTCATGAAAAAACCAGACAGCAAAGGTAGGAAAAATGATTTTATTTTCAATTTAGTGATCAAAATATGTCAGTTTTGAGAATTTATATCTGCTGTCTATATTTTGCACTATATTTGTCTATTTTTCTATAGTTACTGAAGTGACCGAGCTCACGGAGATGGGGCGGAAAGAGGGTTTTTAAATTTTAGTCCTAGTAGTTTGCCGGTGCACAAAATAATTATTTTATTTCTGCCGGTCCACAGGTGTAAAAAGGTTGAAAAACACTGACCTAAAAGATCAGTGCCAACTAGTGCGGCACTAAGTGCAATTCTATAAAAGTTAGGTGCACTGTATGGAATCGAGTTTAGCACCAAATTAGGCATCTCTAAGCTTTCTAATGTTTCGTCACACCATATTTATGTCAGGGCTTCCTTGGCCTAAATGCGTGTGTTTAATTTAGGTGCACAACAGCGCCTAACTCAAAACAGACACCTATCTCAAAAACATGCCCATGATTGGCCAAAAATCAAACAAGATGCTAGGAATTATTAGAAAAGGGATGGTAAACAAGACTAAGAATGTTAGAATGCCTCTGTATCACTCAATGGTGCAACCTCACCTTGAGTATTGCATTCAGTTCTGGTCTCCTTATCTCAAAAATGATATTGCAGTACTAGAAAAGGTTCAAAGAAGAGTGACCAAGATGATAAAGGGGATGGAACTCCTCTCATATGACGAAAGACTAAAGAGGTCAGGGTTCTTCAGCCTGGAAAAGAGACGGCTGAGGGGAGATATGATTGAAGTATACAAAACCCTAAGCGGAGTAGAATGGATACAAGTGGACTGATTTTTTTACTGCATCAAGATTTACAAAGACTAGGGGGACACTCAATGAAGTTACAGAGTAATACTTTTAAAACCAATAGGAGGAAATATTTTTTCACTCAGAGAATAGTTAAGCTCTGGAACGTGTTGCCAGAGGTGTGGTATGAGTGGTTAATGTAGTTGGTTTTAAAAAAGGTTTGGACAAGTTCCTGGAGGAAAAGTCCATAGGCTGTTGTTGAGGTAGACATGGGGGAAGCCACTGATTGTCCAGGACTGGTGGCATAGAATGTTGCTACTATTTGGGTTTTTGCTAGGTATTTGTGACTTGGATTGGCCTCCGTGAAGGCAGGCTACTGGGCTAGATGCACCATTGGTCTGACTTAGTAAAGTTAGTCTTATGTTCTAACTATGCCACATTTAAGTAGTTGCTTAGGATTAGGCACCTACTTTTTATAGAATCATTGTTTTCAAATTAGGCACCCAACTTTCAAATAAGTCAAATTATACTTCCCCCTCCCCATTCGCGGTTTCCACACTCGCGGTTTCACAAATTTGTGATTTTTTTTTATGTGAGGGAAACCCATATTTTATCACGTTCCCGCCTCTCTCCCGCCTTCCTCCCGGCATCCCGGCCTTACCTGGTGGTCTAGCAGGCTTTCATGGCAGGAGCGATCCTCCTACGCTTCTGCCCCGTGTAAATCGCCAATAGGAAATGGCTGCCGTGAGCTCCCACGAATACCGAGGGAGAAGTATAACAGCAATTATGAGGTGTTAAGTGCCAATTATCTTTGTCTATTAATCACAGAAGAGATTCATACCTACAATTAATGGGAAGGAAGATGTTTGAATGTTTGTTGCAGCACAAAAATAGTTTTTGATCATCTGACAAAGCCTATAGTGAAATGGAATCACATCAGGATTGTATACAAATATATTTACTGAGATTACATGGGACCTGGTATAATAACTGTACCTTTTAGAGTAGAAACTTTAGGTTTTACCAATCCTTTACATTTACCCATAGTTAGACTAAAGAAAACTAATTCTGACCTGTATTTAGTCCATTGATCTCCATGGAACTCCAAGGGGCCTGGCGTGCTCCTTAGAGCACGCTCCTTCGGCCATGTCCTGCAGCCACGCACCTGTAGCTGCGCACCACAGAGCTGTGTGTCTTTTATACACCGAGGAAGGACTCCAGCTGTTCAGGAGAATGTCCACCTCAATGCCTGCTAGAGCACTTGGTGTCGACACACTCTATCCACATCAGATGTTTCTCCAGTCTGACCTCACTCCCTAAGATGGTGTTTAAGAGGTAAGGTTGCTCTAACAGCAATCAAACAGTGGAAATGTTTTCTCTAAAGTAAAACAGAGCTGCATGTCTTTTATGCGCCGAGGAAGAATCCCAGCTGTTCAGGATCATGTCCACCTCAATGCCTGCAAGAGAACTCAGCGTCGGCACTTTCTATTTGCATCAGATGTTTCCAGTCTGGTCTCACTCCCTAAGATGGTGTTTGGGAGGTAAGGTTACTCTAACAGCAATAACACACTGGCAAAGTTCTCTCCCAGACATAAGTATCTTATAGTGAGTGGGAATTAAGAGTTGAAAACAGCTTCGATAAATGGGCTTTTAGCTTGGATTTGAATACTGCTAGAGACGTAGCTTGACGTATTGACTCAGGCAATCTGTTCCAGGCATATAGTACAGCAAAATAGAAGGGACGGAGTCTGGAGTTGGCAGGCTCATAAACTCCAGGGTGAAGCTTTGCACAGAGGGTCTCGATGACTCTAGCAAGGACTCCCTGAAGGTCCTCCTGGGTTCCACGGCGTTCACACATCTGTGCGTCACCAAATCTCCTTTGGAGGGCTCTGGATAGGGCCTCTTCCACTGGGATTGGGCCTCTTGTGAATCACTGCCACAAGTAAAAAAAAGATGGTTTGTGGGATGAAATGGAAACAATCTAGAAATACAAAAAAAATCTCACACAAGGGCATGTAGAGTGAGAAAGGGCACCAAGCCTTCAACTTAAAATGACAGGAACCATCCCCCCCCCCAAAAAAAAAATAATAAAACTGCAGGGCAGATCAGAAACACATCTGAACAACTTGCTTTCAGATGAAAACTGAGGGAGCAGGAGCAAGCCTACTGGGAAGGAGGTGGAGTTGAAAGATGAGTGATATCATTCTACAAGCAACTTGTGGGTTCAGATGCATAACCCTAGTGTTCAGGACTACTAGACACATTCCACTAGAAACAGGCCTTATGCATACCAGGCTCTTTCCTTCTATTCTACCTCAGAGAAAATGAACTTAATTCTTTCTAGGTTCCTGCTTCCTATGTGCGAGGCTGCCTTCATGAACATCTTCTTGGGAAATGAGGGATCTGCAGGTTGCCCTAATTGGAGAGGGGATTATAGTTCTCAAACCTCCCTCCCCAAGGGTGCAATTCCTGCCTTTTCCCCTATTACTTCTGAAAGTGAGCACTGCAGATTTTTCCTTCTGCAATGTTTGCAAGCCCTAGCATTTGCCTGCTTTTCTTGAAAGTGAGACAGGGGAACTTTTCCTTCCAGATTTGTCTCACCCACTTGCTTACTGTTTTTCTAAAGGGTCTTAGTTTCTTGACTATTTGCCTCTCTTTGCCCCATCCCAGAGATCTCACAGCTTCTGCCTGTCACGTATGTTTATCGATTTACCAAAAATCCAGTCCTTTGAGGTTAGCCCTTCCAACGTGATGCTTTCCTCTCCTTATTTCCTTTTTGTTTTGCTTCATTTTCACTGTTTTTATTTGCAAATGACCAAAAAAAATAAGTATATCACCAACTTTTATGCACCCACATACAGTTCAAACTTCAAATATGAGACATCATTTCCGACCACCTAACCGCAAATCCTATGTGCCATCAAGAAGTGTACTATTTTTATGTAATTTCTTCAACCCTAATATTAACCTCAGTGCAGCTGTATTATTCTGTTTCTAAATTGGCCTCATCGGTTTTTCCTTTCCCAGCAGTGCAAAATTCTCTTTCTATTCAGCATCACCAAGTGGGCTGGAAGTAATGAGTCCAAAAGTAACCTTTTAGTGACAGAGCAGTCCATCACTAGAGTATGGGCCTGTTGAGGTTATATCCCCAGGATACAAAAGTAGATGACAGGGCTATTTACTTCTTTGGGTCTTGTGCAAGGACTTCTGCTGTGTGTATTGAGTCTTGACTTTATTTGTTCTACATACTAAGAATAAACCTTTTTTTAAAAAATGGTTATGTGCTATATCCTTCCCACTCTTTGGCCATTATTTTAGAAGCACCCCAATGTGTAAATAGCATGCTTTTACATGTTTAGAATAGCAAACACATAGAAAGCAAAACAGCAATTCTAGAAAGGAGCACATTCATAGGTGTTGACGTTCATCACATTTACTTTGCTAGGAGGCATGGTAGTGATAAGGAGAAGGATTGGCTTGGGTGGGCCTAGCAACCTCCTTAATACCATATTCTCCTTGATATTTACTTTTCCAATGCCAGAGTAGACTTCTTATTCTCTTTCTTGAACCAACCCACTTAGATTCCACTTGTGACACTGCATTTTTCTATCATACCTCTGCCCTATGGACTTTACATCTTATTGATTTTTGTGGAAAAACTAATCATTTTTGTTCAATAATTTTTATTGAAGTTTAGCAGAATAATGACATACATAAACATGGAAATAAATCATATTACAGTCATCAAAAGATTAGATAAAACTGAGCATTTTCAGGTTCTTTGCAATGATGTCATCACATTGTGCTGTTATTCATTGGATGCCTTAGCTTCACTTTACAATGAAGCCGTTCTTCCAGCTAACTTTATTAAAGTTCATACTGGTAGCATTACTTTCAGATTGCTATCTTGCTTCCTTCCCAAATCATAAAATGTTAATCTGTGCATCTATTCTATTTAAAAAAAAAAAAAGCAATTGCCACTCTGTCCATGAGGCTATAGTGTGTTAGACGGAAGATCCACTGCTGTTCTCTTTGCCATAATTTCTTCTTCACATCCCCACATCAGCGATATCACAAAGATTCAGTAATTCTGTCTATGACCAAACATTTTAACATCCCAAACAGATGTTCTTTCTCGATACAGTGTGCTACTAACAGTGCTGTCATCTTCCTAGTCTTTAGATAGCTCTTATGTCCAATTAACCTAGTGGTTAAAATTCTAGATTTCTGACCCACGTAACATAGGTCACATGAGAACTTTAAAATGTAAACCACATTCTTAGACAAAATGTATTATGTCTCAATACATAATTTTTACCTGAACTGGGATCTCTAAAACCTGTGGCACTAACCATAATATTACAATTAGAACAAAAGCCACATGGCTGAATTTGGCCACAACTTGAATGATCTTCATGATCGATTATCTCTTTAAACGTATGGCACAAAATGTCACTTAAATTCTTATTTCTTGAAAAAGTAAATATAAAACGTTTGGATTCAAAACATGACAATTTTTTTAAATAATGTAAGATGGGTCATAGAATTACTGAATTTATGCAACTTGGGGATGTGAAGAAGAGATTATGGCATCTAAATATACTACAGCCTTATGGATTAAATACAGCTATAGAGTTACAACCATCTTTTTAAATAGAACAATTTAGATGATATGCACAGATTTATATTTTATGATTTGGAAGGAACCAAGGTAGCAATCTGAAAGTACTGCTACTGGTATGAATAATAGTGCAATATGATGACATCATTGCAAGGAGCTTGAAAATGCTCAGCATCTGAACTGGAGCCGCGGCCATTTTGAAAGCAATTGACAAGCGTGGTGCAATGTGGGATGAAGGAATGCAAGATTATCCCCTGATTAAGTAGCTTGATTAAGAAGAGAAACAGGAATACTCCTGTTGGGTGAAAATTGGGTGTCTAGAAAATAAATTGGGAGTTCCAGTCTAGAAGATAAATTGGGAGTTCCAATCTAGAAGATAAACATTTGAAAAAAGACTGAGATAAGTGATGTGTTTGATAATTATTTGGATAACAACAAAACAACAAAAATTTGAATGGTACTATATTGATAAAATAAACAAATAACAAAAACCATTCCCAGAACTCAAAAAAGAGACACCGATTCCAAATTAAAATTTACTATAAACCTTAAATCTAATTGTTTAAAATATTTAAATTATTAATTAATTATTACGGGGAAATGCCTCAGATTAGGAGTAAATCTTTCCAGCTAGAACTATTCAAGAGAAGAATTAATTAATCTCTTGCCTCCTTATAATATCACAGGCTAATTCCCCACCTCCCTACCAAAATATTTATTTTATTACTTTAATTAATTAAATAACTTATAACTTTTGATCTCATTTTAATTAATTTAGTACAGAATCAACATATAACTTATAGTCTATTTTAAATTAATTTAATTTAAAAATTTAATTTAAGAATCATTTTTTGAGACTCGAGACCAATTTCTGTTAGAGTATCAATTTACATTTCCAATGTATTTCATTATGTTTCAGGTATATCTTAACTCCTTCTTTTAAACTTATCAATCCTACATTTCATTTAAACTCATCAAAGCAGAAAGTGCTATAGTGCTTGAAAAACTAAAAGAGCTAAAAGAGCAGAAAGTGCAAAGAAAAAAGTGCTGGATTGTTAAAAAGTATTCCAAAACAAAGTTACTTTGGCTGAAATAAGCCCACAGTTCATTTTAAATTGCTGTTCAATTCATAGCAAAACATTAAGTTCATTCAATTCATTCAAAGTTGTGACAATTCAAACAAAAAATTCTTCATATATTGTACAAGGTACTTAGCTCAAACATCCTGTGCCAAACTGGCTTCATTGCTTGTAATCAATATTCAACAAGGCCTTTGTTTCGCAGGGCAGAACTGTACCATCCGCTGCATCAAGGAAGTGATTTAGGCAACGCTTATGTTAACTTTTTCAAAACTCCAAAACCCCAAACTTGGGGCCAAAGCGGTTTTGGAGTTTTGAAAAAGTTAACATAAGCGTTGCCTAAGTCACTTCCCTTGATATACCTGTATATAAAATGTTAACTGCTTTGATTGTAAGCAGAGAAAGGTGGCATAATCAAGTCCCATTCCCCTTTATCCACTCTGTAACCAAGCTCATGGCTGAAAGGGGAAAGTGGATGGAAGGAAAACTTGCATGCTTGAAGGACAAGGCATTTCTCAGATAAAAAGAATGCATTTGGAAATGCTCACCTCCTTGAAGATACCTTTATAAAAAGTCTGAAGGCGAGTTGGTGTGGTTGATGTGTTTGACACACACTAGTTATCAGTGTTATGGCCTCGCATGGGAAGATAATTGGCAGCTCTCCTTCAGCTCATTTGGATCCATAGTGGCTCCAACTTAAAAATTAGTGAAGTCCACTTATAGACATATCAGGTCCTGGTCCTTTTATGGCTTACATGTATATATGTTGCTTGTGATTTTAATCTCCCACAATCTGTCTGAAAAAGAAATGTAAATATGCATCAATGTCAAGGTTTTTTTGGCACGGTAGTTTTATATAATGAAGAAGAAAAATGGAATGGAATATTATTGTTTTTTTGGCAGACACTCCCAGCAGCCTCATAAATTAAGCATCAAAGCCATCAGACTGAGTGAAATGTGGACATAACTTTGCACTCAGTTCAACATAGTGCTTATATAAAAGACACTTACAGATATGGGCCTTAAGATATTTGTACATATGTTGATGTTGTATGTGTGAGGTCAATAGTTTATTAGAATTTAGCTTATGCCTATCTCCGTTGCAGCTCTCAAGGCAGGTTAAATTCAAGAACAGTAGGTATTTCCCTGTTCTGGGAAGGCTTACAATTTAAGGGAGGGGCCTTATACAACTTGGGCCAATCAGAGCCTCAGGCTCCCTGGATGCACTGGGAAGAGGCCTAAGGCTCTGATTGACCCGGACATCTAAGATCCCTCCTATGTTTCCTCCATTACATGACACAAGAGATAAAAATGGTGGGGGCAATGGACTATGTAAGCCTAAAGCAGCAGGCTGCAACAGGAAGAGTGGCAATAGACCATTGGCAGTACTGGGGATGGGGGAGAAGGGACATGCTCTCTCACAAACTGTGTGTTTTCTGGTTTGGCTCCCGGACTATGTTCTTGCTTAATTGCTGAATCCTTGCTCCCCTCATTACTCTTGGTAAAACTCTGCAACCATCTCCCAGGTATCAACTCGGCTCCTTGAGCTGGATGTTTGTTCCTTGGCTACCGGAGCAATATCCTGCAGGCTGATCAAAACACAGTGGCTTAGTATGAGTACATGCTTCTATGCCCTGGGCTAGGGTTAACAGAAGTCTGGGTTTCTCCAAACATGTCCTCTTTTGGGGGGCTCCATTGGATGTCAGAGCATTTTTTCCAACTCGCTGCTGTAGTCCTGATTTTGCTTCTTTTTTTTTTTTTGGGGGGGGGGGCAGTAGCAGCAACCTGAAAAAAAAATAATCCCGTCTGGGGTCGCAATTATGTTCCAGAGATCCTTTCTCTTCTGGCAGCCTTTCTATCTGACCCTTTCCCTTTCCCTTCCACCTTCACCCACACCCCCTTCCCCGCAGCCCTCTTCGGCAACTGCAGCGGCATCAATCAAGACAAGTTGCTGGTGTTTGGGTCTTCCCTCTGTGGACTGCTGGGCATGATGGACCCATGGTCTGACTCGGCAGAGGCCATGCTTATGTTCTTATGTTTCAATTTCCTGTTTCCACACAGGCAGAACTCGCAAAGGGAAGGTACGCAGGCAGCCTGTCTTGATTGCTGCTGCTGCAGAGTCACCGAAGAGGGCCACAGGGAAGGGAGTGTGGGTGCGGGTGGAAGGGAGAGTGCCAGATTCAGGACTCGTGGGTGAGGAGGAGAGAGGGGGTCTGGAGGAAGGGTAGAAAGATGCTGGCTATAGGGTGCGGGAACAAGGGAAGAGAGGTGATATGCTAAAAATGGAGACAAATAGTGACACAGAGAAGAGAAGGGGCAAGCGTGAACCATAAGGATAGGGATACTGAGGGAAATGCTAAAAGGGGGAGAGGGGAGATAGGAACACAGAGGGAGCAATGCTGAAAAGGGGGTAGATGGATTTACAGAGGGACGCAAAGCTGAAAGAGGCTAGATGGGCAAATGGGGATAATACTGAAATGGAGGGTTAATGGTGATACAGATGGGGCAATGCTGGAAAGGGGGAGAGGAGATAGGGACACATTAAGGGAGCAATGCTGAAAAAGGGGAGGTGAAATAGAAACAGAGAAGCAAAGCTGAAAAAAGGGGAAAGATAAGGATATTGAGAGAGCAGATGGTAAACATGGGGGGAGAGGATACAATGAAGATTCTGGAAAAGAGGTGTGATAGGCACAGGTGAGATGGGCACACAGAAGGGTGATGCTGGAAAAAAGGTGGGATGGTGACACTGATGGACACAGAAGGGAAATGCTGGATCAAGGAGAGATGGGGGGCTCAGGCTGGATAGAATGGGGAGAAAGAAGGACAAGCTATATGGAAGGGGCACAGAAAGGGAAGATGAGGAAAGCAGAAACCCAGACACAACCAAGGTATATAAAAGGGTTTATGTCTTTTTGTGGGTTTTTTTTTTTTTTTTTTTTTTTTGCTTGAGGATAAAGTAGTATTATAGCTGTGTTAATAAATGTTTATAATCTGAAAATGGAAATAAGGTGATCTTTTTATTAAACTAATTTTAGGACATTTTTTGACTAGCTTTAAGAGACCAAAACCCCCCTTCCTCAAGTCAGGAAAGGATATTGTAACAGCAATATATGGTACTGACCTGAGAAAGAAGATTTTGGCCTCTGAAAGTTACCGGTAATTGAAAAATGGATTTGGCCTATAACATGGGGCTCCTTTTTACAAAGGCGCACTAGCGGTTTTAGCGCATGCTTAGCACATGCTAAAATGCCACGCACGCTAGACGCTACAGCCTCCTCTTGTGCAGGTGGTAGTTTTTCGGGTAGCACGCGCTAATCCGGTGCGTGCACTAAAAACGCTAGCGCACCTTTGTAAAAAGAGCCCATGGTATCTTACTTTCCATTTTTGTTTTATTTCTGTGTAGTGATTGGTATTTCAGTCTTTTCACATTTATATCTGCTATCTTTATATTTTGCACAGTACTGGGGGACATGCATCACTGTTTATCTTATTTATTCAATTTTCTATACTGTTCTCCCAAAGGAATCCAGAATAGTTTACATGAATTTATTCAGGTATGCAAGCATTTTTTCCCTGTCTGTCCCAGTAGACTCATAATCTATTTAATGTACCTGGAGCAATGGGGGAATTAAGTGGCTTGCCCAGGGTCACAAGGAGCAGCTATGGTACTACATTCTATGCAGAATCTGGTTTCTTAGGGTGCAGTTTCATTGTTGTCCACATATTCTATTTTGGTTTGCAGTTACACTCTCACCCAGTATAGAATAAGTATCAGTGTCCTATGTGTGCGAAAAAAAGACATGCTTTTCTGTTGGAATTGACTGCAGGATCGATCTGTACTAATCTGGCTTGTTTAGTTTTACAATGGGTGTATTGATGTTCTAGTCCTCACTGCAATGGTTAAGATGCTGCCTTTTCCTACATAGGTGTGACTCATGGATTATTACTAAAAATAATTTTTTTTTCATATAGAGTAGAGTGTTAAAAATTGATTGGCCCTGGGTATCAAATTAGGTACGCTATTGTCTGCTGGACTCGTAGTTCCAGACCCGATGCTGCTGCAGTAGAGGGATTTTTTTGTGTGTGTGTGAGGGGGGGGAGTTTGACAAGCTGTAACTTGTGCTCTTTATGTGTTGCAGCGATCTTTGGGGCTGTTTGTTATACATGACCATTTACTGAATGTTTTAAAAGTTTGGGAGGGAGAGGTGCTGAACCTGACTATGGTCAAGAAAGAGAGCTAGTTTCCCTGGCTAGGCTTTGAAATAAAGCCCACAGAGCCTGCTATTTTGGTGTTTGCAATTGCCCCCGATGCTTCAGATTTGTTATAGCTGGAGGACTGTTTAATGTTGTTTCCACATGGTTATCAATTCAAGGGTTGGTCTACTCCACTCAGTATTTTATAGACTCACAACTGAAAGCACAAGAAAAGATGGGGGCATCATAGAGGTCAAGTTACACAGAGTGTAATCATAGCTTGCTGTGACCCTAACTGCACACAGCAGGCAACTGCCTAGGGGAGGGGAGGGGCAAGGGGGTGGGGTCAGGGGTGGAGGTCAAGTGTCCTCTTTTTTGGCTTCACAAATATGGTAATCCTAACCTGGGCTGCTAGAACATGTTCTCCCACTCAGCATGTAATCTTTGGTTTCAAACTATGATCCTTGCGGGGCTTCCAAAGTTCAGGTTGAGCAAAGAATCTGATGGGGACTCTGCAGGCAGAAAGGTGGTCATTGGCCTAGAATCTGTGAATGCCAGGATAAGCGCTGCAGTGCAAAAGGGGATGAGCTAGTGAAAGGAAATGATCCAAGGATCACTACCAGGATCACTGATGTCAAGTATACCGGGGAGTCCCTCTGGGTTAATCTGGCACGAGGTAGTAAAAAATGCCTGTATCTTGGTGTGGTATACAGACCTCCAAGACAACCGGAAAACATGGACGCAGAATTAATTGAAGACATAGAGAATATAACTCTACGGGGTGACACTGTGCTGCTAGGGGACTTCAACATGCCTGACGCAGACTGGAACACATTTTCAGCAGCAACCAGCAGCAGCAGGAGGCTTCTGAACTCCATAAAAGGAGTACATCTCAGACAGATGGTAACGGAGCCCACTAGGGCCCAGACGATCCTAGACCTGGTACTCACAAACGGGGAAAACATCTCAGAGGTCTCGGTAGGAGATACGCTAGCCTCCAGCGACCATAACATGGTATGGTTCAACATTGGGAAAGAATCCCCTAAATCAATTACAAAAACAAAGGTGCTCAACTTTCGGGGCGCCAACTTCGCACGTATGGGAGATCACGTTCATCAGACGTTACAGGACCAAGCAGAGACCGGCAATGTGGAAACTATGTGGTCGTACCTGAAATCATCCATACACGAAGCAACTAATCGCTACATAAAATCAGTAGATAAACGGCAAAGAAACAACAAACCCCAATGGTTCACTGAAGAGATCTCACTCCTCATTAAGGAGAAGAAAAAAGCATTTCTTTCCTACAAACGCACCCAGAGAAGAGAAATTAAAGTAGAATATAAGACCAGATCGGCAGCGGTCAAAACAGCAGTTAGGGAGGCCAAACGTCGAGTGGAAGAAACTCTGGCAAAAAACATTAAAAAAGGGGACAAATCCTTCTTTAGGTATATCAGCGATAGGAAAAGGAACACAGACGGTATAGTACGCCTTAGACAACCGGACGGAAACTACGCGGTGGCGGATTCAGAAAAAGCAGAACTACTAAATGAATATTTCTGCTCAGTCTTCACCTGCGAAGCACCGGGACACGGACCACAGTTGATGATAATACAAGACGTGGATGACCCGTTTCAGAACTTTGAGTTCACTCCTGGGGATGTCTACAACGAACTGGCAAGGCTAAAGGTAAACAAGGCCATGGGACCGGACAATTTACACCCAAGAGTGCTCAGAGAATTGAGAGATGTCCTGGCAGAACCGTTGGCGGTGCTCTTCAATCTCTCACTAAGTACGGGGAAAGTTCCGTTGGACTGGAAAACAGCCAACGTCATTCCTCTACATAAAAAGGGTTGCAAGGCTGAAGCTGCGAACTATAGACCGGTAAGCCTCACCTCTATAGTGTGCAAACTCATGGAAACACTAATTAAGTATAAATTAGATACGATCCTGAACGAGGGAAATCTCCGGGATCCCAGCCAACATGGATTCACCAAGGGTAGGTCATGCCAGTCCAATCTAATAAGCTTCTTTGACTGGGTAACAAGAAGACTGGACTCAGGAGAATCCCTGGACGTCGTGTACCTGGACTTCAGCAAAGCGTTTGACAGCGTCCCACACCGCAGGCTGCTGAACAAGATGAAATCTATGGGATTAGGAGAGACTCTAACTGCATGGGTTAAAGATTGGCTTAGTGGCAGACTTCAGAGGGTGGTGGTCAACGGTACCCTTTCTAAAATGTCAGAGGTGACCAGCGGAGTGCCACAGGGTTCGGTCCTGGGCCCACTCCTCTTCAACATATTCATTAGGGATCTGACTCAAGGGCTCCAAGGCAAGGTAACCTTATTCGCTGATGACGCCAAACTATGCAATGTAGTAAACGGCTATAATCTTCAGGATGCTATGGAGCAAGACCTGCGTACTTTAGAAAGTTGGTCCTTGATCTGGCAGCTGGGCTTCAATGCCAAGAAATGTAAAGTCATGCATCTCGGCAACGGAAATCCTTGCAGAACTTACACCCTGAATGGAGAAACTTTAGCCAGGACTACGGCAGAACGAGACTTGGGAGTAATCATCAGTGCTGACATGAAAGCATCCACTCAAGTGGAGAAGGCTTCATCTAAAGCACGGCAAATGATAGGCTGTATCAAGAGAAGCTTCGTCAACAGGAAACCTGAAGTCATGATGCCACTGTACAGAGCCATGGTGAGACCGCATCTGGAATACTGTGTTCAATTCTGGAGGCCACATTACCGTAAGGATGTGCTCAGAGTTGAATTGGTTCAGCGGATGGCCACCAGGATGGTCTCGGGGCTAAAGGGTCTCCCGTACGAAGAAAGACTGAGCAAATTGCAGCTCTACACTCTCGAGGAGCGTAGGGAGAGGGGAGACATGATTGAGACATTTAAGTACATCACGGGACGGGTAGAGGTGGAAGATGATATCTTTCTTCTCAGGGGACCCTCGACCACAAGAGGACATCCGCTCAAGCTCAGGGGAGGGAAGTTCCGTGGAGACACCAGGAAATACTTCTTCACGGAGAGAGTGATTGAGCATTGGAACGAGCTTCCAGTGCAGGTGGTCGAGGCACGCAGCATCTCAGACTTCAAGAACAAATGGGATACCTATGTGGGATCCCTACGAGGTCATGCCAAGGGATAGGGTCACTAGGACTGAATGAGCGGGTCAGTAGAGTGACAGTATAATTACAATTATTCTTTAGGGGGTCAGTAGATTTAAGAGGGTGGGTAAATAGTGTGGGCAGACTTGATGGGCTATGGCCCTTATCTGCCGTCATCTTTCTATGTTTCTATGTTTCAAGTCTGTGGTCAGTGGGAAGTCCCAAATTGAAGATGAGTTAAATGTACAAACAAAAGCAAGTCTCACTTGTAGAGGAGAGTGAGAAGTGGGAATTAGTAAAGGGATGGGTGAGCCAAACCTGCATAGAATGACTAGCTAAGGAAAAGTGCATTGAACCTTGCTGGGGAGCAGAGGGAAATAGAAGGCTTGGAAAAGGTTAGATGAGAAGCAGAGCAGGTTAAAAAGACAGGGAGCAGAGCAGGCTAGGAGCAATTAAATTCCCTGCCTTCAAATATAAAGCATTAAATTATTGTCTATGCAGAAGGACAAAAATTAAAAAGTACAAAGGGAGGATGGAGGGGGAGATGAAATTAGGGGAAAATGAAAAAAAAATTAGGGGGATGGAGAGGTGTATATGGGCTTAGGGAAAAGAGGGACTGGTTGGAGAAAAGTGCTATAAATGGCTTGAATGGAGGGAGTAAGGGGGAGAGAGAGGAGAAAAAAATGATGCTGCCACGCTGGGAGGGGAAAGAGAGCATGGCGGAACCCTAGTTTTTGATTTGTCCACATTCCCTGCCCCTGTTCTTGACATTTAAATACAGCCTGCTCATTACTAGCATTCGCTACCAGATATACTGTATTTTGTTTTTCCATTTTTTTTCTTTGATGGGTGAAGAGAAATTTATTATGAGTTGAGCACCTCCAATCTAAACTAAACTAAACTAAACCTTAGGCTTATATACCACATCTTCTCTATAAAAATAAAGCATGGCATGGTTTACAAAACTAAAACAAAATAATTAAAATTAAAGATAATATAGAAGAAATGAGATTTACAATTTTAAAAAAAGCCAAGTTTTCAGATGTTTTCAGAATAGTTGGAGAGAGCCCAGATCACACAACTGGACAGGAAGATTGTTCTAGAGCTCAGTAATTTTAAAATGAAGAGATTTCCCTAGTTTGTCAGTATAGATAACACCTTTCAACATAGGAAAAGATAGTTTAAGGGGTTTTTTTTAGTTCAATAAAATTTTATTGATTTTAGAAAACAGAAAAACACCAAGACAAATACAAGAGCTTCCAAGGAAGCATAGGTTATAAATCGGGTGATGAAACCCATCAAGTATATCTAATTACAGAATGAGAAGTGGCAGTATCAAGAAGAGATGAGCAGTAACATTACAACAATCATCTACGTATGCAAATCATGTAAAAGTGAGAGATCAAGAAATACAACAGTATAGAAGAGTGTCGAGAGAGATAAGGTATATTATAATATATTCCATACTAAAATATTACAGGTATGTATGTTATAACGTTAGCAGACATTGATATAACAGTTTGATATGATCGAGATGATAAAGTAGACTCAAAGATTAAATCAAAAAGCTATAAGTATCTGATCTAGATGATGACGGTCAAGGGTCTAAGTATTGAGATTTGCCATGATCGACCAAGTTTTGTCAAAAGTCGTTAATGAGTTATGGTGGTCGGCCATATGCCATTCGAATTTACTGTGGAGACACACTGAATTCCACCATTGATTAAAGTCTAATTTTGTAAAATCTTTCCAATTATGTAAAATAAGTTGAATGGCGAGAAATAGCAAGAGGGTCAGAAGGCGGTCATGATACATGATAGATGGGCAGTGAGCGCTGTGGATCCCAGAATCAAAATATTAAATGAGAAGGGATCAGTGAGAGAGAACAATTTGGTAATCGTTTTTGAGTAGATCTGATAATATCAGATCAAACAGAATTCCAAGATAGCGGAAGTAGAGAAGGAAAAATACCATGCAAGATCTTAAATGTGAAGCAATCACATTTAAATAGACCCCAGAGATTATTTGGAGCTAATAAAGTTTTAACAAAAGTGGGGAAACATGATCAAATTTACTTTTTGCAAAGATCATCTTAGCCGCCATATTCTGAATCAGCTGAAGTCTCTGAAGGCTTTTCTTCATCAGACTTAAATAGACTGCAATACAATAATCCAACCTCGAGAGACTAATCGATTGTACAAAAACAGCAAAATGTTGTTGATGGAAACAGGATCTCACTTTTCTCAACATATGGAAATCATTTTCAAAAGTTGTTTCCTATCATTAGTACATGCAGATGTAAAAATAACCTGGAACATTTGAACGCATCTCACGTTAGACCATTTTAATTGTGTTAGGTACATGTTGGGGCCCTAAGTTTGTACATGAGGCAATGGTGACTTGGCCAAAGTCATAAGAAGGATTTGAACTGGGCTTTCCTGGTGGCCAATGCAGAAGCAAGCAGTTATATAAAAAGAGGTCTCTGTGCACATTGTTGGGTGCACAATGCAGAAAAGGGCTCATGCTGTGCATTCCTTAAAATCTGTGTACTCCTCTGGACAGAATAGCTGATTGTCCCATTACCGTTCTTTTTAATCTGCTGATCAGCAATGAGTTAATTTAAAAATCAGCAGATTAAAAAGAATGGTAATGGGACAATCAGCTATTCTGTCCAGAGGAGTACACAGATTTTAAGGAATGCACAGCATGGGAAATTTACCTCCACGTCTAAGAACTACTAAATAAATACTTCTGCTGAGTCTTTACCTGCAAGGCGCCGGGATCCGGTCCACAGCTGCAGACAAGGTGTGTTTTGTATCCTGCAGAATTTTTAGTCTTTCATTTAAGGTCCTCTTTAATGCCTCGGATGACTGAGGATCTACTGGTCTGTGGTGATCTGAGTCCACTTCTGGTAGAAGCTTTACTAACCTCCCACATATATAAGAAGATAGCTCCATATACTTTCATTGGGTATTTCTGACCTGCCCATAAGACCCTGCTCCTAATTCACTAGTCCCGCAAAAGAACTGATCTTACTGCAAATAGCAGCTGTGCTGAAGCTTGTAGTAGTAGTAATTAGTGCTACAAACTAATTATAAGCAATTAGTCTGGAGTTATATGGCTCTCGTGTGTCTAGGGGAAAGCACTGAATTGCAAAGCCAGGGAACAAACTTTCTGCTTGCTTACTCACTAAGATAAGCCAGACCAAATGATGCAAAGAATGCTTTTATTCAGAATTTTAGCATTTCATAGAAAAATAAAATTTGTGTATACAATAATGCTAAGGACTAGAGACATGCATAAATATATAGGTATACATATAGCAATGCTAGACACATGTGCAACACTTAGCAAATTTGGATCAGACACAGAATATGCATAAGAAACTCAGATTACCTACAGACAGAAAAACACACAGCTAAGGTTTATAACTGCTAATTACCACATCCCATAAACCTTTCTTTATCATGCCAATGCTCTGAATCTATCTATAACCAGTGAAACAATAGAGAATTTCCTGCTCTCACCATAAGGCCATGGAAAGATGTCTCCTTGGGGGTGTGTAGGATTTTTTCTCTCCAGGTAGTCAGCCAAGGTGTGCCCAAGCTCTGCTGGTCTTAGATGAATCCACACTGTTGATGAACCAGGTCTTGTAGAGTGATAAATGTCAACACAACAGCTGTCAGTCTTTCTTGTGTCTTTCAGAGGAAAAGTTCAGACTCTGAATTCAAAAAGTCTCTCTTCCCAGTGCAGTGCACCAGGAAACTTTCTTGGCAATCTTGTTTCTGGGGCAGCACACAAAGTCACACAGGTTTCTCTGAAACTCCCAAACCCCTCCAGCACCTTTCTTTGTCTTTTCTTTTCTCCATCTCCCTCACAATGTGCTTTCTTCTCCTACCTCCTCCACCAAGGGTCATCCCTATGGACCAATTATTGCCCGTCCTGAAAGGGTATATTTCGGTCATATAGCAGAATCATGAAGACTGCATGCCAATGTCAGAAGGACCCACAAATCATGCCATAAAGACAAGGGTACCAGGCACAAATTGTCCAAATTCTGCACATGTAGTCTTTTTCCTCACATTCCACTGCAAGCAAGGGGCCCAGCTCTGGTAAAGATGACCTTGACAGAGCATACACACAGCTTGTTAAATTCCAAGAGGCTGCAGGCTGAAAGAAAATGGTTCTTGGCTTAAGTTAGTCCACAGGCCTAAAGTGGCAGCTGGAATAGCCCTATAAGCCACTCATTCTGCCCAGACCTACAACTCCCTGAACTTCCAAAAAAAAAACCCTTCCAGCATAGTGGGAGTGTGTGGTGCAGGGGCTAGAGCTACAGCCTAAGCACTCTGAGGCTGTGGGTTCAAATTTCCCACTGCTCCTTGTAATCCTGGGCAAGTCACTTGCCCCAGGTGTACTAGATAGAGTTTGAGCCCACCGGAACAGATATGGAAACGTGATAAAGTACCTGAGTTGTAAAAAGGGCAAAAACCCATAGCAATTTTTTTAGGTACATCATAAGCAGAAAATCTGTGAGGGAATCTGTGGGACCGTTGGATGATCAAGGAGCAACAGAGGTACTCAGGGAGGATAAGGCCATGGCGGAAAGACTGAATGAATTCTTTGCTTCAGTCTTTACGGAAGAAGATGTAACCAGATGTATTTCAAGGGTGGTGATGCGGAGTAACTGAAAGAAATCTCGGTGAATCTGGAAGATGTACTAAGCCAAATCGACAAGTTAAAAACTAAACTAAACTAAACCTTAGGTTTATATACCGCACCATCTCCACAGACACAGATAAAAGTGATAAATTGCCAGGACTGGATGGTATACATCCCAGGGTACTAAAAGAACTCAGACATGAAATTGCTGACTTGCTGTTAGCGATCTGTAACCTGTCGTTAAAATGGTCTGTAGTACCTGAAGATTGTAGGGGGCTAATGCTACACCAATTTTTAAAAAGGGCTCCAGGGAAGATCTGGGAAATTACAGACCGGTAAGCCTCATTTCAGTGCCAGGCAAAATGGTAGAAATGATTATAAAAAATAAAATTGTGGAACACGTAGACAAACATGGTTTAATGAGACTCAGTCAGCTTGGGTTCAGCTGAGGAAGATTTTGCCTCACCAATTTGCTTGACTTCTTTGAAGGTGCGAATAAACATGTGGATAAAGGTGAGCCGGTTGATACAGTGCATCTAAATTTTTAGAAAGCTTTTGATAAAGTTCCTCATGAGAGGCTCCTGAGAAAATTAAAGTGTCATGGGATAAGTAGCAAAGTTCAGTTGTGGATTAGGAATTGGTTATCGGATAGAAAACAGGGGGTAGGGTTAAATGGTCATTTTTCTCAATGGAGGAGAGTAAACAGTGAAGTGCCGCAGGGGTCTGTACTGAGACCGGTGCTATTTAACTTATTTATAAATGATCAGGAAATTGGAACGACAAGTGAGGTAATTAAATTTGCAGATGACACTAAACTGTTCAAAGTTGTCAAAATTCATGCGGATTGTGAAATTTGCAGGCAGACCTTAGGAAATTGGAAGACTGGACATCCAAATGGCAGATGAAATTTAATGTGGACAAATGCAAAGAGATGCACGTTGGGAAGAATAACCTGAATCACAGTTACTGGATGCTAGGGTCCACCTTGGGGATTAGCACCCAAGAAAAGGATCTGGGTGTCATCATAGACATTCTCCAAAAATCCTTTCTAAGTAAGACAATTATTATTTTTCAGAAGTTACTGAAATGTTATCTGTTTAAAAAAGTCCACTCCACCCCCTCCTTTTGCAAAGCCATGTTAGACTTATTTTTATTGCCGGCCACAGTGGTATTAGCTCCAATGTTCATAGAATTTCTATGAGCATCGGAATTAATACCGCTGTGACCAGTAATAAAAAAATCCTAATGTGACGTCATAAAAGAGGTGGGTTATGAAGTTGGAGAATGATAATTCGTGGGCGTTTTTTTCTTATCTTTATATGCATCTTCAATGTTTGTTATTCCCCTTGAATAAAGTGGGCTAGAAACATTTTATTATAGTATAGTATCGTATAGTATAGACATTAACCTGAGTTTCCATAGAAAGCAGTAGATCCATATGTACTCCTAATACCTTCTGGAAAGGCTCATAGACAAGGCAGCTACCTCCCATGTATATTTATTTACCTATCTATTCCATGCCACTGCAAAACATGGCTTACCGTGGAGGCACTCAGCTATCCCATGGCAATTTTGGATGTATGCATGCTACCCATGCACAAAAATTTTAATTAATTTTTTAGTTCCGGGGCAGGTCTGAGGATGGAGAATGGGCATGTTCGATGCTAATTGGTTAGCATAGCTACATTGGTACGAGTTTAACTGATTAGCATGTGCTTAGCACAGAAGCCTTTGCCGCATATATAATGGATGATGGTAGAGGCTCACAAATTAATATAAAAATTAGGATGTGGCCATTAATAGAGAAAATAGAAAAAAATCAGCCATTGTACTCCAGCAGAAAAGATGGCATTAGCCTACAGAAATGACCCATGAAAGAATAACCTAAGGCCACTTTCTATCATATCCCCCCCCCCCCCTCCTTTACAAAGCCAGATTAGACTTTTTTAACGTCAGACAGGGCAGTATTATCTCTGATGCTCATAGGAATTCTATGAGCATCGGAGCTAATACTGCTTCAGCCAACGATAAAAAAGCCTAACGCAGCTTCATAAAAGGGGGAATAGTTTGGTAAAAGAACATAAGAGCTTAAGCAGTACCTCTGCTGGGTCAGACCATAGGTCCATCATGCCCAGCAGTCCGCTCACCCGGCAGCCCATCAAGTTTCAAGTTTCAAGTTTATTAGCATTTGATTGATCGCTTATTACAAACTAAGCGATGAACAATTTATTTAAAATAAATAGAATTTTCAAAGTACAACAATAAGTTGGGTTCTGGGTGGTAAAAAGCTCTACCATGGTTTAGTAAAAGCCAACGTTAGTCTCAGGCTAATTTTACTGATTACATCTCTTTGAAAATTCACTCCTTACAATCTGATCCATCCTAGAACTTAGAACTACGAGTTCATATCATATACAGTGAGATAAAAATATAGCCTAGTTTAGTCTGTTCTGTATGCCATCTAGATTGGTTTGTCCTTTATGACCTCAAGTTTATCACGCCTATTTAGCATACATAAAATGCATGTATGTTCTGAGACTCCACTTCTAATAATAGACTATTAACTACAATGCCGCACGCGCTAGACACTAACACCTCCATAGAGCTTGCGTTAGTAATTTCCGTGTAGCGCAGGGTTTGCACGTGCTAATCTTCAGCGCGTGCTAAAAACGCTAGCGCACCTTAGTAAAACGAGCCCTATGTTGTGGTTTCTTGTCATCCTCTACATGCCAGTACTTGATGGCAGATAACTGAAGGATTCTGACCTTGTTTTCGCTCATGTGTAATGAGAAATACATTCCATGGTTTAAAAAAAAAATACACAAGAGGATTTAAAAAATATATATATATTGAGATAAAAATGGCTAATTAGCATATGGGAAGTACTGTAGAAAATGAGGATGTTACAAAGGAATCAATAATACCAACTAATATTTATAGAACTTATTATCTCAAATATATGCTTTTTAAGGCCATTTTCAAAGTCTATTAAGAATAGTCATAAAAATGTAGATTCTAAGATTCAATTGGTCTGCATTTTCCATTTTAGATAATACATTTGTTATATGACTATATTAACTAAAGGAATAAAGGTATAACACAGGGTAATAGAAATGTTCAGATATCCTACAGAAAATGATTCTATTAGTTTAAATCAAACACACCAGGCACAGAAATGTAACTATACATCAGTCTCCCAGTGTGTTTCCAATGCTGTTGTCTACTGCCTGCAGATAGTTTAATAAGATGGTCTTGCAGCTTGAAATATATATTATACGCCAGAACAGTTGGGATTATAATAGATTTAACCCTTGTTTTCCGCACATTTTTATTATGTTGTGACTGATCTAGTACATCTGCACTTTCATTTTAAGAATTATTTTACTCCACATCTTTCTTAGACAGACCAGAAAAATGTAAACAAGCCTAATGAAATGCAAATTCACAGGACTATCCATTTAGAGGAGACCACAATATAAAACAGTACCAGGATACATCTATTGTCAGCTGTAATACCATGCAGAATTGAAAATATCTATTCAATAATATTTCCCAGCACCTGTGGTGTACCGAAATACCTAGACTGACACATTAAAATATTATAAGCTGTCTTGATGGATGGTTATTGCCTTTGCAGTACTGTTTTATCTTATATTATTCATTGGTAAAACCAGAATTGGGTTCTTTTTTCTTTCTTTTTACATCCAAATCTCATTTCATCTGGGGATATCAGAAAATCATTTCCTGGGAACTTTTGTGGTTTCCTCTACCTATAGAATATGCCATTCTGGAGCAGAGTTTAGCAGAGAAGAGGACATTTTGGATAAAAACAGTTGGTGAAGATAAGCAGATAAAAACAGGAAGAGAATATGGTAGTCAGAAAGAGCAGTAATATTGTATGGTAGAACTACTACTATCCATTCATTCAGTCATGTCCAACCTTTATATACTCTGTAGGCCAGTCCTCGCCATGCTTCCCTGTTTTCCATGGCTTCTTTCAATTGCTTGATGTTCATTCCCTTGTAATTATTGACGGTATCCAATGAACGAGCCATTAGTCTCCCTTCTTCCTTTTACCACTGGTGATCTACCCCATAAAACCTTTGCCATGAAACTCTATGGATCAGAAAATGCACACAAAGCTACTATTCTGTAAAGGCTACTCCATGCAGTGCACCCTTGAAATGATGCGATCTTAAGCACAGATCATAATGGCATCTAGCTTTGGGCACCATTGACAGAATTGGACCCACTGTGCTTCAGAAATTTTTTCTCTCTGCTTCTCTATGCCTTCCTTCTGCCTTTATAAAGAAGTGCTGAGGATATGATAAACAAAGTACAGATGACAAGAATTATAAGGGTGTATGAGCATAGAACACGATGCAGGTATGTGTAGGATTTAGTATGAACATTGTACACGATAATAGTATTATATGTGTATACAGTATATGTAAATTTTAAATAAATTTAATTTTCTATACCATTCTCCCAGGGGAGCTCAGAATGGTTTACATGAATTTATTCAGGTACTCAAGCATTTTCCCTGTCTGTCCTGGCAGGTTCACAATCTACCTAATGTACCTGGAGCAATGGGGGGATTAAGTGACTTGCCCAAGGTCACAAGGAACAGCGTGGGTTTAAACCCATAACCCTAGAGTGCTGAGGCTGTAGCTTTAACCACTGCGTTACACACTCCCCATGTAGGATGATTGATTATGGTATAAAATGTATGTATATACGTAAGATGATTGATCATGGTGTAAATATGTCTATATTGAAAACCATCTCAGAAAACGTTAACTCTGTATTGTAACAGCTTTACAGAAGCTCATGTATTGTAACACCATTACAGAAACTCATGGAAACTGCTCTGAATTGACTCCCCAGTCATTAGTAGCGGTATAAATTGTAATTATGTTATCCAGGAAAATAAAAGTTGACAAAGAATGTCATGTGGTTCAAGAAAAATTGAGATTTTTATATTTCTTTTACAGAACTGGATGGAAAGCCAAGAAGTCTGATTTATTCATGAGGAGCTGCTGCAAACGAGTCAAATGTCAGAAGACACTATGAAACACATCATTCTGAGAAGAATGAAAATGTGAATCAGGAAGCTACACGAGGACAACATTTCTGAACTGGAGAGGTCCTTGATAAAATGGCAATCAGCAAAAAAGCCCATCAAGTACATCAAGTAGGTGAAACTGTAGTTAAGACAAGCTATATGATTATGAAATAGGCTGATCATCAAAACCATTTTCAGATGGGGATTTCTTTTTTTTTTTTTAATTCTTTATTGATTTTTAATTAAAAACAGTGTCATACAAATGAAAGAACAAAAGATATTCCACATATTACACTATTATCTAAACAGGTAACATAAATATCATTCAATAATTTCATTTTCCTGTGTATAATAATATCATAATATATCCTAATATACAATACAAATGAATGTTAAAGTGATAGTTGAATTAGGATGTTTTAGAACTACAGTATTATCCTCTCACAAAATGCACTTGCTGAGAGAATATATGATTTGTCATCAACTAGAGGACATAGTCATTTATCGCATTTTCAGTTAAAGTGGCTAAGAGTTCATTACAGCTGATTTGGCCCATAACACCACTGAACATAGGAATCATTTGAAAAGTCTAGACCTGATGTTTCAAAATTTTTCTCAGATGTTTTACTGAAAATTGAACTGGTAGCTGATGTTATAAAGTTCCCCCGCCCCAGCCCCGTGGGTAAACCCTTAACCACACATATTCAATGTTGGGCCACATCTGGCCCTTCAGCATTGGTATGTGCAGTCATCAGGAAGGTAAACTAAGCACTGGCTGATATTCAGATTGGTTTCCAGTTAGCTCAGTGGATAAAATTAGGACGGCCTTTTTACTGGCCTAAATTTATCCATTAACTGGTTGCCGCTATAAAAGATATCATAATCGACTACTGTCATTTTAAGCAGCTACTTGGGATGCTGATTTTCATCAATTATTCTTTATATCTACATCATATCAAAATTTTATGAAACTACTGAAGACATTTATTTAGGACATTTTTGAAAGATTGAAAATGTATTTCATTCTGTGTTATAGCAGTATTTTACTTTTGTTAAACCACATAGATCTGAAGGGTAATGCGGTATACAAATGTTATTTTATGTTATCTTAACATAGAAACATGCTGGCAGATTAAGGCCAAATGGCCCATCTAGTCTGCCCATCCGCAGTAACCAGTAATAGAAGCATGATCTCTTTCTCTCTCTGAGAGATCCCACGTGCCTATCCCAGGCCCTCTTGAATTCAGACACAGTCTCTGTCTCCACCACCTCTTCCGGGAGACTGTTCCATGCATTTATCACCCTTTCTGTAAAAAAAGTATTTCCTTAGATTACTCCGGAACTTATCACCTCTTAACTTCATCCTATGCCCTCTCATTGCAGAGTTTCCTTTCAAATGAAAGAGACACGACTCATGCGCATTTACATTTTGTAGTTATTTAAAGGCCTCTATCATATCTCCCCTCTCTCGCCTTTCCTCCAAAGTATACAGATTGAGATCTTTAAGTCTGTCCCCATACGCCTCATGACAAAGATCACACACCATTTTAGTAGCCTTCCTCTGGACCAACTCCATCCTTTTTATATCTTTTTGAAGGTGCGGCCTCCAGAATTGTACACAATATTCTAAATGAGGTCTCACCAAAGACTTATACAGGGGCATCAATGCCTCCTTTTTCCTACTGACCATACTTCACCCCCTGACAGCTCTGGCACTGCAGTAACCGGACAGTAACTAGGCAGTTTGGTGAGGTTTGAAATGTCACACCAGCTGTCATTTATGTCTCTGAGGCAACTGTGAGAAACGTGGCCATGTTGGGCAACCTTGTTTAGACCTGGGAGTTAAAAATGGCAAATAAAGGCTGTGTTTTTCATACGGTCTGCTTCTCTTCTATACTCCATATTAGATTTTGTGGATTATTTGCCTTGTTGTTTTCTCAGCCTCATAACTTATGGTCCCTTTTACTATAAGTGGTATAGTGAGCCCTTACAGTGGTTATTGTCTGCATGCCAAGGCCACTTTTGCCACAGCTAGAAATAGGCAAATTTTCATATTTCTGAAATTAACAGCAATTTTATCATCACCCATTTTGGAGGTGGTCAGGGCTCCCATTGCTAACCCTGTAACCAATGGCGTAGTAAGGGGGAGGCAGGGGATGGACCTCCCCGGGCATCATCTTGGTGGGGACGCTGGCATGTCTCCACAACCCCCCACCCCTCATGCCATGCTGGCACCTTCCCTTTCCTGCCCCTTACCTCTTTAAATCTTTGTCAGCATGAGCAACTACTCTAGCCCGCTTCCTGTGCTGGCCTGGCTCCCTCTGAAATCACTTCTGGGTTGTGGGGCCAGGAAGTGATGTCAGAGGAAAAGCAAACATCGGCGTGACCAGCAGGACAGACAATCTGCTCACGCTGGCGAAGATCTAAAGAGGTATGGGGGTGAGAAGGGAGAGCATGAGTGTGGTGCATGCAAGGACCAGGGGGGGCGCAGAAGAAGCAGGGGGTAGAGAGGAGGGTGCAGGGGGTGCTAAAGCTGTCATGCCTATTCTCCATCCTCTAACATGTTCCCTGCCCAGAAAATTTAAAATATTTTTTTAGCATACAGTGCATGTGTGCAAATTGGAAATTTTTACCATGAAACGCCAGTGGATTTCTCACAGTGAGGCCTTTTTAACATGCAGTATGCATTTGCTTGCACTTACCACAGTTTAGTAAAAGGACCCCTAAGTGCATTACATCATTTTTACAAAGTACAGTAAAATCTTGGATTGTAAGTAACTTGGTATGCAAGTTTTTTTGCAAGACAAGCAAAGCATTTTATTAAATTGTAACTTGATATACAAGCAAGGTCTTGCAATATGAGTACATACAGTATACACACATGACATCATCACAACTGATCCGATGGTTCTTCTCTCTCTCTCTCTGCAGGAGTGAAGTGACTGTTCTAAACAAGCAACATCTTGCAATAAGAGTACATACAGTATTTTGTATTAAAGTTTTGGGGTTGTGGAGTTTCCGTTATTTCTTATGGAGAAATTTGCTTTGATATACGAGTGTTTTGGATTACAAGCATGTTTTCAGAACGAATTATGCTCACAAATCAAGGTTTTACTGTAATTAAAAAGCTATGAGGCTCATAATTGAAATATCCACAGATCCAAAAACCCACCTAAGTTGGCACTTGGATGTCCTAATAGTTGGGATGTCCAGGTGCTGATTTTCTAAACCAACTTTTTGGATCCCCAGCAGGACATCTAAGCCACCGTGCATCCAGAGCTCAAAGAGGCGTGTTGGGAGGCATGTTATGGGCTGGCATTGGACGGACTTAAACCGGGACATCCTGCAGCAATAATCAAAGCTTTCCCAGGAGCTTAGATGTCCTAGATGGAGCTTAGACGCCCGGAGTTAGACCTGTTTTAGATGAGTCTAAGTGCCCCAAAGGTGCCCAAACTGACCAGATGACCACTGCATGCATTAAGGTATGATCCCCACACACTTCTCTAATGCCCACAGACCCCCCTCCAACCCCCTTTTTAAAGAGTACATATCTGTCTGTAGAACAGCAGCATCTGGTATGGGAAAGCCTAGTACAGCATTACACAGGTGTCTCAAGTAGCCTGATGGATGAGCTAGTGAACCATAGAGAAGAAGACCCAGGCACCCTAGACAACTAAAACCCACTAAAATCCTTCTCTACTTCCATATAGATGACTCCTGCAGCCATAAGGCTATTGGGGTGGGAGACAGATGGGTATAGAAGATTTGGGGGGAGTTTTGGAGGGCTCACCTTAAATTATAAGGGGGTTCTGTTGAGATATACAGTTCATGTGGCAGCCTTTATGTGACGTTCACGGCAGAGCTCTCTAAGGTGCCCCACTGGTCTGTTGGTATGTCTGTGTAGCCAGTCCATTGCAATGCTGCCCCCTCCCGTGTCCAAATGGTCTGCTTGGAGCTTGGATGCATTTGTGGTTGAAAATGCTGTATAAAGTTAGATGTCTTGTCAGCCAAGACATCCAAATAGGCAAATTTTGGGGGAAAAAAATTGGACGTCCAGGAAGTTCAAAAATATCTGTTTTCCCATATCCGACGTTGACCATCTAGCGGTAAACGCATAAAGTCAGACGTAGTCGAACTATCAAAAATGCTTCTCTATCTCTGTGAAAGAAAAAATGTATGTTGTTGATCTCACTTCATAATCAGGTAATGACTTGAGGTTCTTTAAAAGTTATTTCTGGCTTTTTTCCAAGCCATAGTGCAAGTCATAGCAGTGAGAAAGCTTTTTGAAGTTTCTTCTTCAAAATAAGATTCAGATCTGTTTGCTGAAATAATTTCTCTGCAGTGGATTGATAACTGCTAACATGGCTTTATAATTGCATTCTTAATGGGAAACAGCTGTGACACAGTATGCCATCTAATGCCACACCTGAACTCTTGAAATGTTCAGTAACAAGTAATATAGAAAGTAGAGAAAAAGAATTTGTCCCTGAGTAGATCTTTTTCCACACAATATATTGTGAAGAGGGTATATGAGTCTCTGGATTGCGCTACTGTAGGATGAAATAATCTTTGTAACTAGACTAAATTTTTCCTTGCAAACCCCAATGACAAAATCAGAGACTCATCAATCTCCTTGAATGGTCAGGAATTCCCTAATGACCACTCCATTAAAATCCTGAGAGTCACCGTGGACCGCCACCTCACTCTAAATGCTCACACAGATTTATTAGTTAAAAAATGCTTTTCGGTACTATGGAAACTCAGAACCATCAGAAAATACTTTGATGCTCCATCCTTCCACTTACTGGTTCAATCTTCCATCCTGAGCCTGCTCGATTATTGCAACATTATTTACTTGAGATCCTTAAAAAAAAACTAGCCTAAGACTCAGAGTCATTCAAAATTCGGCAGTTCTGCTGATCTTTAGGCTGAAGAAACGGGAACACATAAGCCCCTACTATCAAAAACTCCATCGGCTGCCCCTAGAGGCCCGAATCCTGTTTATGTTCTCCTGTCTGTGTTACAAATCAATATTTGGCCTAGCCCCCACTTACCTGGTTTCCCACTTCAATCTGGCAAAGTTATCTTAGGCCCACACGAAGAATACATCTGTTCTCCTATCCGACAATAAAAGCCTGCCACTACAAAAGATTCTTGGACAGAACTCTTGCCTTCCAGGCAGGCAAATGGAACGATTGGCTTAGTAATGTTTTCGCGCTCTCATCATCCTACTTCAATTTTAGAAAACTGGTAAAAACGAGCTTGTTCAATCGATTTGTTAACTAAGAATCTACTCAGCTCTGCTTACTCAACCAGTAACCCTAATGAACTATATAGCTTTCATATTCCTTCATTATGTAAGATTATATTGCTGTCTTTGATTGTAACCTCTTCGCTGATTGTCCAGCGCTTCTTGCTGTAAACCGCCTCGAACTTCTATGGCTTTGGCGGTATATAAGAATAAAATTATTATTATTATTATTATTATTAAATAACACTGATACAAAATTCCTGTATACAAAATCCTGGTGTAGAACAGGTACAAGTGAATTGATTTTTTACTCTTTCAGAAATTACAAAGACTAGGGGATGCTTGATAAAGTTACAGGGAAATACTTTTAAAACCAATAGGAGGAAATATTTTTTTCACTCAAAGCATAGTTAAGCTCTGGAACATTTTGCCACAGGTTGTGATAAGAGTGGTTAAAGTAGCTTGTTTTAAGAAAGGTTTGGACAATTTACTGGAGGAAAAGTCCATAGTCTGTTATTGAGAGAGACGTGGAAGATGTCACTGCTTACCCTAAATCAGTAGTATGAAATGTTGCTACTTTTTTGGGGTTTTGCTAGGCACTAGTGACCTGGATTGGGCACTTTGAGGACAGGCTTCTGGGCTAGATGGACCACTGATCTGACCCAGTAAGGCTATTTTTATGTTCTTATGACAGTTGAATGTGATAACATAAATACACATCTCTACTAAGTAACATTTACTCAGTTTTGGTACAATAGATCTGCATATGCTTAGGAATAAGAACATAAGACTAGCCTCACTGGGTCAAACCAATGGTCCATCAAGCCCAGTAGCCCATTCCCAAGATGGCCAATCCAGGTCACCAGTACCTTGCCAAAACCCAAGGTGTAGCAATATTCCATGATACCGATACAGGGCAAGCAGTGGCTTCTCCCATGTCTTTCTCAATAACAGACTATGGACTTTTCCTCCAGGAACTTGTCCAAACCTTTCTTATAACCAGCTACGCTATCCACTCTTTGAAATGATAACTTTATCACAGTGTTGAAGTAAGTGGCATTATGTGATTTACATAACAATAAGATGGATTGTATCTCATTATTATGTATCATGCTTTTTTTTGTGAGACTTGGCATTAATATGGGTGAGCACAAGGCAATACAGACACTGATTCTGCCTCCAATTCTACTGTCATTAACCTGTGCTGCTATGATTCCAAAGTAGAGGGTCTATGGTCTACCCAGGTGATATGTGGCTATGTCCATGTTCTATCAAAGTATAACATATGAGGTGCTACCCAAAAGTTTAGGGAATTCAATAGTAAAAAAAATTGTTTACCGTAAATCCTAGTCTCCACCGCCTCCTTCGAAGTAGTCCCCTTGAGTGCCTTGAGGATCTCCTGCAATTCTGCCTGGATCTCTTAAATCGTGTTAAAACTCACCCTTTCAGTCATAATTTCATTTTGGGGAATATGAAAAAATCACAGGGGGCAAGATCAGGCGAATAGGGAGGGTATATAATCACTGTAATGTTTCTGAAAGTTCCGAACAGACAGAAATGAGATGGGCCTTCTGTTCATTGGTTAGCAGTCTTGGCACAAATTTCGCAGAAATGCGTCTCATGTTCAATTTGTCCGCCAAAATTCGTTGAACTGTCCCATATGACTTTCATACTGTCTCACAAACTTCATGGATAGTTTGCCTACGATCTTCAAGGATAGTTTCATGAACTTTTGATATGGTTTCTGGTGTTGTGCTTGTTGATGGTCATCCGGAACGGTCATTGTCATGGACGTCCTTGAAGCGTTTGTACCAAAGAAAGGTTTTGCTTTGGTACATGCCATTTTCTCCAAAGGCTTCCTGGAGCATACAATGGATTTCTGCAGCAGTTTTTTAAAGTTTGAAACAAAATTTGATGCAGATTCTTTGCTCAGTAAAATCCATCATATAGAAATCCACTGAGCCATTACAAAATCGCATAGAACAAACCAACACAACCACTCAGTTGCACGCCCGATGGTACACTGATTCACAAAGCATACTGCTAGACACCTCTAGTGGTGGAAGGGCATACTATATCCAGTTTGCGCGAGCTGTTCACATTCCCCAAACCTTTGGGTAGCACCTCGTATATGGTAGATGATTACATAAAGCACATTTCAAAGTTGGCTGACAGTGTCTTTCATCAATCCAGAAGCTTTAACTTATAATGCTTCAAAGTCCACCATCCCAACCAGTGGCGTACCTAGGGTATGTGGCACCCGGGGCCCATCATTTTTTGACACCCCCCCCCCCCCCCCATGTAAAAATTTTTTTTTTTTTTTTTTGCAATAACCATGAAATGGAATAAATGGTCAGAATAGAAACAGGCAGTGAAAATTTTCTTTTATTGAACCTCATATATGTAACCATTATTCCAAACATAACAAAACATAAATTATGTCTAAATTGTCATGACATTAGAAGTACATATGGAGTAGTTGCAGGCAGTGGCGTACTTAGGGTATGTGGCACCCAGGGCCCATCATTTTTTGACACCCCCCCCATCTATATGAAAAATATGATTTTTAGTACCAATCTACATATCGCACCACAAGAGTGTACCTAGGAAAAGGCTGCATCTTAAACACTGCAGTGAGCACTAGAACACCAACACATACATTGTAAAACTAAACAAGCCAGATCCCGCACAGTCAATTGGTCCTGTAGTCAATGCCAACTGAAAACTATGTCTTTTTCATACACACAGAACAGAGATACACCCTCGCCCAAAATGGAATAATCACAAACTAAAAATAGAAATATGTAGACAAAAGTTAAACTGATCCGCCAAGAAACCAGACCCTGGATACAATGCAACACCACAAAAAACAGTAACACATGTCCTCTAATACAGTGCAAAATATAAAGACAGTAGATGTAAATTTGAAAAAACTGATACATAACAATCACCACTTTATAAATTAACAAATAAAAATAAAACAAATAATGAGATATAAAAAAATACAATTTTATTGGACTAATCCCCGTAAGCTCGGTCCCCATCCCCGCAAACCACCTGATTCCATCCACACAAGCCTTGAATTGTTTATATTAAAGTATAAAAAGAAACAATATTCTGTACAATTGTCAATTTATAAATCAGCGTCTTCTCCCCACTCTCTTCCCCATTTCCCTTCAGCATCCTCAGCCCACTCTCTCTCCACTTTCCTTCAGCGCACGCACATAAAAACAAGCAAGTAATTTTATATCATTTTCATTCTATTCATTCATAGAAATTAAAGTCTAGATAATGCCAGTCACATAACAAAACATGATTTTACAAAAATAATTCCCTGCAGTCAAGCCTGCAAGGATTATTAGATGTCTTTCAGCAGTTCCCCTCCCTCCCTCCCCCTTACCTTTGTGGCCAAGTCAAAATGATCTACCAACAATAAAATTTTAAAAACACAAAGCACGCTGTACGCAGAGAAAATGTTAATTATCATTTATATTCCGCGGGTTTTCAAAGAGGTCAAGGCAGATGACTTTATGCAATGTCACCTCAGTAACAACTATACAAAAATAGACAAATATTCCCCCTCCCTTTTTACTAAACTGCAATAGCGGTTTTTAGCGTAGGGAGCTGCGCTGAATGCCCCACGCTGCTCTCGACGCTCATAGGCTCCCTGCGCTAAAAAACTCTATTGCGGTTTAGTAAAAGGGGGCCATAGTGCAAAATATAGACAGCAGATATAAATTTTCAAAACGGACACATTTTGATCACTAAGTTGAAAATAAAATCATTTTTCCTACTTTTTTGTCTGGTGATTTCATGAGTCTCTGGTCCTTCTTCTGATCCTTCTTCTTTCTCTCTCCCCCTGGCTCCCCTCTTTATTTCTGCCTTTCTTTCTCTCTCCTCCTGGCCCCCCTCTTTCTTTCTGCCTTTCTTTCTCTCCCCCTTGACCCCCCTCTTTATTTCTGCCTTTCTTTCTCTCCCCTTGGTCCCCCTCTTTCTTTCTGCCTTTCTTTCTCTCTCCCCCTGGCCCTCCTCTTTCTTTCTGCCTTTCTTTCTCTCCCCCTTGACCCCCTCTTTATTTCTGCCTTTCTTTCTCTCCCCTTGGTCCCCCTCTTTATTTCTGCCTTTCTTTCTCTCCCCTTGGTCCCCCTCTTTCTTTCTGCCTTTCTTTCTCTCTCCCCCTGGCCCCCCCCTCTTTATTTTTTACTTTCTTTCTCTCTCCCCCTAGCCTGCACAAAGCCATCGTGCCGATTTCTCCACTTCCACGATTCTTTCCCTACCCTCACCCCCAAGCCAGCAGCCGATTTCTCCCTGCTCCTTCCCCGATGTCCTGAACTTCATCGGGCAGCAGCAGCATTCACAATTCACTGATGTTGCCCGCTTCAGGCCTTCCTCTCTGTCGGGTCCTGTCTTCATGAAAACTGGAAGTAGGCAGGACCCGGCAGAGAACAAGGCCTGAAGCCGGCAACAGCAGCGAATTGTAAACGCTGCTGCTGCCCGAAGAAGGTAATGGAGCACCGAGGCAGTCCGCTTCTCCCCCCTCCCAGCCGAACCCCCGCTGACCCTCCTATCTCCCCCCCCCCCCCGTGAACCTTTCCGACCTTCCCAGCGAGAGCAGCAAACCTCCTTCGCGGCTTTCTCCTTCCTCTGCCGCGTTACTGATGACGTCATCAGTGATGCGGCAGAGGGAGGATAAAGCCGACGCTACTGGAGGGAGGTTTGCTGCTTTCGCTGGGAGGGTCAGAAAGGTTCACTTGGGGGGGGGAGAGAGATAGGATGGTCAGCGGGGTTTCGGCTGGGAGGGGGGAGAAGCGGTCTGCCTTGGTGCTCCAAGGCCTGGCGCCATTACCTTTTTCGATAATGGCGCCGATGCTGCTTTCGCTGGGAGGGTAGGAGCGCGATAGGGACCGGGCCAGCTGTGCACCCCCCCCTAAGGCGGCACCCGGGATGGACCTCCCCCTCGCCCCCCTTGGTACGCTACTGCCCTGGGGAAACAGCCTGCAACAAGATCGCGCGATGCCAGAGATTTTTGCCTGCTTCGGCTGTTTCCTCCGCCGCGGTCCCGCCCCTCCTCTGACATCAGAGGAGGGGCAGGACCGTGGCGGAGGAAACAGTCGAAGCAGGCAAAGATCTCTGGCATCGCGATCTTGCTGCAGGCTGTTTCCAGACGCGACACCCGGCGCAGGTGGGGTAACTGGACCGGACCGGGAGCACCCCCTCAGGGCTTGGTACCCGGGGCGGACCGCCCCCCCCCCCGCCCCCCCATTGGTACGCCACTGATCCCAACTAGTAAATAGTATCTTTGCTTCTAGGTCTGATCCTGGTCTTCTGTAAGCTGATTATCTGGTTATCCTTGCATCTCAAGTGGCTTGTAGGATAAGATGTACCTAGTATCCAACTCTAGGTGGCCAATGACAAACCCTGGGGATTTCTTCCTCACTTTTTTAATGTATCTTTATAGATCACTTTAATACACTAAGATTATTTATTATTTTTATTTTACCTGTACTCCATTTTGAAAATGTAAAAATGCAACTAAGCAAATATATAAATAAACATAATTAAATCTCTCCAGGACCTTTTTACCTTGCATTGCAGCTTCACCACAAGCGATAGTAGTATAGCAAGATTACTAGGCATTGTCTGACCTATTTTGAAATTGGCACCAACAGGGGTAAGAGTGACTGGGAATTGTTGTTCCCCTGAAACCCCCTAAACTACCAGGGTTTGGAGCAGGTAGGCTGGGGGTGCAGAGTACTGAAGGATGGAAGTCTTTAGGGGGCATCTATGGGGTCAGTGAATGCCCTAGGTTGCTCAGCGTTATGCAAATGAATCAAAGGATGCCAATATTGAAGCCTCACCAAGACCAGACCCATTCCATTCCCACGCCTACTCCATTAGGAATGAGTTTTCCCAATGGGCATCCAAGAAATTGTGGATACGCCTAAAAAGTGATGTTCACGTCCTTTGGGCATCCATGTGCCAATTATCACTTGTTAAGACCCTTAAATGACTCATTAATTACTTAGTTTGGGCACCTAAGGGCGCTCAGCATTTAGGCGCGATTTAGGCACCCTTTATAGAATCGGGGTCCATATGCAGAATCTGGGGGTATATGCCTCCTAGAAACGCACTCAAAAGATAGAGGGGGTTGGATATACAATCACACATACACAAAATCCAACCACAAAGAGCCAGAAACACTCACTCATCAAACGAGGTGGAGCCAAAGCCTCAGATCTAAAGAGCTAAAACCTGTGTCTCCCAAAGAGTGCTTCAAACAGGGCCACTTACCTTCAATCATAGGCAAAAAAAAAAACCTCCACCAGCTAATCTCCCACTATTTTAGGGCTCCTTTAACAAAGCCACGTTAGCAGCTTTATCGCACGCACCTTTTTAGCGCGCGTTAACCCCCACACTAGCCAGAAAACTACAGCCTGCTCAAGAGGAGACGGTAGCAGCTAGAGTGGCCGGCAAATTAGCGCATTCTATTACGCACGTTAAACCGCTAATGCAGCTTCGTAAAAGGAGTCCTTAGTCTTCTAACAGTAAGCAATCTAATCATAGAGCATTTTGTTATCATTCATAAATAATTTAACAATACAGAGCCTAAAACACAACAGGTTTTCCTAGATAGGGTCAGTGCTAATATTTATTTATTTATTTATTTATTTATTTATTTAGATTTATATCCCGTTCTCCCAGTAGCTCAGAACGGTCTACAAGTAAACATACACAGTAGAAGTAATTAGGCAAATAAGATGTACAATAGGTTTAGGTGCTTGGACATACAAAATTGTGCAGTATTTATCAGGGTACAAACAATTTTTCAGAGTTCAGACAATTTATCAGAGTACAGACTAAGAGAGGACTATACTGAAATTTAGGAGAAGTTAAATAGGGGAGAGAAGAGTGAGGTGGGGTTTAAGGGGGGGTGTAGACTGAGGGAGATCTTTAGTTGAAGAGGAGGGTCTTTACCATTTTACGGAATGTCAATAAAGAGTTCTGTTGCCTGAGTTGGGGGGGGAGTTTATTCCAGAGATGTGGGATGAAGTGGCTGTAGTGGTAGTGCTCCAATTATCAAAATAGTCTGGGTGAAAGCATCAGGACCCACATTTAATTCCACCAGCTGGGAGAATTTTCATATAAACTTTCAGTGTAACATCACCAAAAGCAATGAATAGTAAGAGCAGTACTTATCCAAATCTGTAGCATTACTCCCAGCAGCATAACAATTTCCCAACAGGGCTCCTGTTTCGCCGATCCAACCGCTGCGTCAGGGGGTGAAATCCATCATGCCTTCTGCATTCATCCCAGGCTGGAGGGGTTTTTTTGGCCTATGATTGAAGGTATAAAGGAGAGAAGAGGCACAGGCTGGATGGAAGGGGAAGAGGGTATCAGTTTATGGAAGGGGCATATAAAGATGAAAGATGTCATAAGGAAGGGAGAGAGTGGACAATGTATGAAAAGGAGAGAGTGAAAAGAAGATGAGGAAAGCAGAAACTAGAGATGACAAAAGGTACAAAAAATAATTTTTGGTTGCCTTAGAATAAAGTAGTATTGTAGCCATATTGATAAACATTTGTAAATAGAAAATGGAAATAAGATAATCTTTTTATTGGATTAATTTGAATACATTTTTTACTAAACTTTTGGAGACCAAAACACCATTCCTTAAATCAGGATGGGATACTGTAACAGCAATATCCTATATTGACCTGAGAAAGGAGGTTTTGGGCTCTGAAAGCTTATTGAAAAATGTATTAGTACAATAAAATGCGATTATCTTATTTTCCATTTTCTGTTTTATTTCTATTTGTTAATTTGTAAAGTGGTGAGCACTATTTGTCAGTTTGTTCAAATTTACATCTGCCATTTTTATATTTTGCACAGTATTAGGGGACATGTGCCATTTTTTTTCTGTTTCTATGGTGTTGCATTGTATGCAGAGTCTGGCTTCTCGATGGTTCAGTTTAACTTTTGTCTACATATTTCTATATTTACCCCTCTCCTTTACAAATCTATGCTAGTGTTTAGAGCAACAGCTGTAGCGGTGACAGTTCATACGCTCACAGGAATTCTATGAGCATCGGAGCTGTTACCGTAGCGGCCGGCGCTAATAACGCTAGTGCGGCTTTATAAAGGAGGGGGTTAGTATGTAGAAACGTATTCCATTCTTGGTGTGGGTCTGTTTGTGAGAAAGAGGTTAGTTATTCTGATAGCATTAAATGTCTATATCGAATCAATCTGTACTAATCCAGTTTCTAAAACTTAATGCTACACTGAACAGCTATAGTGGGCATTGATATTCTTATGTCTGTTTGGGCAGTTTGTTTTCTCACCAAAAAGTCAATAAGCCGTATGCTATAGGTTAATGTTAAGGATTGGTTTCAAAGTTCCTGGAAATAACTGAGAGAAAAGCACTCTTTTACAAAGTCGCAGTAACAGTGCTGTCGCTGTACACACTAGAGAATGACATGGGGGAAAAATTTGTCCCCGTCACCACCCCGGCGTCCCCGTCCCACCATCCTCTGCACCGCCCCATCACCGCCGTTTTCTTCACCGCCCCGTCACCGTCACCACCATCCCTTTCACCGCCCTGTCACCGCCACTGCCATCCCATTCACCGCCCCGTCACCGTCACCGCACCATGCATAAAAGCCTCAAACAGGTATAATTTTATATACTTATCTTTATTAACGTATTCCCATGGGTTACATACTGAACATGTGCTGGATTCCCCCATTCTTGCAGCACATGTTCAGGAATAGAATTCAGTAACCCATGGAAATAGACACAGCACACTACTACACTAGTACTCAGAAAAAAAAAAAAAAAACCAGCTCCCAGCTCAGCCAGACTCCCATCTCCAACCAGTCAAAGAATCCACTCAGATTAAAAAAAAAAAAAAGGACCAGCTCCCAGCTCAGCCAGACTCCCGTATCCAACCGGTCAAAGAATCCCACTCAGATAAAAAAAAAAAAAGAACTAGCTCCCAGCTCAGCCAGACTCCCGTCTCCAACCGGTCAAAGAATCCCACTCAGATTTTTTTTAAAAAGAACCAGCTCCCAGCTCAGCCAGACTCCCGTCTCCAACCGGTCAAAGAATCCCACTCAGATTAAAAAAAAAAAAGAACCAGCTCCCAGCTCAGCCAGACTCCCGTATCCAACCGGTCAAAGAATCCCACTCAGATAAAAAAAAAAAAGAACCAGCTCCCAGCTCAGCCGGACTCCCGTCTCCAACCGGTCAAAGAATCCCACTCAGATTTTTAAAAAAAAGAACCAGCTCCCAGCTCAGCCAGACTCCCGTATCCAACCGGTCAAAGAATCCCACTCAGATTAAAAAAAAAAAAAAAAAAAAGAACCATCTCCCAGCTCAGCCAGACTCCCGTCTCCAACCGGTCAAAGAATCCCACTCAGATTTTTTTAAAAAAAGAACCAGCTCCCAGCTCAGCCAGACTCCCGTCTCCAACCGGTCAAAAAATCCCCCCCACCCTCATCCCTGCCGCCGCCGCCGCCAACCCTGGGCAGACAAGTAGTTGGAAAGTGTGCACCTTACCTCTACTTGTAGCGCCGAAGTTTTCAATGAAATTTCAGCTCCTCCAAGTCTGCAGCAGTGACTCCTCTCCAATCCAGGCAGCGACTCCCAAAAAAATCCTGGGCTTGTCTCTCAGCTCCGAAATCCCCTGATTTCCAATCACTACTGCAACCCATTAAATATCATGTGTGGCAGTAGCGATTGGTCCCCTTCTTGAGCAGGAAAGAACTGACTAATGAGGAGCCAGAATATTGAAGGGGGCGGAGTCAGGCAACGTGCAAGTCGGGTGGAGAGAGACGAGTTGGAGGAGACCACATGGCCGACAAGCATGGCCGCCGGAAAAAAATCAGACACCCGTCCCGAAGTGAACCGAACACACGGTGAAGACCCGGTAAATCGCGGTATGTAGAAGGGGATACATTTGCCTGCGGGGACAAATCTTTTCACCGTTTTTGCGGGCGGTGAAAACTTTTGTCCCTGTGTCTGCAGTGATTTGGCTATGGAGTCTCCATAGCCTGCAGCCAAACCGCAGCCACGCCACGGTTCCCCGCAGGGATCGCTCCCCGTGTCATTCTCTAGTACACACACCAAATCTCTTCACTTCCTATGAGCTTTGGTATGGCTACTGCAGCTTTGTAAAAGAGGCCCTAAGTTATTTGTGTATGATATTCTCAGGGCTGTACTTGACTGAATTTTTCTTTTCTTTATTTGCTGGTTTTGTTTTGTTGCTTGGAAACGGACAGTGTCTGTTTATGCTCATTGGTTTCGAGTCACATTGAGAAAAGCACTAAGCTATGTGCTATTGGTTTGCTTTTACACTGAAAAAAACAAGCACTAAGTTAGTTGTGTGTGATATTCTGACTTTTCTGAGGGCTGTTCTTGAGATGTTTGCAATTTTGTTTGCTCACAATAATAATAATAATAAATTGCTTCTTGCTTTATTTTGTGAACTGAATAAGAACTAAAATTTTGGGGAGAGCTGGATTAAAATATCACTAGTATTGAGCTGATGTTTGGTTTTCTGTGCGCAATGCAGAACCCAGCACACCTCACTAGCTGTACTTTTGCTGATGTTCTTTCAATCAAAATAAAAGTTAGAAACCTCCCCCCCCAACTCCATACACACAACACTATTGGCTTAAATGGCCTGATTCTCATTTGGATGCCTAAGAAGTGGTTGACGATCATGTGTCAATCACACATTTGCGTCCATAAGAGAATTGAATCTACAGTCCCAGTCAGAATTTTGAAGGCCTACATTTAAGTCATCTGTCTCTCATCTTCATAGATGCATAGCAACACTTATGTCTGTCCAAGGCCACTTCCGGGTGAAGCAATGTCCAAGCCCCACCTTGGGCATGCTTAAGTGTTGCTACGTGTCTATGTAGGCATGCTCCAGAGTCTTACAATGTGGGCATCCTGCCTTGGAGAAGGACGCCTACTGCCACCTGCCATCGGGATGTACGTTTTCAAGAATCAGGCCCAAAAATTTATTTGGAATGCCTTAGGTCCATAAAATTGCATAAAATCATCTTTCTCCTTTGAGCGGGGAGATGCGGGGAAGAAAATTAAGACTACGGAGACAGTAAAGGGAGAAGGATGAAAAATGCACAGATGGTGAGGGGTCGGGGATGAAAAATACACCACTTCGGGGATGGTGAGGGGATGGGAATAAATCTTTGTCCTCGTGTCACTCTCTAATGCATACTTTTAACCAGTAGATGAACATTTTGTGGGTAAAGATACATCTATTTTAAAAACTGCAGGTTCTAGCACATGGCTTATAAAAAAGCAGCATTTCATTTATTTTTTTTTGACAACCTCATTTCCCAATCCATAGAAATTCATAGGCTACAACTCGCTACCAAGCACAGAGCTAAAACTGTCCACTGGCGAAAGTCTAAAGATAGTCCTTGGAGTTACATTAGACTTAAAATAAAACATCAACACACACATTACTACTTTAGTGAAAAAGCTCTTCTTTAAGATAAGAACATATGAACATAAGAATTGCCACTGCTGGGTCAAACCAGTGGTCCATCATGCCCAGCAGTCCACTCACACGGCGGCCCGCTGGTCAAAGACCAATGCCCTAACTGAGACTAGCCCTACCTGCGTACGTTCCGGTTTAGCAGGAACTTGTCTAACATTGTCTTGAATCCCTGGAGGGTGTTTTCTCCTATGACAGACTCCGGAAGAGCGTTCCAGTTTTCTACCACTCTCTGGGCAAAGAAGAACTTCCCTATGTTCATACGGAATCTAAACCCTTTCAATTTTAGAGAGTGCCTTCTCATTCTCCCTACCTTGGAGAGGGTGAACAACCTGTCCTTATCTACTGATAACTGAGGACAATAAGACCAGTCCTGGCCAAAACCAACTTCAGGATAGTAGCACAATCTGTCCTATAACCATACCTGGACTCACTATATGGTGGTATTGCAGAAAAGGAATGCAAGAGACTTCAATTACTACAAAACTAATTCTAAAAAGGAACTGATACAAGAGGATGCATCCACTATTCGAGCAATTACACTGGCTGCCGATGAAAAAAAAAAGAATACAGGTCAAGATAGCCTCAGTTAGAATACACATTTTTGTGGATATCTTTTGTTCCATGAGTAAATCAAGGAAAACTTTTTGTTGTTTACCTGCAATTACATCACTTTCTTTGCCAGAGATAAATAAAATAAAAAAGATTTGGCATTGATATGTGAACGTTTCTTAAGAAAAAGCTGAATATTTCATGGGGGTGTCCTAATTTTTTCACATGACTGTAAATCTTCATGTAGTTAGGAGGTGCTAACCTCTTTTAGACTTGGTGCCTTTTGGAATTCTGGAAATTATAGAACTGCAAAATGAAATAATGTTCTTTCCTGTTTGAAGATCCCTGGAAGGCAGTGACTCTGACGAGTGATATCTCAATATAATTTTCACTAGGTAAGAGAAAATATAGATATAGAATGTTTTACCCTTGAAAATGCTTTTGAACATTATCCTCTGTGCTCAGCCGCTGCAATAACATGCCACTGCAGTTCTAGGCATTCCCAGGTAAAACTGAACCCTGATAATGCAGTGTTGGTTTTGATTTTGCCATCAGATAAGAAGGAGGAAAAAAATAGATCAAAAGAACAAAAATGAAAGTGTTATATATATATATTTATTTATTTTTTTTGCATTTTTAAAAATGAAGCTAACTGAATTTGTATTTGTTCAGAACTGTGTTGTCTTACCTAATAAAAATATATTGAAATATCATTCTTCAGATTCACTGCTTTCTGGGGATTTTCAAATATAAAACAGCCTTTTCTATAAACATTGAGTTTTGCCTGAGCATTTATATATATCTTTTTAATTTATTTATGTACTAGTATTTTAGCCCATTACATTAACGGGCTAGAATATATGTCTGTGTATCTTTATTTCTGTCTCTCTCTCCCTCCCGCTGTCTGTCTCTCTCCCTGGCCCCCTTTGTCTATCTGTCTTTCTGTGTCTCTCCCTGCCCCTGTGTCTTTCTTCTTTTCTTTCTATCTAGCTGTCTCTCTCCCTGCCTCCTATGCAGCAGCATTTCTCTCCCACCACTTCCCTGTGCAGCAGCCACAGCAGGATTCCCTCCCCCTCCATTTCCCTCCCCCCACACCACTTCCCTGTGCAGCAGCAGCGTTTCCCCTACTCCCCCTTTCCCTTCCTGCGGTCAGGCAGACTCCCTTAGTCCCTTAGTCCCTTTCCTTCCCGTGGTCTCAACTAACCTTCCGATTCTAGCAGCGTCTGCAGCACTCTACACACAGCTGCTTCGGGGCCTTCAGTAGAAGGCCCCGAAGCAGCGTGTGTAGAGTGCTGCAGACGCTGCTAGAATTGGAAGGTTTCAGGATCCGCAGACCTTGCCGGACCCGAAGCGAGTTCTGGGTTTTTTGGGGGGGTTTTACATGGGCCCAGCCAGAGGAGAAGCCTTGGAGGCAGCAATTAAAGTCTATTCCGGCCCCCGCTGACGTCGCCCTGGCCAGTTCACATCATTCAGACTGCAAGAGCCGCCGTGCGCATGTGCACTCCTACCTGCGGGTCCCTACAGCTCACAGAAAATGGGAGCACGCGCTTAGTGATTTATTATATTAGATTTTACTCTATCCAAAAAATTAGGCAGATCACATGCTAACATATATAGGGATCCTTTTATTAAGGCGTGTTAATGGATCTAGTGCTCACAAATGAATTAGTCTGCATTAAGGGGAAGATTCTGCGAGTATAAGGGACGCCTAACTTAATTGGAAAAATACCCTTAACAGCCTCAATAACTGGTTTAAAAAACTTTCATAGAAGAGGGGGGTTAGTGGTGCCTAATGCCTAAGTGGGTGTTCCTGTGGGTGGAGCATGAGTTAGGCACCACTAAGCACAATTCTCCAAAAACTTAGGCACCTGAAATGTAGGCCTTTAAAACTCTCACCTACATTTCAGGAACCTAAATTTTTACATAGGCACCACTAGCCATGATTTTGTAAATGCTGCCTACATGTGACTGACAAGCGGTTGGTGCTTTTTCTTTTTTTAGGCGCCACATATATAATCAGCCCCTAAGTGCCCTGCAGCTCAGATGTATATAATGAACTACGTGGGATTTAGCATATACTAATAATTACCGTATTTTCACCCATATACCGCGCACCCGTGTAAAACGCACACACGGGTATAGAGCGCATGGTTATGCACGGTTTGTAAAATCGTGTATAACGCACGCGTTATATGCATGAAAATACGGTAGTGTGTGCTAAATCTGTTACTGTTAGTAAAAGGACCCCATAATAAGCAAAGCAACAATTAACAATCAACCGGCAAAACAATAAAAGCATAAAAACATATTTAAAACAGACATACTACTTGGTTGATGTTGACAGATGAAATACTCATTGCTTTAATAACAAATAAACGACCATATAGTGAATGCCTTGTGCCGCACTGCATAGCATTAGATCATAGCTTTTTCTACCTGGATCATGATTTAGGTTCAACTAACTGCTGACATCCAAGGCCTGAGTAGAAAGCAAAGCTTTAACCTATTTCTTGAGCTGAGTCTTGACAGATAAAGGCCTGAGCTCAGTAGGAAGTTTATTCCACTCACCGGGGCTGGCGATGGAAAAGGTACAAAATCTTGCTTTGGCAAAATATGCCCTGCTTGGCCTGTAGATTTACCTTTGCCACAAACTCTAGATCAGTGGTCTCAAACTCGCGGCCCGCCAGGTACTATTTTGAGGCCCTCGGTATGTTTATCACAGTGTTTTTCAACCTTTTTTGGGCAAAGGCACACTTGTTTCATGAAAAAAATCACGAGGCACACCACCATTAGAAAATGTTAAAAAATTTAACTCTGTGCCTATATTGACTATATATAAAGTAATTCTCTTGAATAGGAATCAAATAAACACAAAGAAAGTATTTTATAATTACTTTATTATGAAATATTAAGTAAACAGAATAGTGAAAAATTATAAAATACTTTATTCAGTGCGAAACCTGGGCCTGTTTGGCTGAACACAAAGCTGATATTCTGGCTGGAATCGAAGAAAGACACACACGTAGCTCTTCGTCAACAGCTCTCAGTCTCTCTCTGTATTTGGTTTTTATAGCATACAAAAATAGACAAATATACCCTCCATCCTTTTTATTAAACCACAATAGCAGTTTTTAGCGCAGGGAGCTGCGCTGAATGCCCAGCGCTGCTCTTGATGCTCATAGGCTCCCTGCGCTAAAAACCACTATTGCGGTTTAGTAAAAGGTGTCCATATTGTAAAATATAGACAGCAGATATAAATTCAGAACTGTGCATAGTAAGTGAAGGGAAGTTTTCATCTCTGGGAATTTACCCAGTTAACTATTAAGTTATTTGGGCAAATTCCTTTGAAAACTGTGGTAATACTGCCTCCACTTTGCTAAATTTAAAATAAAATCATTTTTCCTACCTTGTCTGGTGATTTCTGGTTGCACTTTCTTCTTCTGACTGTGCATCCAATCTTTCTTCCCTTCTATCAGCCTGTATGCTTTCTCTCCTCCACACCTCATTCCCTCCCCCAACTTTTTCTTCCTCTCTCCCTGACCTTTCTTTCTTTTTTTCTGTTTCTCTTCTTTCCTTCTGTTTCCCTGCTTGCCCCCTTTCTTTCTTTCTCCCTGCCGTTCCCCAAGCCACTGCCACTGCCGCTGCCATCGGGGAACAGGACCCACCAATGGATAACAGGCCCCAAAGCCGACGCCGACGCATGCTCTCCCTGACGTCAATTCTGCAATCGGAGAGGAAGTTCCGCCCAGCCAGGCAGCGATTGGCTGGCCCGAACTTCCTCTCCGACTGCAGAATTGGCGTCGGGGAGAAGAAGACTTATTGGCTCGATAGATTAGATCGCCAAGACAAAGTGAGTCCTGGGTGATCGACTCACTTTGCCTTGGCGAGCTACTGGCGCCCCTGCCTCGGGCCCCCTGTCAGCTCCGGGCCCCTGAATGCAGGACTGGTAGTACTGCCCTGATGGTGGCCCTGCGGCACACCAGGCAACATCTCGCGGCACACCAGTGTGCCGCGGAACAGCGGTTGATAAACACTGGTTTATCATAATCACAAAAGTAAAATAAAATAGTTTCTTTAGCTATAAATTACAATATTATGATTAAGACTTAGCTAAAAGGAAAGATTTATAAACTATAAAGAGTTTTACCTCAAGCAAAATTGTCATTTCTTTAATAAGACATTAACTATTTTTTCTGAGGCCCTTCACGTACCTACAAATCCAAAATGTGGCCCTGCAAAGGGTTTAAGTTTGAGACCACTACTCTACTCAGTCCCTAGGAACCATCTGCCCTGCGGTAATGCATAGGGTGTCCACAAAAACACTCCTTGATTTTAAATGGTTCCAAAATCAAAACTTATTGGAATATGTTTATAAATAAGATGACAGCAAATACAAGTCCCAAAAAACACGGTTTGTAAGATCTTATGCAATCGCTTGCACTTTCACCATTATAAGCTGCAATTGGTGCAGAAGTTACAACCTTCAGACAATGCAACGCGACAAAATAACCAGGTGTTTCTCAAGTGGCCCCCCGAGATCACCAGACATTACTGATTGAGACTTTTTTCCTTTGGGGGTACATGAAAGACAGAGTTGTACATACCTCTGCTACCCGCAACTATCTGCAGAAACGCATCACTGAAGCTATAAACGCGATCACACTGGATATGCTTCGGAGAGTCTGGTCCGAGCTCGATTATCGCATCGATGTTTGCCGAGTGCACCGAGTGTATGTAATCAACAGATACCAAATGAAACTCTATGAGTTGATGAAACTGTAGCCTCCAAGGTGAAAGAATATGCCAATAAATTTTGGTTTCGCAACCATTTAAAATCAAGGAGTGTTTTTGTGGGCGTCCTGTATTTTAAAATGCTGTAAGCATTAGTGCTCTGCAGATTAGTAAAATGGCCCAAAATTGGGTGTTCAGTGCTCTACAGTTTATTTCATATCATTTCAAAAATATAACACTGAAATAAAAATTTCTGCGGTTCTTTACGTGTATAACGAAAGAACTTTTGGCTTTGTTTACTAGATCATAGAATAAAAATTGCACTGCACGCACTGCCTTTACTAAAGTTTCTGGATTTTAGCTCTCCCAACACCCGCTTAAAAACTGGGTATTCTGTAATAAAGGGAATTGTTATTCTACATAATCCAACTGCTTTTATTATCCTATTTGTCAAGTTATTGATTGAATTCAAATAATAGAAATCCTTCAAATACCTAGATCCTGTTATAAGTAATTCTGAAATTAAACTGGAAACTTTCCAGCCAAGCTAAGCTTTTAAGTGGGCAATATCATGCTCTGAACCTCTACTGCCAAAATTAGTATTCATCAGAAGAACGGTACTAATATTGCATTGATCTGCTGTTCTTGCATATGTTGTAAAACACAAATTCATCCATAAATTTACAGTACTACTGCAGATGAGCATTAAAGAAAACTTAGAGTTATCACTTTTTCATTTCTTATTTATATGCTAAGGAAATTGATCGTTTGAAACCTCAGGTCCAACAAGGGGCAGGGAAATATATGCATACCATTTCTTCCAAACAAATCTGAACCCCCCCCACCCCCCCCTTCTGTCCGAGTGTTTCAGATAATTATGAGCAGCTTGCAGCCTGATTAGATCATAGGAAAAAAAAAAAAAATGCCGGAGGTGATATTCAGCCTGTAGCTGTCAGCAGTTTTTAAGCCGCTGACAGCCACAGGCTGAATTAAGCACAAATATTCAATTCCGGGCCATGTCCAGGCTTCGGCACTAAATATTTGGTTCTGTGCAGGTTAACTAGAAGTTAACTAGACCTGGAGGTTAACTAGAAACCAGCTGATATTCAGTTAACCCTATGGAAATAGTTAGGACAGCATTTTTGCTGGTCTAACTTAATGCGTTTAACCAGTTAGTGGAATGAATATCACTGCTAACCAGTGAAGTGTTGGGCTAGAGTTCTGCCCTTAGGCTGCCCCGGCAGTCAGAGCTACTATTCAGTAGCATTAACCAGTTGTGCCTCTGAATAATAGCAGCTGGCCCACTCAGCATGATTTAAGTGAGTATGATCATCTCTTGCCTGCTGCAGCTTCATTTAATATTGATCCCTCAATTTATAGCACAGTGCTGCGAAGCAGATCAGTCTTTACATCTGAAATAGTGACAGTACAGTAAACACAGTTTCTGATGTGCCATTTGGCTTCGTTACTCATGTACAGTATTTTTTCCTGACAACCTGTACCCTTCACACTCCACTTGTGCACTTCACTTCTACATATCCACCTTGTATAGGGTTCTTAGATGTCTGGATTTCTCCGGGCATGTCCTCCTTTCAGAGGACATGTCCGGGCATCCAGACGGCTTTTCAAAACCTAACCCTTTGTCCAGGTTTTGAAAAGCTTCTAGCTATGAGCGACGTCAGGATGGCATCTACGCATTGGCGGGTTCAAAACGGTGCATGTATTTGATGTCATCGTATCACACCGGTGCATGCGTAGATGCCCTCCTGACAAGTGAACAGATTGAGGGGGTTATGGCTGGGGGTGAGGCTAGGGAGGGTAGAACAGGGCGTGAGTCAGGTGGAACTGGGCAGGGCCAGGCAAAACTAGGTGGGCCTAGGGGCAGGGCCACGGGTCTGGATTTTACTTCCTGAAAATCTGGTAACCTTGTAGCCCTCATATGCTCATAAACATACTATAACAATCCACTTATATACTGCAATGCCTTTCAGTTCTAAGCGGTTTGCAAGTGTACATACACAGTGAATTATAAGCTCGCTTATAAAATTTATCAAATAAATGGGTCTTCAACTTCTTTCTAAAAACCTGATAAGAACTAGAACCTGATGCCAACTTCCTAAAACTCTTATCCCAGTACGCCGCTTAATAGGCTAAGACTCTCTGAAAATAGCGCTTGTTGTATTTCTCAGTAAATGAGTCTTCCCCATTGCCTCCCCTCTATTTTCATCCCCAGCATTGTGTCTCTTGGAGGCTGTGTGGCAGCAACTGGATGCAGGCCTAGATGAGTGGAAGAAAATGTCAGTCCTGGTTCTGGTTGCTTTTATACCTCATATTCAATGATCTGACTTAGAATCTGTATGTAACTTTGGGAGCTTGAAAGACGTAGCAGGTTTACATAAGAACATAAGAAACGCCTTCGCCGGATCAGACCTAGGTCCATCTAGTCCGGTGATCCGCACACGCGGAGGCCCAGTTAGGTGCTCCTTATTGGAGACCCAGATTTCCCGTATCCCCCGATATGATTTGCAAGAAGGTATGAATCCAACTTGCGCTTGAAACCCAGAACAGTAGTCTCTGCCACAACCTCCTCTGGGAGAGCATTCCAAGCACCCACCACTCGTTGTGTGAAATAGAACTTCCCGACATTTGTCCTGAACCTGCTGACGCTCAGTTTCAGGCTATGACCTCTTGTCATAGCCTGGGGAGAAAATACCTCAACCAGAATTTGAATCAACATAGTAACCTTTGGAATCTCTGTCAGTAGGTTAAGTTGCATAAAAATTCTGAAGTACAGAGCTCAAGATAGGTCACATTAGGTCAAACCGCTAGCACACCTTTGTAAAAGGAGCCCTAAGATAATAACTACTCTCTGTACCACTGACTGTCCTGAGAACACCTCTCCGATACAAAAGTACCTTTAAGTTTGTCTTGGCTGTATACACATAAGAATTCATGCATGCATGTTGGGTAATGTTTAAAAGCCCAATTTCTGCACATAAAATCCTATTTTATACAGGGAAATAGCTTTAAAAATTGCTCTTATTACCTATCAGTGATGCATTATTTTTTATTCAGCTCATGGCTATGCAACCAGCATAGCTACCGAACATGGGAATAAAAATGTCTTCTACCATAACTCCACGTATAGAATATTGGTAATCATAATCCTTGGTGGTCTGAAGTAGTCACAAATGCCCCTCCTAGTGTCCCTTTCTGTATCCTTCTGCCATTTTATGTGGACACTAGTATTTTAGCCTGTTACATTAACGGGTGCTAGAAGTCTGGTCGACTCTCGTAGTCCCTTGCCGCCCCCCCCCCCTTCCCTTTCCACAGTCCCGACTCCAAACCTGCCGACTCCAGCAGCGTCTGCAGCACTGTACACACGCTGCTTTGGGGCCTTCTACGGCCCCGAAGCAGCATGTGTAGAGTGATTCAGACGCTGCTGGAGTCGGCAGGTTTGGAGTCGGGACCGCGGGAAGGGAAGGGAAGGGGGGGGGGCGGCAAGGCGAAGAACTTACTTTTACCAGAGCAGTGTGTCCAGCGCTGGCGGCCAGTCTTGCCGGCGAGTGTAGTTAGGTGCTGTAAGGCTGGGGACCTGTGCATGCGCACTCCTGCCACCACGGACCTACATCTCAAGGAACAGGGAAAATGGAACACGCAGGTAGGAGTGCGCATGAGCGGCTAGGGTTTTATTATATAGGATCATTATAGGTTTGTGAAACTGCTAAAGTTTGAACATACTTATAAATGGACCCTTCCTACATGCCACCGCTCCATTGTGCTAACATGCGATTAAATTTAGGCCCTCTTTTACTAAGGTGCGCTAACCGATTAGCATGCACTAATCGATTTAGCGCACGCTAAACGCTAACGCGTGCATGTTATTCTATGGATGCGTTAGCGTTTAGTGTGCGCTAATTCAGTTAGCGCACGCTAATTGGTTAGCACACCTTAGGAAAAGAGGGGGTTAATTATTCAAAAAATATCATTCATGCAACATAAATAGTCTTCTTAGCTCTGTCAGTGCATTCCACAACTCAGAGCTAAAAAGACAAACACAATGGTTGTTTGTTTCCTGCCTTGCTGCCTATTCTCTTCCACTTGCCATGCGGCAATTAGGCTTTCATCATGCCATACCACATATTGTCAACTCCACTTCTCTTCAGATAGGTTCAGATTATAGACTGTATAATAAACTACTCACAGATGCTTGTAAACTAAATTATATAGGATTTAGTTGTTTAAAATGTCATTCAATTCCTGACCTGAAGTAAAGGTTACTTTAACCTCTGACCCAAACCACTAATCCAGAGTACACAGTGTGGCTACAACACAGTTTCTCTGACATTCCCACCCACATACCTTCCAGCCATTGCAGCTTACTAAATTTAACCTGGTCAAATTAGTGAAATCCTTTACTAAGAGGGGAATGATAAAAATATGGAATGTTAATGTTTCATCCTCTGGCATTTATCTTCATTCTACACAGGGTTTTTGTCTATCAATTTTGACAATGATATACCTTAGAAAGTGTGACATAATTTCCAGAAACAGAAGTCAGCTTTTGAGATAAATACACTAACGGAGTGTCAGCTTCAAAGTAACATTTAATGGCACAGTACTTAAGTTTCTCAATACATAATGATACTGTAGAATTGACTTTAAAGACACAGGGCATGATATTAAAAAAACAAAAACAAACTTGAGCTGTTATATCTGTGCTTTATTTTCAGCCAAACTTAGGAACCTATTGGGGGGGGGGGGGTGTTATTAAAATGGGAAGGGAAGGGGGGGCGGCAAGGCGAAGAACTTACTTTTACCAGAGTAGTGAGTCCAGCGCTGGCGGCCAGTCCTGCTGGCGAGTGTAGTTAGGTGCTGTAAGGCTGGGGACCCGTGCAAGTCAGGCTTTTACCACATCTTAATTTACCACAGGGATACCCATGGTATATGAAGAATGCAACTTGCAATAAACCATACAATCTGCGTTCTTCCTGTTTCCTGGGAACATCAGACCACTAAGGAATGGCCCAATGCTTCTGGAAGGCACCTTATAGGGTCTTAGCGGAACCCCGGTTCTCTCTATGGCACCCCTGAACAATCTTCTTTCTGAGGAGCTTAACTCCAGATAATCTCCCACCAAAAACTTCCCTCCTTGAACAATTTCCTACCCCAAAAGAGCTTTCTCTCTCAAGTAGATCTCCATCTCTGGGACTCCTTCCACCCCCCCCCCCCCCACCCCCAGAAGCACCCCCTTTCCCAGGCCTACTAAGGGATCCCTGGTGTCCAGTGAGTTCAGGAAGGAAGCAATCCCCTGTTGTTCCTGCTCCTTGTCAACACCATCCTCAAAATTGTGACTGCAACCCCTATTGGTGGTCAAGCTGCTGTGTAAAGATGGGTGTGCAGTCACTAAGGAGAAGCCTTCCTCTACAGGTCTGTGCTCTAGTGTCACCACATCGTGCCCTCTCTGATGACTTTCTGTTGGAATGGATAGGATACACAGTGATGAAGTGTGGGCTTGGTCTCACATTAAACCAGTTAAGCATGGTACCCCTCCTCCTGCTACATTTACCTGTCCTATAATTTTCCAATAACCTGATCACATGCACATGGCCCTAAAGTAAGCAGAATCACAGTATTCTTTGGTACAATTGATACCTTTAATATGGCAGTCTAAGTGATTGTCTCTGTCCCCTGTACATAAATTCAGGCTTGAAGGAGAAGGTTCAACAAAACTGATGGATTCCTAACATATCAACTCAGAAATAGGCAAGTGGGGCCCAGGGAAGGGCATGGACTACATTAAAAGCAATTAGTTTGTTTGGGGGGGGGTTGTTCTCCTGTCTTGCTCCCAGCTGTTTCACTACAGGCCTGGAATGTAGTTGTCCAGACGGAAGCTTCTTTGGATGGTCCTGGAAAGTAACTATGCCCCTTCCTTGAAACTGTAATTACCAAGTTTTATATGGAGGACCAAAAAGTATCTTACTGTAGATAAAGTCACAGGCTCAGGGTAATGAAGATGAGACATTTGTCCTAAAATTATTCCATATGGCTATGATTAAAGGTCATTAAACCTCCAAAATAAGATTAAACTGCTGGAAAATGAAGAAAATATCATCATATATGGAATACAATGATGGTATAACGGTAATAAAGCACAAGCAAACGACCAGTCTTGACAGAGGAAAAAGCCTCAGACAGGGGCCCGCCCACCTCCACAATGGTGGAATATCGGTGTTCGAGCGGTCACTTCACTGGCTCAAAACTTCCTGTTAAAGATGGTCCAAGCAATGTGCTATGTTGGTAATTGCTTTGAAAAATTGAGTGAAATAAAAGAAAAAAACAACTTATCTTTCTTTCTTAAGGATCGGTACACCAACGATGGCCAGCGTTTCACTATTAAGCTGCCTCAGGGTGTAACATGTCCGATCGCACTCTCATTCGACCTTTGGATATTTGAGACGCGGTCGGCGTCCGAATGAGAGTGCGATCGGACATGTTACACCCTGAGGCAGCTTAATAGTGAAACGCTGGCCATCGTTGGTGTACCGATCCTTAAGAAAGAAAGATAAGCTGTTTTTTCTTCTATTTCACTCAATTTTTCAAAGCAATTACCAACATAGCACATTGCTTGGACCATCTTTAACAGGAGGTTTTGAGCCAGTGAAGTGACCGCTCGAACACCGATATTCCACCATTGTGGAGGTGGGCGGGCCCCTGTCTGAGGCTTTTTCCTCTGTCAAGACTGGTCTTTTGCTTGTGCTTTATTACCGTTATACCATCATCGTATTCCATCTTTGTGAAAGTGTTTTGTTTATTACTAGTGTTTTTCACAATATCCGAGTGTTTTTTGCTGAAGAAAATATCATCTACATTTTAGAAATGTTCTAAGATGTTTTTCCATGTCATGTATAGATATGTTCTACAGACAGTTGAATGAAATGCTCAGATTTCTAGCAGAGTCTACGGCACTCATTTTCAAAGCAGATGGACATCTCAAAATGTCCCCCCAAATGGTCTATCTGCTAAAAATATCCAAATCATGATTTTCAAAAGGCAGACTTTAGATGTTTGACCCTGTAGTTCATCCAAATAGTAAAAGGGTATGTTGGGTAGAACTAGGGCGGGTCCAAAATTAGGAAATCTTTCAGCGATATTAGAACAAGGAGAAACGTCCAAGACAAAAAAGGACATTTTTATCACTTCCAGGGTACAAAAAGATGCCCTGATTGAGCAACTAACCACTGGACAGATGAAGGCATGACCCCTTCTTAATGATTATGTTTATTAAAATTCTTTGCTCTGCCTGGACTTCTGTGTGGACATTTTTTGTACAAATGATACCAGACAGACATTTTTTGTGCTTTTTTTTTGGAGGGGAGGGGGGTACATTCTAATTTTGGACTGTTCATTTTGGAAAATGGTTGTTCATTTTGGAGGTTTTCAATGCAAGAATGTCCTCTGTGCAAAGTGCTATGTATAGCTTATCATGAACTTTCTAGATAGCCAATGTTGAATTGTATGAAGAAGAGTCCAACAGGAAGCCCTGGGGACAGGAACCATACTGATAATGGGATGGGACAACGGACTTCCCAAAAAAAGGTGACCAAAGAGGACACGTAAAACATAAATTTATTCAGTCCATCCACAAAGGTGTAGACCTGACACATCACTGTGTTTCAGCATGTAATACGCCTGCTTCAGGGGTCAGATACACACAAAAGTTCAGATTCTGTAACCGGCGCCTATGTCGGTGGCTGCCTAAAAAGTGGCTGCTGGTCATGTGTTAATAACACAACAGTGCCAGTTATGGAATCGCGCCTAAATTCAGCCAATATAGGCAGCTGAAATGTAGGCCCAGAAAACCCTGGCCTACATTTCAGCCACCTATCTATGCTGCCACGTGATCCTAAAGACAGGCCACAGAAGCCATAAACTGATATTGGCAGGGGGACGCTATCCCCGATCAGCTGAGCCAGCAATGCTCCCTGAAACTTCAGGGATTCCTGCCAGCTTAGCTGATCCCCCTGTCACAATCAGCTGAGTGGCTGCAGCAGGGGACCTCCAGACATCAGCAGGAGGGATGCCCACTCCTTCTTGCCGGAACCCCAAACCCCCCTTCAAAGTCCTGAGGCAGGAGGGGTGCCCATTACCTACTGCCAGAGCCCCTGAACCTCCTTCAAAGTCCTGCAGCAGGAAGTATGCTCACTTCCTCCTGCCAGAAACCTGGAAGCAACCTCCAACCACAATAGGCAGGATGGATGCAGGCCCCCCCCTGAACCCATGACCCACCTCAACCATTGCCATGAAATTGGCCTTAGATATCTGGCCAATCAGAGTCTTAGGCCACTCCCAGTGTATCCCAGAATGAACTGGGAAGTAGGCCTAAGACTTTGGTTGGCCCAGGCACTTAAGGACCCCTTTACTAAGCTGTGCTAAAAAGTACTCAGTATTATCCCCCACATGGATCTTTCCTACGCATTGAGGCTAATTTCCCCATCAGCATATGACCATTAGTGTGTGAATCCTTACCGGCATCCATTTTCTAGGCAACAAGGCCCGGATTCTGTAACTTGCACCATTGTCAATAGCCGCCAATCGCATGTCAATCACGCAACGGTGCCGGGTACAGAATCGCACCTCTGACAAAGGTAGGTGTCAAAGTTGTAGGCCAGGGTTCTCCAGGGCTACATTTCTGGTGCCTTACCTTTGATGTGAATCGCACCTCCGTAGGCGCTTTAGGCCGCCTAACGCCACTTCTGGCATTAGCCATGCCCACAATGGCGGTGCCAATTTTATAGGCGTCAGTAAGCACCTTGAAACTCAGTGAAAAACATCATTTATATGGCATTTTTTTTTTACTGAGCTTGAGGCGCCTGCTGACGCCTACAAAATCAGCGCTAGCTAGAGAATCTAGGTCTATGGACTTGCGTGCTAATCAGCATGTGGTGATGTAGCTGCACTAATCGATTACCACAACACATGCCTGCTCTCTGTCCCCAGCGTTTTTTTTTTTTTAAAAAAAAGTATTTTTTTTTAGCAATTGGAAAGCATGCGCTGATCCCAAAACTGCTGTGGGATTCCTGAGAATACCCTAAGATAATGTTTTTTAAGTGCTTACAACACTTATCCCCAAATTCTGTACATGGTGTCTTAAGATTTATGTGCAAATAGGTGTGCACGGCCAATTTGTGTACACAACTTAATTGCTTAATTAGCTTAATCCAGTGTCTCTCAACTTTTTTTTTTTTTTTATCTCTGGCACACCAAATGGAGCAAATGTTTTATGTGGCACATTGTAATTAAAATTATAAAATTGCAAACCAACAAAAAATTAAATTTGGGAATTTTTAAAAAATTCTTTAAGCTATGTATGGGTAATTGTAACAACAGTGAAACTAAAGTAGATAGAATAAAAATGGTAATCAATACGATGGATGTGCTCATTTTTGAGTACAAATGAACTCAAAACACGGCTCGATAGATGACAAGCAAACATACATTTCATCATCCTCCATTTGCAGTCATTCTCTTTTTTTCGATTTAATTTCTGTCAGAGCTGAAAATCCAAGTTCGCAAAGATTAGATCCTAATGGTAACAAAGCATTGATTGCTTTGTTAGGATTAACTACTTCATATAAAATAAAACTAAAATTACTTACCATTAGTTATCAAGGGCCATTCACATCAAAGAATGATGCTTGTCTGGATGGTTGTATCCTTACGTACACAGGCACTCATAACAATGACAGACTCTTGCGTATGTGATTTACATGTCATCTATTCTAATGTATACTTATGAAGGGAATTTTTTAAAAATAAAGAAAAATTCAGGAATATCTTGTGGCACAACCAGAATCTCTTCAGGGCATAGGAGCACTGTTCCGTGGCACACAGTTTGACAAACATTGGCCTAATCGGTGCCAATAATTGACAGTTAACACCTCATAATTGACATTAACTGGCATTGCCCAATATATTATTTTCTGAGTGAAGCAAAACTTTATAAGATCTCATAGATAGCTACACTCTTATAGCCAAATCATATAATAATATTTTTCTCAATAATTTATAAGCATATCATATTTCAATATATTTCCACAATGACCTCAGCGGTTACACTTGAACTGCATATTTCATGTAAAGTTCGAGGGTTTTGTAGCAATCCTCCTCATTGGTCAGTCCTTATGAAGCTCCTCCAGCCCCTTAACCATTTTAATCGCTCTACTCAAAAGGGTCCAGAGAAGAGCGACTAAAATGGTTAAGGGGCTGGAGGAGTTGCCGTACAGTGAGAGATTGGAGAAACTGGGCCTCTTCTTCCTTGAAAAGAGAAGACTGAGAGGAGACATGGTCGAAACATTCAAAATACTGAAGGGAATAGACCTAGTAGATAAAGATAGACTGTTCACACTATCCAAGGTAGGGAGAATGAGAGGGCACTCTCTAAAGTTGAAAGGGGTTAGATGGGGTTCAAACGTAAGGAAGTTCTTCTTCACCCAGAGAGTGATGGAGAGCTGGAATGCTCTTCTGGAGGCTGTTGTAGGGGAAAACACCCTCCAGGGTTTCAAGACTAAGCTGGACAAGTTCCTGCTAAACTGGGACGTACGCAAGTGAGGTTGGACTCATTTAGAGCACTGGTCTTTGACCTGGGGGCTGCCGCGTGAGCGGACTGCTGGGCAGGATGGACCACCAGTCTGACCCAGCAGCGGCAACTCTTATGTTCTTATGTTCTTATAGGCAGACTGAAAGGGACTCCAACGTGAATTTGTTTTTCATTATGCTTGCAGCTTGGAAAACATGATTCTATAAAAGGTCTGTGCCAGTTGCAGCACATGAATTCAAAAAAGGGCCTGGCCAGGGGCAGATCATGGGAGTTCCTAAAAGTTATGTGCATTGTTATAGAATATTCCTGATCTACGCACAACTTAGATGCAGGCATTTTGGCCTCCTTTTACAAAGGTGCGCTAGCATTTTTTACCGCACGCACAGGATTAGCGCGTGCTATAGCACATGCTAGCCGCAAAAATTACTGCCTGCTTAAAAGGAGGTGTAGCGGCTAGTGCGTGCGGCATTTTAGTATACGCTAAGCGTATGCTAAAACTGTTAGTGTGCCTTTGTAAAAGGAGCGCTTAGGCCTGGTTATAGAAGTTGTGCAACATACTAGTGCTTAGCGCAATTCTCTAAAAGGTACGTGTACTTTGTAGAATCGCACCAAGTGCCATTCTAGTCGGCGTTGATTTTTTGGGTGCTTTATATAGAAATCAGGCCCTTAGTAAAAAAGAACCTCCCAAATTTTGGGAAGCAGATTTGAAAAATGTAAAACCACAATAATTTACAAATCAATAAGGCAAAGTGATTTTTGGAAGCAGATTTGAGAAATGTAAAACCACAATAATTTACAAATCAATACGATAAAGTGATTGATTGTGAGAAATACTGTTGATTTAGCACGGCTGCAGTTGCTAATGAAACATGCGCCAACACTACCAGGTCATCATGATGAGAGAATATGAAACACTTAAAGATTACAAGACTGCAGATGATGAAGACATAAAAATGATGTGACACCTTAGAAAAACATCTGCATCACTGTGCCGCTTCCTGTCTGCTTGAAAATTAGTGCTACAGTCTAAATAGAGTTCTAGCACTGAACTGATCTGACAAGGCTGATTCACATGTTCTCCACACTTAATCAGCAATAAATTGTTGAATGCTAGACTTATGGACACAGCCTCTCAGTTTCATCCAAGAGCTCAAAAGAAGAAAATTGCATGCAAAGTTTCCAAATGCAATGGCAACTATGGGCTCCTTTTACTAAGGTGCACTAGTGTTTTTAGCGCACGCTACATTGCCACGGGCGCTAACCCTGTGCTACGTGCCAAAAACTAACGCCAGCTCAATGGAGCCATTAGCATCTAGTGAGCGCAGCATTGCAGCGCGCGCTAAAACCGCTAGTGCAGCTTAGTAAAAGGAGCCCTATGTGGTATATTTGCGTAAAGCTGCATGGGTTGCCAGATAAGGTAATGTAGATTTGATTTTTTGCTTCATAAAAATAAGGATTGTGGCTCTGACTCTATAAATGGTACCTAACGCCTAGGCCAGTGTTTCTCAACTCAGTCCTGGAGTACCCCCTTGCCAGTCAGGTTTTCAGGATATCCACAATGAATATGCATGAAAGGAATTTGCATAAAATGGAGACAGTGGCGTACCTAGCATATGTGACACCCGGGGCCCATCATTTTTTGACACCCCCACCCCCCATCTGTACAGAAAACATAATTTTTAGTAACAAGCCACATGTCACACATGAGTACCTAGGAAAAGGCAGCATCTTACTGCAGTGAGCAGTACATCAATACACCCATTGTAAAACTAAACAAGCCAGACTAGTACAGATCAATCCTGCAGTCAAGCCTAACAAAAAAACCATATATTTCGAACACACAGAACACAGAAAACACCATCGCCTAATATGGAATATGGAATCACAAACTAACCCCTCTCTCTTTTACAAAATTGTAATATGGATTTTAGCCACAGTGGTAACAGCTCTGACGCTCATAGAATTCTGAGCATCAGAGCTGCTACTACCTCAGCTTGCGCTAAAAAACGCTCCACAGTTTTGTAAAAGGGGGGATAAAATAGAAATACATAGACAAAGGTTAAATTGAAACAGTAAGAAGCTGGACTCTGCATACAATGCAACACCACAGAAACAGTGACACGTCTCCTAAAGCAATAAATAAATAATAAAAAAATTTCTACCTTTGTCTTCTGTGGTTTCTGCTTTCCTCATCTTCTTGTAACTCTCTTCCTTCCATCCTTCCATCCACTATCTGCCATCTCTCTTCCCCTATATGGCATCTTCTGTTCTTTTATGCCCCTTCCAGAAACTGTATGCCTCCCCCTTCCATCTCTCCTTTTATCCCCATTGGTCTGGCATCTCTCTCCTCTCCTTCCCTCTCCAACATCTCTCCTCTGCAATCCCTTTCCCTTTTTTACCTCATTTTCCTTTTCAATTTATTTCCTGCATGTCTAGATTACGTTCTTACTACCCTCTCATCAATGTCCTTTTTTACTGTCTACCTAAAGCTTGCCACCTCTTTCCCTCACCCCTTCCAGTATCTAACTCTATCCTCGTCCCTCAATCCAGCATGTGCCATTTTTTCTTTCTCCTCCCCACTTCCTTCCAGCGTCTGCTCCCCCTTCCTTCCAGCGTCTGCTCCCCCTCTCCCTCACACTTCCATTCAGTGTCTGTCCCTCTCTCTACCCCTTCCATCTACAGCTCACCTTATGTCTCACCCCTTCCAATCACTGTCCTCTCTGCCCTTTCCATCCAATATCTGCCTTCTCTCTCTTCCATACATCTTCCTTCTTTCTATGCTCCTTTCATAACTATCTATCCTGTGCCCCTTCTCTCCTTTGTACATGATTGAATTCAGCTCTGCCACCTCTCCATTTTTTTCTCTCTGTCACCAACCCATGCCCTATGCTCTTCTCCTTTCTTTCCTTTGCACCCCACAATCTGGTATGTGCCCTTCCCTGATTCTCTGGCATTTCTCTCCTTTCCTTTCATCTTTCCCTCCCCCTCCATGCTCTGAGATCTCCCCCTTCCTTTTCCCTTAGTCTGGCATACCTTCCTCCTTCCCTCCAAGCCCTGGCATCTCCTTTCATTCCCTTCCTCATCTTCCTTCAATCCTGTCACTGAAGGCGATAAGCTCCGTTGGACACACAAATGTGAAGTCAAGAGGGTAAAAGAAAAACACGAGATATTTTCCCAGGAAATCTTTAAATTCACCCTTGATGACTGCTGTTCCTTCCCAGTAGGGTGCTGGCTTAGAAATCTTGGCCTGGCTGAGGTGCAGCGAGTGGTCCGAGACGGGGATGCGGGAAGCCACCCCCGGGTACACCTGCCCCCCCCCCCCCATGTAGAAGTGGAACGTCTCGTCCGGGCCGGCACCCCAGTGCTGCTTCTCCTCGGCCGCCTTCCCTCCGCCCGCCGCCAACAAGATGAGGCAGAGGAGCGGCAGCTGCCGAGATGCCTCCATGCTGCAAGTTCGCCCACCCGGAACTCTTCCTGCAACAGCAACTTCCTGTTCCCGCCTAGGTGGGCGGTGGCTGCAGGAAGAGTTCCAGGGCAGGCCGAGGTTAGAAGTCTCCTCCATGGATACAGCGCCGCGGCTGCCATGACATTTTAAATAATAGCGATCGGGGGGAGTGGAGTAGGTGTGGGGAAGTCCGGAGCTGCAGGGCCGGCGTTAGAGGCAGTGAGAACAGCCGGATTTGCACCACCCCAAGGCATGCACCCGGGGCGGACCACCCCCCACGCCCCCCCCCCCTTGGTACGCCACTGAATGGAGACAGTGTATGCAAATCAAGTTTATGCATAATCGTGGATATCCTGAATATCTGACTGGCAAGGGGGTACTCCAGGACCGAGTTGAGAAACACTGGTCTAGGCCAGGGGTAGGCAATTCTGGTCCTCGAAAGCCGGAGCCAGGTCAGGTTTTCAGGATATCCACAATGAATATGTATGAGATAGATTTGCATGCAATGCTTCCTTGAGATGCAAATCTATCTCATGCATATTTATTTTGGATATCCTGAAAACCTGACCTGGCTCCGACTCTCGAGGACCGGAATTGCCTACCCCTGGTCTAGGCAATGTCGAGCGCGGTTGGCTATCATCCGCTAGATGCCATTTATAAAATCGAACCTAGCGGATGCCTAAGAAGTCATAGGCACCAATAGGCATTGAAACCTTAGGCACATTCCCACTTAGGCCAGGGTTTTCTTGGCCTAAATGAGTGTGTCTAAGTGCCTATTGATGCCTAACTCAAACCATGCCCAAAATCCACCCAGAATCTGCTCCTAACCTAAGTAGTAACCATCTACTTTCTGGTAGGTGCCTATTGAGTCAGGCACTTACCATATAATTAATTTTTTTGATTGTTTTTAATGGCTCTTTCAATTGACGCTGCCAATTGAGCTAATTAGTATAATTAAGTTAGGCGCCTAGATCGGCTAAGCACACTGATCTAAGCGCCTAACTTTAGGCATCTTTTATAGCATAAGGACATATCTGAACTTTGCAGGAGGGGTTTGTTGCTGAGTAGATCAGGAGGGGATATCCATCAGCACTTCTTCGGGCAATGCTGAATATTCCTTCTGACTGCTGCAACACTCCCAGGTTAGCGCTAGGGCTGAGCTGGAAGTTAGTCAGGCATTCAAAATATTCTTTGCCTATGCCTGCAGAGCTGAGCAAGTAAAGCCATTTAAGAAAAAAAAAACCCCACAGTCTTATCATTGTCAAGCTGTACCCACATGACTTCCAAGTACCACTAAAGATCTTGATATTCATTGTTGTTCCCTGAATATAGCCTGACACTGAATACCTGGGTCTATGCCGCCTTGAAATGTGGACAAACTGCAGAGAAAAAATGCCTCAAATCAAAGTTTAAAAAAATTGCAACTTAGACATTTTGGCAAGAAGCCGTCCTTCTGCCACTTCATGAATTTTTCAGACTTTTTCTATTTGAAAATGAGCACCACAGGCACCTAGGTGTCATTATAAAATACTAGAGGTAAATCAGGAAAAAATCATTGTGCATAAATGAATATTTTATTTATTTATTTATTTATTTTTAGAAAGCTTGATATGCCACCAGATTACACAGATTGCTATTTGGTGATTTATAGTATAAAAGAATTTGTAACATAGATCAAGAGATTAAAAAAGAAGTTTTAGTCATCAAAGTGAAGTGGGAAAAGTAGGGAGAATCTCGTAAAAAAGTGACAAGAGGTAGGAGCACTAAAGGAAGGGGTTGGGAAGAACATACAGGGAGAGAAGAGGAATAAGGGAAGGATAGAATGCACTACCAACTTGGTAATATATTTATTTATTTATTTTATTTCATCCATTTGTGCATCGCACATACCTATACAAGCTCTAAGCAACATTACAGAGGAAGGAGTTAGTAGAGGGTAGGGAGGACTATAGAGGGCAGGAAGGAGTGGAGAGTAGAGGTCTGCACGGGAACGGGGATCGCGGGAATCCCGTGGGTCCCGCCGGGGACCCGCAGGAATCCCCCCTAACCCACGGGACTCCCACGGGGACCCCCCTCTGGCCCACGGGACTCCCATGGGGACCCCCCTCTAGCCGACGGGACTCCCACAGAGATGGAAGGCTTTGGAAGCAGAGTTCATTCATATAATATAATGGACACGTCAGCCTTAGTAAAAGAGAGGGTTTATAAGTTAATTAACTGAACAGAAAACAAAAAAAGGGTTCCACCAAAGAGATTCCACAAGGAAAACAGCAGCGCAAACACAAAAGAAACTGGAATTGATGATCATGCTTTTTATGGGGACAGGCGGGGATGGAGGTAATTCCTTGCAGGGATGGAGAGGATCCTGGCGGGGATGGGCGGGGATGGGTGGGATTTCTGTCCCCGTGCAACTCTCTAGTGGAGAGAAGAGAAGCATGTAGAATATTTCATACAAATTCCTAACTTTACAGATAGGAGCACCATCTATGTAAATGATATCTAAATGAGTTAAAGGAATATGTAAAAAGGAATAGAAGGGAGGAACCGTTAAACAATAGAATTCAGTGAAATTCATTTAATAAAATAAAAACAATAGGGGTAAAAACAATGGAATAAAATGTAAAATAATTCATAAACTGGGGAAAAAAATAAAATAAGTCTGACAGAAGTCCAATTTCCTGAAGCAGCTCTGTTGCCTCAGCATATTTTAAATAATCCCAATGGCAAAAGTCCAGATGGGACAGATATCAGCTCAGGCTTTTCAGCTGTTGCAGCCCCAACTCATCACTTCCAGGCAGAAGATGCACAGAGATAGAACAATCCAGCACCGGGCCGCACTGCTCTCGGTGGGCTGCAGATGCCCATGGGCAGCTCCTGATGAATACAGCACTCTGCTTCCATCGGTGGACAACCAGGAGGAGGAGTCCACAGCACAGCCCCACTCCAAGGATCCGGAGACACCACCAGCTCCTCCCCAATGAGAGAGGAGACGCCCCCCATCCTAGGCAACAACCAGCAGCGATCAACCATGTGTCCACTGGTCCAGCCTCCAGCAACGATCTCCCCGCAGCGATCTCCATTCACCACACACGAGTAGGAAGGACCTCGGCTGAAAATTAACCATTCTAGGCCTTTAGGTTAGTAGACAGTCATGCTGTGATTCTATAACTGTCAAACTCCTCCTATCCAAGATGTTTTCTGACTCACCCAAGTGAAAATTAAAAAAGTACAAAACCCTGTAAAGCTATGAATAAGGTAGATGAAAGGAATAAATTTAGAAACCAACAAAATAAAACTAAATAGAACTTCCCTGAAAAGATATATTTGTTTGTTGTATGTCCGTACTCACATCTGGTATAATTATTGATTCTGGAGATGAAGCTGTCTCCTCTTCGGGAGCAGGTACAGAGCTCCCCATAGAAACTTTAACTCTGGTCCATATGGTGATAGAGTCAAGTCAAGACTCTATACCTAAGGACAAGGTAATTTCTCTCAATGACGTCTGGCTGGTTGTGAATAGGACTGAATCCTCATTACAGAGCACTGTTATTAATCTTTGCCAATTCTCATCTGATATAACAGTTAAAGTAAATGAACAGTTATCTTCATTTGCATCTCGATTAGATAACATAAGAACATAAGAATTGCCATCTCCGGATCAGACCCTGGGTCCATCAAGTCCGGTGATCCGCAAAGCGGAGGCCCCGCCAGGTGTACCCTGGCATAGTTTTAGTCCCTATATCACTGTATGCTTCTCAAGGGAGATGTGCATCTAATTTACCCTTACCCGTATCACTCTATGCCACTCTTAAGGAGATGTGCATCTAGTTTACCCTTAAATCCTAGAACGGTGGATAAAGTGGATAACTCTGTAGAAGTTCTGCAAAAAGCTGCTATTTCTAATATCAAAGATAATTTATCTTTACATAATCAAATGGAAAAGATGGAGAATTTAGCAAGAGTAAAAAAATCTTAGAATATTAAATTTTCCCATATCACATTACTTGGCACCTTTGGAACTCCTGAAGATGTATATGAGAGACGTTGTACAATATGCTCAGGTGGAATCATTTACACCTGATAACTTATATTACATCCCCAGGAGCACCAGAATTAGACAAGATTGTGTCTCCAGATAGTTTAAATATTTCCCAGTTTCTAGAATCTTCTAAGGATTTGATTACCAAACGAGCAACTTTGTTGGTGATATTTAAAACAGAAATTGAAAAACAACTTATACTTAAATTGTATTTTTTGAATAAACAAGCATTGTTTTGTGGACAACAATTAATGATTTTTCCTGATGTGTCCAGACAGACACAACTTAGGAGGAAACAGTTTCTACAGCTTAAATCTAAAGTTATAGCTGTGGGAGCTACTTTTTTCTTAAAATTCCCTTTACAAGACATTTGCAAGGGAATTTTAAGAAAAAAGTTATCAAGAAATTCTCAAATTGCGACGGATCCGTCGCAATTTGAGAATTTCTTGATTGATAACGTTACACTGAAAACTTCAGATACTAATGTAATTGTTGAAGAAAGTTAAGGGCATAATGGATTTGGACCTTTTGCCTGTCAAGGATGTGTGTAAATTGTTTTCTTTATAATTTTTATTGTACTTTAGGTTGTACTGAGTGGCCCTTGTTAATGTGGACTTGGCATAAGTCTTAATTTGAATTTTAAGTTTTCTTTTGAATTGTTTTCTTCTTGCTTTTCCTGATTTTTGTTATTGATGTAACAAATATTAATAAAAATGTAAATAAAAAAACCCAAACTAAATAGAACTAAAAACTTTAAAATAGTAGAGAGAATCTCATAAAAAGTGACAAGAGGTAGGAGCTCTAAAGGAAGGGGTGGGGAAGAAGATACAGGGAGAGCTGAGGAATAAGGGAAGGATAAAATTGGTAATATATTGTTTATGGTTTTTATTGATATTCCACTTTATACAATGTGGGTTCCAAAAACACATACATAGTAAAAAGAAAAAACCACACAAAACACACATTACAAAACACATACATGCAAGCACAGACTTGCCTTAACTGCCTTGCCCTACATAAAATACACATCAAAAACAATCCTCCCCCATCCTCACATACAATACTCGCACACACGCCACAAATAGCCACCCCTGCCACTTCATATCATTTATACACTCAAGTTATAAAACTATATCGCCTTCTCTTTTAGCACCCGTATTTCATCTGACAGAACAGATGACGTTTCAACAAACGTTTAAATGAACTGGGATTCCCTTGCTGACGTATGTAACCCGGGAGTTTATTCCGCCAAAAACTGATTGAAACAAACAGCTTTTGGTATGGCTTTAGAACTTTTTTGCATGATGGCTCTGTGTGAATATTAATGGCAAGGTAGTTACATAGATATGGTCCTAAACAGATGAACACAGTGTTTGTTACAAGTAATATCTGAAAACAAGAAAGAAACTGCTGATGAGAATGAACAAGGATAGGAATCTTTCTTTTTTTTCAAATATTTTTTATTAATTTTACCAAGTAAATACATCAAATACAAATAACACTAGCAACATAAATTAATTATATACTGTAACCTGCTACTTCCTCAAAGTCTAATTCAGAACAATGTAGGCATTATGGTCAAAGGTTCAATTATGTTTTCTTTAAGGAAGTAACAGATTTACATTTTAAAATAAACCACCCAAATATTCAAAAACACAGGTGAAATAAAATAAATGTTAAGAATATTTATTTGTCCCAAGATAGTTTATTTATTATCAATACTTGTCCCAAAATTTTTCTCACTGATTTCCGCAGACAGGATTTCTTCCGCAGCAAAACAGATGAGTATCCTGTCCTTTTATTTCTCCGTTGGGATCCGTTGCGGGCCTTTCTTCTTTTTCTGGCCCAGAACAGCTTCTTTCACAATACCTACTCCCTAACTAAAAAAAAAAAAAAACAAAGGAAGCAAAATCCTATATCCCTATTTGGTAAAAAGACAATAAACACTGTGACCTCTAGATACTCAAATAAATCAAAGAATAATTGAAATTTCCCTAAAAACTAATCCCACCCACTTTCTATTGAACCAAGGTTTAATTAAAAATCAATCCAATTCCTTTAAAGGATCTATAAATATCCAATATCCAATAAATATCCAATTTATCTTTAAAAAATAGTTTTACAGAAACAACATATAACAGACACCTGTCTCTGCCAACAAACCAACTCAGCTCTCTTCAACTGCTCCCCTTGGCAGTGTTATAACTCTCTCCAGCACTGCTCATTTCCTGGAAAAAGCTGTACGGTCCAGAATTCTAAAAGTGACATGTAAGTTCAAGATTTTTAAATCTACAGGAATGCCTTTTTTTAATTACAATAATACACTATTATATTGAAAACATCAGAATAGAGGAAATAACCTAAAACAAATTAGACAAATTCAACATAAAATAAATCAAAATGCACGTTTTTAATGCACACAGGAAATTATCGCTCACTGGCGTTAAGGTCTAGCGGCACGCTATTCCATGCGTTAAAGCCCTAAAGTGGCTTAGTAAAAAGGAGCCCTAAGTGTTTCTACAGAAATCGTCTAGTGAGGCCCTTTTTTTATTGAAGCTAGCAATAATGTTATGTTTGAAAGCAATTATTTCTTTAAATTTTCTAATTATACACAAATGATTCCACCATTCATGAAAACTGAGATTAGAATTGTCTATGCCATCACATGCCCATGCGGGCTCATATATGTGGGGAGAAGTAGTAGACCAGTGCACATTAAACTAAATGAACACAAGTCATGTGTAGCTACAGAGAGCATCCAGGCACCACTAGTCCAGCACTGGACGGAAAAAGCTCACACCATAGATGATTTAAGATGTAGGGTCATAGATTGTATAAAAGAAGGGTGGGAGGGTGGTTACACTGAGAACAGATTAAATTTCAAAGAACAACGCTGAATATACGGTGCATCCAGGAGGATTAAATTTAGAAATAGAATGGATGACACTAGTTTAGGCTCCTCCCACTGAACTGATGTCATCAGTGAGGTAGTTAATGAGTCACCTGATTTAAACAGAACCAAAAAATGCCGCAACCATCTTTACATACACATCGGGATGCTGTGGAGCAAAACAAAAGGGATAATTTTACTTCTAAAACTAAAACTGCTAAGATATTGAGGGATTAGTTTAAAGTTTTAGAACAATGAAACTGATGCATTTACCAACTCTTGCCTCTTATTTGCAGGGAACCCGTTCTTGAAAAAGCCTTTGGGCGAAACTGGTTGAACCTTAAGGTCCTTCCCGAGGTTTAAAAAAAGAATGAAGAAATAGCTAAAGCTAAGTACAAAAATTTTAAAGTTGCATAAGAAAAGTTTATCGATTTGCACAAAACATAGAATATAGAGCACAAGCACTTTAAAAAAAACTAAGGTCTGATGATGAATAAAAGCCAGAAGGAGAAACAAGCCTTCAAATAATTTGGCTGGTGGTTGGCTGGAACTGAAGATCATAGAGGTACTTAGAAAGGTATTATCTGGAAAAAAAGATCACTTAGAAATTAGGCACTTTGAAGTTTATTAAATGTCATTAATGTGACATCACAAGTAAGAACCCTAAATGAATAATAGCCAATAGTATCCTAAAAATAATACAAACAATACAAAATTGGCTAACACACCTGGTCCTTGGGGAGAAAAAGTCTAAGGAGATGGGGCAAGTCTGTAAATTAATAAACAATGGACATCAGTATGAGCCCTTCATAAGTGAATAAACGTGGACCTCTGGCTCAGGCAATATATCAAAAGGTGACCAGCACCAGACCGCAGTCTAAATGAGAATAGCCTCATACATCATATAGTCAATAATGTGCCACTTAACCCCTTCTCCTTGGTGTAAAAAAGTCTATTTGGTTCTGGGAGTATGTTGTAATTTGTATATTTTTTTGGCACATTAGCCAATTTTGTATTGTTTGTATTAATGTGACATATCAGTAGATAAATCACATTGCATTAAAAAAAAGTCCTGTGTAAATAACTCACATTAATGAATGTTAGCATGTGGTAATGCAGTAGCACATTTTACTAAATCTATCCCTCAGTTACAGAAGTACGGCATTATAAAGGCCTGGCTATTCAGTGTGTGTGGGGGGTGGGAAGGGGGGGAGGGTTCTATGATATACATATACAAAAAGAAAAAACAACCCTATGTTAAACTAGGCCCATAACTGCTATGTAGAACTATTTTTCAGTGAACTATTAACCTATGAAGGAAGACATTTGAGAAGAATGATTGAGTCGCAAGAATAAGAATAAACTCCATAGTATATATATAAACATTTCAAAGCTATTAAACTAAAAAAAAGAGCTAGATAGCCTAATTCTTTCCTGACATGCACTAAAGTAGATTAAGTTGCTGTAGGGGGGGGGTTAAGTAAATTGTTATTATTTGGTTACATTACTGTAAAAAGTTATCTTTCAATTTCATTCTTTTATTGAGAGCTCAGAATTCTCATGCATTTCCATCAGGAAGCAAAGCAAAGGAAGTCAACCTGGAAGATTTTTCTAACACTGTTTAAAAATAATATTATTGAATACCATGCCTAAGATGGATTTGTTCCTTTAAAATAAAATTCTACTTGTCAGGTTACAGAAGTTCATACTGCAAATTAGGCACATAGAAAAATAAATGGCTACTTTTAAGCTATTTGGTTACTTGTAATCTTTTTTTTAATTCTTGGTCAATCTTTTAAAATGCATATCTTTTATACCATGATCACCTTTTAATATAATTGCCATTTTTTAAAATGTTAAAAATCAAGTGCTACCATCAAACATTCATCACCAAATTACTCCTGCTCAACCAGGGGAAGTAATTTTTGATCTTGAAATATCATTCGCAAGGAACTTGGATTTCAGGAAAATCTTTAAAGTCAAAAATGATACAACAGTAAATACTCAGATGTTCTCATAACATCTGGACTTTCTGTATGAGTTTTTCAGAGCTCTGTCCATGGGGAAACCTTGATTTATTTAACTGGTAATGAAACACTGGTATGAGAGGGAACAATTTTCACTCACAGTTCTTGCTGCCATCATCGTGTAATCTGACTTTAACTTTATTAAGCTTGGCACGAGGATGCTTTAAGGATGAAACCTTTAAGACTTTCATTTCTGCCTCCCAAGTATTTTTGAAAAAGGAGGGTTAAGTTGGTCGGTGCTCAAGAACTACTAGAATTAAATTGTCCATGCTCCCAAGAATTAGCATGTGATAAAAGTCGACTAAGCAGAGCTGCAGAAAAATAAAAAATCTTTCAACATGTAAATGTCTAATGCAGCAAAAAGGATAGGTCGATAGAAATAAAAATGGTGAAAACTGTTTTGCTAAATATATATATTTTCTGTATAACGTAATGTGTTCAAAAGAAGCTGATTTAGAGGGCCAAAATGACCACCACATATCAATAATAATTCTCTCTACTATATTAGTTGTATTTTAAATTTGTGTGGACCATCAGAAGGTGGATATATTGGAATATGTTCCTTCAGTCAACACCTACATCTTCATAAGTTCTGAAGAATATCTCTTAGAATGTCAAATGCCATTGAAGATCTATGAGAAAAATATGTTTCCCTGATGCAGCTTGATTCGAAACATGACACTATGTTGAGTGCTGGAGCTTGAATATTTCAGATTAAAAACAATAGTGGAATGCATTCAGATAAGTGTTTTTAATAAGTCTTATTGAGATGTTCAATATTTTTTGAAGTTGAAACTTTAGCAGACTATTTGGAAGATGAAAATTTAAAATACATTGACAATACATTGAAAAAATATTTCCTTATAAAGTAGAACAAGTTTGTCAAGTTTCAAGTTTATTGCATTTGATACAGTATACGGTGGCAAGTCAAATGCGCGCAAGACAAATGCACAAAGACAATTCCACAAAGACAACTCAGCGCAAGACAATTGCGCGCATGACAACTCAGCGCAATGACAATTGCGCTCATGACAACTTAGCGCAGGACAATTGCATGCAGCGAAGGACAACACATTGGGCGCATGCACAGGAAATTTTAGCAACACAATCACGTGCAAGACGTTCACGTAAGGATGTAAGGAACATCACTGTCATACGTGACTGCGTTTTGAAAGTGCATTTTTATCATTATGGTTACCTAGCCTCTGTGCTGAGAATATGAGTCACATGAATGCATTTTTGTTACTATGGTTACGTTGGCTTCTTTTATATGTGCTGAGAACAGCACGCCCTTCTTTCGCTGACTGACTGTCTGTTACAGGTAAAGGTCTGGTCTTGCTAGAACTTTCTCTGTAACAGATATTTGTCTTGCGTGGATTTCACTCGCCCCTGGTGAAAGTGACACTACTTCAAAACTTCTTCATTTGCAGGTATGTTCATATTAACATTTCCTTACTTTAGAACGTGGCTTAATGTGTTTAAAGCTATATAAGATGCATTTATCGCAAGATAAACGAGTGTATCAACAATAGTGCGCTGTGTAAAAGCGCGACTGGAGGTAAATTTATCTATAATAACAAAACACCGAGTGCGCATGCGTAGTTAAAACTTTCGCTGTCCATGCACCCGCATAATCTCGCCTGCCTTATTGCCGTCAGCTGATTTCCTGCCTTCTGTCCCAATCGTCGACGCCGCTAAGATCCTGCCTTCTCCTCACCCCCGTACCAGCAGCAGCAGCTAGCTTTAGCCGCTTTTACATCAAGTGGCTGCGGGGCCTTTGCTCGGCCAGCCAACTGCGTGATGAAACTGCAGCTAAAGCTAAACTAAAGCTAGCGGATGCTGGACAGGGGGGAGCATGGAAGGCGTACTGCTGGACGTGAGACGGTGCTTGGGGAGAGAGCATGTTGGGTTGGGGGGGGGAAGAGGGATGCCACTCAAGGGAAGAGGCAGGTACGGAGAGAGAAAGCGTGCAGGAGGGAGAAAGCATTGGACTTATGGATAGGGGGAGATGGATGGGGAGGACAGAAAAGAGGGAATGAGAAATGTTATACTCTGGGGAAGGAGGAGAGGGCAGGGAGTGAAAAGTTGGATTCATGGAGGGAGAGATGATGTTGGTTGGGGAAGGGAAAGAGAACCAGAGGAGAAACATGCAGGATGCCCAGGAAACATAGTTAAAAGCACAGAAAAATAAAGTCACCAGACAACAAAGGTAGGGAAAATGATTATATTTTACATATAGTGATAGAAATGTGTCAGGTTTAAGAAAGGAAAAACATTAAATGTTAACTGTGAGGGTCCGCAGAAAAATAGAGTACTTGGAGGGCTGCAGAAAAAATAGTTAATGTCTTATTAAAGAAATTACAATTTTGCATGTAATAGATGCTGGCACTGTCATCTTGACATAGGGACACTGAATCATTTGTTGTTCTCTTGTCCTTTGATACTTAACTTTTGGAGATCAATATGAGGACATATTAATTTGATTCTGGAGTCTACAATTCAGTTGTCTTATGAGGTAGTAATGAGAGGTACATGGTTGTCACCTAAACATCCATTAGATAGCTATAAAAGCAGATTATTTGTTATTATGACTGGTATAGCCCTGCAAATGGTTACCAAGAACTGGAAAAATGGGATAGACTTCATTTCTCCTGTTGGTGGGAATCTATATGTTTAAGCTATAAATATGAAAAAATGAAATCAGAAATTTTGTGGAATAAGCTATTAAAATTAACACGTTAAATGTTGTTAATACTGATTAATTGGATTATGCCTTTGTTTTTTCTTTTTTTATTGCACATCCAGGAAGGGTGGGTGGGAGGGAGGGGGGGGGGTTATGTATTCTATACTATTTATTGATTAGAAGGGTGATTTATGATATTAATTTTCTGTATAATTGAAAGCTTTTTGTCCTTGTTGTTCTCAAATTTGAATGGGTGGGGGGAGGGAGAGGTGGAAAACATGTTTTAGTATTCTTTGATTGATTGTAAGTGATATCTGAGATATTAATTGTATATATAATTTAATGCAGTTATAAAATTGAAAATTAATAAAGATGTAAAGAAACATTTTTGTATGAGGTAAAAACTCTTATTCTAGCACCTGTTAATGTAACGGGCTTAAAGACTAGAATCTGAATATTTTTAATTTGAGTGTGATCTGTGATGACTGCTTCCCCAAAGCTGTGTATCCTATTGCTTCTTCTCAGAGAGGGGCTTCCTGGTTTAAAGGTCTGTACTGTGGTAGCTATTCTTACTGCTCAGAGTGGGGCTTTATGGGTTAAAGTTCTATAAAGGCATTTGATATCAGTATTCTATAAAGACAAATAGGTACCATTGTCTGTTGCAGGTATTGTCGATAGGAGGATATTCACATTTTCAAGTATATTTATATCATAATATCCTGAATTTTGCTAGATCATAATTGTTGGATAAGGCTTAATGTTTTAACGTTCTGTACTGTGCTAGCTAATGATTATGCTGAGAGTGGGGCTTACTGGTTTAAACTTCTTAGCTTGGGTGTGTAGTAGTTGTCTACTATGCTAGTGGGTCCTTTTTTTGGGTCTCTCTCCCTTCTTTCTGTCTGGGCTTAGGTATAGTGACGTTGCTAATCCGTGATGGTTGTCCAGCCATACTTCTACTATTGCAGGTATGATTTTAAAGGTAAGTACAGACATATCGGGTCCTGTTTGTCATATCAATGTTATAACATTATAAATTCTAGTCTTGCAGGGATGTGCTGAGGAATAGGGATTTGCTGAAATCTGAGTGTTGTGAAGCCGTTCAATCTTGGAGGTATTATAGTCAAGGTAAGTACAGAGGTATAGGGATTTGTATTTCATATATATGTAATAACTTTATAAAATCTACTATTGCAGCTGTTGAAGGGATACGGACTTCAGAAATCTTGACTGTTTTCCTGCCACGGATCACACCCTTGCAGGTATGATGGCCTCCACCATAGCGCAGAGCTCTATATGCATGGCCTAACCTCACATATTCTACCCTTGCAGGTTTCTTGTTTGCTGGAGTAGGGGGGGTTAACATGAATTTCATATGCATGTTATAACACTTGCAGGTACTGGTTGTCCAGGGTAAAAGGGAAAGTACCAGTCCTGAGTGTTTTCCTGCCAAGGATCGCACCCTTGCAGATATGATGGCCTCCGCCATAGCGCAGAGCTCTATATGCATGGCCTAACCTCACATATTCTACCCTTGCAGGTTTCTTGTTTGCTGGAGGTAAGGGGTGGGGTGTAACATGAATTTCATATGCACCGGTTAGAGGTTGCAAATTTAAAAGTCATCACCAATATCTTTTCTCACATCAAGCGGGTAAAGATCTAGAACAATTACTCATGCCTACTACTTATAGGGAATTCAGGAAATGCCTAAAAACACATCTGTTCCTGAAATACTTAGGAAACCAACCTATACAATCTTAGTCCTCAACAAACGATCCCTAGGTCTATCAATCACTAAGTCTGTATTTTGTTTATTCCATTCAATCTGTAACATTTTTAATCATTGTAAACCACATTGAACTTCACAGTCCTGCAGTATATAAATTGTTGTTATTATTATTATTATAACTCTTGCAGGTTCTGGTTGTCCAGGGTGAAAGGGAGAGTACCAGTCCTGAGGGTTTCATTGATATACTTCCAGTCTTACAGGTACTTTTAAATACGGCACACTTATAGGGAATTGTATTTCAATTGTAAGTCAAAATATCTTAATTGTATGGTTTCAGGGGTTATTCATTCAGAGTGAACTGCCATTGAGATGGAAGTAATAACATCACAGCATGGGAAAGAGGACTGGGTTTACGAAGGATATCGTTATCATCGTGACCGAGTTATGGCAGATGGATCCATGTCCTGGAGGTATGTGCGCCGTGACTGTGTAGGCAGTATCTGCACAATCAAATCATCAGGATTTGCACAGACAATCAAGTGGCCAAATAAGGAGGCATGGGATGTTATCAGGAAAATCTGACATTATGTCTATGATACTTTTAAAATCACATTTTACTATATAGTTTGTTGAAAGGGAGACATAACTGTATACAGAACAAATGCACACTGTGGTCCTTATCTGCTATCACTGTGTATAGGCCAAGTGGATCACATAATTCCCTTTTACTGTGGCCTATTATGTTACTACTACCTCTTCTTGATGCTTGAACTATTGCCATGGTTAAATCTATTCCGTCATTCCCAACAAAACCTTTACAAACATAAGTGTTAAGTTTACATGGTTGTGGCATGCCCAGAGACAGCAACACAGCTCCCTTGGTAGAATTTGTAAAGCTAGGTAGAATTTGTAAAGCTACAAGTTAGAAATCCCAGCCCCGATAAGCTCACCAGCACCTATAATTTTTAAACTATTATGTCAGGGGTAGGGAACTCCGGTCCTTGAGAGCCGTATTCCAGTCAGGTTTTCAGGATTTCCCCAATGAATATGCATTGAAAGCAGTGCATGCAAATAGATCTCAAGCATATTCATTGGGGGAAATCCTGAAAACCCGACTGGAATACGGCTCTCGAGGACCGGAGTTCCCTACCCTTGTATTATGTGATGGTCATATAATTATATTTTCAATGTTATGATTCACTGTTTACCTCATGTTTAATTGTGTTCATTTTAATACTTCTTTTCTTACATGGGATTTATTTTTGTCCTGGGGACCTGTTTTGTCCATTCTATATGTTCACTGGTAGTGTATTTACCTGTATACCATTATACTTTGTTTAATGACACAGTTAACCATAAATAAATAAATTTTTATACAACTACTGACTCCTTACTTTCAATTGACATGGTAATTTATTTTAACCTCAGAAATAAAATGAGAAAATGAACATCATGAACACTTTGAAATATGTATTCTGTCATGTAGCGATTATCATGCAAATGTAATGAGCAATTAGCTTCAACACATTTCAATCTTTATTCAATAAAATTGCCAAACACAGATCACATTATTCAAGAAAAAGTTTTGTGAAGTCATGGAACAAAGATATCCTGCAGGACAAGAAAACCACAAATAAATGATTACGGTGGTAAACTTAGAAAAAGGTAAATAACAGAACGTATTGAATGTTACATAGTAGGTGGCCTGGTTGTATTAGCGGAAAGAACAGGTGAAAAACGCACAGCAAATGAGAAAGACCAGGAGGGGAGGGATGAAGCGGATTAGCTTGGATCAGAGGAATAGACACTGGGAGAATAGGAAGAAGGCACTAGGGGCAACAGACCACAATACTGCAAACACAATATAGACTTTCGCACATTTGCCTTGCGCTATAAAGACTTGCACGCTATTGTTTCAAGTTTTATTAGGATTTTATATACCGCCTATCAAGGTTATCTAAGCGGTTTAACAATCAGGTACTCAAGCATTTTCCCTATCTGTCCTGGTGGGCTCACAATCTATCTAACGTTGCCTTGCGCTATAAAGACTTGCACGCATCTGACCACATGTGTTTGTCTGCACGCATTTGTCTTGCGTGCTAATGACTATGAACCCAGCATACCACCTAAAAATCTAGGTGGTTTAAATAAAATGAAAACATTTATAGAAATATTTCTAATAAAAATACAAAGAAGAGTGGATAGACAGTAATAAGAACATAAAAACAGCCTTATTGGGTCAGACCAATGGTCCATCAAGCACAGTAGCCCGTTCTCACAGTGGCCAATCCAGGCCACTAGTATCTAGCCAAAACTCAAGGAGTAGCAATATTCCATGCTACCGATACACTATAAGGTATCGTTGGACACAAAAGAAGAAACAGTCAAAGGATACATCATATAAATTTAGGATAGGGGAAAGGACAAACCAAGAGGGTGGGAAAGATATCTGAAGGAAGGGATGAAAGGGAAGGCAGCTAAGGCCAAGGGAGACCGATCCAAATACTTAAGACTAGTATTCAAGGACAGGGAACATACTTTAAATACTAAGGCCCCAATTCTATAAAGGGAGCCTAAATCCCGCCTAATGCTGAGCGGGACTTAGGCAAACGAACAAAGTAGGTAAAGAACCATTTGAGGGTCCCAATGAATGATAATTGGCAGATGGATGAGCAAAAGAGATAGATGGCACTTTGTAGGCGCATCCACAATTTCATGGACACCCATTGAGAAAACTCTTGTGTAATGGAATAGGTGTGGGCATGAAATGGGCGTGGTCTGGGCGAGGCTACGATTCATTTACATAGCGCTGAGTGACCTAGGGCATCCATCTTATGCCTACATTGTAGGTGAATGAGGACCAAGTCTACTTTTGAGCATAGTTTGGACATCAGCTAGATGCGAGTTCTATGGATGGAACTTAGGCACAGTTTGGATGTCCTCAGTGCAATCTGCTAAATAGCTCTCTGTGTTTTTATTTTTGCTTTATTAAGCTCAAAATACATTTAGGGCTCCTTTTACGAAGCGTGTTAGTGATTTTAGCGCACACAGCTTTATAGCATGCGCTAAACCCCGCGCTACATGGCTAGAACTAATGCCAGCTCAATGCTTGCATTAGCGTCTAGCGCAGCCGGCAGTTTAGCGCGTGCTATTACACGTGTTAAACCGCTAACGCAGCTTCATAAAAGGAGCCCTTAATAAGGCACCACATAAACAAGGCACATCAAAACAGATATGTATGTCACCACTGCCCTCATAACTCCCTCCCTAGCCCCACCAGTGGATCGCCTCAGCATTAACTGGTGAGTGCTGCAATGGTCAGACCTAATATTAAGCAGTATTGTTCAGATAAATGCCGCTGAATATTGAATCAAATGCTGCCAGTTCAATTTTCTTGGCCGGAGCCTTTCCAGCCTGGCTAAATTACAAAATATAATTGATATTGTCTTATTTGTTATTTAAGAATATGTGCATACTGGTAATCTACAATTCTCAAAAGATATATGGGCCCTGATTCTCATAATGGCGCTCTAGGTTAGGTGGCAGTAGGCACCCTACCACCGCCTAACAATTGTTTAAATTTGTGATAAATGGTGCGGTGGGAAGGTTGGATTATTGTAATGCGCTTGAGGGGGAGGGGTGAAAATGAAAAGTAGGGTATTGCAAGTTTTGATGAATTCTGCTGCAAGATTGATTGTGAGTGTTTCACAGATGGCCCATATTACGCCAATTCTGAAGCAGTTACATTGGCTTCCTGTACAACAGAGAGTCCAATATAAAGTGCTCTCATTGTACATCAGATTTTATATCATATAGCCCTTGGATGTTTTTGAGATTTGTTGGAGTTGTATTGTCCAAGAAGAGAATTAAGATCTGCACAGGATATGAGATTGTCATTGATGAAAGAGAGAAAAGTGATACATACTAGGGTCGAGAATTCAGTTTTCAACAGTAGGGGTGAAATTTTGGAACTCATTGAGGGGCAGGTATAATTATGTAAACCTAGGGATACTTTTAAGAAACTTTTGAAGGCACAGTTATTTATGCGAACAAAAATACAGTATTTCTGTGATACTTTTAAAAACTGATGAAGATTTAGTTATAGGACAATGTATTTATATGAACGAAATGAGTATGTTTGTAGTGGAGGATGTTGGATAGTCAATGAGTATATGTTGTATTGTTATTTATTTTGTATGTTGTTTTATAAAGTACCTAGATTGTAGGCGGTATATAAATTTTTTAAATAAGTAAAATAAATCTTCCATCCATAGAGGCACCTACCGGTACCTATAATCAAAAGGAGGCATGGTTTACGCCAGAAGTGGATATAGGCAGCAGTAGGCACCTCTATGGATGCAATTCTCGTTCAAACCTTGGCCTACATTTTTGGTGCCTACTTTAGATGTGGCCATGATTCTGTAAACGGTGCTATTGTGTGACTGACACGCAAACAGCACCGCTTTTCTGGGCGACAACCAATAACTGCACCATTTACAGAATCTGGGCCATTATGATTTCAGATATGTATCATCCCTCAAGAAAACACCTTATCCCCACTAACATTTACCCAAACGACCGCCTCCCAAATATGAAATTATGATTGATTAAAATAATTTATATTACAAAACAATTTATAACAACCTGCTAAAATCAAATTTCAGTTTTAAATCAATATATCTGTCCCTCAATAAGAAACATTCCACCTCACATAAAGTTAATTTTCTCACATTAAAAAAAAAAATTCTCATGTATAGATTTGGGAAACAAATAAAGAAAAAAAAAATTCTCATGTATAGATTTGGGAAACAAATAAAGAAAAAAAAATTCTCATCTATAGAATTGGGAAACAAAGAAAAATGTCTGAAAATTAGCCAAGAAAGCTGTCAAAAACCATAATGTTCCGTCTGCAGCCTTAAAAACCACTAAGAGCTCCTTGTACAAAGATGTGGTAGCAATTCTCCTCAGACAAATGCACCGAAGCTTATAGAATGGAATGGGCTTTGGTGTGTATTTGCTGCTGGGGAATCACTAAGAGCCCCTAAGCTGCCTAGAGATAAACCAGCTTCCTCATAGTCACGTTAAACTATTTCAGCCAGCCAGGCAAATCTGTAAATATTCACACGGCAAGTAATTTATTTTATTCTCCCATTCAGTTATTTTATATACTCGTTGATGTGCTTAAAACTTCCAGAATGAGAACTCGCTGTGTTAGGAAACAACGCTTCATTTTAACAAGTTACTTTTCCTGACAGTTTGAAAGCCACTTAGAAAACCCTTCTTTTAACATTACTGCTCTGACATCCACAAAGACTGCTTGACAATTCTGATAGCTCTATTTATGCTACTACACACTGTATGCAAGAGAGGGGAATGCGATTTCTGCTAACAAGGCTTGCAAATACAGTGGTTTTGAAAGCAGTATTAATTAGAGTCGTATAGAGTAGTAGCCCACATAATTTAGCCAAGAGGAACGGTGATGACTGGTAACTATTCAGAAGTTAGGGTTTTTTTGTTTGTTCAGTTGGCTTTTCTAGCAAAATAGGTTTCAACTTTTGAAGTGCGGTGTTCAGTTACAGGAAGCAAAAATCATGGAAATTGCCTAGTGAATAATGCAGTTTCTACGTTCATACTTCACAGGAACATTCAGCCATTCTCTGCAGCAGTGTCCCGCAAACTTTTTGGCACCACGGCACACAAAATCTGGTGCCGCTGCCACCGCTACAAAGTATCTAAAAGGGGGTGGGCGCCGACGTGATGACATCACACGCATGTGTGATGTCATCATTCTGACGTCCACGCATGTGCGGAGGCCTTCTGGCCACTAACCTGAACCTGTCACTTTACCGGTGAGGGATCCTGGAGGAGGGGAGATGCGGGGAGAAGAGGAGAGTCGTCGGCGCCGGCTGACTGCCTACAGGACATGTCTCTTGTTGCGAGGAGCACGTCCTGTAAACAGTCAGCCAGCACTGGCGCCTCGCCTCCTTGCCGGCGTCTCGTGGCATACCTGGAATCTGCCGCAGCACACTAGTGTGCCACAACACAGCTTGCTTTACACTGCTCTAGTTTTATAGTGCAGATGTTGAAACTGTTTTCCAGACTAGATGAGATTTCATGTGGTATTTCACTAGACAATGCATACAATTCTAGGGTGCTTTTACTAAGGTACGGTGAGCACTAATGTGTGCTTACCATGGGGCATACTGAAGTACCATGGCAGCAAGTTTCAAATATGTACACGTTACCATGTGCTAAAAAATATTTTTTATTTTTTTTGCCTGAGGGAGGCATGACAGGGAAGGGAGGGTGTGCATTTCTGAGTTAATCAGTACATTGGCATGGTTAACTGATTAACTTAGGGCTCCTTTTACAAAGGTGCGCTAGGGCCTTAACGCACGCAATAGCGCGTGTTAAATTCCTGAGCGTGATAGCCAGTACTGCCTCCTTTTGAGATTTTCGGCTACCGTGCGCTATAGCACGCAGTAATTTCGTGTGTGCGCTAAAAACCCTAGCGCAACTTCGTAAAAGGAGCTACATGAGCCCTGAGGCCTAGGATCTATACACACCACTATTGGCAGCCAACGCCTTAAAAACAGCCGCTGATCACGTGTCAATCAAGTGACCAGAGGATGAGGTAAGAGCGGATAGCGTAGCTGGTTTTAAGAAAGGTTTGGACAAGTTCCTGGAGGAAAAGTTCATAGTCTGTTATTGAGAAAGACATGGGGGAAGCCACTGCTTGCCCTGTATTGGTAGCATGGAATATTGCTACACCTTGGGTTTTAGCCAGGTACTAGTGACCTGGATTGACCACCGTGAGAACGGGCTACTGGGCTTGATGGACCATTGGTCTGACCCAGTAAGGCTAGTCTTATGTTCTTATGATTAGTGCTATTTATAGAATCATGGCTTTGGGAAAGGGTAGCGACGGAAATGTAGGCCAGGGTTTTCAAGACCTACATTTCCGGCACCTATCTTTCATGTGAATCAAGTCTACGGAGCAGCTTCATGATGTCTAACACCACTTCTGGCATTAGACACCCCTACAGTGGCATTAGACATTGTAAAGTGTCTCTACAGGCATGATGCAGATGCTATTTTTAGGCTCCGTTTATAAAATATGGATCTTACGCTCTACAAAATAAGTGGCGGTAAGGACCAGCGTGCTAATTTTTGTTCATGGCTATGCACTTCTGAGCACATGGCCACTAATTCAGAAAATGATTTTAAAAAATCTGTCATTTTCTAGCCGTAGTAGAAATGGTCATACCACACGGGAAAGACCCTATGTCGTTCATGATATGAGGCCATTGAAAAAGCACAATTTTAACTTTACTACTCTGCCAGCCTGTGATACTTTTACAAAGGAAACATCAAGAGCAATAATTAAATAGTAAAAGAATATATTTCCCTAGACATATACTGAAGTGCATCAGTGCATGGCATCTTTAGTAAACAAAAATAATTATTTTCCTGGCAGCTGGATTGTATATTAAAGCATTCCATAAAATCTAAACAAAAATAAAACTAAGCAAACAATATTCAGCTTGATTATAAAGAGAAGAGGTATGGATTAATGACTAAAGTAGTGAACAGCAAATTATGAATTCAAGATGTCCTGCCACCAAGTTTCCATGGGGTCTTAGTATTCTTATGTTTCTGCACCTTTGTATTATCCAGACTAATCAAGTATTACTACCACCATTTTGTCTTATCTCCGTTTTCCTTTGGAAGGTTGCATGTGATTTGTCAACCAAAATGTACTACCAGAGTATCTACCAGAGCAGAAGTTTGCACATATTGAAGGGGGGAAAGATGGTTGAGTGGAAGACCTGAGAGAAGCAAGTTGCAGTAATCTAAGAACCCCTCACCCCCCTAACTACACCACTGGGATTTTATTTGCTGGTTCTTGTCATGCTAAGCCTTAGCCATCATGATGTTTTGAAGAGTTGGGCTCAAACACCCTCATTTTATAACTGTGTGTACAGTTACACACTTAATTGTACATGTGGTTATGCCTTTAGAATACCATCATTTGTACACAGATTTTGGTATTATAGAGAAAGACATGGCAGGCTTTAGCAGTTTGTTGGATCTGAATGGAGAAGGAGAGAGAGGAGTCAAATTTGATCTCAAGATTGCGAGCTGATGAGACAGGGAGGAGGAGAGTGTTGTCTACAGAAATAGAGAATAGGGAAGGGGGAGATAGGTTTAGGTGGAAAGACAGGGAGCTTGGTCTTAGCCATATTCAGTTTTAGTTGGCGGTGAAACATCCTGATGGCAATGTCGACAAGCAGACTGACTCAGACATGAATTCTTGTAGAGATATCTTGTGTGGAGGGGTAGATCTGGGAGTCATCAGCATAGAGGTGATACTAAAATACATGGGAGGAGATCAGTCTACCAAGGGAATGGGTATATATGGAGAAAAGGAGAGGCCCCAAGACAGAGCCTTGAGGTACACTGATTGACAGTGTGATGGGAGAGATAGGAAGAAAACCAGGAGAGAACAGACCCTGGAATCCCAGTGAAGACAGCATATAGAGGAGCAGGTGGTGATCAGCAGTATCGAATGCAACAGATAGATTGAGAAGGATAAGTATAGAGTAGAGGCCTTTGGATCTTGCCAGGAACAGGTCATCAGAGACTTTAGCAAGGGTAGTTTCCATTGAATGTAGTGGGTGAAAGCCTGATTGAAGTGGGTCAAGAATAGCTTGAGAAAAAAGAACATCTAAGCAGTGAGCAAGCATGTTCAAGTAACTTGGATGAGATGGGACAATAGTTGGAGGGGAATGTGGGGTGAGGGGTTTTGGAGGAGAATAGTTTACATGAATTTATTTAGCTACTCATGCATTTTTCCCTGTCTGTCCTGGCAGGCTCTAATGTACCTGGGGCAATGGGGGGATTAAGTGACTTGCCCAGGGTCACAAGAAGAAGCATGGGTTTGAACCCACATCCTCACGGTGCTGAGGCTGTGGCTTTAACCACTGTGCTACACTTTTCCTCTTTGGTGATTTCAGAAAAGTAGGAAAAGGTAGCAAGGATTGAAAGGAGGTTGACAGAATGGACAGCTGGAAGGGGGTGAAGGGGAGATGACTTGGTTGAGAACTCATGGTCAATCTTGTGAACCTTGTCATAGAAGAACTATGCCATAGTCTGGGGAGAAAGTGAAAGGGGGATTGAAGGTGAGGGTACTTTGAGTAGAGAGTTTAGGGTGGCAAAGAGACAACAAGGGTTAGAGCAGGGGTAGGGAACTCCGGTCCTCGAGAGCCGTATTCTAGTCGGGTTTTCAGGATTTCCCCAATGAATATGCATTGAAAGCAGTGCATGCAAATAGATCTCTTGCATATTCATTGGGGAAATCCTGAAAACCCAACTGGAATACGGATCTCGAGGACCAGAGTTCTCTGCCCCTGGGTTAGAGATAAGTAAGTAAGTTAAATGGGTGTAGTATTCTTGTTTGGCAAGTAAGAGGGCAGATTGGAAGGAGGAATATGAAGTGTATGAAGTCAGCGTGTATGGGATTTAAGCTTAAGATGTTCAGCAGATCAGGCACAGGAACCTAGGTAACGGATGTTGGAGGTCAGCCAGGACTGGGATTTGGCACACCTTACAGGACATGAAATGGGTGTAGTGATGGTATTTAAAGCAGAGGAATGGTGTTATAGGAGAAGACAGCTTCATTTGACAGCCTTGTATAACATTGTAGTTGAAGCGAGGGATGAGACAGTGGTGGAGAGAGTACCATGGTCAATAGCCTGAAGGTTCTTAAACGTATTGGTAATGATTGGCCAAGTCTGGGGGATGGGTGATAAATTGAGAAATGATGATCATAAAGGGGAAGAGTTGAGATGCAGAATTTGGTGGTACAGCAGTTGGAGGAGAAGACAAGGTCAAGGCATTGGCCATTCTGATATGTAGGAGTGGTAGAGTACAGCTGGAGATTGAAAGAGATTTTTAGAGTGAGAAACCTGGACATATAGAAGTCAGAAGGGAGGGGAGATGACAACTTGAGTATAAACCAGGAGGATTATATTCAAGTAGTCATGTATCTCTCCCCCCTCCAACCCCCACAAGAAAGCTGCTATGTCTCTTTCCCTATTCTCCCACAGTATTAAACATCTCCCCTCTCTCTGACCCTACATCTATGTCCCTATCTTCTCTCTTCCTCCTAGAGCAGCAACTCTCCCTCTCTCCCCCCTCCCTCCTTCCTTCTCTCCCCTGGGTTCCCCTGATACTGATACCACCACAGCAGCCAATATTTCCTGTCTCACCCATCTTACCCCTGATTATCTGATAATCAGCTCTTCACTAACTGGCATTTGTATCTCCAGCAGACGTTGAAAAAGTTATGTGCTGACTAGATCAGAGCGGGACCTTGATCATCTTTGCATATTCTTAGGTCTGCTAGCTCCCACCCTCTCCAAGACTCTCGTAGAGGGCAGGAGTTGGCAAGACTTTGAGAATGCACAAATACTCAAGGCCCTGCTCTGACCCAGTCAGCACATATCTTTTTCAGTGTCTGCCAGGGAAGTAAATTCCGGTAAGTGAAGAGCTGATTATTAGATGATCAGGGAGGTGGGGGACGTGGGAAATGTTGGCTGCTGTGGCAGTGGTGGGGGGGAGTGGGGTTTGGAAAGAAATGTTGGTTGCTGCAAAGGGATTAGAGGCAATTACAATGGCAATGAGGGCTAGTGCAGGAGGGAGGGGTTAAAGAAAAAATGTCAGTCATTGGGTGGCATGGAGATATGAGAGCCTCGACTATAAACTGAGACCTCCATTTTTTGGCCTTTTTTTGGACCAAAAATCTGTTTATATTCGGGTATATATGGTAGTTAAATCTGAAAGAATAATGGTGGAATTTAAGGGGTTTTTGGCTCACTATAGCAGTATCTGGGATCTGCTATTACACTTTTGCAAATCTCTAGTGCAAAATTGTATAGTATTTTTTGCTTATATCTATTGATGAACCTCTGGTCTGACCCAGCGGAGGCAACTTCTTATGTTCTTATTACATTTTCACATATTATTATACAAGTAGTATTCTAGGTTTGATAGAGCTATATGCTTGTGTTTTTTGTTTGATAGATTACCTGGTATGTACTTTGCAGTGATAATAAACTAAATAAAACTATTCAACCGGGGTGTTGTCTATGCCCTTTCCACATTGACGGGACAAAAGCGCGCGAGACATCAGCGCGCCAACATTGGAGCGCAGACAATTCGGCTCAAGACACCAGCGCACCGTGGAAAAATGTACTTTTAAAGAGCTCCGATGGGGGATGTGGGGGGGGGGGAACCCCCCCGTTTACTTCATACTCTTTGTGCTGCAGTTGAGGGAGGGTGTGGGGGGTGCAACCCCCCACATTATAGAGAAAATTGAGCTTTTTCCTAAAAAATCAGGAAAAGTTCAGCGCGAAGAGTATGAAGTAAACTGGGGGGGTTCCCCACTCATACCCCACATCGGAGCTCTTTAAAAGTAAGTTTTCCTGCAGCGTGCTGGTATCTTGCGCCAAATTGTCTGCACTCCAATGTCGGCGCGCTGATGTCTCACGCGCGAATGACTGTGAACCCCTTTCCACAGAGTGACATGAGGCTTTTGGATTTTTTTTCCTATCTTTTCCTGTGAAGCTTATTTTTGTGCACTGAAAGGACTTTTCTCGTTTAACCACACAACATTGGTAGAATACTGTTTGTTTATATTGAAGGTATGAGGAGGCATTTATGGACAAATACATCATCTGTAAAAACTATTGGGTTAAATTACCCCCTCATTTACAAAAGCATAGCACAGTTTTTAATGCTGGCCGAGGCGGTAACAGCTCCCACACTCATAGAATTCTGTGGCCGGCTCTAAAAACCGTGCTATGCTTTTGTAAGAGAGGGTTAGATTCTTTTGATGTGGGTGGATGAATTATCGAATAGTGTATGCATTCAGCTGCTATATTTGCATTGGGGGGGGGTTCTGTTTCATGTCATTTGTAAAATTTTAATAAACTAGTTTGAACTAAAATCAAATTAAACTGAAAAAATCTAACCACTACACGCTGAATATTATACCAAACTATATAACAAATAACACAGCTGAAATAAAACCTCTGCCTAAAAAGTCACAAATCAAAAATGTTACGCAAATGCTTGAGAAAATATATATGCTATCAAATTACACATCATTACTTCTCTGTGAGCAGTTATTTACTCTCCCAGTTTCAATACAATGAAGAAAGTATCATTCATTTCTTTTGGAGAATAAACCCATTAGCGGTGGCATTGTGCAATAATTCTATCATGTAACAAAGACCAGGCTGGCAGAAGCCCAGTGAATTCTTTGTCCAGCAGAGTAAAAATCCATTTTAGAATGGAACTGATATTATTTGTCCCGGTGATGATATTCAAGGGACCCCATTAAGAGGAAGAAGGAAATTTGACTTTTCACAAGCAGATGTGATTGAGTTCTGCTGTTGTACAGGATACAGTCTTGAACTCATTCTCCTCATGATTATGTCCAAGTTCAAGTTCAATTTGACTTGTAAGAAATCGCTTAAGACATAGGGCCTCTTCTATCAAACTGCGCTAGCATTTTTTAGCGCAGAGAGCCGCGCTGAATGGCCCGCGCTGCTCCTGATGCTCATAGGAACTCTATGAGCATTGGGAGTAGTGCAGGCCATTCAACGCGGTTCACCACGCTACAAACTGCTAGTGCAGTTTGATAGAAGAGGCCCAAAGTTATTGGTTTATGCTTATTTCTGATATGGCTTAATAGTTATTCATGAAATTGTTTTATATTTATTGACTATTGACGTGGAGGGGCATAATAAAAAAAGATGTCTAAGTCCCCTTTTGGCTTAAGGCCCTAAATGCTGAAAGTAGCAGCAGGGAAAATGTCCATTCTCAAAAAAAAGAGGCCAAAATGAGGTCTTTTTTGAGAATGGCCTACCTCTACGTTCAGCAATTTAATCACCCAGACCACCACTACATCTAACCTTAGAACACATTATCAACCCAAAATATTGCCCAAGTCCCAAATGCCCAAAACAAGACCTTTCAGACGAAGGAGGGGCCAGTTCTTCACCTAAAAGCTGGATTCTGTAACCAGCATCTGTCAAAAACAACACCGGTTATAGAATCCCTCCTCCCCCCCCCCCTGCAATGATCATGGCAGGAAAGATTAGGCATCTCTCCTGCTGTGATCATTGCAGTTGGGGGTGAGCAGGTTGCCGGGACTGCTGAGCTGATCGCGGCAGCCGCGATCAGCTCTGCGGCCCCTATTCAGAACTTATACCTGTTTTGACTTGGTCTAATCTCCAACTCACATCACCTTAAAATCTAAACCAGCAATAAATTACAAAATTATCATATGATAGCCAAAACGTGTAGTTCCAACTGGGCAACCTTGTAAAGTTTTGGTTATACTTGCTGTATGACTAAGGGCTCCTTTTACAAAGCCACGCTAGCGGTTTAACGTGTGTAATAGTGTGTAATAGCTGTGCTAGCTGCTACGGCCAGCGCGGGGGTTAGCGCGTGATGAAAAGTCATGCACATTAAACCTGCTAGTGCGACATTGTAAAAGGAGCCCTAAGTCTAGGTCGGCCCACTTCCTGCCCTTTCCCCTCCTCTAAAAACACCTATTTTCGCTCTAGGCGTTTAGAGGCAGGGTAAAGGCCTAAGCTGATTTTAGATGCATCTAAAACCAGCTTTGATCATTAGTACTTGGATGATCTGGCTGTTTGATTTAGGCTACTCTTTGAACGTTTTTTCTTTTATTATGAGCTCCATAGAGTTTTATTGATAATATCACCATGGGCGACATCTGATGTTATAGCTATATGTATGTTGAATTGAGTTTTTGTTTACTGTTTGTGTTTTATATTTTATGTATGTTAATTCTGTAAACCACTGAGTTTTTGGTGGTATAAAATTTTTTTTAATAAATAAATAAATTTATTTAATATACTGCAAATATAAAACCAAGGTAAATCTAAGTGGTTTACAATAAAATGTAAAAAGAATTTTAAAAAACAAGAATAAAATGGGGTAGAAAAAAAAATAGACAAAACATGAAATTTGGAGAAAAAGTAAGACAACCATAGAAACATCAGGAAAGAAAGGAATTGGTAGGTAACAATGAAACAAAAAAAATAAAGAAAGAAAGAAAAGGTTGGGGAGAGGGAAGAAATGAACGATGTGGTTAAGGATGGAAAGAAAAAAAAAATTGAGTTCTTTCTGCCCACACTAAGGGCCTTTTCTATCAAACTGTGCTAGCAGTTTGTAGTGCGGTAAGCCACGCTGCTCCTGACGCTCATAGAGTTCCCAAGAGTGTCAGGAGCAGCACAGCTCTCTGCGCTAAAAACTGCTAACAAAGTTTGATAGAAGAGGCTCTAATATTGTGCTCCACAACAATATTCCCCTATGGTATGGCTCCTGTTTAGATCTGATGCTGGATTATAACCTAGCTGTTTCTCTGTACCTTGGATGTTCTAATGGCTGTGGCTGTGAGTTTTGTCGTCATTCCTCTCTTATATAAAGGCCTAGACCAGATGGTTGTAGTACATAGATAATATTGTATGGAACCCTAATTTTATATTATACATACAATGTGTCTGTATCTTGCTTCGTTAACATTTTTCTTTTTCTGTACTTATTGTATTAAAATTCAATAAAATCTTTGAACTTAAAAGAAGAGGCTCTAAGTGAAATGAAAAATTTTCAGGAATGCCAGTGTATGTAAATGTTGCCTGCTACATTTACAAAGTAAGGAGATTAAGAACAGAAAGCCAAGGAAAATTAGTATGCCTTTAATTGCACCTTATAGGTCATGAATGATTTTTCTAAGCGAAGATAATGAGGCAGGGAGTTCCAGAGAGTGGGAGCCATGACAGAGAAAGAAGAATTTCTATGAACGTCAAGGAGTAAAAAATAATTTGTTTGTTGATCTGTTGCACAGGGCTTTCATACTTTACTGCCTCTGAAAACTTAAAAAGCTCTGCTCCTACTTATTATAGAGAAAGGCAAGGTTATTGAGCATTCTCACTTTTCAGATTTTAGATGCACCACGGAAATCCATGCAGGACGTACTTCTTGAACGGAGAAACTTTAACTAGGACTTCAGCAGAACGAGATTTAGGAGTAATCATCAGTGCAGACATGAAAACTGCCAATCAAGTGGAGAAGGCTTCATCTAAGGCAAGGCAGATATTGGGTTGTATCAATAGAAGTTTCGTCAGCCGAAAGCCTGAAGTCATTATGCCGTTGTACAGGGCCATGGTGAGACCTCATCTGGAGTACTGTGTGCAGTTCTGGAGGCCACATTACAGTAAAGATGTGCGCAGAATTGAATCAGTTCAACGGACGGCCACCAGGATGATCTCGGGGCTCAAGGGTCTCTCATACAAAGAAAGACTGAACAAACTGCAGCTCTACACTCTTGAGAAACGTAGCGAGAGGGGAGACATGATCGAAACATTTAAGTACCTCACGGGACGTGTCGAAGTGGAAGATGATATTTTCTTTCTCAAGGAACCCTCGGCCACAAGAGGGCACCCGCTCAAACTCAGGGGCGGAAAATTTCATGGCGACACCAGAAAGTATTTCTTCACAGAGAGAGTGGTTGATCATTGGAACAAGCTTCCAGTGCAGGTGATCGAGGCAGACAGCGTGCCAGACTTTAAGAATAAATGGGATACCCATGTGGGATCCCTACGAGGGTCTAGATAAGGAAATTGGGTCATTAGGGCATAGACAGGGGGTGGGTAAGCAGAGTGGGCAGACTTGATGGGCTGTAGCCCTTTTCTGCCGTCATCTTCTATGTTTCATAGAAACATAGAACATGACGGCAGAAAAGGGCTATAGCCCATCAAGTCTGCCCACACTAATGACCCACCCCCAGACTTCACCTGGCTAGAGATCCCACATACATATCCCATTTCTTTTTGAAATCGAGCACGCTGCTGGCGTCAATCACCTGCAATGGAAGTTCATTCCAATGATCGACTACCCTTTCGGTGAAGAAATACTTCCTGGTGTCGCCATGAAATTGCCCACCTTTGATTTTCAGCGGATGACCTCTTGTGGTTGAAGGTCCTTTAAGAAAGAAGATATCATCTTCCACCTCGATGCGGACCGTGATATATTTAAAAGTCTCAATCATGTCCCCCCTCTCTCTACGTTCCTCGAGCGAGTATAGTTGCAGTTTATTCAGTCTTTCCTCATATGAGAGGTTCTTGAGTCCCGAGACCATCCTGGTGGTAATTCGCTGAACCGACTCGATTCTCCGCACATCTTTTTGATAATGTGGTCTCCAGAATTGAACACAATATTCAAAATGAGGTCTCACCATGGATCTGTACAGGGACATTATGACTTCGGGCCTCCGGCTGACGAAACCTCTACGGATGCATCCCACCATTTGTCTAGCCTTGGATGCAGCTTTCTCCACCTGCTTGGCAGTTTTCATGTCTTCACTAATGATTACTCCCAAATCTCGTTCTGCCCTAGTCCTAGCTAAGGTCTCACCATTCAGAGTGTAAGTTCTGCATGGGTTTTTGCTGCCAAGGTGCATGACCTTACATTTTTTGGCATTAAAGCCCAGCTGCCAAGTCGAGGACCAATGTTCCAATAAGAGCAGGTCCTGCTCCATACTGTCGGGTAAGGTGCTGTTATCTACTATGTTGCATAGTTTGGCGTCGTCGGCGAATAGTGTTATTTTACCTTGAAGCCCTTGTGTCAGGTCTCTTATGTATATGTTGAAAAGGATCGGTCCCAAGACCGATCCCTGTGGCACTCCACTGGTCACCTCCGATGTATTGGAGGGGGTACCGTTAACCACCACCCTCTGGATTCTACCGCTTAACCAGTCATTGACCCATGTCGTCAATATCACTCCCAATCCCATCGAAGTCATCTTGCTCAACAATCTGCGGTTCGGGACGCTATCAAAAGCTTTGCTGAAGTCCAAGTACACGACGTCTAGAGACTTCCCCATATCCAGTTTCCTTGTAACCCAGTCAAAGAAGCTGATCAGATTGGATTGACAGGACCTTCCCTTTGTGAATCCATGCTGCTGGGGATCCTGTAGATTCTCCTCGGTCAGGATCGTATCTAATTCCTGTTTAATAAGTCTTCATCTTCTATGTTTCTATCCCTTAAGGAGGGTCTCTCTCGATCCATCTAGCACCAGTAGTAACTACAGACCAGAGATGAACTTAGTATACATTTCCAGACTAATGTAGAAACTAGTTTTCCTAAGGTCAAAAATGCCAATGGAGGGCTCTAAGTCAAAAAGACGGCCCCCACCTCCACAGGAATGGACCCAAATTATCCAAAAGAGAAATAGTGTGGAACCCGTTCCTGGGCTGACGGACAGTAGGTGTAAAACAAAGTTTATTACACAGCTTTCTTACAGTACAAAAATATCATATACAGTACATATTCAGCGAACAGGACCCTTAACTCTCCCCCTCTCCTGCAATAACACCTCACCCCTCGCACTGTCCTTCTCCTTCCCTCATAATTTCTTCTCTACCTTCTATCCTCTCCCTTCCTCGCTGCTCAATCTCTGAAAAAAATGTTGTAAATATGCATGTCATCGCGGATCCTAATTTAATTGATGTGAACCGCCTATAACTCGCTGGGTATGGTGGTATACAAGAATAAAATTATTATTATTATTATTATTATATAATACAAAAATATATCATTGGACTTAAACTCAAACACATAAAGTATCAACGATGCTGTAGCTGAAGGCCAGACTCTACACGGGCTGTATTTCAGCAAAACTTTGCCTTCCTCAGGGGTCCTGGATTGCTTGCTTTTCTCAGAAATACAGCTGAGAAAATCAACAGGGACAGGGACCAGTGTTAGTACCATTGTTATTCAACATTTTTCTCAGCCCTCTGGCTACTGTGGTTCAGGATTCAAGGATAAGTGCATATTGCTTTGCTGATGAAATTCTGCTGATCTGTTATAAAGATCCCAAAAAAAACCCCTAGATTTTATTCAGCTGCATTCCTGTCTCCAGGCCATTACTGATTGGCTGAATGCATCAGATTGAACCCAGGCAAGATAGTGGCACCGTGGATCACCACAAGTTCCTAAACCATTCTACAATGCCTTTGCTGCTTGACACACCGATTGCCATTGTCAACTTTTTCAAGTACAAGGGTAATCATTGATTACACTGGACAAAGTTTTGCTTCCTTAAAACAAACTGGTGATTATGATAGACCCCTTCAAAATAAAACACAAATATAATTTCCCGCTGATTGTATCACATAGGAATTTTGAGAAACACAATGGTATCTTTAATTGGTATCTGATAAACTGATAGTTTGCCATAGCTAAAAGTATTTTCCTGCAGATTTTCATTTGTACTCAGTGTCAGGTGCATCTCTTTGCAGTGTCCAACAATAGTCAGCCAGCATTGATGGATTCCAGTTGCCCTGATATCTTTTTTCCATAGTGGCAATGTCCTGATAAAGCCTTTCGCCATGTTCGTTGTTGACTATACCAAGATTTGTGGGGAAGAAGTCCAAGTGTGAATGTAGAAAGTGTATCTTCAGTGATATGTTGCACTTCATGATTTTGTATGTTCTAAGAAGTTTGTCAACCAGTTGAATATAGTTTGGTGCTCTGTAACTGCCAAGAAAATTCTCGACATCCTTGAATGCTTTCCAGGTGATTTTCTCTGGCCGGAGTAACAGATCTTCAAATCTTTCATCATTGATGATGTGTCTGAGCTGTGAACCAATAAAAATGCCTTTCTTAATCTTGGCATCAGTTATTCTTGGAAATATCTGTCTTAGATAAAGAAAACCTTTGTCTTCCATGTTCATCGCTTTTAAGAAATTTGTTCATCGCTTTTAAGAAATTTTTCATGAGTCCAAGTTTTATGTAAAGAGGAGGCAAAAAATATATTTGTCAGGTCTACAAGTGGTTCATGTACCACATTTTTCTGTTCTGGAACCAAATTCTTACGGAGTGGCCAGTTCTTTTGAATGTAATGCAACTCCTTAGCATGGTGCCCATTCACAAATAAAACAACAGTACTTGATATATCCAAGCTGCATTCCAAGTATAGCAGATGTTCCAGTTGTACTTTGTGTACTGGATTTGCTTTAACAGCAGTTACATGTTTTCATATGCTTTTATATAACCTTTTCAGGCAGCATCCATCAAGCTCATGTACAAGCATGCTCAGGCGTGCCCAGACTGCATCATTTCCATGGACGTTAAGTAACTCTCCCTGAATCTTCACCTGGACATGCCACACTATATCCAGCAAGGTATAATGTGAGCAATAGTCCTCTATTAAGAATTAGGCTAAGAATTAATTGCTTTAACCTGAAAGTATAGCAAGGAACTGTAAAAATGCACTTTTTTGTTAAAATGGAACATGATACATAAATTTAAATGTGATTTTTGTGATCAGCAGCTGAAAGTGTTGAAGAAGCAAAAACGTTGTTGTCCAGTGTTACCATTTCAACTTCAGATTGGCGGTTTGAGTTGCATGCACAAATTTGCGCACGTACCCAATTTGTGCATGCAACTTAATTGAATAATGAGCCATATAATGATAATTGACATCCTAACAAGCAATTATTACTGCTAGTTGGATTTAATTAAAAGTTATCTTCTTAAATTTAGGCACAGAATCCACCTACAAGGGAGTCCAGATATGGGAGGATCAGGAAGTTGTTCCCTCTAAGCTGAGCAGGTGTCCTCCAGCTGCATTGCTACCACTAGGGGGTGGAATATTTTCAGTCGCTAAGGACAGGTATGTTCCCTGGAGTCCTGCAGAACTTGCCTGTCCCTCACAATTGAAAAATGTGACAGTAAAACAGCACCCTCTATTGGTGAGACTGTGGGTGGAGGACTCCTGCTCAGCTTAGAGGGAACAGTGATAGGACTTTCTTAGAATTTATGCATGTAGTTGTAGAATAAGGGGGATCCGTGCTTAATAGAAGCGTGAAGATTTGCACCATATTTCAGCTGGTGCAAATGGGCACGCTTAAAGTTAGGTGGTAAAAACAAAGTGTATCTGAATTCAAGAAAGCTTGGGACAAGTGCATTGGATTTCTAAGGGAGAGGAGTGGATAGTAGATGGCATGGATAGGTAGATTAGAAGGGCCATATAGTCTTTATCTGTCTTCATTTGTCTATGTTTCTATGATTCCTGAGAGTAAGTGCTAAATTATAGACCTCACCTAACTCTAAGAACATAAGAATTGCCGCTGCTGGGTCAGACCAGTGGTCCATTGCATCCAGCAGCCCAATCATGCGGCGGCCCCCGGTCACAGACCTGCACCCTAACCGAGACCAGCCTTACCTGCGTATGTTCTGGTTCAGCAGGAACTTGTCCAACCTTGTCTTGAATCCCTGGAGGGTGTTTTCCCTTATAACAGACTCCGGAAGAGCATTCCAGTTCTCTATCACTCTCTGGGTGAAGCAGAACTTCCTTACATTTGTATGGAATCTATCCCCTTTTAACTTCAGAGAGTGCCCTCTCGTTCTCTTTACCTTGGAGAGGGTGAACAACCTGTCTTTATCTACTAAGTCTATTCCCTTCATTATCTTGAATGTTTCGATCATGTCTCCTCTCAGTCTCCTATTTTCAAGGGAGAATAGGCCCAGCTTCCCTAATCTCTCACTGTACGGCAACTCCTCCAACCTCTTAACCATTTTAGTTGCTTTTCTCTGGACCCTTTCGAGTAGTACCTTGTCCTTCTTCATGTACGGCAACCATTGCTGGACGCAGTATTCCAGGTGAGGGTGTACCATGGCCCAGTACAGTTGCATGATAACCTTCTCCGATCTGTTTGTGATCCTCTTCTTAATCATTCCTAGCATTCTGTTCACCCTTTTCGACACCGCCGTGCATTGCGCAGACGGCTTCATTGATTTGTCGACCAGTACTCCCAGGTCTCTTTCCTGGAGGGTCTCTCCAAGTACCATCCTGGACATCTTGTATTCATGTATGGGATTTTTGATACCAACATGCATTACCATACACTTATCCACGTTGAACCTCATTTGCCATGTTGCTGCCCATTTATTGAGCGTGGTTATGTAGCATTGCAGATCTTCACTACTCTGAATAACTTCGTATCGTCTGCAAATTTAATCACCTCACCCGTCGTACCCATTTCCAGATCGTTTATGAATATCTTGAAGAGCATGGGTCCAAGCACCAAGCCCTGCGGCACCACACTGGTGACGTTCTTCCAGTCCGAGTATTGTCCATTTATCCCCACTCTCTGTTTCCTATCAGCTAGCCAGTTTTTTTTAGTTCAAATCTATTTTATTAAGCAACAGTAAATACAACAGCAATAACAACCATGGTATACATTTTCATCAAACACCCGCGGAGGACTGGACTCTTATGTCCTCCCCGGACCCACCATACCCCACCCCCCAACAAAGAAGCCCCTACCCCCCACCCACCCCTCCCCATCCCCCCACAGATATAGAAAAACTCGGCAGCAGGGAACAGCATTGACACCATGAAGCACCGTTTCAGAGGTGGAGTCTATTCAAGACCCGACTCCGACTCTCAGGAGTCAAGATGTTCAAATATGGAGTCCAAGTATGAACAAAGTCTCTGCTCCAGCGTCGAGAAGAACGAGCCAGACGGGCCTCCCAACCCATAAGCTCATGTAGGCTATTCCTCCAGTACCAGAATGAAGGTGGTTCAGGAGACAGCCAGCAACACATGATACATTTCTTCCCCAAAATAAAACATTTACTAAGAAATAATTTTTCATAAGAATTGTACATATATAAGAATGAAAAATGGGCAAACAGCATAGACTGCACGGATACTGGCACCGGAGTCCGCAACAAGCCCTGTAAAAAGGAGGCCATTTCCGTCCAGAAGGTCTGAATCCCCTCACAACTCCAAATACCATGATAATAAGAATTTACCTCCACCGTACAGCGGATACATAACTGAGTATCAATGCAACCCATGTGGTAAGCCTGGCTCTGAGAAGCATAGGCCCGCAGGACAGTTCGAAAGTGACATTCACGTAACTCAGCACTATGTACCAAACCCGCAGTTCGGTTCAGGGTTTTTAACAAGAAATTGTCCCCCAATTCTCTACCCAAGTCCCGCTGCCATGCATCCAAAATACCAGGGAAAACCCTAGGCAGGCAAAGGGCCAGAATCCGGCCATGCAGAGCAGATATAGAAACCCTAGCATCAGGATCCGCAGCCAAAAAAGTACAGAGCTGGGTCCCAAAATCCCCCTGCAAAGAAGTCCCCTGAAGGGAAGCCACATAATGACTAAGTTGACAATAGGCAAATGGAAGGCCTATCTCAGGGACTCCCCTCCCCGCCAACTCAGCACAAGGTAAGAGAGACCCATCATCCCGCAGAACATGCCGCAACTGCTCCACCCCCCGCGCCCTCCAGCGACCGAACACGGAGGGTCCAACCCCCGGAGGGAAAGCTAAATTCCCCACCAACGGTAGAAGTACACTAGAATGAGCGTCCTGATTCCACAACCGAAGGATTTGATGCCACACTGTCCACAAGGACCGAAACAAAATACTACGCTTACAGGGTCGCGGTATTGTAGACAACGGGGCATGGAGAAGATACAAGAGATGAAGAGGATAGAAATGATCCCGCTCCAGAGAGAGATCCGTATAAAAAGAGGTACCTAACACAGCTAGCCAGTTTTTAATCCATGTGAGTATTTCACCCTTTATTCCATGGCTCTCAATTTTTTGAAGTAGTCGTTCATGTGGAACCTTGTCGAACGCCTTCTGAAAATCCAAATTTGCAATGTCGACCGGGTTACCCTTGTCTATCTGCCTGTTTACCCCCTCGAAGAAGTGCAGCAAGTTCGTCAAGCAAGATCGTGCTTTGCTGAAGCCGTACTGACTGGTCCTCATTAGATTGTGTCCATCAAGGTGAAAAATGATGCAGTCCTTTATCAGCACCTCTACCTTCTTTCCCGGTACCAAGGTCAGATTCACCGGTCTATAGTTTCCCGGATCTCCCCTCAAACCTTTTTTAAAGATCGGCGTAACATTCTTCACCTTCCAGTCTTTCGGAACCTTTCCCGATCTGATCGTCAGATTGGCTATTGATTGAAGCAGTTGAGCTATAGTCCCTTTCAGTTCCTTAATGACCCTCAGATGGATGCCATCTGGTCCCGGAGAGTTGTCATTCTTAAGCCTATCAATCTGCCTGCATACTTCTTCTAGACTGACTGTCAACCTTGTCAGTTTCCCGTCTTTGCCTCCAGCATATAGCCTGTCAGGTTCCGTTATGTTGTGTTTATCCTCTTTGGTAAATACAGATGCAAAAAATATGTTCAGTTTATCGGTGATGGCTTTGTCTTCCTTTAGCACTCCCTTTATTCCATGATCATCCAACGGTCCCACCACTTTCTTTGCGGGTTGTTTCCCCTTATCAAAAGAACGGCTTGAAGTTTTTCATCTCATTGGCTATTTTTTCCTCATAGTCTCTTTTGGCCCCTTTTACCGCTTTATGGCACCTGCGTTGATGCTGTTTGTGCTTTTTCCAGTTTTCGTCCGTTTTTTACCTTTTCCAAGCTTCATTTATAGAATAGTACAGAGTGTTATTTTTTTCAGCAACAATTAGGTTACAAGCTTCAAGAAGCATGGACTGCTAGCTGCTGAGAACCCCTAGGGATCTGTGAAATAAAATATTTTAGATATAAAAAAATGTATATGTATCTGGGACAGTGTTGTACAGTGATTAAAACTGAAGCCTCAGCATCCCAATATTGTGGGTTCAAATGCATGCTGCTCCTTGTGACCCTGGGCAACTTGCTTAATCTCCCCATTGCCCCACAAAAGAAGACAGAGAAAAATGCTTGAGCACCTGAATAAATTCATGATATAGAAAATTAAGTAATATATAGTGTGAAAAGTTTCTGTCTCTGGTAACCAGAGCTGAGATTCCACCAGTGCCTAAAAGCCATCCTCATCAGTGATGTCACAATGGCTTGATTGTCCTGTACTTGGCTCACTTTGACTACATTTTGATTTCTAGAGTGGTGCATTGGTTAAAGTTACATCCTCAGCACCCTGAGGTTGTGGGTTCAAAACCCCACTGCTCCTTGTGACCCTAGGCAAGTCACTTAATCACAACATTGCCCCAGGTACATTAGATTGTGAGCTCACCAGAACAGACAGGGAAAAATGCTTGAGTACCTGACTAAATTCATGTAAACCATTCTGAGCTCCCTTGGGAGAACAGCATAGAAAACTGAATAAATAAATCTGGAAAATGTAGCATACACATATGGCTCCTTTTACTAAGGTGCGCTAGTGTTTTTAGCACTGCTAACTCCACACTACGCGCCAAGAACTAACGCCAGCTCAATGCTGGCATTAGCGTCTAGCATGCACGGCAATGCAGCGCACACTAAAACCACTAGCACAGCTTTAAAAAAGGAGCCCATTGTAGCTACTATTACTACTTCCATTACTATTACTAAAAGTAATAACAGCTGGCTCACTTTTATTTACTGAATATTGCTGGCACTTGCATAGCTGCCAGCTCCTCCCTGATTGTGCTTCCACAGCACCCCTCCCCATACTACTTCAAAAATGGCCAGTTAAGAGCCATTATTCAGCCCAGTTAAGTGCTGCTATGTATTGGTGCTTGGCCCACTGAGATTAAAATGGGGAGTAGCCTCTCTTGCCTTCTTGAATCACTTAGAATATTGCCTGGATCACTTTTATATGAAATGTTACAAAATCTGAATACATTCTATTATTCACTTTCCAGAAATCAGAAAAGCATTTGGGACAACTAAGATGACTGTGTTCATATCACATATCCTTGATTTATTGCACTGGCTGGAATTCACTTTTGATCCATTAGGAACCTGGAACTAGTGAAATTAAGGGTGTGGAGCATAGGCAAAGGGAGCAAGGGAAAGTCTAAAATGCTTTGTATCAAATTTTAAGGCAAATAAAATGCTGTAATTGCATTATTTCAGGATGCCAGCTTTGTACTTGGGAATATAATGATCTCCTACTGCCATCTAGTGGATTTGTTTGATAGTGTAAAAACAAAATACAGTAGAGGAAAAAATAACATCCGAGTTTGTATGTATTGAAAGGCATTATCCAGTTAATTTTTGGAAGCACAGTAGACAAATGTCTGGATTAAAAAAAGTTTACTTCCCATCCCGCTCCCTGAGACCATTTAAAATATTTAGGGAGGGGGGAATTTATCATTGTGGGCTATTGTTCAGTCAGGTTATTTTAACACAAGCTAGTTAATTTTAGCACAGGGTGGTATAATAACCTAACTGAACAGTAGCCTACATTGATAAACCCCCCACACCCTTTTTATAAGTTGTCTAGAGCAGTGGTTCCCAGCCCTGTCCTGGAGGACCACCAGGCCAATCGAGTTTTCAGGTTAGCCCTAATGAATATGCATGGAGCAGATTTGCATGCCTATGCAAATCTCTCTCATGCATATTCATTAGGGCTAGCCTGAAAACCCGATTGGCCTGGTGGTCCTCCAGGATAGGGTTGGGAACCACTGGTCTAGAGCATGTTTTGTGCAGGTACCTGATAAAGACAAATAAATAACTCAAATAATAAATTATTTGGAAGATTCTTGACATCACTTCAAAAATGCTATCAACATTATGAAATTGATTGATCTCTTCCAATAACTACCAATGACAACAAGGAGACCTGCTATTAAAATATTTTCCAGGTACCTTTTCATCACAAAACTAACTTGGTAGAACAATCCCTACAGTGCAATGCTTTGTTCTAATTGGGGAGGGGGTTTACAAGAAACAGGAATGTAAAGAGTTTTCTCCCCCTAGATACTTACAAGAAAATCCCTTATGTCTTAGACCAGTGTTTCCCAACCCTGTCCTGGAGGACCACCAGGTTTTTTGGGATAACCATAATGAATATGCATGATAGAGATTTGCATATAATGGAGGTGAAAGGCATGCAAATCTCCCCCATGCATATTCATTAGGGCTATCGTGAAAACCTGATTGGCTGGTGGTCCTCCAGGATAGGGTTGGGAACCACTGCCTTAGACTAATCACAGGACAGAGTTACTAATGCAGGATACCATTAAGCTGTGTCATTTTACTGTTAACCCTAGTTATTAATAACTATAGGGGGTCCTTTTACTAAGGTGCGCTGATTTAGCATGCGCTAAATGCTAATGCGCCCATAGAATATAATGGATGCATTAGCATTTAGCGTACGCTAATTTTTAGCGTGCGCTAAATCGGTTAGCACGCCTTAGTAAAAGGACCCCTAGGTATCATTGCATAAAATGGCACGAGTTAGTTGCAAAATAACATGTTTTAGGTGCATCATTTTTATTTTATTTTTTTACCTGGACTCTATCTTGTTTAAAGTTCTAGTCCTTACTGTTAAAGCAATGCATCTCTCCGATCATGCCTGCATTACCCTCACATTGGAAGGCAGAGGTGCAATGGTGACAGAGAACAGCACTTAATTAAAAGGAACAGCACAGGATATTTTTTTCAGTTAAATTCCATACCACTATGGGGTTTAAATACTGAGTTGAAGTGGACGTCATGTCATTAGTATGGAGCATTTTACAACTCATCCTCCACCAAAAAAAGTGCTAGGTAATAATAATAATAATAATTTTATTCTTATATACCGCCATAGCCATGATAGTTCGAGGCGGTTTACAACAAGATGTGCTGGAAAATCAGCGAAGATTTTACACTATATTGTTATCAAATATAAGCCATGATGATTCGAGGCACTTTACAATGAAAGGAGCTGGACAAACAGCGAAATGGTCACAATACAAAATCATCAAATACAACAAGATGTGCTGGACAATCAGCGAAGATTTTACACTATATTGTTATCAAATATAAGCCATGATGATTCGAGGCAGTTTACAATGAAAGGAGCTGGACAAACAGCGAAGTGGTCACAATACAAAGACATCGCATACAAGCTTACAGAAAGGAAGAAAAGGAAAGTTTATAAAAATTCTTAGGTTACAATTCGATTAAACAGATTCGTTTTAACAGATTTTCTAAAATTGAGGTAGAATGAGGAATGTGTGATAATTTTACCCAGCCAATCGTTCCATTTGCCTGCCTGGAAGGCGAGTGTTCTGTCTAGGAATCTTTTGTAGTGGCAGGCCTTTATTGTCGGATAGGTGAACAGATGAATTCTACGTGTGAGCCTAATAGAACTATCCAGATTAAATTGGGAAACCAGGTACGTGGGGGCCAGACCAAATATTGATTTGTAACAAAGACAGAAAAATTTAAACAGAACTCGTGCTTCCAGGGGCAGCCAATGAAGTTTTTGATAATAGGGACTTATGTGTTCCCATTTCTTCAGCCCAAAAATCAATTGAACTGCTGAATTCTGAATAACTCAGAGTCTTAGAATGGTTTTTTGGCAGGATCCTAAGTATATGATGTTGCAATAATCGAGCATGCTCAAGATGGAAGATTGAACCAATAGGCAGAATGATGTTGCATCAAAGTATTTTCTGATGGTTCTGAGTTTCCATAGTATTGAGAAGCATTTTCTAACCAGTAAATCTGTGTAAACGTTTAGAGTGAGGTGGCAGTCCAGAGTCACTCCCAGAATTTTTATGCAATGGTCAATAGGGAAGACCTGACCATTCAAGAAGATCGATGTGTCTTTAATTTTATCATTTGGGCTAGCCAGGAAAAATTTGGTTTTGGCTGAGTTGAGTTTCAATTTGAATTCGGTCATCCATAATTCGATTTGCTTTAGAATGGATGATAGTTGATTCATTGTCTCAGAAGTCAGGGTAGTAAGGGGAATAACTAAGGGCTCCTTTTACAAAGGTGCTTTAGGGTCTTCACGAGCGGAATAGTGCACGCTAAAATGCCGCACACGCTAGCCACTACCGCCTCCTCTTGAGCAGGCGGTAGTTTTTCAGCTAGCGTGTGCTATAGCACGCGATAATCTTGTGCGTATGTAAAAACGTTAGCGCACTTTCATAAAAGGAGCCCTAAATCATCAATTCTTTAAATAATTTATGTTAAATATTGAATGTTAAATATTGGATACACAACCTACACTGCTCGTACAGGCTCTTTCAAAAAGCTTAAGAAGAGGAAAAAGCCTCAGAACCCAACCCTTACCACCCTAGAACGTGGCTAAAGGCACAAAGGGTAGCTCACCTCACTGGCATTTAAAAAACAAACAAACTCCTAGCAGTGAAAATAAGCTCTGTGCAATGCAGTATAGCAATAAACCAACAAGATAGAAACAAAAGTTATTTATCTTTTGCGATGGATCAGCACACCATAACATGCAATTCTAAGCATGATGTGAATGGATTTTGCTCCTCTATATATTATATTTGAATGATGTTTGGATGCTAACACCATCTTTGCCATTCAGACTGGATGTGAATGGACACCATCATTACTGTGAGATCCTCGACGCAGGCTTCACAAAGCATGGTTTCATGTTAGATGCCTTGCAGCTTGGCTTTTGAGAATATGAAATTAAATCGATCCCTTGTTTTAAGTAATAAATAAATTGGACTTTGATGTACATTAAAAAAAAAATATGGACTGATGATGAAAATTGTGTGGTGAATTTTGAACTGGGATCTGTGTGATTTATTACGTTTTATGTTCTATCACTTTAACTAAAATCTTGTAATGCTACTGAAACATGTAATGCAAAGATTAAATTAGAAAAAAAAAAAAAAGTAACTGAAATATGCAGAAACAGAGAATATGACTGATAATCCCTATGGATCTTGACCCCTTTCTTGCATCTCCTCATGGGCCTCCAGCTAACTGCCCCAACACATCAATATTGCCACCTCTTATTCAACTGCTTGCTCTTGGACTTCTCTATCTCTTTCATTTATCCACTAGACCGCTGTCTAATATCTTTCACAGTTTTCCAACCTCAACTTGTCAATTTCAACACCTTTAGCAGCATCCAAACAGTTACCCCCTCCGCCCCACGTCAACTCTATGGCCTCTCTTTTTCTCTTCCTGCCCTTTCCCCTCTGTTTTATACAGTGAGACATGCCAATTCCAAATCCTGCCTCATCTCCATGGTTTGCTTTTTTGTTCATGCATCTACCTCCTCTTTTACAAAGCCATACTAGCATTTTTTGCACCAGCCACTGCTGTAAGAGCTTCAACGCTCATTGAATTCCTAGCGCGACTTCACTGCTATCTTCAGTGGTTTAAATCCTTCCATCTTTTTATCTTCTCAGCCTGTCAGTTTCTGCTGCACCCCAGGGTTCTGAAGGAGCTCAAAATGAAATTGCATTAAAATGGTCTACAGCAGTGTTTTTCAACCTTTTTACACCTATGGACCGGCAGAAATAAAATAATTATTCTGTGGACCGGCATCGGTCTGTGGACCGGCGGTTGAAGAACACTGGGCTAAGTTGTGGGCCAGACCCCGCCCATCTCTACCCAATCTCCACCCCCAAACCCCGCCCCCATAATAGTACTAATTGCACCTTGCACGTCCAGTGCCTCATCTGGAAGCCTTACCTCTGACATTGCAACGTCAGTGAGAAGGCTTCCGGTTCAGGCGCAGGATGCCCATGGGAGCCACTGCCCATGGCTTTGTGCACTGAATCAGTTAGGAAGAGGGAGCTGGCTCGAAGGTAACGCCGCATCGATCGCACCATGGACCGGCAGTTGAAGAACACTGTTTTGGGCCTGATGCAAGTGCTGGCCCTGTGGAATGGCAGGAAATTTATGTGGACCGGCACTGGTCCATGGACCGGTGGTTGAAGAACACTGGTCTACAGTACCTTAAGACTGGAAGATAAGAACATAAGAATTGTCATAGTGGGATAGACCGAAGGTCCATCAAGCCCACTATCCTGTTTCCAACAGTGGCCAACCCATTTCCCAAGTACCTAGCAAGATCCCAATTAGTAAAACATTTTATGCTGCTTATCCTAGGACATAATACCAATTATTTAAAACTATTTTAAGGAACAAAATCACTTTTTTAATTTAGTTTTATTTTCATTTTTTTACAACTTGTGCTGAATATGCAGCAGTAGTCAATAAAAAAACAAACAAACATTAGGAAGGGATAGAGAATAAATCAAAGAATATCATAAAGCCTATGTTTTGCTCAGTGGTGAGATTGCATCTTGAGTATTGTGTGCAATTCTGTTTGCCACATTTCAGAAAAGCTAAAGTAAAGTTCATAAAGGTACAGAGAAGGGTGACCAAAGTGAGAAAGGCTTAAGAGATTAGGGATCTTTAGCTTGGAGAAGGGGTAACTGTGGGGAAATATACTTGAGATCTATAAAATCCTAAATGGAATGCAACAGGTAAACATAAATCGATTGTTTACTCTTTTAAGAAGTACAAAGATTAGGGGACTCTCCCTGAAGTTACAGAGTGGCACATTTGAAACAAACAAGAGAAAATATTTTTTTCAGTGATCATATAATTAAGCTGTAGAGCAGGGGTGCTCCGTGAAGTATTTAGTGCGGCCCCGGTCGAGGGCGATGCAGTGTTTTCCTCTGCTGCCCCCGGGTGTTTACCGTCTTGCCGGCCCCTCCTCTGTCTTGCTGCAGCGTTTGTGCATTTGTGCGGCCCCAGAAACATTTTTTTCAGCCAATGCGGCCCAGGGAAGCAAAAAGGTTGGACACCCCTGCAGTGCAGAGCAAGTAGTAAAAGTAGTTAGTGTAGCTGGGTTTTAAAAAAAAAGTTTGGACAAATTATTGGAGGGAAAGTGTTTTTTTCATCTATACCAGGGGTGTCAAAGTCCCTCCTCGAGGGCCGCAATCCAGTCAGGTTTTCAGGATTTCGCCAATGAATATGCATGAGATCTATTAGCATACAATGAAAGCAGTGCATGCAAATAGATCTCATGCATATTCATTGGGGAAATCCTGAAAACCTGACTGGATTACGGCCCTCGAGGAGGAACTTTGACACCCCTGATCTGTACTGTATCTTCAGCAGAAATCCTGGCTCAGGCTTTTGTCTGCAAGGTCTCCAGCTTTCAAGCACTTTTTCAGCCACTCCTTGAGGCACCAGCTGGAGAAGATCTGATCCTTGTAGCATCTGCATGCCTCGTTCTTCTAGTTAGCATTCATTACATTTAAAATGCCTCTGATCATGTGCAGTGGTTTTGATTGGAATCAATGCTGATAGTTCACATGTTGGCACTTCTAAATTTTACACGTAAATCAATAAAGGGGGCAGAGAAATGGACAGGTCATGGGCAAATCGGGAGCATTACTTTAAGTTATGCATGCAATTATAGAATAAGGGTATCTGCACCTAAATTTAGATGCAGGTATTTGTACCACGTTTTCCTTGGTGTAAATGGGCGTGCCTGAATTTAGTTCTGGTTCCCAGGCATAAGTGTTATTGTATAAACCATGTCTAACTTTATGAATGGTTTATAGAATAGCACTTTTTTTGAGCGCCGTTTATTTTGGGCAGCATATAAAGAATTTAGTCCCAAATGCTGTAATCTGTTCACCAAGTCTTTCCAAAGTACTCAAACTATTTTAATGACTCACCTATTAACCCATTATATTTAAAATCATCATTTTTTTTAATGGAAAGGGTGGTAGATGTGTGGAACAGTCTCCCGGAAGAGGTGGTGGAAACAGAGACTGTGTCTGAATTCAAGAGGGCCTGGGATAGGCACGTGGGATCTCTCGGAGAGAGAACGTGATAATGGTTACTGTGGATGGGCCATTTGACCTTTATCTGCCATCACGTTTCTATGTTACTAAAGTTCTATGATGTCACAATGCAGGTGTAAAGAGCCTTAGCCAATAGGGAGAGGAGATGCAAATGTTAAGAGCCTTAGCCAATAGGGAGAGAATGAGATAATGGTTACTGCGGATGGGCAGACTAGATGGGCCATTTGGCTTTTATGTGCCATCATGTTTCTATTAATGTTTTTATCATCATGATGTGAATGTTTTGATCTTTATATATATATATATATATATATAATTATTATTATCGCTTTTTATCATTTGGGGGAGTTCATCAAAGGTCGCTACTGCATTATTGCATGCTAATTGCATTAGTGGTATGCTAAATGCTAAAAACACTTATAGGAATATAATTTCTCTCTTTAGCGTTTAACGCATGCTAATCATTAGCACATGCTAACACGGTAGTGCCTATGATGAATTCTCCCCTTAGCCCTTTAACTCTTTAGATGTTTCCATTATTATAAATCTTTTAATCTTTTATATGTAAATTAGTTAAACGTTTTCTTTTTAGATGGTTTGACCCCTGATGCAGGCATCATTGCAAAGACTTCCTTGTATTATCTCCTGTTGAAATCATTTACTTGGCTTTGCTTTCTTGATATCATTTCTTCACTACTCCGCTTCCAAGAAGATTCCATGAAATTCCTTCTTTCTTCTGTGTATATCAGGACAGGAATAAACTTCACTCCTAAGCCAGGGCATGTGGAGTATGATCTTAGTCTCTCGGGTTTACTGCTTGCACTCTCATTGTGCCAAAAAGAGCAGCTTCTCTCCGGAGTTCCTAAGATGTAACATGCATAGGCAACCTATCAAGGTGTGTTGGAAAATTCTTTTTGATCAAGTCTTTGGAACCCAAAACAATGTGAAATATTTCAGCATCTTTCTGCTACCTTTTCTTTGTGTCAGACTGCATTTCTTGGTATTGAAGGATCTTCTCAATCTCCATGAGATTCTCAGAATAATCACTTGGGACTGATACCCCTATTACTAATGCCATTCTAGTATTTTTTTCTCTCTCCATGATGTCCTGTTTTCTTGCATCTAGCTCTTTATCTGTTGGGATGGAGATTTCTCAAATGATCATAACTAGAGAATGACATGGGGACAAATTTGTCCCTGTCACCGCAGGAGCTCAATTTCCCCATCCCGTTCCTGTAAGCTTTGTCTTAAATGCACAAGCCTCAAACACTTATGATGTTAAAGTGTTTGAGGCTTATGCAGATGAGAACAGAGCTTAAGGACTGGGGCAGGGACAGGAAAATAACTCACGGGGATGGGATGGGAAATAAGTTCCCGTGAGGATGGTGAAAAATTTGTCCCCGTGTCATTCTCCAATTATAATCTCTTCATTTTCCACAATTTTGTTTGTTTGTTTATTTCTCATCCGCCCTTATCCAGGGTGAGTTACATATTAACATACAAAATACAAGATTTACATTTATCGTACAAAACACTTCAGAGACACACAATAACAAATTACATACTTACATATCAAATCAAATTACATATAACATACACATCGCATCAACGACAAAATTCATTTAAGGCCAAAACTGGCCAAATCCACATATACCTCAAAATATAAAATTCCATAAGTCATACAAGATGCCTCAATAACAGACATCAATAAACCAAATAAAACAAGCCAGACCATTGAACACCTCTGTGAGCAGCACTCAGCACTCAAGAGTCATCACTCCTTCTCCCTCAGCCAAACTCAGACCCTATATTTCATTTTACGGAACAGATCTCTTTTCAGCAGTTTCCTAAGGGGCTCATAATCAAAAAACCAAACGTCTAAAAAATGGCTTAAATGGGTATGGGTACTTGGACGATCAAAAAGCCTGATCGTCCAAGTACCCATAATCATAGTAACATAGTAACATAGTAGATGACGGCAGATAAAGACCCGAATGGTCCATCCAGTCTGCCCAACCTGATTCAATTTAAATTTTTTTTTTTTTTTCTTCTTAGCTATTTCTGGGCGAGAATCCAAAGCTTTACCCGGTACTGTGCTTGGGTTCCAACTGCCGAAATCTCTGTTAAGACTTACTCCAGCCCATCTACACCCTCCCAGCCATTGAAGCCCTACCCTGCCCATCCTCCTCCAAACGGCCATGCACAGACACAGACCGTACCAGTCTGCCCAGTAACTGGCCTAGTTCAATCTTTAATATTATTTTCTGATTCTAAATCTTCTGTGTTCATCCCACGCTTCTTTGAACTCAGTCACAGTTTTACTCTCCACCACCTCTCTCGGGAGCGCATTCCAGGCATCCACCACCCTCTCCGTAAAGTAGAATTTCCTAACATTGCCCCTGAATCTACCACCCCTCAACCTCAAATTATGTCCTCTGGTTTTACCATTTTCCTTTCTCTGGAAAAGATTTTGTTCTACGTTAATACCCTTTAAGTATTTGAACGTCTGAATCATATCTCCCCTGTCTCTCCTTTCCTCTAGGGTATACATATTCAGGACTTCCAGTCTCTCCTCATACGTCTTCTGGCGCAAGCCTCCTATCATTTTCGTCACCCTCCTCTGGACCGCCTCAAGTCTTCTTACGTCTTTTGCCAGATACGGTCTCCAAAACTGAACACAATACTCCAAGTGGGGCCTCACCAATGACCTGTACAGGGGCGTCAACACCTTCTTCCTTCTACTGACTATGCCTCTCTTTATACAGCCCAGAATCCTTCTGGCAGCAGCCACTGCCTTGTCACACTGTTTTTTCGCCTTTAGATCTTCGGACACTATCACCCCAAGGTCCCTCTCCCCGTCCGTGCATATCAGCTTCTCTCCTCCCAGCATATACGGTTCCTTCCTATTATTAATCCCCAAATGCATTACTCTGCATTTCTTTGCATTGAATTTTAGTTGCCAGGCATTAGACCATTCCTCTAACTTTTGCAGATCCTTTTTCATATTTTCCACTCCCTCTTCGGTGTCTACTCTGTTACAAATCTTGGTATCATCTGCAAAAAGGCACACTTTTCCTTCTAACCCTTCAGCAATGTCACTTACATACATATTGAACAGGATTGGCCCCAGCACCGAACCCTGAGGGACTCCACTAGTCACCTTTCCTTCCTTCGAGCGACTTCCATTAACCACCACCCTCTGGCGTCTGTCCGACAGCCAGTTTCTGACCCAGTTCACCACTTTGGGTCCTAACTTCAGCCCTTCAAGTTTGTTCAACAGCCTCCTATGAGGAACTGTATCAAAGGCTTTGCTGAAATCCAAGTAAATTACATCTAGCATATGTCCTTGATCCAGCTCTCTGGTCACCCAATCAAAAAATTCAATCAGGTTCGTTTGGCACGATTTACCTTTTGTAAAGCCATGTTGCCTCGGATCCTGTAACCCATTAGATTCAAGGAAATACACTATCCTTTCTTTCAGCAACACTTCCATTATTTTTCCAACAACTGAAGTGAGGCTCACCGGCCTGTAGTTTCCTGCTTCATCCCTGTGACCACTTTTATGAATAGGGACCACATCCGCTCTCCTCCAATCCCCAGGAATCACTCCCGTCTTCAGAGATTTGTTGAACAAGTCTTTAATAGGACTCGCCAGAACCTCTCTGAGCTCCCTTAGTATCCTGGGATGGATCTAAAACCAGCTTAGGCCTTTCCCCTGCCTCTAAACGCATAGAGCGAAAAGTAGCGTTTTTAGAAGAGGGGAAAGGGTGGGAGGTGGGCCGACCTAGACCTAGGCTTGCAGCAGGTATAACCAAAACTTTAGGCAGGTTGCCTAGTTGGCACTTATACGTTTTGACTTAGACCAAGTCAAAACAGGTATAAGTGCTGAAAAGGGGCTGCTGCGATCAGCTCAGCGGCCCCAGCAAACTGCCTACCCCCTACAGCAATGATTGCGGCAGGAGAGATGGCTCATCTCTCCCTGCCGTGATAGCGATACCACCAAGTGCCGCCAAACACAGCACTTGGCTATCGTTATCATTGCAGGAGATATGAGCCATCTCTCCTGCAGCGATCCACCCCGCCCGACAAATATCAGGGCAGGTGGGAGCCCAAGCCCTCCTGCCCCGCCGAAACTCCACCTGGCCGATCGGATCGGGCCAGGAGGGAGCCCAAGTCCTCCTTGCCCAGCGACTGCCCAACCCCCGACTAAGATCAGGGCAAGAGGGAGCCCAAGCCCTCCTGTCTAGGCGATCCCTCTACCCCCCCCCCCCCACTTAGATACGGGCAGGAGGGATCCTAGGCCCTCCTGCCCTTGACGCATCCCCCTCCCATGAACGCCCCCCCGAACCTCCAAACGGCCCCCCGCTGACCCGTGAGACCCCCCTCCGACCCCTCGACCCCCCCCCTCATCCCCAATCTCCCTCCCCATACCTTCAAATCGTTGGCTGGACGGATGGGTGCAAAGCCCGTCCGTCCAGTAGGCCAGCCATCCCAGGAATGGCTGGCCTTAGGGCCTGATTGGCCCAGACGGCTCAAACCCTGCCCACAGGTGGGGCCTGAGGTGCCTGGGCCAACCGGAATAGGCCCAGTAGCCTTAGGCCCCTCCTGTTACATGCTCATGTCTGTCCAATTTAAACAGAGTACACCACTGAATTTTGGGCCACCCGAAGTGCCTCCCAAGATTTTCTTAGGGTCATGATCCCAATGCTTTTCTGGAATGTTTTAATGTTTAGAGAGTTTGCAATGAATGAGACGCTTCACCTTATTATGCCTTTCTGCAATCAGTACTTCACAGCCAGCTATGAGATGAGTAACAATTTCCAGCGTTTTCTTACAGAATGTACAAATGTCAATTGTACCAGATGCTCACTGTGAACCATCTTGCCTTCAATCTGTTTCCTGAGCTACAGCTATAAATCTCTCATCCTTATGTTTCAGTGCTACTCTTTTTAGCCACTCATGTGTCCAACCTTGATCCACAAACAATTTCTGGAGTAATACTTTATATTTCCCACTATATGTGATTTACTATGTGTCTGTTCCCTTTCGAGGGATTAACTATTTGGTCCTTGCAATGGTCACTCAAATTCAGTGAAAGATCATTTCCTACTCTGTGGAAGCATACTTTTATTCTATTTTGGAGGTGTTTCTCTGGATTTGACCATTTCTGGTAACTATTGGCCAGTGTCCAACTTGCTCTTCTTCACTAAACTCACCGAGAAAGTAGTGTTCCATCAATTATATTCTCCAACCTCAGTCTACTCTCATGCTCTACACTAGGACTGCAATAAGACATGGATCTACTTGGCAGAGGCTGATGGATTTCAAAGTCAGCAGGCACAGAATGATGATGTCACCCATTGAATTTTATCCAGATCCAGTGGCAACTGTAATCACCCTCAATCTTCTCTCCTGCTTCAAAACCAAATTGCAGAAAGACAAGCCACCACTCCTCCATAGCAGGCAGATGGATTTATAGTCACCAGATGCACAATAATGTCACCTGTAGTATCTTCAGCTGGATTCAGTGGCAGCTATAATTCCCTCAAACTCCTTTCATGCTACACATTGGTACCACAATAAGACACACCTCCACTCCTTTATGATGAAAAGATGGGTTTTGTAGTCACCATGTGCACAAAGATGACTCCACTTGGTCAGAAGCAGTGACAGCCATAATCACACTCATTCTCCTCTCCTGCTCTACACCAAAATCACATTAGGACATGCCTCCTCAAAGAAAATTTCTGCTATGCATATAACCCATGTTTCCAATACAGCAGGGACAATGTATCAAAGGAGTCAGAAAAGACGCTTGGCTGTAAATAAGAGACTGACTCAGTAAATTACCCCACCCACAAGGAAGACCCGCTATACAGTAACACAGCTCAGAGATATAAAACTCTAAAGAGGGGGAGGTAACCCCCTCTTGGGGCAAGAGTTTACCATCCAATCATAGCTTAATCAATGATAAAAGCGGGTCCAACTCAAACCTCCCCCTCTTCAGAGTTTTATATCTCTGAGCTGTGTTACTGTATAGCGGGTCCTCCTCGTGGGTGGGGTAATTTACTGAGTCAGTCTCTTATTTACAGACATGCATATAACCCAAGCATTCCCCTCATAAAAATTGAGGTGAAGAATTTAGTTATGATATTCCATTAGCAGTCCTTTTTCAAAAACTTCATTTGGATTTTGTCCTTTATATACCAAAGTTTTAATTGACCTCTACATGGCTAAGGCCACAGAATTTTTGATTGGTTACTTTCTGTAGTCAACCAAAACTTGTTCCTTAGTATCTTATTCTGTCTGACTCCAAGACTTTCTTTCTGCCTCTCCTATCACACTTTGGAGAATCTTCTTCTGCTGCTATTCCATTATCAGTCTGCATATTATAGGACTCTCTCCTAGGCCCTCTCTCCCTGTGTACCCTATTCCTTGATAATAAGATTCTCCCTACCCCATCATTCCCAGTGCCATCTCTATGCAGATAACTACCTTTCTGTACCTGAATTTCCACCAAGAGTCCAACTGCAAATATTTGCTTACCTAGTTTTTCATCAGTTAAAACTGGACAGGGACAAAACAGAACTTTTTATTTTCACCTTCGAATCCACTTCCCTTGTTCCACCAGGTGGTGTAGTGAGGGGGGAGGGTGCAAAGGGAAAGACCATCCCAGGCGCTGTCTTCATGGTGACACTAGCGCCTCTCTTCTTCCCTGTCCCTTCCTGCGCACCTCTTGAAATGTTTGCCAGCACGAGCAGCATTTTCCACCTGCTGCTTGCGCCGGCCTCAACTCTCTTCTGATGTCACTTCCTGGTTGTGGGACCAGAATGTGACATCGTAAGGGAGCCAAGACCAGCACGAGCAGCAGGTGGAAGATACTGCTGATACCGGCAAACATTTCAAGAGGTACCAGGGGGACAGGGGGAGTGCATGGGAGGGGTGCACAGTGCAGCAACGCCAATGCCAACCTTCCTAGCTATGCCACTTGTCCCACCCTTCTTCCCATTCTCAAGCACTGAGAATATAATACATCCATCATTCTTGTCTTCTCCGCTTACAACCTTGAGATATTTTTCAACTCATCACGTTACTTCAGCAAAAGAAGGGATTGCAGTCCTGTGTAAATTAAACCTTCTTCATAGAAGGTAAATCTCTCCTCTCTCTGCTATAGTCAGACAGATTATCTTTCTTTTGATTCTGTAGGCCAGCCTCCTGGCAGTTTAAATTATCTGTCCAAGGCTAACTGAGCTTTTTCAATGGCACTTAACTGGATAGTGCTGCTGAAAATACTTAGCACCCCAAGCGAAACTAGCTATTTTGTAGGCGTCCAGATCCAGAGTTGGCTCTTAGGCCTCTTTTTATCAAGCTGCGTTAGGGTTTTTTATCGCGAGTCACTGCAGTAAAAGCTCTGGCACTCATAGGAATTCTGTAAGTGTCGGAGCTTTTACCACAGTGGTCTGCGATAAAATACCCTAACGCAGCTTGATAAAAGGAGCACTTAGATAGTTAAGTGTCAATTTTCAGCATTTATTTGGCTAAGATAATCACATAAATAGGACTGTAATTAATGCAGTTCTATTTTTATGTGGCTCTTCATAGCCAGCTAAGTGCCGCATATTGACTTAACCAGCTATTTTGCTGCACAAATAATAAATCTCCATTGATAAACCCAGAGCATAGTTGCCAGAATAGTTCTAATTAAAGGAGGAAGAAAGACCTCAGAAGTTGTGAAGAATATTTTTCCTCAATAGCTATGGAAAAAGCTGTACAAAACTTGTTCTCTTCCAACCTTCTATCATGGGCCAATAAAAACCCCTATTAGCAAGCCTTGCAATTCAAATTTGGTTAATGCTGTCACAAAACTTATTAAACATAAGGCTGTAACATAGAAATGTAATATTAAAACCAAAAATGCTTATCTGAACAGTGTACTGCAAATTGGTCGGAGTTTTAGTGCTTCCAAACGAAGAATGAATCTTGCAGGTTGTTTGACTGCTAACTAGAAGATTCTGTGCTTTCAGTTCATGTGCCATTACCATTGCCTAGGGTGGCCATCGTTTCGCAATCTTAAAATCGCTAATAAGTTAAGATTTTGATTTATTACCTCAGTTGCTCTAGTTATTTTTCTGATTTTGTTGCACAAATATGCATAAGAAAACATTACCCATGAAAGTTCTGCTTTTCTGTACATTTGTGCATGCAAGTGAGGAGTAACTGCAGATGCCAAATTATAGAATTATTTTTGGTAAATATTTATTTGTTTTAAAAAAATATATACATCACCTAAACCCAGGTGGTTTACATTTACATAATATAAAGCACAGAAACAAACAAAATTCACAGAAAAGTGTCTCTGCAATGCCATAGGGCAGTGATGGCTAACCTTTTTGAGCCCGAGTGCCCAAACTGCCGCACAAAACCAAAGAATTTCCTCAAAGTGCCAGCACGTCAATTAAACCTTAATAACAAGATTTTAGTATCTAAAAACTCTTTATAAAGTTGCCTGAACTATGTAACATCATTTTTAAAGGTTGGAATCTTTGTATTGTCAGAGAATCAATTTGATTCACAATCCTTTGGTTTTCATTTCAATTTATTGGCAATTTATAATGTTTTAATGATTTCATTCATGGGCCGAATACACACATACTTTTCTCTGTCGCCGCACTCTTTGACCAAAAGATTTGTAAGCCTGCAACCACGTCAAGGTAGACTCTTTCAGCAGCTCCCCTCCCTCCTCCTTACCTGTGTGGCCAAGTCAAAATGATCTACCAACAATAAAATTTTAAAAACACAAAGCACGCTGTACGCAGAGAAAATGTTAATTATCATTTATATTCCACGGGTTTTCAAAGAGGTCAAGGCAGATGACTTTATGCAATGTCACCTCAGTAACAACTATACAAAAATAGACAAATATTCCCCCTCCCTTTTTACTAAACCGCGATAGCGGTTTTTAGCGCAGGGACCTGCGCTGAATGCCCCACGCTGCTCTTGAAGCTCATAGGCTCCCTGCGCTAAAAAACGCAATTGCGGTTTAGTAAAAGGGGGCCATAGTGCAAAATATAGACAGCATATATAAATTCTCAAACGGACACATTTTGATCACTAAATTGAAAATAAAATCATTTTCCTACCTTTGGTAATTTCATCAGTCTCTGGTTGCACTTTATTCTTCTGACTGTGCATCCAATATTTCTTCCCTTTTTTCAGCCTCCTGTATGCTTTCTCTCCTCCAGACCTCATTCCCTCCCCAAACTTTTTCTTTGTTTCACCCTGCCCCCTTCTTTCTTTTTCTCTGTCTCCATACCCCCTTTCATTCTGTATGTCTGTCTTTCTCTCTCTCTCCGTGCCCCATTTTTCTTTGTTTCACCCAGCCCTCTTTCTTTCTTTTTTTTTTGGCTCCCTGTCCCCCCATTTCTTTCTTTCTCCTTGCCCTCCCCTATGCCACCACCATTGGGAAAATGCTGCCACCGCCACTGGGGAATAGGCTGCCACTGCCGCTATCGGGAACAGGCCGGCGCCGAGTTCGCCATGCTTCTCTTCCCCACGGGGCCGACCAACTCTCGCCACTCGACATCAATTCTAACATCGGAGAGGACGTTCTGGGCCAGCCAGGCAGCGATTGGCTGGCCCAGAATGTCCTCTCCGACATCAGAATTGACGCGGGTGGCGAGAGTTGGTCGGCCCCACAGGGAAAAGCAGGGAGAACTTGGCACCGGCCTGTTCCCAATGGCGGCGGTGGCACTCAAGTGGCTAAAGAGACGCAATTTGCCAGCCTAGGGAGAACACTGGAGGGTGGCCAGCTGTGCACCCCCTTGGGGCGTAAAACCGGGGCAGACCGCCCCCACCCCCACCTTGGTATGCCACTGTCTGTACCTCACTCCCTCCCTATGACCAAAAATTCTCCTTTCTTCTATTCCCCGTGTACACAACCATCTCTTTCCCTCCCTTCCTCTCTCCCAAGTCCTTGCCTTCTGTGTCCAAAAACACATTCCCTCCCCCACCTCAGCATCTCTTACCCTCCCTTCCTCTCTCCCAAGTCCATGCCTTCTGTGTCCAAAAACACATTCCCTCCCCCACCTCAGCATCTATTTCCCTCCCTTCCTCTCTCCCAAGTTCATGCCTTGTGTCCAAAAACCATTCCCTCCCCCACCTCAGCATCTCTTTCCCTCCCTTCCTCTCTCCCAAGTCCATGCCTTCTGTGTGCAAAAACCCATTCCCTCCCCCACCTCAGCATCTCTTTCCCTCCCTTCCTCTCTCCCAAGTTCATGCTTTCTGTGTTCAAAAAACCCATTCCATCCCCCACCTCAGCATCTCTTTCCCTCCCTTCCTCTCTCCCAAGTCCATGCCTTCTGTGTGCAAAAATCCATTCCCTCCCCACCTCAGCATCTCTTTCCCTCCCTTCCTCTCTCCCAAGTTCATGCCTTCTGTGTGCAAAAACCCATTCCCTCCCCCACCTCAGCATCTCTTTCCCTCCCTTCCTCTCTCCCAATTCATGCCTTCTGTGTGCAAAAACCCATTCCCTCCCCCACCTCAGCATCTCTTTCCCTCCTTTCCTCTCTCCCAAGTTCATGCTTTCTGTGTCCAAAAACCCATTCCATCCCCCACCTCAGTATCTCTTTCCTTCCCTTCTTCTCTCCCAAGTCCATGCCTTCTGTGTGCAAAAACCCATTCCCTCCCCCACCTCAGCATCTCTTTCCCTCCTTTCCTCTCTCCCAAGTTCATGCTTTCTGTGTCCAAAAACCCATCCATCCCCCACCTCAGCATCTCTTTCCCTCCCTTCCTCTCTCCCAAGTCCATGCCTTCTGTGTCCAAAAACCCATTTCCTCCCCCACCTCAGCATCTCTTTCCCTCCCTTCCTCTCTCACAAGTCCATGCCTTCTGTGTCCAAAAACCCATTCCCTCCCCCACCTCAGCATCTCTTTCCCTCCTTTCCTCTCTCCCAAGTTCATGCCTTCTGTGTGCAAAAACCCATTCCCTCCCCCACCTCAGCATCTCTTTCCCTCCCTTCCTTTCTCCCAAGTTCATGCCTTGTGTCCAAAATGCACTCCCTCCCCCTTTTGTGTTCCCCGTTTGTCTCCCAGCCCATCTTAGCAACTTTCTCAGCAAAATGTAACTCGAGCCACGTAGGCTTGTCTTCTATTTCCTGCCTGTCCCGCCGCGCACACATAGCCGACCAGAAGTCTTCCCCGACGTCAGCGCTGACGTCGGAGGGTGGGCTTTGCTTAAGCCCTCCCTCCGACGTCAGCGCTGACGTCGGGGAAGATTTCCGATCGGCTGTGTGAGCGGCAGGGCAGTCGGAGTAGAAGACGAGCCTCGCGGCTCGAGTTATATTTAACCCCGCGGGTCCCCCATCGTCCCCGTTCAGCTCTCTCTCCTGTGCACCCCCTGGTAGTACTGCCCTGATGGCGGCCCTGCGCGTGCCAGCTGCAAGGCCTTCGCGTGCCACAGTTGGCACGCGTGCCATAGGTTCGCCATCGCTGCCATAGGGGATCAAACATCACTCCATCTCCAAATTACATGTGTAATAAAAACGCAGTTGCGTAAAGCTGGGTCAATATGGGAGACTTCAACTACCCTGGGTTAGACTGGAATCTTGGAAGCTCAAAATGCGCTAGGGAGACAGAATTCCTGGAGGCTATACAAGATTGTTTCATGGAGCAGCTATACATGATTGTTTCATGGAGCAGCTTGTTAGAGAACCAACGAGAGGAAACGCCACTCTGGATCTAATCCTAAATGGGCTAAGGGGACCTGCAAAGGAAGTAGAGATAGTGGGACCGTTGGGAAACAGCGATCATAACATGATCAAGTTCAAGGTTGAGGTAGGAATACTGAAAGGAAAGAGAACCATAGCGACAACTTTCAACTTCAGGAAAGGAAACTACGAAGCAATGAGGGAAATGGTAAGGAAGAAACTTAGGAACACTTCCAAAAAATGGCAAATGGTAGAACATGCCTGGTCTTTTCTCAAGAACACGGTGAGTGAGGCGCAAAATCTGTATATCCCCAGATTCAGAGAGGGATGCAAAAAAAGTCAAACAAAAGACCTGGCGTGGATAACTAAAATAGTGAAGGAAGCGATAGGCAATAAGAAAAATTCATTCAGGAAATGGAAAAAGGACAAAACTAAGGGGAACTGGAAAGAGCCCAGGAAGTATCACAAATAATTTTACCGAGTGGTTCGAAAAGCCAAAAGAGAGTATGAAGAGAGGCTAGCCAGGGAAGCATGAAATTTCAAACCGTTCTTTAGATATGTTAAAGGGAAGCAACCGGCTAGGGAGGAGGTGGAACTGCTGGATGACGGAGACAGCAAGGGAGTGGTGAAGGAGGAGAAAGAAGTGGCAGAAAGACTTAACATGTTCTTTTCGTCTGTATTTACAAACGAAGACACATCCAACATACTGGAACCTGAGCAATTCTTCAATGGAAATCAAGTAGAAAAATTAACATCCATTGAAGTGAGCCTTGAAGATGTACGCAGGCAGATAGAAAAACTAAAAACTGACAAATTCCCGGGTCCAGACGGAATCCATCCAAGGGTTCTGAAGGAATTAAAGGAGGAGATAGCAGAACTGCACAGCAAATTTGCAATCTATCCCTGAACATAAGAACATAAGAAGTGCCTCTGCTGGGTCAGACCAGAGGTCCATCATACCCAGCAGTCCGCTCACGCGGGGGCCCACCAGGTCCAGGACCTCTATCTATACCCCTCTATCCCCTTTTCCTTCATAAAATTGTCCAAATCCTTCTTGAACTCCAATAGCGTACCATGTCCTATCACGCCCTCTGGAAGCGCATTCCAGGTGTCCACCACCCATTGGGTGAAGAAGAACTGGTTCTGAATCTGTCCCCTCTTAATTTTTCCGAATGGCCTCTCGTTCTTGTAGTTTTCGAAAGTTTGAAGAATCTGTCCCTCTCCACTTTATGCCCTTCATGATCTTGTAAGTCTCTATCATGTCCCTTCTAAGTCTTCGCTTCTCCAGGGAAAAGAGCCCCAGTTTCTCCAATCTTTCAGCATATGAAAGGTTTTCCATACCTTTTATCAAATGTGTCGCTCTCTTCTCCCCCACAGTACAGATGAACCAAGCAGCAAGTAGGGTAGTGCGAGGAAGAATTTAGATCTGACATGGGCAACTCTGGTCCTCGAAGGCCGGAATCCAATCGGGTTTTCAGGATTTCCCCCAATGACTATGCATTGAAAGCAGTTCATGCAAATAGATCTCATGCATATTCATTGGGAAAATCCTGAAATCCCAATTGGATTCCGGCCCTCGAGGACCGGAGTTGCCCATATGTGATTTAGATCATCTCAAGTATATAATTTACAGAAAAAGATCCTGTGTACACAGTGTTCTTTGTTCAAGTTTCATAGTGTTTTCCTAATTTGCACATTGTGCTATGCTCGCTTGTTGTCTCTGTTTGCAAAATTTTACCAAAACAGTCACTGTAGGGCAGGGGTGCCCAACACGTCGATCGCGATCGACAGGTCGTTCGCTCAGGCGACCCCAGTCGATCGCAGAGCGGGTTCCCTTCTTCCCTTCTTTTTTTTCCCATCCTGATTGGCCCGCCTCTTGAAGAACGCTGGCCAATCAGAGTGTTGGAAGGGCGGGGTGAAGGTCGGTGGGGGATGGAGCTCAGCGCACCACAAAAAATAGAAGCGCCTGTAATGATTGAGGTAAGAGCCGAGGCCTAGTGATGCCCGATATACAATTTTAAAACCCCCAAAATCGGCCTCCCAATCAGTGGCGTACCGGGGGGAGGGGCGGTCCGCCCCCGCCCCGGATGCACGACTTGGAGGGATGCACAGCCGTCCGGTCCTCCTGCCCTTCCTTTCCCCCGGTCCACGCTCGGGGCTCGCACCTGCCTGGTCCTGTACCACCGCCCAAATGGTATTGTTGGTTATCACGAGACTCGCGGGAGTTGACGGCACCATTCGAGCGTCGGTGCGGGACCAGGCAGGCGCGAGCCCCGAGCAAGGACCGGGGGAAAGGAAGGGCAGGATGACCCGGACCTGGCCGGCTGTGCACCCCTTCTAAATCCATTGTACTTGTCTTTTATTCAGTTCCACTAATGAGCATTGTGACACATGGGGCAGTTCTTGGAGTTATGTCTCTTCTGCATTTCTTTGTTTTCCTGTGCCTAAGTATTTTATTAATTTAACTTCCTTGTTCCTGTGGGGATCTCCAAAGGGGACGAATGGGAGACAGCCAGTGGCAGGTGGTACTTTAGCAATTCTTGCAGGTTGCCATAGGCCTCAGGTCTTCCCTTTGCCTGGTCCTGCTCCTCCTCTGAGTCAGAGACAGGATTGGGGCAGAGGGAAGACAGCTCCTGAGGCCTATGGCAACCTGCAAGGATCACTAAAGTACCAGCGATCCTCTCTGCAGACTGCTCCCTGCTGGAATTAGGTAAATAAATGTGGGGAGGGCAGGCCTTAGGGAGGGGGGGGGGTGCAGTCCTTCAAGGGGTAGTGCAGGCCTTCAGAGGGAGTCAACCTTTGGGGGGGAATGTGCAGACCTTCAAGGGGGGTCAGGGCTTCGGGGGAGGGGGACCCTGGTGTAGAAGTACATGGAGGGAGGGAGAGAAGGGGGTTCAAAGAGACGTACATATGCAGGACTTTGGGGAAAAAAATTAATGGGTCTTAAAAATAGAGGAGAGGGAGAGATATGGTGGACAATGGGATTTAGGGAGGGAAGGAACAGACAGGGAAGAAGTTGGACACAAGGGATGGTATGGAGGGAGGAATAGAGATACTGGATAGGAAGGTAATTGGGAAGATAAAGGGAGAGATGGTGGACCCTGGGGGGTGGGGAAGGAGGGAGAGATGAAGGATGAAAGGGTAGTTGAGAACAGGTGGATCTGTGGATGGTGATGAAAAAAAGGAAAGATGCCAGACTTGGGGGGAGGGAAGGGAAACAGAAGGGTTGGACAGAGATGGAAGATGGATGGTTAGCATGGTGAAAGAAGAAAACAACAAATGGGCAGGAGACCCTGGCAAGTGAGTTATCAGAAGACAACCAGAGCCTGAGACCAACAAGATTTGAATAATGTCCAGACAACAAAGGTAGAAAAAATGATTTTATTTTCAATTTAGTGATCAAAATGTGGCCATTTTGAGAATTTAAATCTGCAGTCTATATTTTGCACTATGGCCCCCTTTTACTAAACCACAATAGCGTTTTTTAGCGCAGGGAGCCTATGAGCATTAAGAGCAACGCAGGGCATTCAGCGCAGCTCCCTGCGCTAAAAAACGCTATTGTGGTTTAGTAAAAAGGGAGGGTGTATATTTGCCTATTTTTGTATGGTTGTTACTGAAGTGACATTGCATAAAGTCATCTGCCTTGATCTCTTTGAAAAAAAAAACAGAATATAAATGATAATTAACATTTTCTCTGCGTACAGTGTGCTTTGTGTTTTTTAAAATTTTATTGGTGGTAGATCATTTTGACTTGGTCAGTTTAAAAGTAGCTCGCAAGCCCAAAAAGTGTGAGCACCCCTGCTGTAGGGATTGCTCTCTGAACATTAAAACCTGACCTCAAAAATCTCTGGAGGGGAGATTTTGAAGAGCTGAAATGTTTTGCCTGAATAAAAATTAAAACAAAGAAAAAAGAAAGAAATTCAATGAAAGAAAGCTTTCCACCAACACAGCTTTGGGTTCCTAGCCACTCCTGAGACTAAAGCCTAATAAATACCAAGCTTCCCCAGGCCAGTGTTCCTGGTGTGGGCAGGTTCACAATTTAAATATTAATTTCAGTGTGCATTAGTCAGAAAAAAGTGTGGCGTGGAGGAACATTTTCACAACATACATTTGTTGGATGTATGGCATTAGACGTCCTAAGTCGGCAGTAAGAAAATGCCTATTTTTGAAAGGCAAACCACCATATGTCTAGAAAAAATCTTTTTTAATCCTCTATCTGGACATCCAGGCATTTGGGATGCTCAGGACATCCATCTGGTCAATTTGGCACTTTAGGCACTCAGACCCTTCTATAACAAGTTTAGCTCCAAACATAAAAGTTCTGTCCAGGATGTCTTGCAAAATGTTTGATTATCGCAGCAAGACGTCCATGTCTAACCTACCCTTGAGACTGCCCAAAGCACGCCAATAACATACCTCCACCACACCCATCTTGTGCTCTGAACATACAGAAGCTGGAACACCTCACTAAATATACAGAAAGACGGTTTTGATTATCAGTACTTGGACATCCTGGTGATTAGGACGTCCAAGTGCTGATTTAGGATGACACTAAACTGTTCAAAGTTGTTAAAACGCATGCAGATTGTGAAAAAATTGCGGGCAGACCTTAGGAAATTGGAAGACTGGGCGTCCAAGTGGCAGTTGAAATTTAATGTGGAAGAATAACCCAAATCACAGTTGCAGGATGCTACAGTCAACCTTGGGAGTTAGCGCCCAAGAAAAGGATCTAGGTGTCATTGTAGACAATACGATGAAACCTTCCACCCAATGTGCAGCGGCAGTCAAAAAAGCAAACAAAATGCTAAGAATTATTAAAAAAGGGATGGTTAACAAGACTAAGAATGTTATAATGCCTCTGTATTACTTCATGGTACGACATCACCTTGAGTATTGCGTTCAATTCTGATCTCCTTACCTCAAGAAAGATATAGCAGCACTAGAAAAGGTTCAAAGAAAAGTGACCAAGATGATAAAGGAGATGGAACTCCTTTCATATGAAGAAAGACTAAAAAGGTTAGGGCTCTTCAGCTTGGAAAAGAGACAGCTGAGGGGAAATATGATTGAAGTCTACAAAAGCCTGAGTGGAATAGAATGGGTACAAGTGGATCAATTTTTTACTCCATCAAAAATTACAAAGATTAAGGGACACTCGATGAAGTTACAGGGAAATACTTTTAAAACTAATAGGAGGAAATATTTTTTCACTCAGAGAATAGTTAAGCTCTGGAACGTATTGCCATAGGTTGTGGTAAGAGCGATTAGCGTAGCTGGTTTTAAGAAGAGTTTGGACAATTTCCTGGAGGAAAAGTCCATAGTCTATTATTGAGAAAGACATGGGAGAAGCCACTGCTTACCCTGGATCAGCAGCATGGAATGATGCTACTCTTTGGGTTTTGGCCAGGTACTAGTGATCTGGATTGGCTACCGTGAGAACGGGTTACTGGGCTTGATGGACTGTTGGTCTAATGCAATAGGGCTATTCTTATGTTCTTAAAGACGTCTAAGGTTTTTGGGTGTTTTGGTTTTTTTTTTTAATTATCGGTCTCTTAGCTAATCTTCCATTGATGGCGTATAGACTAAAGTTATGTTGGTATAACAGTATGGGAAGCAATCCCCAGTAGTAAGCCATACTATTTTTTTATATGAGAAGATTGTCAGACAGGTTTGGTGATATGAGTGCCATTCTCTCATCCTTTATAATGAGCTCTCCGGGGGAAAGTTTTCAAGTTGCATTAAAAAGCAAGCTTATATCACATTTTGATTTTTCATGGGAGTCACCAACTTGCAGTATTTCAGTATAGGCTTATGTTTATTAAAATTTGATATTCTGCTAAATTTTTCACCAGTTCTCAGTGGATAACATAAAAGTACAAATGCATGTTCAAACAGTTTATTCTATCAGCCCAGGAGCATTGGGCAGCCAAGCCTTTGCCCAATGCTCACAAACGTAATGGACCAGTACCCTTAACTAACAACAGTAGTCAGAGCACTTACCAAGCTGAAACCTCTTCTACCTCCCAATCAAGTCCCTTCCATAGTGCAACACCAACAAGACACCCCCCCAACTTGAAGGGCCCCTTAACAGCCAACACCTACCTTAAAGCTTCCCCTGTCCCAAGACCACATCTCATCCTTTTGAAGGTCTACTTTACTCAGATCCCTGGAGTCTAGTGTTCTAGGCAGGAGCAACCCTTAGTCCTACCTGCCCTTGCCAAGGCCATGATCCAAAATGTACCAGTGACCCCCAACAATAGTATTCTGGTACTACTACTAGCATTCCTGTTTTCATATACAGATATTGATGCCTTGAGGAAGAGGAACTCTGCCAAGTGGGGTAGGGGAAATCACCAGATTTGGCCACTAGGTTTGGCCCTTCAGGTTGGAGGGTTTGGTTGCAGTATCATTGTGAGGGACATATGTTAATGGGCAAATAATGCAGGTTAGTGCCCTAATGCATCTTGATAATTATCCCTAGATTGGAAGTCCTCCAGGAACAGGAAAATAGCTACTGTGCCTGACTATAACTCACTCTGAGCTACTGCTGTAAAAGTGTGAGTTAAATCCAGAACCCTTTTCAAGAGCTAAATATTGGTTCAATAGTTGCTTTTGCTAGAACCCAAACTTTAATTATTATGGAATCCCCCCCTACACACACATTCTCCCACTGGTCACTGTAAAATGGCTGTTCATTTTGATCATTTTCAGCACAAAAACATCTTTCTCACATATTTTCGATGTTTTCCCTGTTCAAAAATAGCTGTGAGATAAACTTTTTTTAAAAAATGTAACGAGCAGGATGTCCCAATTCTGACTTTGTTGGGGTATTTTTGAAAATGCCCCTTCAGGTATATTTATAAAATAACTTTAAAATAGGCACCTAGTTGGCCATTCAACCTAGGTGACCTAGTATAAAATGTACTATACAGAGAGAAAATGTTTTATAAAATTACCCTATTACTCAAGCAGTTACTACAAGCAATACTCATAACAATTCCATTGTCAGCCAACAAAACTTATCTGCTCAGTTTAACATTTTGTCTCTCATCATTTACATTGAATTTCATTAGCATTAATTTTGATTCCATGGACTTGCACTTTCAAACTTGCAAATGCTTATGTGTTTTTCACCAGATGTAGTCCAGATGCCTCAATATGCAGATGACAGGAAATTATTTTGCCGCCTTTTCTCCTTCCTGCATTATTGGTTTATAATTGCTGCTATCCATCATTTTTTAGTTACTATAGCCTTTGATTTGAGTGTAGAGATAAATCACAAGGTCGGCAAGTTAGTTGGTATTACAGAAATTATTTGCAGTGAAAGGTAAGAGATAGCAATTTAGTAAACAGCTAATTTATTAACCAAAGTCAAGATAAATATAGTGACATTTTTTTTTATAACCAAGCTGAACAGTTTTATTACTTTTTTTTAAACCAAGTGGAAGAGTTTCTTACTTTCAAATGCAAACAAACAAAAAACTCATTTATCTTACCACATTCATTTTCTGCTCTAAAACACAAGAATGTTGATATGCACGGGCTTGTTTATTTTAAAAGATTTATATGCAGCCTTCATGAACAAAAAGTGGTTTACAAATAAATACATTCCTTCAATACAGCCTAAAACAAACAAACAAACAAACAATCAAATTATGCCATAAATAAAACATATAAACACTTTGATATCTAAAAAAACATAGCATTCCAAATGGTTGTAATACCAAAGAGCCCCAATTAAAAAAGAGAGGTTTCTACCTTCTTCTTAAAAATGATCAAATTCTGATCCATGTGAACCTCAAGTGAAAGGCTATTTCATGCTTCAGTTGGCTATTTCATGACTGGGGGTGACACTACTGCAATCATTCTTGATTGCCAACAGGCTTTCTTCACTGTTGTGAGGTTATAATGTATTTATTTATTCAATTTTCTATACCGTTCTCCCAAGGGAGCTCAGAACTGTTTACATTAATTTATTCAGGTACTCAAGTATTTTTCCCTAATGTTATACCAATAAAATGCTGACTGATTCTCGCCATCCTTGCCAGACCATGATGCTTATTTTCAAAGCTCCTTTCATGTTTTGGATCATAAGCTGGCACATAGAATATCTAAGTTCTGATTTTACAAAGTCAGGATATGGACTTCAAGAAAGCATGGGACAGGCACGTGGGATCTCGTAGGAAGAGGAAGAGATAGTGGACATTGCGGATGGGTAGACTGGATGAGCCATTTGGCCTTTATCTGCCATCATGTTTCTGTTTCTATGGACATCTAAAACCAAAGAACATTCACATGACAACAAGGCATGGTCTGGGTGTGTTTTGGGTGGGCCCAATAATAGATGCTTCTTCCCCACTTCAGAAGGGGAATGATCATCTAAGTCCAAAATAATGGACATCTAGCATTAGACCTATCACCAGGTTTCAGGAAAGTGCCTCTAATGAGCAGCATTGCATTGGAGGGATTTGGGGAGGTCACCTTCTTTATTCCTCAGTGGTTGGTGTCCCATGACTAAAAAAAAAAATGAAAATAGCAAGAGATACTGGGTTCTGTGACAGCTGAAGGAGAATGCAAGAGAAATAAACATCTATCCCACCTTTCACAAAACCACACTAGCAGCTGCTGTGTGGCAACGACACTGAAGCTCATTAATTCCCAATGGGCTTTGGTGCAATTACCATGGGCTGCCTTGGTAATTGGCTTCATAAAAGGGGGTCAATGTTGATAAAATAGATGACATAACTATTTTACTAAATGGTAATTTATAAGATAAAATAGAAGTAAGTCACTTTATTAGTCGGTGCACATCAAAGGGCTTTCCCTGTGTTTTATCTACTTACCTATTTTTCTACTGTTTAAGAATTCCTTTACACCAGCTTCTCTGCTGAATTTCCACTTGTCTGACAGTCCTCTTTCTGAATCCTAACAGAAATTGCAAACATAACACAAATACCTCTGTGGTTCCCATTTAAGAATCTAGATCTCCAGATCTCCATTGCTCTTCAGGACTCCCACTCCTTTGTGTCCAGGAATTCCTTCCCCTAGATTCAGCATATTCCAAGAACAGAAAGAAGAAAAAGAAAACCCAAAACTAACGTGAGCTTCTGAGATTTGTTCACGCACCTCTGAAGATAACGCACACATAATTTAGGATTGGCTGAGGTAGAAAATGACCCTATATTCTGACTTCACTAATCAATTCACTAGAGACACTGATATTATTGAGAATTCTTTAGTGATGGTCTTACATAGTAGCCTAGAGGGGCATCTCAAAAATGTCTAGCTCACAACGGTCGAAACAGAAAAAATGTCTATATATCTGATTCAATTATTGGTTTGAGCTAGATATTTTCATTCTCAAAAAGTCGTCCATCTGCAAGTATCATTTTAAATTGTCTTTTACCCCCTCCTTTACAAAGTCGTTTTTAGCAACGGCCACAGCAGTAACAGCTCGGACGCTCATAGGAATTTTTTGAGCATTGGAGCTGTTACCCCGGTGGCCAGTGCTAAAAACAGTAGCACGGTTTTGTAAAGGAGGGGATTAATTAAAGCATACAAACAAGTAAGCACTTTCCCCTCCTCGACCTCACCTGGTAGACAGGAGTGATCTTCCTACGTTCCTGCCCCATGCAGATCATTCATGCAAAATGGTTGTCATGAGTTCCCGTTGTAGTCTCGAGAGAATACGGGAACTCACGTCAGCCATTTTGTATGAGTGATCTGCATGGGGCAGGAGCGTAGGAAAATTGCTCCTGCCCCGAAAGACCGCTAGACCATCAAGTAAGGTCCGGGAAGGCAGGAGGGAGGCGGGGGTGGGTCAGAGCCGGCCCAAAAGCTATTCGCAAATTGTCAATAATCACGGTCCAGCTTTTCCCCTAACCCCACGAATATTGAGGGAGGAGTGTACTAGGAAAATGCAATTTCAAGAAAAGGAAAAAATTAAAGAAAATAAGGAAAAACATTATGTAAATTCTAGTGCACAGATCTGAAAAGGGGACATGGCCAGGGTCTTGGGCTTTCCTAAAAGTTATGTGCACTGTTTATTTTATTTATTTATTTAAAACACTTGTATTCTGCTTTTAGCCAAAGCAACTCACAGTTCAACATACATAATCTTTAAAGCATAAAGGTCTCATAGTTCTTCCAGCGAACAAAAGTAAAGACAATAAAAAAGATCATACACTGACTCAACAAAATCACATATTCTGCTCAATGTAGGGAACAATTAGTATAAAAATGCAAGAGCAAAAAAATTAGTTTTCAATAATTTTCAAAAATGTAGCTGGTTGCCACAGAATCTCAATATGCCCGTTAAGGCAGGGATCTCAAAGTCCCTCTTTGAGGGCCGCAATCCAGTCGGGTTTTCAGGATTTCCCCAATGAATATGCAATGAAAGCAGTGCATGCACATAGATCTCATGCATATTCATTGGGTAAATCCTGAAACCCCGACTGGATTGCGGCCCTCAAGGAGGGACTTTGAGATCCCTGCGTTAGGGCATTCCACTCATAACACACTGTATTCATTCTGCCCATGTCAAGTAACCGACAGTTCTCTGACCTCAGTGCTCTGAACGGTATATACAATGAGAGGCATTTTGTCAAATAGCCACGCAAGGAGTCGTAAATTCTCTGCTGGACACTTTTCAAGATTTTAAACTGAATCCAAAAATGGACTGGCAACCAATGTAATCTTTTCAGAATTAGGGAAATATGTTCATTACAGGACGTTCCCATCGACATCCAAGCCGCTGAATTTTGGACCGTTTGTAAAGTCTTGGCACGGACAGAGGGTATTCCTAAACATATCCCATTACAAAAGTTTAACTGGGATAATTCCATCGTTTGCAACACCTGTCTAAAATCCCAGTTTGTCAACACATTCTTCAACTGTTGTAGAACAGGGGGTCTCAAAGTCCCTCCTTGAGGGCCGCAATCCAGTCGGGTTTTCAGGATTTCCCCAATGAATATGCATGAGATCTATGTGCATGCACTTCTTTCAATGCATATTCATTGGGGAAATCCTGAAAACCCGACTGGATTGCGGCCCTCAAGGAGGGACTTTGAGATCCCTGGTTGTAGAATATGTCCATTCTGCGCACACAGGCTCAGCTATTTAGGCCTGGTTTTCATTGGCATAAATAGGCGCCTCTAAATTAGGGGTGGGCAACTCCTGTCCTCGAGGTCCGGAATCCCATCAGGTTTTCAAGATTTCCCCAATGAATATGCATTGAAAGCAGTGCATGCAAAAATAGATCTCATGCATATTCATTGGGGAAATCCTAAAAACCTGACTGGATTCCAGCCCTTGAGGACCGGAGTTGCCCACCCCTGCCCTAAACGTTAGTCACGCAGCTAAGCACTATGCGTGATTCTATAAACTGCACCTAACCTCAGAGGTATTTTATAAAATCATGCTAAGCACCTTTATTAGGCATCATATATAGAATATGGTCCTATGTAAGTGAATCAGATATGTACTTAATAGCAATTAGGCAGAGCATTGCCATTTACAATATGTGCACATGTGAGCACATCACGTGTACATGTCATTATTCTGTACATTTGCGTATGGAAGGTATGTGTAAATGTGAGATCCTGGTTCATAGAACTGTCCTTCACAGGTGTAAAAATGCTTTGGAAAATTATCCTCTAGTTCAGTTTTGTGTAGCTGATTTATTTGCTATACTACCTTCCCTTTGACACATTTCTAGAAGAATAGCTCAGCCTGCTGCTCATTTATTGATTTTTTGGCAAGTCATATCTTTCTTTTTAAAGCAAAAATGTACAGCTGCAGACTTACTATGAGGAAATGACCTTCATAAATAATTCTATTACTCTTGATAGGTTTGTAAATGTGCTAACATTCTTAGTCTGCACCAGGAATAGTGATCAACATAATTCTCAAATAAGTTTAGTACTATACTTTATTAGAAACCTGGCAGCGTGGTTAAGGTTACAGCCTCACACCCTGCGATTGTTTGTAGAGAATGACACAGGGACACACACTTTTTCCCATCCCGGCAAGCTCTTTCCCTGTCCCTGCCCCATTCCTGCAAGCTCTGTCCTCATCTGCACAAGCCTCAAGGCACTTTAAAATCATAAGGGTTTGCGATTTGTGCAGTTAAGGCTGAGCTTACAGGAATGGGGCAGGGACAGGGACAGGGACAAAACCTGCTGGGACAGGTGAAATTGAGTTCTTGCAAGGACATGGACAAATTTGTCTCTGTGTCATTCTCTTAATCCCCCATTGCCCCAGGTACATTAGATTGTGAGCCCACCGGAACAGACAGGGAAAAATGCTTGAGTACCTGAATAAATTCATGTAAACAATACTGAGCTCCCTTGGGAGAATGGTATTGAAAATTGAATAAATAACTAACCCCACCACCACCAGCTTTTACAAAACTGCGATAGCGGATTTTAGCGCAGGCCGGCGTGATGAATGCTCTGCGCTGCTCCCGATGCTCATAAGACCTCTATGAGCTTCAGGAGCAGCTCAGAGCATTCAGCACACATGGTGATATTCAGTTACACTAAGTGCTACTGCTACTACTACTACTACTACTACTAATCATTTCTATAGCACTACCAGACATAAGCAGCACTGTACATTAAAACATAGAAGAGACAGTCCATGATCTAAAGAGCTTACAACATAGTCAAGACAGACAAACTGGACAAGAAGGTGCATCTATGCACAGTGCTCAGGTGAGGAAATTACAGAAGGAATGGTAAGATAGGTATTAGTGCTTAAAAGGTGGATTGAAGTTGGCCATAGAGGAGAAGTCTGTGCCGGGGTGGGGGGAGTGTGAGGAGAGAGGAAGAGATACAGAGGAGCTGCAGAGTGAATACTTGTAGGTGGAAAAATTTTCATTTGTGTTTATTTATTCAGTTCTTTTATACTATTCTCCCAAAGGAGCTCAGAATGGTTTACATGAATTTACCGTATATACTCTAATATAGGACGAGATTTATGGTCCAAAAAAATGGCCCAAAAATGGGGGTCTCATTCCATATTCGGGATCCCGTTCTGGTCATCTAATTTTTTTTATAACCCCACCCCCGGCACGCGCTTACCTGCCATTTATAATCCCTGGTGGTCCAGAGGTGTACGGGGCAGGACCTTTCCGCGCCCTGCCCCGTACTGAGCCTCTTTGTCCCCGTTCCTTTTTGGTGGCCAGCAGCACACCCAATAGGGCCAGGCTCTTCCTGCTTAGCCCCGCACTGCTCTCTGAATGGCCGCCGAGAACTGGCTGCAGCCATTCAGAGAGCAGTGCGGGGCCAAACAGGAAGTAGGAAGAGATCAGCCCTATCGTGTGCGCCACTGGCCGCCAAAAAGGAACTGGGACAGGCTCAGCACAGGGCAGGGCGCAGAAAGATCGCTCCTGCCCTGTACACCACTGGACCACCAGGTATTAAAAATGGCAGGTAAGCACGCGCCGGAGGGGGGGGGGGGGGTTAAAAAAAAAGTTGGATGGCCAGGACAGGAGACAGGAGGCTTCCCTCCTTTCCCAGCCTACCACTAGACCACCAGAAGTAGTAAGGTGAGGCAGGGTGGGTACAGAGCCTGGCAAGGGGTGAGCAGGACTAGATACAGAGTCTAGTAGGGCAGGGAGGGAAGAGGGCTGGGTGCAGAGCCTGACAGGGAGTGAGAGGGTCTGGGTACAGAGCCTGGTAAGGAAGGGAAGATGGCTGGGTGCAGAGCCTGGCAGGGAGGAGGGCTGAGTGCAGAGCCTGGCAGGGGAGGGCGTGAGGGAGGGGACACTGGGAGCAGATCCTGGCAGGGCATGGCACTTGAATATTAAGCCCCCATCTTATATTTGAGTTAACAATTTTTCCTCCTTTTTGGGAGGAAAATGGGGGTCTCGACTTATATTCAGATCAACTTATATTCGAGTATATACGTTATTCAGGTACTCAAACATTTTTCCCTATCTGTCCCGGCAGGCTCACAATCTATCTAATGGGGCAATGGGGAGATTAAGTGGCTTGCTCAGGGTCATAAGGAGCAGCATGGGTTGGAACCCACAACCCCAGGGTGCTGAGGCTGTAGCTTTAACCATTGTACCACACACTCTCATGTGTTTGATTATTATTGGCAAATGCATTGGTTAAAAGTAAACACTCTGCATGCTTACCCTCTGCTGATGAATCAAAGGATAGCCCTGAACAACCCAGTCAGGAGTCATTTCTGGCCAGTCAAATCATTTTGAATATCAACCCCTATACAGTATAGAGTAGGGAGTCCTTTTACTAAGGCGTGCTAGCCATTTTAGCGCGCGTTATATGCTAACACATCTGATTATATTTACAGTTTAGTTTATTGTAAACCGCCTAGAAGTCGCAAGATTACAGGCGGGATATAAGAATAAAGTTATTATTATTATTATTATTATAATATTTAGCATGTGCTAAAATGACTAGCGCACCTTAGTAAAAGGACCCACAGGTTCTTTATATTGCAGTGTTCTCCCCAGGGCTTTTTAGCTGGGCGGTCCGCCCAGCTAATTTAGATTACCGCCCAGCTGTCATCTATCAGGAATCCTGCTGTTGCCGCCGCTCAACATAAAAAAAATTCCCCCAAAAAACCATCTCTCACCGGCTTGGAAATGCGAACTCATGCTTCGGGGCTCTAAGGTGTGCGTGCCGGCTTCCCTCCGAAACCGGAGGTTACTCCGGGGGGGGGAGGGGGAAGAGAAGGGAAGCCAGCACGCACACCTTAGAGCCCCGAAGCATGAGTTCGCTACGGGCTAAGGCAGGAGACAGGCAGAAAACTGGTTAACGACGGATGGAAACTTACAACTTGCTTTGGACCTTTCTCGCTGCCGGGTCCTGCCTACTTTCTGTTTCCGCGAAGGCAGGACCCGGCAACGAGGAAGGCCCAAAGCAAGTTGTAAGTTTCCATCCGTCGCTGACCTATGCCTAATGAAGCAAAAATAGTCACGGCGCAAGGGAAGCCTCCCCTTATCTCGCTTGGAAACTTCACCGCAGTGCAGGATGCCTATGGTGCAGGACAGGACACTGAACAAATAAGACCTTGCACTGTCCTTCGCAACCTTGCTGGTTATCGCAGGATATACAATGGCTACCCGACGCAGATCTTCTACCGTAACGGGGTCCCTTTCTTCGTTGGCAGGAAATTGGTGATCAATGGCAAGCATGTGCCCACTTTTGACACCCTCCTGTCAGAGTTGACTGCCAGGCCACACCTACGTCGTAGCGAACAAGAAATCTCCGGGAGCTCGAGTAGGTGACGTCATTGTGCGAGGGGGGTTGCCGGTAGTAGAAGTCAGGTGGACTGGTCTGGCCTTGTACGTTATAAGGGTGTGAGTGACATATGACTGATTACTAGGTTTGAAAGGGCCAAAATTAATTTGTGAATATGTTTTGATATTATTTTATATTTAGTAATTTGTTACTGGAAAAAATGTGCAGGTACAGTAGTACTGTGGTATTTTTCCCCCTAGGATTTGAAGTTACTGTAAAGTTATTTAAAGTTTGTTTAGCTCTTGTTAGAATAATAATTGTGAATCATTTCTAACCAAAATTTGTATGTCTACTCAGTAAACAGGGATGTTCAAGATGCTGAGTGCACAAAAAAAAAAGAGGGAGAGAAAACTTAATAAATGGTGAACTTGTGTCATATGAATATAAAGAAGTGAAAAAGCTAATATAAGGGTCCTGTATGCAAAAACTTAAATAGCTATGTGTAGAAAAAAGCTCGGTTTGCATCTTGGAGATAAGGTTTTTTAAAATTGAAAATGCAAAATTATGCCAAAATTTCTGGGATGTGGTCATTCGTCCTCCTTCCTCCCAGCAGGTCTACCATCTCTCCTCCCACACTAGGTCCAGTCAGTGGAATGCTTTTTTGTTTGGGGGGCCCAAAAGCACTGCCCAGGCTCCACCCAGCCGCCATACTAATAATTGTACTAGTTGTAAATGCCATTTCTTCCATTCATTTTTCACATACACACAATATAATCTTATTAATAATACATAATGGTAACCACAAAATTAAACTACACAAACCACACTCTTTTACCACTCCCTACCTTGCACAGCATTTCTTACTCTCTCCTCCACCCCCATATGCAAAGTCCACCATCTCTCTCTCATTCCTTCCCTTGCTGCAAAGGGAGTGAGGAAAGAAAGATAAAGGGATCCAGGGTATATCGCTCCAACTCCTTCTACTGCCACATCCAACATTTCTCCCTCTCTCATCCCCCCCAGACTATGTGCAGCATCTTTTGCCCCTGCCCATCAGCCCCATGTCCAACATTTCTCCTTCTGTTACCCCTCTCCAGAACCATGCGACATCTCTTCCTCAATTCCCTCCACCACTAGGTCCAACATTCTTCCCTCTTGCATCTGTCCCACTGTTCCCTCTCCAACACCACATCCAACATTTCTCCCTCTCATCTCTCTCTACCTTACTCCTCTCCCACCAACAAGTCCAACAATTCTCTTCCTATGCCCAACATTCTCCTCTTTCTTCCTTTCCCCATGTACACTATTTCTTTCCCTCACACCCATGCTCAACAATTTTCCCTTTCTATTCCCTCCTCCACCTCAGCATCTCTTTCCTTCTATCCTTCCATCCTATGTTCCAAGTTCATACCCCTTCCCTCCCTTCCTTCTGTATCCCTCCCTTCCTTCTGTATCCCAAGTTTGTGCCCCCTCCCTCATTCCTTACTGACATTTTCTCTGCGTAAAGTGTGCTTTGTGTTTTTTAAAATTTTATTGTTGGTTGATCATTTTGACTTGGTCATTTTAAAAGTAGCTCGCAAGCCAAAAAAGTGTGGGCACCCCTGCTGTAGAGCCATTTCTTGTATGACTGGATGAACTATATTTATCTTTTTTTTGTTAGTTGTTTAAATTCATGCAGAAATAAATGGCTAGATTGAACCTAATGACTTCATTAACGTCTTTCCCTTTTTTAAACCTCTATACCATTTGAAAGAGGGCAAATATCTAATTATTCCCTTCTAGAATTGGATACTTCTTAAATTTAGTAAAAATATTCTGGCACAAGTGTCAAACCTTAAAAAAGGAAGTCATATTGAGCATTGGAAAATAATAATAAACTAATAAAAAATAGTACACATTTAGGGCTCCTTTTACTAAGTTGTGATAGTGGTTTTAGCGTGCGCAGAATTACCATGTGCACTAGATGCTAACGCCAGCATTGAGCTGGCTTTAGTTTTCCCGCTTAGCGCGGGGGTTTGCGTGCGCTAAAAATGTTAGCGCACCTTAGTAAAAGAGGGGGTTAATTTTCCCCATCCCACCCCACCCAGCTACTTTTTCATACCACCCGGCTGGAAAACATTTCTGGGGAGAACACTGATATTGGATTGGTGGGCTTCTTCTGGTCCTGTCAACCTGTTATAAAATTAACCTCTATTACAGGGGTTTTCAACCCAGTCCTCATGATACAGACATGCAGTCAGGTTTTCAGGATCCCTGCATGATATAGATTTGTATACAAATGGAGGCAGTGCATACAGATTTATCTCTTGCATATTCATTGTGCATATCCTGAAAAGCTGACTTGCTGGGTGTGCCCTGAGGACTGAGTTGCCTTCCATTTAAGAAAAGAAAGAGAGATGCTGGGAGACATGGGTCGGGGATGCTGGTAGTGAGGAACATGAAGTGGCAGATTGGATTTGGGGGGCTGAACTGAGAAGACCTAGTGGCGAAATCACGTCGGCGTCACCAATTGAGAAGGGGCTGCTAGAGAATGACACGGTGACAAAATTCATCACCATTCCCGTCCCCACGGATAACCACGGGAAATAATCCCATGTCATTTTCTAGTGTCTATTTCAACCTCAGTCCTTCTACACCAGCATTCTTCAAAGCATAGCTTGTGGGTCAGTGGTTGTGGCCATTCATACTCTGATTCTTCCCTCTCTCCTTAAAGAATGACATGAAGATGGTTTCCCGCGGTTATCCGCGGGGACGGGGACGGTGATGAATTTTGTCACCGTGTCATTCTCTACTGCTAACCCTCTTAACAGATTAACCACACAGACGTATTCTTGCAGAAAATCACTCTATTTTTATTAGTAATTTGAACTTAAAATCAATCAAATCAAATTATATTAGTATCAGCCTTATTGTGAGAAGCTAAATCAGCTATAATATTCTGCATGAGGAGAAATCAATACACAGCAGTGCACAGTGACGCGAAGAGTTTCTATTCTAGTTTCACTTCTTATATGCTCTAAAATGCTTGTTCCCTACATGCCTTTACTCATTCATCCCCTCCTCTTAACAACACCTTAGCGACCACCTTTGCCCTAGTCCCTCTGCATGTCTACATGCCTCGCTTTATCTTTTTTTATAACTTTCTCAAGGCCTGTTCTTTCAGCCCCCTTCCTCCCTTGTGCAGCGACCACATGGTATATACATCTTATCTGTTATTCCATTCCAAAACTGGCTGCCTCAGGCCAGGAGTCTAAAAAAAACAAGTTAAAAAGTGACATTCTGCTAACACAGCCATTTTGATAGCGAATTGAAAAAAGCGAGACATTCTCAAAATATTTTGCATGCAAATGAGGTTGGCAGACAGCAGCGAAGATTTACTAAATTTGCATGTGCCCATCGCTGGTGACAGAGATGGGCACATGCGCAGAAAAAATGCGTAAAAAAACAAACCAAACCAAAAAACACAACTGCGGGAGGGATGTTCAATCTCTCCCGCTGCCAACCAATAAATCTCCCCCCCTTCCAGCAGTGGGAGAAACCCCTGCCACAGCCCAGCTGCGTGCACCCCCCTGCAGCTCGAGAGATGCTCACTCTCTCCCGCTGCCAAGTGACCCCCCTGCCATGCAACACCTCCCCCACTTCCTATGCCCTCTCCCTCACCTCCGACACCCCCTTACCCTTACCTCTAAGTAGATGACCTGAGGGCCGTGGATTCCCTCCTCCCAGCTGGCCTGCGTCGTCCAAAATGGCCTTCCCCTCTCTGGTGCACCAGGAGCGGCCTGAGGCTCTGATTAGCCCACAATGTTTAAGGCCCCTCCCATGGGAGGGGCCTTATATAACCTGGGACAATCAGAGCCTCAGGCCCTTCCCTGGATGCACTGAGAAGGGGCCTAAGGCTCTGATTGGCCTGGATGCCTAAGGCTCCACCGGGGAAGGGAAGGCCCATTATGGACGAAACAGGCCAACTGGGAGGAGGGAATCCACGTCCCTCAGGTCATCTACTTAGAGGTACGGGGGAGGGGGTGTCAGAGGCAGGGGGAGGTGTTGTATGGCGAGGGCCACTTAACATCGGGCATCTCTCTCGCTTTCTCTTGGCAGTGGGAGAAAATCAGCATCTCTCCCGCTGCTGGGGGGGGGGGGATGTTCGCCAATGCTGTAGAGGAGGGGTGTTGTGATCAAAGGGAGAAAACGAGCGTCTCTCCCCCTGCATCACAACACGGCTTTCTAGTAATCTCTGACACTGTCACACTTATAGCGGCACCCCTGGATCAGTCGCTTATTTTTGTCGCCAAAAGCCGACGCTGCTTTTCAAAAATGAATCCACCAGAGGGTTCATTTCAATGTTAAAGAGCCCATTTGCATGTCATTGTCGGAGACTGCTAGAAAGCTCGCTATTGACAGAGATAATCCGTTTTGATAATCCGCTGCTAATATGCAAACAGGCTAAACAGTCAGTACACAGTTTAGCAATGGAGTTAAAGTTTTGAGAATCTGGGCCTCAGTTCCTTGCTTATCTTTGCATATTTTCTATCCTGTCCATATCACTCAGAGCCAGCATGTGGCTTCCCAAATCTCTCTGCCTGCACATACGAGACTCTGCAGACTTCCATCTTGTTAGGCCAACAGAAAATTCATCTCATCAGAACACAGTTAAAGGCAGTTTATTTGGTGAGGGGCAGTAGCATCCCTTGCCCCTTAAACTATGCCCATACTCCTAAATATACCTCAGCCCCACAATCTGAAAGGAATGCTACTTTTACAATCAGTTTCTGAAAATATCTGGTGATAAGAAATAGTCTGCACATTTTTCAGCTATGATAAGCCAAAAATAGGGAGGATTTTGATCATCTTCAAATGCTCTGTTTGATTTAATTTTCAAATAGCAGTTCATAGTCATAGGTTTTGGAGAATTATTATGGATAAATTCCAAGTGTACAAAATTATTGTCCTGCTCATCTATATATATCATTTTTCTACCATGACTTATGTTACAGATCTTACATAAATTCAATATGAAAACATTTGTCAGCACTTAAAGACGTGACAGAAGATGTCAAAACTAAATTAATTGTTGTTGGAGAATAAATTGGAGAGGCAACAAGCAAAGAATCCAACAGAACTGCAGCAAAATATCGAGTCGAAGAACAAAAGCATAAACTGTAGTAATAGTGTACAAGACGCCAAGGGCCTGTTTTACAAAGCAGCGTGGCAACAGCCCCGAAGCCCATAGAGATTAAAGGGCTTCGGGGCTGTTGCCCCGTGGCTTTGTAAAACAGGCCCCAAGTCTTTAATGAATAATCATAAGTATAAATATAGTCACAAGACAGCTTGTATCCAAAAGGATTGATGAACCGGGACCCGACACGGTCCGTGTTTCGAAGAAACACTCCTTCCTCAGGGGTCTTAAAGTGTATCATATACAAGAAAACCAAGTGTTGATGAACAACTGAGCAAATTGTGAGAGCTCCTACGCGGTGCAGGGCAAAAGCGAAAGTGATAATTAGTTTATTAGAATGTCAACAAATTTAGGTTTAAAATACACATATGTAAAAACTATCATACCCATTGTGCAAGAGGTTCCATAGCTAGTGCAAAAAGTACAGGCATTTTGAGGAGTGCCACTTTTGCTTGCTCACTTTGGGAAAGTGTTTGGGGCCAGCAATGCTAAGCAAACCTTACTGAACTTTTCCCCTGAAGTAGCCTCGGACGGGGCAAAACAGAAGTGCTTTCTATTGGGAACAAGTACTGGGGAACGAGTATAAGTATTTTGATACACTGGATGAAAAGATTATCTCCGTTAAGAGAAACATTCCCCGAGAAAAGTTTTGCTAAAACCTTCACAAGCTTTAGATGTTTGATATGAATTTGAAATAATTTTTTCACCCCTAGCTGTAGCCATTACAACTTGTTTTACACAGAATTAACCTTCTATTCACACTAGAATGATATATTTGACAGAAAATGAAAGATTGATTGCAAAAATATGTATGTACGGAGTTTTTTTTCAGACCAATGATGATACGAGTGGCTTAGGGTACTGTTTAGTCTCGGCCACTCGTGGATGAGGTCTGTTTTTCTCTGTTTTTCTATATTCATTATTATTATTATGTTTTTCTGTCTGATTTTTGTTCTATGATTGGGTGTGATTGAGTTTTTCTGTTAAACAAACACAAAGTATGTTTTTCCTTGAATTTTTATATATATATATATATATACGGATGTACTCCCTTATCTCATTAGCGTTCTAAGGCTTCCATATGCATGTGATGTGTAGATGTTATGCAAGACTTCTAAAATTATATTTTTTCTTTATTTAATCCAATTAAAATGTCATCTTAAATTGGTTTGTATTGCTATTTTTTTTTTTGTATATTAACCTTTATTCATGTTCACAAGTTTTTGCAATGATGCTCAGAGAAGTTATAATATGCAATATAGCCAGCAGATAGCAGAGCAGTGCTAAGAAATGATGTAGGTGGAAGACACTGAATATTGTTTATACCAGTGGTCTCAAACTCGTAGCTCGCCAGATACTATTTTGAGGTCCTTGGTATGTTTATCATAACAAAAGTAAAATAAAAGTTTCTTGATCATATGTCTCTTTAGCTATAAATTACAATATTATTATTAAGACTTAGCTAAAAGGAAAGATTTATAAACTATAAAGAGCTTTACCTCAAGCAAAATTGTCATTTATTTAATAAGATATTGACTATTTTTTTCTGAGGCCCTCCAAGTACCTACAAATCCAAAATGTGGCCCTGGTTTATACCATATCTATTGCTAACAGTCTCAGGCAATTGCTGTTCTCAACCTTATACAGAATGTATCTCTTGATTCCTTAGTTTTAAAACAGGTTAGTTTCTTGGGGTTTCAATTTGAGATTTTATTTCCATTCCTTTTGCGAGATCCCTTGCTCCTTATTTGGAGAAAGTCTGTTTGTGTTTCGTGTGTGAGACTAAAGTGAAGCATCTTGCTGCCTATGTAGTTTGTGAGTAGGGATCAACGGCCTTCGTATTCTTAACAACTCGCTTTGCTCTTTCCCCACTGAACTCTAGAGAATGACACGGTGACAAAATTCATCACCGTCCCCGTCCCCGCGGATAACCGCGGGAAATAAACCCATGTCATTTTCTAGTGTCTATTTCATCCTCTGTCCTTCTACACCAGCATTATTCAAAGCAGAGCTTGCGGGTCAGTGGTTATGGCCATTCATACTCTGATTCTTCCCTCTTTCCTTAAAGAATGACATAAAGATGGTTTCCCGCGGTTATCCGCGGGGACGGGAACGGTGATGAATTTTGTCACCATGTCATTCTCTACTCTAGGTCTTTCCATTACTATTAGCATAATAAACTCTGTCACCTCCCCTAGGGGTGTACTTACAGTATATTCAGATCATGGATGTGCATTCATTAGTTTGTCCATTCATTCACGGGTCCTTTTATTAAGGTACGATAACTGTTTTAGCACATGCTTAATACTGTGTGCCAATGCATCCGTTTTAGCCTATGGATGCATTGGCATGTGTTGGCATTTAGTGCACACTAATTTTTAGGGTGCGCTAAAACGGCTAAAGCACCTTAGTAAAAGGACTACTCAGTTTGTTAGCATGTCTTTAAAAGTTTAGTGAAAAATCAATTTAATTTAATATTCAATCTTATATTCCAGAATTTTATTTTATTTAATTTTAATTCATTTCAAATTTAGTATCAAGTACAATTTGTACAGAAAGCATATTAAACCAATAATTTTTACAAGGCTAAAGCATGGTAAATCCACACTTTAACAAAGTTCAAGATCAAGTTTATTGTGTATTTGATTAATTGCTTACTCAAATTTCTAAGCGATGAACAAATCTTTCAAATTACAGATTAAAACTGGGGTTATTAAAAACAGGTAGACAATAGGGTTATTAAAAACAAGTAGACACTAAGCAAATATAACAGATTAGTAACTAACAATATAAACAATGACAGAAGAAACAGAAGGAATGAATGGGTAAGGAAATATAATATTGATGATAGAAAGAGGAACAATTATGGTAGAGAACAATAGGAGGGGAATAAGATAGTAACCTTGTAAGAGTTTATAGCGGTAGATACGGACAAAGCTTAAGAAAAGTAAAAAGAAATATTATAATGGTCAAATTAGCTCAAGTCCTCTATATAGATCCAAGAGGTTCTTACAGGCGAGCCAAAAGAAAAGTATAATTCTATACAACATAGGTTATGCTATTGTCTATATAGCAGGAATTGGAGTTACGCATTTTGTTCTATAGAGCTCAAGATTTATCTTTATCCAATTGGGATAAAGCCAAAAAAGAAGGTAATTGTTGAGGTTCAAAGAAAACGTACTTAGGGCTCCTTTTAGTTAGCGGCTTTATCGCACGCAACTTTTTAGTGTGCGCTAACCCCTGCGCTAGCCGAAAAACTACCGCCTGTTCAAGAGGAGGCGGTAGCGGCTAGCAAATCAGTGCGTGCTATTACGCGCATTAAACCGCTAATGCGGCTTCGTAAAAGGAGCCTCTAGTTGAATGGTAGCAAACAATGCACTTACAAGGATGCCTTAAATAGAATGTGGCCCCTAATGAGATGACCCCCCCCTTGGTCTTAGAAGAAGAAACTCGCGTCTACGCTTTTGTGTTTATCTTGAAAGATCAGGAAACATTTGAATTTTACAGCCAAGAAATTCTTTCTGTTTGTTTTTAAAGAAAAGTCTCAATATCCATGATTTATCAATGGAAAGAGCTAGCGTTAAGATCAATGTTGCTGGTGTTGCCACCTCTATGTCAGATGTCTCCAAAATCTCTGAAACATTTAACGCTTGTTCTTCAGTAGATTTTTCTTGTTGTTGTTGGGGTTCAATTTTACTAGGTAAGTAGTACACCTGGGAAAATGGGGGCAGATTTTCCTCTGAGACTTCCAAAATTTCAACTAAATATCTCCTAAGCATTTCTCTAGGATTAACTGTTGTTAAGCTTGGAAAGTTTTTCAGTCTCAGATTATTATTATGTGATTGATTCTCTAGTGACTCTGCTTTTCTTCTAAGGTTCACATTGTCCTTAATTGAAGTTTCCTATAGTTGTTTAACAGACTTCATATCCTGTTCAATTTTTTTGAACTGAGGTTTTAGAGACAGTCATATCTGATTTTATTATTTCCAGCTCTTCTGAGTGCTGAGCCAATTTTTTTTTTCCCAATACTCTGGAAATTGGGACTAATTACCTTTCCAAAATGTGCCACCAGGTCCCAAAGGGATTCTAAAGTCACCTTGGTGGGCCTGTCCCATAGAGAATCTTGTATTTGAGTGCATAAATGCTCACCTTCCATAAGAGTTTCTTGGCTTTGTTCCCTCTGAATTAAACCTCCTCCCAATGCTGGAATTGCCCCAGACTCCTCTTCGGAGATTCCCTGGCCAGGGAACTCCACTCCCAAACTCCCCAATGTTATACTGCTTGCCTCTGGAGAGAGGACTGCCCCTATCTCCAGGGTTTCCTCGCCCCTGGGAGAGCTGGTAGTCTGGGGTGGCGGAGATGGTGCTCTCACCACGGGACTAAAGGTGGTATCAGGCCCAAGAGGAATCCCTCCGTTCATGCTGATACCCGGCAACCTCAGTGGGCTTGTCTACGACGGCATCACCGCAACTCCCTGCATCTGCTGAACCAGCTCCTCGATGTTGCCGAAAGTTGGCACTCCAGAGCGCCATGAGGCGCCAGCAGCGCTCCTGCCTCTCCTTTTTGGCATTGCTATTGAAGAAAAAAGTAATTTTCTGGTAGCACAGGGTCGCCAGCTAAGCAAGTAAGTAATGGAACAGTGCGATTTAGATGCCTGTTACCTGCATGTATAGTCAGCAGCCATCTTGGATCCATATTCCAGAATTATTACAATTGTGCAGCATAGATTACAACAAGTTAATATAACAGTAATATCCCACACATCCAATACACTCCCACCCCATTTTCATCCTTATAATTCTGTAATAAATAATTCTAAAACTATTCTCTCAGCAGTGCATAACTAAACTTTAATAAGTCTCCAAAACATATCATCAAATAAAATAGCTGGAATCATATTCATCTAAAATTATTGATTTAATGTGCATTTATTTATTTAATTCACTTTGTATCCCGTCCTCCCCAAGGAACCCAGAGCGGTTTACATGGTAACATACTGTACATTATTAACCTATGAACTAACACATGCAAAGTACAATCAACTTGCTCGCATCAAAAAGGTTCTAATGTGTTAGAAGGAGATAGTAGTAAGAGAAAAGAACACAAAGATAGGTCATGTGGCCTTTATCTGCCATCAGCTTCTCTTTGTTTGTTTCTATGCTGCTAGAACAGTGGTCTCAAACTTGCGGCCCGCCAGGTACTATTTTGAGGCCTTCGGTATGTTTATCATAATCACAAAAGTAAAATAAAACAGTTTCTTGATCTTATGTCTCTTTAGCTATAAGTTACAATATTATTATTATTAAGACAGCTAATAGGAAAGATGTATAAACTATAAAGAGTTTTACCTCATGCAAAATTGTCATTTCTTTAATAAGACATCAGCTATTTTTTCTGAGGCCCTCCAAGTACCTACAAATCCAAAATGTGGCCCTGCAAAGGGTTTGAGTTTGAGACCACTGTGCTAGAAGCTACTTTTGACCAGTGTGTTATGCAATAAAAATGCACTTTTCCAAATTGTTACAAAATTTGGGAAGGGATGAGAACAAGGAGGAGTAGAAGGAAAGTGATAGTTTCCTTCTAGTTGCCTGTTTTAACTTCATATAATATTGCAGTTATTCAAAGTGGTAGAAATGTGTTTTGCCAGTAGAGGGTACTCATGCCTCATTCTAAACTCAATGGAGTATTTAAAATTGACTTAATGTCACAGTTTGGCACAGAGGCAGATGATGCACTGATAAGACTGCAAAGTAAATTCTTTAATCCCCTATATAAAGAATGTGAATCCCAGCAGCTAACCTTTAATTGTTAAGAGATGGAAAGGATATGTAGCCCTAATCTCTAGAACAGTGTATCGCAAACTGTATACCGCGGCACACCAGTGTGCCTCCTCAGATTTCTGGTGTGCCGTGACACACTGGCGAGGAGGAGAGTCATCCACGCCTGCTACCTGCGTACATGACGTGCCTCTCGCAGCAAGACCTTCAAGGGGGTGCAGGCCTTCAAGGGGGGAAACAGGCCTTCAAGGGGGGAAAGGCAGGCAGGCCTTCAAGGGGGGGACAGGCCTACAAGGGGGGGGGACAGGCCTTCAAGGGGGGGTGCAGGCCTTCAAGGGGGGTGCAGGCCTTCAAGGGGGAGACAGGCCTTCAAGGGGGGGAAAGGCAGGCAGGCAGGCCTACAAGGGGGGGACAGGCCTACAAGGGGGTGGGACAGGCCTTCAAGGGGGGGAAAGGCAGGCAGGCAGGCCTTAAAGGGGGGGACAGGCCTACAAGGGGGGGACAGGCCTACAAGGGGGTGGGACAGGCCTTCAAGGGGGGGACAGGCCTTCAAGGGGGGGACAGGCCTTCGGGGGGGGTGCAGGCCTTCGGGGGGTGCAGACCTTCAAGGGGGGGACAGGCAGGCAGGCCTTCAAGGGGGGGACAGGCCTACAAGGGGAAGGGACAGGCCTTCAAGGGGGGTGCAGGCCTTCAAGGTGAGACAGGCAGACCTTTAAGGGGGGTCAGGCCTTTGGGGGGGGACCATGATTTAGAAGTACACGGAGGGAAGGGGATGTTCAAAGAGACATGCATATGCCAAACTTTGGGGGGGGGGGAAGAAATAATGGGTCTGAAAATAGAGGAGAGGGAGAGAGATGATGGACCATGGGATTTAGGGAGGGAAGGAACAGAAAGGGAGAGAAATTGGACACAAGGGATGGTGTGGAGGAGGGATAGAGATACTGGATAGGAGGGTAATTAGGAAAAGAAAGGGAGAGATGGTGGACTCTGGGATGGTGGGGAAGGAGGGAGAGATGCCGGATGAAAGGGTATTTAAGAAAAGGTGGATCTGTGGAGGGAGATGAAAAAAAGGAAAGATACCAGACTTCCTGGGAAGGGAAGGGAAATGGAAAGGGAGGACAGAGTTGGCAGATGGATGGTTAGCATGCAGAAAGAAGGAGACCCTGGCAAGCAAGTTATCAGAAGAAAACCAGAGCCTTGGACCAACAAGATTTGAAATATAACCAGACAACAAAAGGTAGAAAAATTAATTTTATTTTCTGTTTTGTGATTATAACATGTCAGATTTGAAATGTGTATCCTGCCAGAGCTGGTGTTGGACTGCAAACGTGAGCTAGGATTTAACAGAAAGAGGAAAAGTCCTTTTTGTTTCTTTATTTTATTTACACCACAGCGCCAGTGTGGTTAGGAGAAGCCAAAGGGGGTGAAAAAGCTATAAAACCCACCAGGAGTTTTGAAAAAAATCACCCAACTGGGCAGGAAAATCGAATTGAAAAACCAATTCAGTAGGGCTGAATCGAATCAAAATTTTTTTTTCCTGTATCTGGCAGCATTAGTTTGCGCTACTGTCTTAGACTTTAGGACCTGGGATTGGGGAGAGATGGCATCCTCAGTACTTTATAATGCAAGTGAAACGAGGATTTGGTCAGACTTTTGAAGGGTCTGCAGAAAAAAAATATTGTATAGGCCGGGGACATGAGACAGCAGGAAATGGGAACTTTTCTTCCTTCTATTTTTGTGAATGGAAAGGCTGAGGATGTCAGAGAGGTCAGTTAAAATATGTGCTTTATAAGAAAATATAATAATGTGTTTTATAAAGTTTATAGCATAGCTGGCCTACCCAGTGAGGTGTTCCTAGTGGTGATGGTGGCAGCGTGTCAATGTGTTGAGAGGAAGAGGTGGTCTGGGAAATTCTGCTGAGCAAACTCCGGGCCCATTTCCACCCCCCAGTTAGTCCTCTCCACTCAACTGATTCACACACTGAGTGGGTCTTTGGGTGTTGTTTTGGGATCTCTTCCAGTGGTTTATCTCCTTCTGGTCCAAGGAAGGAAACTTTGTTATCCTTAGCATTGACCTACAGAATATGTTTGTAACAGCGCTGCTTGTGTGGCATTAGGCTATGTAGTGATTGAAAGAAAAAAACAGACCTTTGCACATTTTTGCACTATATGGTGGGTGTATGAGGAGATTCACATTTCCTGCACAGCTAAGTCCATGTGAAGTTACCTTGTGCTGTATTTGACATCTAGCAAGGTCTCTGTTTGAAAGGAAAGATCTAAACTTAAAAATGAAGTGGCCAGAAGTTATGGTAAAAGCAGATAGTGTAGCTGGTTTTAAGAAAGATTTGGACAAATTCCTGGAGGAAAAGTCCATAATCTGTTATTAAGACATGGGGGAAGTGTCTGCTTGCCCTGGATCGGTAGCATGGAATGTTGCTACTCTTTGGGTTTTGACCAGGTATTAGTGTCCTGGATTGGCTACCATGAGAATGGGCTACTGGGCATGATGGACCATTGGTCTGACCCAGTTAGGCTATTCTTATGTTATGTTCTCATCTGTAGGGGCCTTTGTTTTCACTTCTTATTTTAATGTATTTTTTTTCTGGGAACTTATCAGTGTTTTTTATAATGGGAACAAAAATGGAAGAGAATTAATGTGTGTGGAATGGGGGGGTAACTAATTTCTTCAGCTAAATAATTCAATCCACTTCAAACAGACATAGGAGAACTTGTGCACCATTCACACACCCTCCAACCAAAAACGTCAAAAGAAAAAAACTGTTCGACAACCTCCTAGCCATTCGAGCTGCAACACTCGACCCCCAACTCTACAACCAATTGATATCAACCACAGACTGCAAAACCTTCAAAAAGAAATAAAAACCCTTCTATTCAAAAAACACATAAAACCGAACTAACACAATCAGAACTGTCCCAAGCATCACCTGCAACTACTCCATATGTACTTCTAATGTCATGACAATTTAGACATAATTTATGTTATGTTATGTTTGGAATAATGGTTACATATATGAGGTTCAATAAAAGAAAATTTTCACTGCCTGTTTCTATTCTGACCATTTATTCCATTTCATGGTTATTGCAAAAAAAAAAAAAAAAAAAAAAAAAATTTTTACATGGGGGGGGGGGTGTCAAAAAATGATGGGCCCTGGGTGCCACATACCCTAGGTACGCCACTGGAGGTAGGTCATTAAAATCTATCTCCTGCATATTCATTGTGGGTATCCTGAAAACCTGACTGCCTAGGTGTGTCCCAAGGACAAGATTGAGGACCCCTGCTCTAGGGATATGCATGTGTTAGAGCAGTTTCTCAGCTTCTTCAAGCCAAGTACCCCTTAAGTCAAACAAATTTCAGTCGAATACCTCCAACTTCCAATCAGCTCTGGTAGATGTATGTTCCAAAAATGTGCATATTCTAATCATGAAATAGAAAATATAATCACTCTTTCTACATTTGTTGTCTGGTCATTTTATTTTTCAAATTATGTTGGCCCCAGTATTTGATGTTCGCTTTCCTCTGTCTTATCTTAACTCTCTTGCCAGGATCTCCTATCTATTTCACATTTCTTCTTTCTATGCCCATTATCCATCTCCCTTTTTTGCATCTCTATCTTTCCCCATACCTAGTATCTCCCCTTTTTGTGTCTCACCCTTTCACCATTTTTTTTTTTGTGTGTGTATGTGTGTCTGTCTGTCTGTCTCCTCCAGCCATGCAGCACTTTCTCTCCATACTTGTACATGTCTGTCTCTACCCCTGCCAGGCAACATTTTTTTTCTATGTTTTTATCTCTCTTCCCCCAGACATGCAACTTCTTCTGTGTGTGTGTGTGTATGTCTCTATGTCCTCCCACAGCACACTAAAGAAATCCTTGCAGAAAATTTCAAGGACAACACTCACAGCATAGGTGGCAACAAAAAAGGAAGAGACTGCAGGTCTGAAGGATAAAAACTTTATTGACTTTGACATAACCATGTTTCTGTGTTATGCCTGCATCAGAGGTCCTAAAATCACATACATCATATTATATACAGTATATATATCAATGTGATTATTTACAAACATATCAAGATCATAAGTGAAAGTAATGTATCAACATCCATAATTAATTAAAAACTATAAACTGAATCCTAATTAAACCAGAGACAATACAAAAAAAATATTTTCATAAAATATGGGGCTCATAATCGAAATGGAAATACATCTAAAAACTGGCCTAAATCGGCACTTAAGACGATCAACGATCAATGAGACAGGTCATCCAAGTGCCGATAATTGAACCGGGTTTTAGATGTATTTAAAAATGGCCTAGGCCTTCACAATGCTACTGAACAACCAGAGCTAAATGGGGCGTGTTAGGAGGAGTGTCGAGGGTGGGATTCGGGCGGAACGTGGACTCTCCTAGACTTAGTCGTACTGCATGTATAACCAAAAGTTTTACAACACTGCCTAGAAGGAACCTGGACGTTGTGACTTAGGCCATCTAAAACCAGGTCTAAGTTACAAGAAGGTATCCAAAGAGACCAGATAAGCACTGCGGCACAAAGTATAGACCCCCACACACTACCCCAGTCATCCCAGACCCCCCCCCATAAAAATCATAACAACAACTTTACATATCTGCCTCCAGAACATCAGCACCTGGCAGCTTGGCATAGGAAAGCCTAGTACAGCTGCACAGAGGTGGTTTAAGTGGTCTTGGGGGTGGGTTAATGAACCATGGAGAGGAAGACTCAGGCCCATAAGCCACTCTAATCACTGCATTCATGGTGAAAAATGTGAACCCCCCAAAAAAAAACCCCAAACCCTTTTGTAAGTGGCTCCTGCAGCCATAAGGGCTATTGAGGTGGTAGATAGATTGGTCTAGTAGATTCTGGGGGTGTTTTGGAGGGCTCACCATTACCTATAAGAGAACTGTAGTGAGATGTTTACGTGGCACCCTTTTTGTAAAGTTCACAGCAGTGCCCTGTAAGGTACCCCACTACTCTGATGCTATGTCTGGGTGTCCAGTCCATCACTTTTCTGGCTCCTCCCACGCCCAAAAGGTCTTTTTCTAGGCATTTGTGACTTGAACAAATTTTTGGATGAAAATGAGGTATAAAGATAGATGACTTAGCAGTCTGGGCGATCAGACAGCTAGATGTACAGTTGGACGATTTAGAAAAATATATATATATATGTTGGACGTATTTTTCAAAAATGGACCTTTTCCCATGTCCGACTTTGGGCAACTTGCTACTGAAGCCCAAAATGGACTTAGACATTTCTTTTGATTATGCCCCTCCACATGTACATCTCATATACAATGCCAATCCATTTCAGAGCATGCAAAAGACATATATGTTCATAGGGGCTGATTATATAAACGGGTGTCCTGATTGTAGGCAGCGGTAGTTGTCCTACCACTAACAGTCAATTGGGACGCGTGATTTAAAAAATACCCTGAAGCAGGTTGCCTACACTGTAGACGTTTGTTGCAGTCATGGGATACACATCAAGACACTTAGCTCGCCCAAGGCTGGGCATTGGTATGGTGTCACCCGGAAGTGGCTTTGGACTAACAATCAGAAACAGTATTGTTTAGAAAAGTTACATGTTTTCAGAGTTGCTGAGAGAGTATGGGGATCAATTGGTATGGATCCCAGGAAAAATAACAAAGTATGGTCTGCCTAAGTTGGCACAAAAGAGTCATGCTTCCTCTGAATAAAGGGGAGGGGGTCAGAGAAGTTTAATTTCCTTACAACAGCAAAATATCTGGGACTTGATTGATGGAGAATGCCTTATGATTCTAGTAGTCAATAAATAAGCTGACTGTAGCTTTCAGTCTCATGATCTCTGCTAAAACAAAAGTGGAAAATATTTTTGATTATGTGATGAGTTTTGGTCCATAGTCACAGAGCTTAATTTTCTAGGATTCAATACTTCATAACCTTATGTCAATAAATTGTAGCACAGTGCCAATTAAATGCCTATTGTGCATTCAAGAATGTGTCTAACTCCTGAAGACTGAAGTCTAACTCCTGCAAATTTTATTTCTGCGGATGGTGGTGGTGAATGAATGGAAAAGTAATGAATGTGGTTATTAGTTACAGTATTAGGACGGACCCTGAGGTTAAACTTGTTATTTTAAATAGTGTCTAAGATTGTTTTGTACAAACAAAATGTGTATGTTAATTTGTAATCTGACCAGAAACAGATTGATGGAGCAGAATATAAACGTAATGAATAAATAAAAGCAGTTATATGTTTCATCATCAAGTGCTATAGTTGAAATACTCTCAGATAATTTTGAGCCTTCCTATTGGAACATTCACAGGCATTTTATGGTAACTCTAAAATGCGTACACACAAAAATATTTTAAAATTTATTAGGGGGCATGTCATGGGCCTCTAGCACTAACCAGTTAGCACATCTACATTACTATATACTAACTGGTTAATGCAGGGTTACTACATGAGCCCTTACTATCTACAAAATGAGTGGCAGTAAGTACTCATACATACTGTTCCTTTTGAATTAAAGTCCTCCATCTACAATTCTGCCAGTAGGGGGTGCTGATCCACTATCACTTTTCCAATAGTGAGGGATATGCAACCTCTGCAGGACCCCAGGGAACCTGCTTGTCCTTAGTGATTGAAAACACAATATTGAAGTAACACCCCCCACTGGCAGCAATGCAGTTCGAGGACCCTTGCTCAGAGGGGACAGGGATCATGCAGTAACTTTTTTAAATGAAGGGTTGGTTTTTTTCTACAACATGAAGATTCCCTTTTATAGAGGAGGTGTCTAAATTTATGCAATGCCCTTCTTTGTTTCCAAGAACAGGAGGGTGTTAATCATTCTAATGTTTCTTAGTGAATGGTTCTTTCTTCAAAAATCATTGATTAAATTAGATTTACTCAGTATGTCTTTAATGGACTGTGCATGGTTAAGGAACCTAACATGTTTATCAATAATCAATCCTTCTACGATAAATGGGTAGCCATACTTAATAAGCGGTCTCTTGATCATAGTGGAAACTAAACAGAGTACAACTAATGATATTATTCAGCAATCAGATACAATTTTGGTTGGAATTTGGAGCTTGTTAAATGAATATCTTGATTAAAGCCAAAAGATTTTGGAACAATTCTGACATACAATGCATGCCATCAAAGTGAAGAAATTTGCTCAAGATAAGGAAGATTATGACCAACATAAAGTTTATAAATGGATGAAGAAATATCAGCCAGTTGGTGAGGAAGGTACTTCCAACTCTATTCCTATTGTAGTGTTTCCAGAGGATACTCACAGCTTGGGCGATCTGAGTAGTAAAGAAATGAGAAACTGGCAGCTCAGTGTATCATCTATGAAAAGTGCTACTTTTTTTTTTTTTTTTTTTTTTTACCATGAGGAGCTCAATGGGAGTTCTGACAGCATCAATTCAATTTTCGGGGCTGCCAATGTTATCAGAAAGAGGGATGGATAGAACCATGAATGAGATCATACAGCCTCAAGAATCGTTAGCTGTGAATTTATCCAGAGAGGAGTTAACTACTTCACAGATACTCATACAATTATTAGAAAGGGGGCTTACTTTTGTATCTACCAATAGTCATAATTTCTCTGAGACCCGAAAAGATATAGCATGTATCATTAGAAATCTTCAAATTAAGTTGCTTTTTGCTGACACGCTTCCCTCATCTCGTTAGTTTCCTCCAGGCCCTATAAACTCGTATTTCTAGGTTTAGAGATCTGGTGTTGAGGGACTTTCAAACTCGTGAACAGAAATAAAGTACACAATGGGAGTATGAATTGTAGTAAAGAACTGTGATCTGTTCTATTGTGATTTGCCTTACCAACAAAGGTGGGGTGGTTGTTGTGTGGGAGACAGGCCAATATACTTATTAAGGAAGTGCACAGACATTTGAGTAATGACAAATATTATCAGAGACTATTATTCAGTCCTACCAAGTCACTCAAGTCAGAGATTGCTGTTGTGACTAGAGCAATGGATTCTGGATACATCACTACACTGAATCTAGATTCCTAATTCCACTTTATCTCAATAAACCTATATTTTAACTAGTTCCTAAAATCCATAAAATGCTTGCTAATCCTCCGGAATGTCCAGTTGTATCCTTAAGGTGTACTGTGTTAGAACCAGATTCTAAGTTTGTGGATTAGTTCCTCAAACTTTTTGTTTATGTGACAAGATCATATGTGAAGGATACCACTGATTTTTTATTATTATTATTGACAACATAGAAAAGGGTTGTAAACTGGATCATATGAGAATGGAACAAAATGTTTTAAAGCAACAAACCAAAACAATGGAAAAAACCAGGGTCCAACTGTCTGCAATAAAAAACAATCCAGAGCAAACAAAACAAAAAACTGCAGACTTTGTACACGAAGCAGGCAGACTTTATTATGACAAGTAATTCTTTGATTAAAAACCTTTTTACCAGGTGAGGGACCCAACACGGTCCGTGTTTCGGACTAACCTTCGTCAGGGGTCCTAATAGATACAAATACAATATTTATTTAAAAGCCAATATATTTGAGAAAAATAATATTAAAAAATATAAAAAATATAATATATCAATATATTAATTACTATAATGATCCAATTAATTCAATTGTGAACAATAGAAAAAAGGTTTGAGAAGGAAAAAAGGAAGGAAAATATATATATATATTTTAAATAAATAATATTATTTTTCTCAAATATATTGGCTTTTAAATAAATATTGTATTTGTATCTATTAGGACCCCTGACGAAGGTTAGTCCGAAACACTTGTCATAATAAAGTCTGCCTGCTTCGTGTACAAAGTCTGCAGTTTTTTGTTTTGTTTACACAAAATGTTTTAAAGCAAGAAACTGGTTGAGTGAGAGAATGTACAGAATTGTAATGAACAGTCTACTCTAGAAAAAGTAAAATTACTAATGGGCTACCCCAGGGTGCAATGCTAAGACAAGTTCCTTTAACAATATAGCAAATACATATTGGATAAAAATTGTACTTTTAGGAAGACAGAAAAATCTTTACCTTGATATACTGTAAATGCCAGAATAGGTATAAAACTAAAAATAGAGAATTTGTAAAATGAATTTCAATACTAAATAATAAAATTATGCATCTGGACCATAAAAACCCACTAGCTACACACCATTTATAAAATATAATATATCCATGGGGTTTACTACTTAAACCCACTTCAATCCAGCCAAAATGTAGTTTGTAGTTGAAAAATGAGAACTACTGAATGTCACACTCTGTGCATATGAATATGAAATCTAACAGTACTTTGGACTGCTTATAAATAATTCATGCTGGTTGATGAGTAATACTCATTAGAGGGAGCACAGATAGTGCTTTGCTTATTAATTAATTGGCAAACTTAATTTTCTTTGAGTGAAGATGGGTGAAGGGAAGATGAATTGAAAATAAATATATATTTTTTAAAGTCACATCTGAAGAAGGGATGTACTGTGTGATCCTAAAATCGCATATACACCAATTGGTTATTCTCATATTAGTACAAAAAAAAACAAAACAAAGTAATAAACAAATAATAAAAAAAATTCTGTTTACTCCAGAATAAGTACAGGCACCAGAAATCTGCACTGTCAAAAATGTTTTATTAAAATATGGTTCTGTAATTTATGATTTGTGAGTGGAAGAAAAACATGTATATTCTTGAGAAAAACAAAAAGCACAGTTACTTACCGTAACAGGTGTTATCCAGGGACAGCAGGCAGCTATTCTCACTAATGGGTGATGTGATCCAACGGAGCCCCGATGCGGACGCCTCACAAGCAGTCTTGCTTGAAGAAACTCGAAGTTTCGAGTTGCCCGCACCGCGCATGCGCGAGTGCCTTCCCGCCCAGCGCAGGGCGCGTCTCCTCAGTTCAGATAGCTAGCAGAGAAGCCAACCCGGGGAGGTGGGAGGGATGTGAGAATAGCTGCCTGCTGTCCCTGGATAACACCTGTTATGGTAAATAACTGTGCTTTATCCCAGGACAAGCAGGCAGGTATTCTCACTAATGGGTGACCGCCAAGCTAACCAAAGTGGGATGGTGGGAGAGTTGGCAACTTAGGAGAATAAATTTTGCAATACTGTTTGGCCAAACTGTCCATCCCATCTGGAGAAAGTATCCAGTCAATAATGAGAAGTGAAGGTATGAACCGAGGACCAAGTGGCAGCTTTACAAATCTCCTCAATCGGTGTCGATCTGAGGAAAGTGAAAGAGGCTGCCATTGCTCTGACCTTATGGACTGTGACTTTACTGTGAAGGGGTAATCCAGCCTGGGCATAGCAGAAAGAGATACAAGCCGCCGCCATTCAATTGGAGATGGTACGCTTAGAGATAGGACATCCCAACTTGTTCGGATCAAAGGAGACAAAAAGTTGAGAAGCAGTTCTGTGCGGTTTGGTGCGTTCCAAGTAGAATGCCAAAGCACGTTTACAGTCTAGAGTATGAAGAGCTGATTCTCCAGGATGAGAATGAGGTTTTGGAAAAAACACTGGAAGTACAATAGATTGGTTGAGATGAAACTCCGAGACTACTTTAGGAAGGAATTTCGGATGAGTGCGAAGAACCACCTTGTCATGATGGAACAAGATGAAAGGTGGATCCGCAACCAACGCTTGAAGCTCACTAACTCGCCGAGCAGAAGTGAGGCCAATGAGAAACACCACTTTCCAAGTGAGATATTTCAGATGAGCCTTGGCTCAAATGGAGGTTTCATCAGCTGAGCAAGAACAATATTGAGGTCCCAATCACTGAAGGCGGTTTGAGAGGAGGATTGACATTGAAAAGTCCTTTCATTAATCTGGAAACCACAGGATGAGCAGAAATAGGTTTCCCTTCAATAGGTTGATGGAAAGCAGCAATTGCACTAAGATGGACTCGGATCGAAGTAGACTTGAGACCAGACTGAGAAAGGTGCAACAGATAGTCCAAAACTGAAGATAAGGAGGAAAGTTGAGGCTCTTTATGATGAGAAAAACACCAAGTAGAGAATCTAGTCCATTTTTGGTGATAGCATTGTCTAGTAGTAGGTTTCCGTGAAGCTTCCAAAACATCCCTCACAGATTGAGAAAACTGCAGAGGAGCTATGTTGAGAGGAATCAAGCTGTCAGGTGTAGAGACTGCAGGTTGGGATGAAGCAGAGACCCCTGATGCTGCGTAAGAAGAGAGGGAAAAACTGGAAGAAGGTAGGACTCCCTCCTGCTGAGTTGAAGTAGAAGGGAGTACCAGGGTTGTCTGGGCCACCGAGGAGCAACCAGAATCATGGTGGCGTGGTCGGACTTCAGCTTGACCAGCGTCTTTTGAATTAGAGGAAACGCATATAGAAAGAGATTCATCCAGTCCAGAAGAAAAGCATCTGCCTCGAGGCGATGAGCAGTGTAGATCCTGGAGCACAACTGAGGCAGTTTGTAGTTGTGGGGGGCTGCAAAGAGGTCTATCTGAGGCATTCTCCACTGAGAGAAGATGTGATGAAGGGGCATGGAATGGAGAGTCCATTCGTGAGGCTGTAGAAGACGACTCAAGTTGTCCGCTAAGGCATTGTCTGCCCCCTGAATGTAGACAGCTTTGAGGAAGGTGTTGTGGTGAATTGCCCAGTCCCAAACTTTCAGAGCTTCCTGACAGAGGGAGGCAGATCCAGTGCCTCCCTGCTTGTTGACAGAATACATGGCGACTTGATTGTCCGTGCGAATGAGGACTACATGGTCGTGAAGCAGATGCTGAAAAGCATTGAGAGCATTGAAAATCACCCTGAGTTCCAGGAGATTGATGTGACACTGATGATCCGTACTGGCCCAATAGCCTTTAGTATGGAGACCATCTAGATGAGCCTCCCAAGCGTAAGTTGAAGAATCGGTCGTGAGAACCTTCTGATGAGGGGGCGTGTGAAAAAGTAAGCCTCTGGATAGATTGGAAGAGAGCATCCACCAGCGAAGAGATTGTGTCAGTGCAGGCTTCTCTCGATCAAACACGAAAACAAAGGTACTCAATTTCCGGGGCACAGACTTCGCACGCATGGGAGATTTCATCCATCGGACGCTGCAGGACCAAGCGGAGACCGATGATGTAGAAGCTAAGTGGTTAACACTGAAATCAACCATACATGAAGCAACTAGCCGCTTCATAAAATCAGTAAATAAATGATAAAGAAACAATAAACCCCAATGGTTCACCGCGGAGATCTCGCACCTCATTAAGGAGAAGAAAAAAGCGTTTCTCTCCTACAAGCGCACGGAGAAAAGAGAGGCAAAGGTAGAATATAGGACCAGATCTACAGCGGTCAAAATGGCAGTTAGGGAGGCAAAACTTCGAGTGGAAGAAATTCTGGCAAAAAAAACATTAAAAAGGGGGACAAATCCTTCTTCAGGTATATTAGTGACAGAAAAAAAAACACAGGCAGGATAGTACGCCTTAGAAGACCGGACGGAAGTTATGTGGAAGCAGATTCCGATAAAGCCGAACTACTGAATGAATACTTCTGCTCAGTCTTCACCTGTGAGGCACCGGGACACGGTCCGCAGTTGAAGGCAACACAAAGCACAGAAGACCCGTTTCAGAATTTTGAGTTCACACCAGGTGAAGTTTACAGTGAACTGGCAAGACTCAAGGTGTACAAAGCCATGGGACCAGACAATTTGCACCCAAGAGTGCTCAGAGAATTGAGCGATGTCCTGGCGAAACCGTTGGCTGAGCTATTCAATCTCTCCCTAAGTAATGGGAAAGTTCCCCTGGACTGGAAATTAGCTAATGTCATTCCTCTGCATAAAAAGGGTTGCATGGCAGAGGCTGCGAATTATATACTGGTGAGTCTCACATCAATAGTGTGAAAACTCATGGAAACACTAATTAAAATCAAATTGGACATGATCTTGAATGAAGGGAATCTTCGGGATCCCAGTCAACATGGATTCACCAAGGGTAGGTCCTGCCAATCCAATCTCATCAGCTTCTTTGACTGGGTAACTAGAAAGTTGGACTTGGGAGAGTCTTTGGACGTCGTGTACCTGGACTTCAGTAAAGCTTTTGACAGTGTCCCACACCGCAGGCTGCTAAGCAAGATGGAATCGATGGGGTTAGGAGAGACACTAACTGCATGGGTCAATGATTGGCTGAGTGGCAGACTTCAGAGGGTGGTGGTTAATGGTACCCTCTCTAAAACATCGGAGGTGACCAGTGGAGTGCCGCAGGGCTCGGTCCTGGGTCCATTCCTTTTCAACATATTCATAGGGGATCTGACTCAAGGGCTTCAAGGTAAAATAACACTATTCGCCGATGACGCCAAACTATGTAATATAGTAAGTGAATGCAGTTTACAGAATTACATGGCGCAGGACCTGCTTACTTTGGAAAGTTGGTCCTCAACCTGGCAGCTGGGCTTCAATGCTAAGAATTGTAAGGTCATGCACCTCGGAAGCGGAAATCCATGCAGGACGTACTTCTTGAACGGAGAAACTTTAACTAGGACTTCAGCAGAACGAGATTTAGGAGTAATCATCAGTGCAGACATGAAAACTGCCAATCAAGTGGAGAAGGCTTCATCTAAGGCAAACTTTAGAATTGGCAATATAGGTAAGGTGGATATTCTGTCCAGCCCAAGAAATGCTATCAATAAGTATTCAAAAGTTGTCTGGATCACTATGCATTAAAGTGATTTATGTTGTATTCCAAAAGGACACCTCAGCCCCACCACTCCACCGCATGTAATGTTTTCTATATAGCGGGAAGCATGTTGTGGTGCTTCATCATTGGCTGTCACTTTTTGGTTATTCACTACTAGTTTCCTTATTTTTTATATATATATAGAAGTTTTCTTTTTAGTTTTTGTCTCAATAATTTAAGAAATAAATATTCCCTTAACACTCAACCTTCCAAGTGTCATAGTGTACGATTTAAAAGTAAATTGTACTTATCTCAGCCAACACCAGGGGAGTCTGACCCGACATGTTTCACACAACAGTGTTTTATCAAGGGTCTCCCTGTGAAATATAAAGCAGAGGCTGTCACATACATTTCCGTGCCGCCCCTCCCCCATCAAAATCTTATTGAAAAGCTATGTGCTCATATACATTTAGTTTTACACTCACCAAGGCTGCCGCTGTCATCCGACTCCGTATCTAAGTGAGCAAAGATGGCGGCGGCGTCCCTGACCTGGAGTTTAAATCCTCCCTCTCAAACTATAGTGAACGCCCCCTGTAGCTCATTGGTCCAGAACTAGAGTTACATCAGAGATCCCCATTCTAATTCGCTGTTCAAGCCATGAGGCTCAACTGTGTCAAGTGAGAAAATCAGTCTTTGTTCGTTCTCATTAAGTTTACTCTGATCGCATCCCCCATCCCACCCTGTCACTTTCTTAATGACACGCCATCTCAGATCTGCAATAGTATGTCCAACCCTCAGCCAATGATCTACTAAGGGGGCTTGCAGTGTCTTATTTGCTATACGAGATTTGTGTTCTGTCAACCTTACTTTAATTTTTCTACTAGTTCGCCCCACATATATGAGGTCGCACGGACAGAGGATGATATAGATCACCCCCTGGGTGTTGCAATCGGTGACATGTTTAGATTTTAAAGTTATTGGTCTACCCGGAACCCTCCAAAGGTCCCCCTGGATAGTGGAGGAGCACCACTGGCACCGTCCACATGCCCCATGGTGTCCACCCTCCCCCTCATCGGGCCGGACACCATACCTTTGAAAGTTGCACTTTTGACCTAACGTGCTGCCCCGGGTATAAGCTATCCTAGGGAAAAATTCCAGAGGTTTATGAGGTTGTACAATAAACCAATATTTTTTAAACATGTTCACCATCGCCTTGGTTGCTTTTGAAAAAGGCAGAACACATGTAAGTTGGTCTTCCTCGCTATTGGTCTGGGATGGTTCTTGCAGGAGTAATTCCCTCTGTGCATATTTCCCCCTAATGAAAGCCTATTTTATAGATCTTTCTGGATAGCCTCTCGCCCGGAGGCGGTCCGTTAGTTTTTTTGCTTGTGTTCTATATTCCCCCAAAGAGGAACAAACCCTACGTATACGTAAAAATTGCCCTATGGGTAAATTGAAACGTAGTTTAAACGGATGAAAACTATTATAATGCAGTATAGTATTGCGAGTGACAGGCTTCCTATATAGGGTAGTGCAGATGTTCCCTCCCTGTATTTGAACAGTAATATCTAGAAAATCTATCTCCATCTGGTGGCATGTCATGGTAATACAGGGGGTGGTGATGGGTGCCACTTTGGCCCCCTCTGCAGCTGCCCTATATATGGCTAGATTTGAAGAGTCCTGGGTATATACATCTCCATGGAATTCCCATATTCGATTTTGGGGTAGATTTCTGGACGATATTTTTTTCATTTGGGATAGCACAAAACAAGATCTAGATTCTTTTGTGGAGTTTTTGAATTCGGTGGATCCAAACATTAAATTTACCATGACATGCCACCAGATGGAGATAGATTTTCTAGATATTACTGTTCAAATACAGGGAGGGAACATCTGCACTACCCTATATAGGAAGCCTGTCACTCGCAATACTATACTGCATTATAATAGTTTTCATCCGTTTAAACTACGTTTCAATTTACCCATAGGGCAATTTTTACGTATACGTAGGGTTTGTTCCTCTTTGGGGGAATATAGAACACAAGCAAAAAAAACTAACGGACCGCCTCCGGGCGAGAGGCTATCCAGAAAGATCTATAAAACAGGCTTTCATTAGGGGGAAATATGCACAGAGGGAATTACTCCTGCAAGAACCATCCCAGACCAATAGCGAGGAAGACCAACTTACATGTGTTCTGCCTTTTTCAAAAGCAACCAAGGCGATGGTGAACATGTTTAAAAAATATTGGTTTATTGTACAACCTCATAAACCTCTGGAATTTTTCCCTAGGATAGCTTATACCCGGGGCAGCACGTTAGGTCAAAAGTGCAACTTCCTAAGGTATGGTGATCGGCCCGATGAGGGGGAGGGTGGACACTATGGGGCATGTGGACGGTGCCAGTGGTGCCCCTCCACTATCCAGGGGGACCTTTGGAGGGTTCCGGGTAGACCAATAACTTTAAAATCTAAACATGTCACCGATTGCAACACCCAGGGGGTGATCTATATCATCCTCTGTCCGTGCGACCTCATATATGTGGGGCGAACTAGTAGAAAAATTAAAGTAAGGTTGACAGAACACAAATCTCGTATAGCAAATAAGACACTGCAAGCCCCCTTAGTAGATCATTGGCTGAGGGTTGGACATACTATTGCAGATCTGAGATGGCGTGTCATTAAGAAAGTGACAGGGTGGGATGGGGGATGCGATCAGAGTAAACTTAATGAGAACGAACAAAGACTGATTTTCTCACTTGACACAGTTGAGCCTCATGGCTTGAACAGCGAATTAGAATGGGGTTCTCTGATGTAACTCTAGTTCTGGACCAATGAGCTACAGGGGGCGTTCACTATAGTTGTTTGAGAGGGAGGATTTAAACTCCAGGTCAGGGACGCCGCCGCCATCTTTGCTCACTTAGATACGGAGTCGGATGACAGCGGCAGCCTTGGTGAGTGTAAAACTAAATGTATATGAGCACATAGTTTTTCAATAAGATTTTGATGGGGGAGGGGCGGCACGGAAATGTATGTGACAGCCTCTGCTTTATATTTCACAGGGAGACCCTTGATAAAACACTGTTGTGTGAAACATGTCGGGTCAGACTCCCCTGGTGTTGGCTGAGATAAGTACAATTTACTTTTAAATCGTACACTATGACACTTGGAAGGTTGAGTGTTAAGGGAATATTTATTTCTTAAATTATTGAGACAAAAACTAAAAAGAAAACTTCTATATATATATAAAAAATAAGGAAACTAGTAGTGAATAACCAAAAAGTGACAGCCAATGATGAAGCACCACAACATGCTTCCCGCTATATAGAAAACATTACATGCGGTGGAGTGGTGGGGCTGAGGTGTTCATCTAAGGCAAGGCAGATATTGGGTTGTATCAATAGAAGTTTCGTCAGCCGAAAGCCTGAAGTCATGATGCCGTTGTACAGGGCCATGGTGAGACCTCATCTGGAGTACTGTGTGCAATTCTGGAGGCCACATTACAGTAAAGATGTGCGCAGAATTGAATCGGTTCAGCGGACGGCCACCAGGATGATCTCAGGGCTCAAGGGTCTCTCGTACAAAGAGAGACTGAACAAATTGCAGCTCTACACTCTCGAGGAATGTAGGGAGAGGGGAGACATGATCGAAACATTTAAGTACCTCACGGGACGTGTCGAAGTGGAAGATGATATTTTCTTTCTCAAGGGACCCTCGGCCACAAGAGGGCACCCGCTCAAACTCAGGGGTGGAAAATTTCATGACGACACCAGAAAGTATTTCTTCACAGAGTGGTTGATCATTGGAACAAGCTTCCAGTGCAGGTGATCGAGGCAGACAGCGTGCCAGACTTTAAGAATAAATGGGATACCCATGTGGGATCCCTATGAGGGTCAAGATAAGGAAATTGGGTCATTAGGGCATAGACAGGTGGAGGGTAAGCAGAGTGGGCAGACTTGATGGGCTGTAGCCCTTTTCTGCTGCCATCTTCTATGTTTCTATGGATGTGTCGAGTCAGAGGGTCGGAAACCTGCGTCCATTGAGATGCCAGGATCCACTGAAGAATTCTGATATGAAGTCTGGCAAAAGGAGTCACGTGCACTGTAGAGGCTATGTGACCCAGAAGAACTATCATGTGTCTCGCCGAGATGGACGGGCAAGAGGAGACCAAATGATACAGATGGAGAAGAGCTTCCAGACGTTATTGAGGAAGGAACGCTCTGAGTTGGACAGTATCCAGAACAGCTCCGATGAATGGAAGAGTCTGAGAAGGTTGGAGATGGGATTTCGAAAAGTTGATTTCGAACCCCAGACTCTGCAAGAACCAGATAGTTCGTTGGATCGCGAGGACGACTCCCTGAGACGTGGAATCTTTGATGAGCCAGTCGTCCAGGTAGGGAAATACCTGCAGACCATGGTTCCTGAGCGCAGCGGCCACCACCACCAGACACTTGGTGAAGACTCTGGGCAACGAGGCCAGGCCGAAAGCGAGCACTCTTTATTGAAAATGAAGATTTCCCACCCGAAATCTGAGGTATGGACGGGAGGCCGGATGGATGGGAATATGTGTATAGGCCTCCTTGAGATCCAGAGAGTATAACCAGTCGTTCTGCTCAAGGAGGGGATACAGGGATGCTAGGGTCAACATGCAAAACTTTTCTCTGACTAGAAATTTGTTGAGCACCCTGAGATCCAAAATAGGACGCAGATCGCCCGTCTTCTTTGGAACATGGAAGTACCGGAAGTAAAACCCTTGTTCTGTTGAGCCAAAGGAACGGGCTCGATAGCTCGAAGCTGAAGCAAAGCTTGAGCTTCCTGAAGAAGAAGGGCGGTCTGGGTCGAGTTGGAAGGATACTCTCTTGGAGGATGTTCCGGAGGAACTTGATGGAATTGAAGAGAGTATCCCTCCCTGTATCCCCTCCAGAGGTCGGTGGTAATAGTTGTCCATCGGTGGTAAAAATGATGGAGACGACCTCCGATAGGGGGAAAAACGGAAAAAGGCAGAACGACTGAGGTTATGCTTTGAGTGAGACAGTCAAAAAGGCTGAGGAGCCTTGGGTACAGCAGGTGGCTCAGGCTTCTGCTTCTTCTGAGGATGTTGCCTCTTGACAGACTGATGGGTGGCAGGAGCCTGTTTTGATGGAAAACGCCGTTGGTAAATCAGAGGCGGGCATGAAGGCTGAGGAGGAGCTGGCTTCGGCTTAGGACGGAGAATAGACGGAGAAAGGACTTCTCGTGGTCCGAAAGCTTCTTGGTGGCAGCCTTAATAGACTCATCAAAGAGGTCAGTGCCAACACAAGGGACATTAGCCAGCTGGTCCTGCAGATTTGGGTCCATGTCGATGGTACGGAGCCACGCCATACGTCGCATGGCCACCGAGCAAACTGTAGCCCGAGCAGACAGTTCAAAGCCATCATATGAGGACTGAAGAAGTTGCAGTCGAAGCTGGGACAATGATGCCAGGACTTCCTGGTACTCAAAGTGTGCCCGAGAATCCAAATAGGGCATGAACTTGTGAAGGATGGATAGGAAAAACTCAAAATAGGTGATGAAATGAAAATTGTACTTGAGAACTCTGGAGGTCATCATGAAGTTACATTACATTACATTACGGATTTCTATTCCGCCTATACCTTGCAGTTCAAGGCGGATTACAAAAGATTTGACTGGACATTTTCCAGTGAAGATACACTTATTATTATTTTTTTTTATTTAACAACAGAGGAGATATAGCTGGAAAGATTCCGAGGGGATTTACAAGTTGGATAGCAAATTGACAGTGCAGAACTGTGTGATATAAACAAATAGAATACATTTGGAGTAGGTAAGATTACAATACATTTCAGGGATCTGTTTACTTGGTAGGTGATTTGGGGAGGATTTTATAGGGGAGAATTATCTGGAGGTAGGTGAAGATGGGTTAAGATATTTGGATGAATTTTTTGAAAAGCAGGGTTTTGATTTTTTTTTCGGAATGTTTTGAGGTCGCCCGTTGTCATCAGCAGGTTAGAGATGGAATGGTTGAGTTTTGCGGCTTGTGTTGCCAGAAGGTTGTCAAACATTTTCTTGCACTGTGTGCCTTTGAGTGGGGGGAAGGCAAAAGGGTTCGGGGTTCTTCTGTGTCTTGAGGTGAAGATCTGGTTTAAGCGGTTGTTTAGGTAGGAGGGGGAAGAGCCATTTAACGCTTTGAATAATAGGCAGTAGAATTTGAATTGAATTTGTGCTTGTATGGGTAGCCAGTGAGAGTCTAAGAAGGCAGTTGTAATGTGGTCATATTTTCTCAGGGAGTAGATCAGTCTGAGGGCGGTGTTTTGTATGGTCTGAAGTTGTTTTATCATCATGGCAGGGCAAGATAGATAGAGGGAGTTGCAATAGTCCAGTAAACCTAAGACTAGGGATTGGGTAATTAGCCTGAATTGTGCTGGATTGAAAAATTTTCTGACTTTACGTAGATTTCTCATAGTTAGAAAAGCTTTCTGGGTTGTCTTGTTAATTTGGGATTGCATTGTGCAGCATCTGTATATCGTTATTCCTAGGAGTTTGAGTTCAGGTTGTATTGGGTATTTGGTATTTTTGATTTTCAGTTCTGTGATGGTGGAGTTTTGGCCTTTTCGAGCAAAAGGAATTCTGGTAGATGCGACGACCAAATCTGTCCATCGTCTTGCCCTCTCTGCCCGGGGGAACAGTGGCATAGACTTGAGAAGGGTGAGATCTTTTCAAAGAAGATTCGACCAGAAGTGATTGGTGAGACAATTGAGCATTGTCAAATCCCTTGTGATGGACAGTCCTGTATATGGAATCCAATTTTCCTGGAACAGCTGGAATGCAATAAGGAGTTTCCAGACAGCGGACAAAAGTTTGATCCAAAAGCTTGTGGAGAGGAAGCTTGAGGGATTCCGCAGGAGGTTGAGGGAGATGCATGGTCTCGAGATACTCCTTAGAAAATTTGGACCCAGTGTCCTGTTGAATATCCAAATCAGCTGCCATCTGATGTAGAAAAGAAGAAAAAGACAGCTGATCTGCCAAAGCCTGGCCTCGAGAGGAACTCGAGGACGTCGAGGCAGCTTGGTCCAATGAAGATGGAGATCTGGATGGAGAAAAAGGCCCCACCGGGTCCTCGAGATCCAGAAGTGGAAGGGTCGAAGTAGATGGTGGGAAATACTGAAAAAAAGGCTGCTTCCGATGAGGCGAGGCATGCCTGGATGAATGCTTCGAAGAATGCCTCGATCGATGATGCAACTGTGCCTCGAAGCAGGCCTCGATACTTGAGGAAAGTGTGTTCTCTTGTCGAAGCCCCCAGAGAATGGATGGGGCTGGAGGCTGTGGAACGAAGCAGCAGTGGTTGGGTGGAAGAACCTCGAGGCACTCGCAAAGACTATGCTCCTTGCATCGAGTGGACAGGTTCCAACGGAGGCATGGGCAAAGACTCTACTCCTTGTAATGCATGCATTGATGCCAGATCAGACACTCGCAGAGATTCTGCTCCCTGTAGAGAGTGTGCATACGACTGAGGCACAGGAGGCAGCTCGACCTCGCGGGAGACCTCCACATGCCCAGGCTGGATTTGAGAGAGAAGCTTCGGCCCCATTGTGGTAAAGAGCTGAATGAATTGCTTCTCCAATAAGGTCTGGAACGAAGCCGGCAAGGATGGATCCTCGTCTCCAACGGGACCACCTGCATGGGCTTCGATCTCCCTCGAGGCAGTGTGAGAGTGCTTGGACTTAGAAGCCGTGGGCACTTTAAGCACCACCGGGGAAATGGGCTGCTGTGCTACCTGACCTGAAAAGACAGAGGAAGGCACCGCAGCTGGTGTCGAAGACAGAGCCGGTACAAACGAGGCAGGTTTGATGAGGCTCGGAGCAGAAGATGTGGAAGCCTGGAGAGCCTTGGATGAGGTCGATGGTGAAGCACTCTTCGATGACGAAAGCTCCATCAAAGACTCCATGCTGAAAAGCTGCTCCCACAAGATGCAACGACGCTTGAAAGCACAGGCAGTAAGTGTTGAGCAAGGCCGGCACAATTTCGGGAGATGTTGAGGCCCAAGACACCGAAGACAGCGTCGATGAGGGTCCGTCAGAGAAATCGCGCGCTGGCACTTGGAACACTTCTTAAAACCGGTCGCAGGCCGGAACATAGGTCGAAAAAGCTCCGCCGCAAGATCGAAGCCACAGGGCTGCAGCCACATGGCCTGCCCGGTCAAACGGACGGAATAATTTTTTTTTTTTTTTTAAACAAGAAAAGAATGACAAAAATCAGCGATTATGAGAAAAATAACCCAAAACCGCGGACTTAAAGAAGGCACAAGTGAAGTACTTCACGCAGAGAGTCGAAGATGGACTTCTCGGCTCCGCGGAAAAGTAGGAGACGCCCTTGCACTGGGCAGGAAGGCACTCGCGCATGCGCTGTGCGGGCGACTCGAAACATCGAGTTTCTTCAAGCAAGACTGCTTGTGAGGCGTCCGCATCGGGGCTCCGTTGGATCACATTACCCATTAGTGAGAATACCTGCCTGCTTGTCTTGGGATAAATAATGTACCCAGTAGATCACTAGATTAATTTCTTACATCTATCTTCCAGGGACAAGTGATGCCTTTCCTAAATTTACTTGGCTAATAATTTGTTATGGGCTTTTCTTCCAGAAACTTGTCCAAACCTCTCTTAAACCATACGTCTGATAAAAGGGATGGAAAACCTTTCATACGCTGAGAGATTGGAGAAACTGGGTTTCTTTTCCCTGGAGAAGAGGAGACTTAGAGGGGATATGATAGAGACTTATAAGATCATGAAAGGCATAGAGAGAGTAGAGAGGGACAGATTCTTCAAACTTTCTAAAAATAAAAGAACAAGAGGGCACTCGGAAAAGTTGAAAGGGGACAGATTCAAAACGAATGCTAGGAAGTTCTTCTTTACCCAACGAGTGGTGGACTACTGGAATGTGCTTCCAGAGGGCGTAATAGGGCAGAGTACAGTACTGGGGTTTAAGAAAGGATTGGACAATTTCCTGCTGGAAAAGGGGATAGAAGGGTATAAATAGAGGATTACTGCACAGGTCCTGGACCTGTTGTGCCGCCGCGTGAGCGGACTGCTGGGCATGATGGACCTCAGGTCTGACCCAGGAGAGGCATTGCTTATGTTCTTATGTTCTTATACAATATTTATCACCTTCATCATGTCCTCTAGCAACAAATTACAATGCTTGCATGCTGCATCTGAAAGAAAAATCCATAATTTGTTCTCAGTCTGTTAGTTCAGTATTTCTCAACATGCGGTACATGTACCCGTGGGGGTACGCGAGCCCCTTCTTGGGGTATGTGACACTGGTCACCACCGAGGATATTGACTACCTGCCTATCAAAGCCACTGCCGGGGATCCCTCCTTCCCGCCTGCCAAAGCCACCGCTGAAGCCGGGAGGGGAGGGGGAGGAAGGATTGCGTTGGGACATGGGAGGGGCATAATTTTGGGACAAAGGCTAGAAGGCAGAGAGCAGAAGGGAGAGGGGGCACAAACTCAACACAGAAGGAAGGAAAGGGGCATGAACATTTGATACAGAAGGGAGGGAGGAAAGGGGCACTAACTTGGGACATAGGAGGTAAAGAATAGAAAGGGAGAATTGTTGGGCATGAGTGTGCGAGTAGGAGGGAAAGATATGGTGCACATGGGGAAAGGTAGAAAGAGAGAAAATTGGGCAAAGAGAGAGAGAGGAGTGAAATAGAGATGAATGGGGAACAGAAGGATGAGGGAGAAATATTGGATATGGTGGTGGAGAGGGAACTAAGGGACAGATTGAAGGGGATGCAAGGGGGAGGAATGTTGGACCTAGTGATGGAGAGATGTGGCTTTGTGCTGGAGATGGGTGATAGGATAAATGGCCATGGGGCTAGCGGGCAGTGGTGAAAAATGCTGCATATGATCCAGAAGATGAGAGAGGGAGAAATGTTGGACGTGGCAGTAGAGGGGATGGGAGAGATGCCTGGATCTCTCAAGATAGATGGAGAGTGAGAGAGGAAGACATGTTGCCAATAGGGGTGGAGGAGAGAGGAAGAAAAGTTGGACTCATGGAGGGACAGAGAGAGATGTTGGCTGGGGAAGGGAATGAGGTCCAGAGGAGAGGAAGCATGCAGGAGGCAGAAAGAAGGAAATATTGGATGCAGTCAGAAGGAAATGCAACCAGAGACTCATGAAATCACCAGACAACAAAGGTAAGAAAAAGGATATTATTTTCAATTTAGTGATCAAAATGTGTTAGTTTTGAGCATTTATATCTGATATCTATATTTTGCACTTTTTCTATATTGCATATTTTAAAGTCATCTGCCTTGCCCTCTTTGAACCTCCCCCCTATAAATAATAATTAACATTTTCTCTGTGTACAGTGGGGCTCATAATAAAAAAAAACAACAAAAAAACACGTCTTAAAAGTGGCCTAAATGACCCAACTGGCCCATGTGCCTAAGGCCACGCCCACAGGAGGGGCCTAAGACAACTGGGACAATTCCGGTTGGCCCAGGCGCCTCAAGCCCCACCTGTGGGCGGGGTTTGAGCTGCCTGGGCCAATCAGGCCCTAAGGCCAGCCATTCCCGAGATGGCTGGCCTGTCAGACGGACGAGCTTGGCACCTGTCCGTCCAACCAACAAGTTTTAAGGTACGGGGAAGGTGGGTGGGGGTCGTGGGGTTGCGGGTTGGCGGGGGGGTTGATCGGGGATTCGGGGGGAACGGTTGTGGGGGGGTTTGCTTGGGCTCCCTCTTGCCCCGATGTCAACGGGGGGATCGCGGTTCGACGGGGCAAGAGGGCTTGGGCTCCCTCTTACCCCAATGTCATCGGGGGGTCACAGTTCAACGGGGCAAGAGGGCTTGGGCTCCCTCTTACCCCAATGTCATCGGGGGGGTTGCGGTTCGACGGGGTAAGAGAGCTTGTGCTCTCTCTTGCCCCGATGTCATCGGGGGGGTCGCTGTTCAACGGGACAAGAGGGCTTGGGCTCCCTCTTGCCCCGATGTTGTCAAAGGGGGTTCGCAGTTCAACAGGGTAGGAGGGCTTGGGCTCCAGTGTAGGCCGCCTGCCTTGGGCAAAATTTTTCTAGAAACATGCATCCCAATTGGCTGCCTACAATCAGGATGCCCATTTATAGAATCATTAAATGTAAGAATTTATCTCACATTCATGCCATACTTCATTCATCCAGAGTTAGATTATCTTACTGGTCCTCAGCAGGCCACCAGGCACTCAAACTTTTTTCATAGTGCTGGGCTTTACGCTCCCACTCGGATCATCGGATCCAGCTTTATAAATTCTTTAAATGTTTATAATTTAATATACTTTAATATTAATATTAGTCTTGAATAAATATATACTAAAAGTACTTAGCTGTGCAAGAGACACTTTTCTATGGGGGTAGAATCAGCAACATGCTTCGCCCGTATGTTTCAAAGGGCTTTCTCAAGGCTACCACTCCCTAAAAAAGATAGAAAGTGAACTAAATCTCTGTAAACTATCGCTAAATTTTAGTGCATATTTTATAATCACAAACATTCAATAGTCCTTAGATAATTTAAAAGCCTTTTCATCACCCCTGCTTACCTACCTACTTACACCATTCAAACCGACCATTGCGTCTATGAAGGAATGGCGCCACTATTCTTTTTTTTAAGTTCAATAAGTTTTTATTAAGGTTTTACAAAAGAACAGAAAATAATACAGATGAGCAACAGCCAAACATTGCATCGGTACATATGTTGATACATAACAAATCCATAAAACAATGCCCCTAAACAGGGGATCAATAATATGAGGGATTAGTATTTCCAGGAAGAGGGAAAAAGCAAAAGGGAAATATAAACAAGTCAGGATAACTTATACTTAAACTATGATGTAGTGTCTGTAACCAATCTGATGAGAAACACATACCACTATAATGCACCAAGAACATTGAGATAAGGAGATATAAAGGAATAATGAGTGTCAAAGATTAATATCAAGTACAGTCAAAGGGCGTATTGATATAATTTTATCATGAATTACATGGGTTAAGTTGGAGAACTAAATGGTGAATCAGCATATTGTAATAAAGGACCCCAAAGTCTTCTAAACTTATGCAACAGACCTAATCTTTCCGCAGCTATTTTCTCATATTTAACTGTCAAACAAGTGGTATTCCACCAGGTGTCATAGCACACTCGTCACTATTCTTAATCAATGAATTTAAACGCTCCACACCCCCGTCGTCAACGTCCCATACGTATTCCAGATGTCAACGTCTGACGTCAGAGCGCACATCACTTGGCAATTATATTCTTCATTATTTTATGAATGATACTGTGTAGAACACGCCCCCAAGACAAACCTCCTATAGCAGGGATGCCCATTCAAGTTCGTTATTTAACCCATTAGGGATAACAGTGTTCAAACGGTAAATCCACCGCTGTTCTAACAGATTTAATCTCCCCTCCCAATCTCCCTCAGGCTTAACCTCATCCATACAATCAATCACTCTCCACTTAATTTGTTCTATTCTATGACCCTTTTCTATCCAATGTTGGACTATTGGGGCTTGCAAAGCATTAGTTATAATGCGTGATTTATGTTCATTTAGGCGTATATTAATCACCCGCTTCGTCCATCCCACATATACCAAATTACATGGGCAGACTATTATGTAAATAACTTTTGATGTTTTAGAAGTGGTATTAATCCTTGCTCTAACTATATATCCCGATTGGGGATCAGTCCATTGTAGACACTGATGACATTTTACATGACCTTTCAATTCACCCTCCTTATCAACCCTCCTATCATGTTTCCTCAATGCCTGCCCAATGGTCTTACCCCTACGATATGAAAACATGGGGAGATCTTGAAAACATTCATGAAGCTTAAGTATGGGCCAGTATTGCTTTATCAGGGAGATAAGCATCCTTGAAGCTTTTGAGTATGGTAAAACACAAATTAATCAACTCTCTTCTGATACTTTAGGCCTATCAATTAATAATAGTTCTCTCTGGGCATAGCGTGCCCATAAATAGGCTTGCCTAGTAGAGCTTTTTTGGATATCCTCTCTCCAAAAACCGTTCTTTCAAATCCTTAGCTATTTTTTTATATTCTTCTAGGGTGGAACAAGCCCAGAAGAATAAATTACCTCCATCTCAAATTTACCCATATATAATGTTGGTAACGAGGGGGCCAAAGTGGCCCCCATGGCCACCCCTTGTTCCTGTTTGTAATAGGTCTCATTATATTAAAAAAAAAACTTTCTTTAATAACCCACTCCGCCAGCTGTACCAAAAACAGAGTAGAAAAGCGTCTCTTGCACAGCTAAGTACTTTTAGTACATATTTATTCAAGACTAATATTAAAGTATATTAAATTATAAACATTAAAAGCATTTAAAGAATTTATAAAGCTGGATCCAATGACGAGTGGGAGCGTAAAGCCCGGCACTATGAAAGAAGTTTGAGTGCCTGGTGGCCCGCTGAGGACCAGTAAGATAATCTGTAACTCTGGATGAATGAAGTACGGCATGAATGTGAGATAAATTTTTACATTTGATGATATTAGATATTGGAGTGTTCTTCATCTAAGAAAATTTAAATAGTGCCAACGGTTTACATTTATAGAATCAGCCACAAAGGCCCCTTTTACAAAGCTGCAGTAGCGATGCTGCTGGAGTAAATGCTATAAACTCACTATCCCCAAAACACACTGCCAATGGAACTTGCAAAAAGATATCAACAATGAGGCAGCAAAAGTCACTAGGTTCCGAGAGAGGAAACTCAAAGGTGAAAACCACTGGGAGTCTAAACCCAACTTAAAGACATCTACTAATAAATAATTAATAATAGTGATGGGGTACCCTCAGTGTGTAGGATCAGCGATGGGAGAATTTCTCCAGCACTTACTCCACAAGGTAGAGGCAACCATACCCCCACCTACACACCATCATCGGGCACCACATGTGTGCCTTAAATAAAAAATAAATGCGGTGCCCGATGATGGTGTGCAGGTGGGGGTATGATTGCCTCTACCTTGTGGAGTAAGCGCTGGAGAAATTCTCCCATCGCTTATCCTATACACTGAGGGTACCCCATCACTATTATTAATTATTTATTAGTAGATGTCTTTAAGTTGTGTTTACATTCCCAGTGGTTTTTGCCTTTGAGTTTCCTCTCTCGGAACCTAGTGACTTTTGCTGCCTCATTGTTGATATCTTGCTGCAGTAAATGCACCAAAGCCCATAGGAACTGAACAGGCTTCAGTGCATCGCTTCTGTGGCTTTGTAAAAGGGGCCCCAAGTCCACTTGGGGAACATTTGCACATGCTACTTCCTGTTAGCTTCCTTCTCATACATATTTTAAGAACAGCCATACCAAAATATTAAGTGGATGCAATGGTAACAAAAAAAATCATTTTTTCTAAACTATGATTAGAAAAGATTAATGTCCTTAAAAATTTCTTCCACCAGAAATAGTAAAGCTCATATTAGAGTAACAGAAATAAATTATTCATTTTATGATTCTTTATATATGTTCTTACATTCCAGATACTGTCTCTAAATTAATCATTTCTGGCTTTGATATGTGTTTTATTTAAATTTTTTGTATAATCAAAGTTAGTGGGTATTGTATTATTGTAGTGTAGTGTTTAATAATTTTTTAAAAATAAAAGACGGTAGCATAGGAAACACTGTTCACCCTAAACTGAGCAGGAGTCCTCCAATTGCAGTACAGTACTCCCCTGAAATTCACGGGGGTTCTGTTCCAGGAACCCCTGCAAATTTTGAAAAACCACAAATGCGGTTTTTCATCTGTCAAAAGGCAGGGGAGGCAGGAGAGGGCAGTTGGAGCACCGGTGGGTGAAGAAAATCACTCGCGGTCTGCTCCGACCGCCTCTTCCTGTAGTAAAGTCGGGCTACACCAATCAGGACCTGCTTTGACACGCAACTCCTGTTTGGTGTAACCCGACTTTACTACAGGAAGAGGCGGTTGGAGCAGACCGCAAATGAGCGAGGGAACACCGTACTACCAGTGGGGGGTGGTACTTCAATATTGTGTTTTCAATCACAAGGGACAGGCAGGATCCCTAGAATCTTGCCTGTCCTTCACTATTAAAAATTTGATAGTGAAACATCACCAGTTCTTTAGGTGGAGAACATCTATTCGGCTTAAAGGGAACATAGGTAGGAGGAAAAAAAACCCACACAGTCACACTTTTCTCCACAGCATTATTTTATTTTTTAAAGTTGGTTGAATCGAGGAACTAGGAGTAAAACAAAGGAATGTCCATAAGTTAACAGTTAATTTCATTTTTGAATTACATTTCTCAGCTACATCCAGCACCATTATTTTACAAATTGCAGACATTTATTTATATTATTTTCAGAAGTTAAAAAAAATACCTTACCATTACAAAACCATTGAACACTCTTAAGCACCAGCATTATACCAAATGCAGTACCTGTAACTGTTAAAAATATTTTTCTACTTGTGACATACTATAATTGAAAGAAAACTAGATCAATTCAAAACTGCTTATGAATCCTGTTTATTTTGATCACGTTGAGTCAGCTGTTTGTAAATCAGTTGTTAGAAAATTTATCATGTAAAATAGTAGTGTTATTAGTAAAATGATACCTTTGGCCAAAGCAAATTTTTAACTGAACTGTAATAGTTTTGAACAGTCAAATCAATCTAAGGCAGTGGTCTCAAACTCAAACCCTTTTTAGGGACATATTTGGATTTGTAGGTACTTGGAGGGCCTCAGAAAAAAAAGTTAATGTCTTATTAAAGAAATGACAAGTTTGCATGAGGTAAAACTCTTTATAGTTTATAAATCTTTCCTTTTAGCTAAGTCTTCCAGTTTCAAGTTTTATTTTAATTTGATGAGTCACTTAATTTAATTTTTACTAAGCGAGTTACAACATAGAAAAAAAAATAACATTTATTTTAACATAATGTTTAAAAATTTTAAAGCAATAGTTAAGACCAACAGACATACAGACCAACTAGGTAAAAAAAAAGGGCAGAACTACAATTCAATATTTTTAGGGTACAGAAGAGAACCATAAATGTCTTAATAATAATATTGTAATTTATAGCTAATGAGACATATGATCAAGAAACTGTTTTATTTTACCTTTGTGATTATGATTAGAGGGCCTCAGAATAATACCTGGCGGGCCGCATGTGGGTCCCTGGACCGTGAGTTTGAGACCACTGATCTAAGGGGTCCCTTTACAAAGCTGTTGTATGCACTAACATGTGCTTACCACAGCAAAAAAAAAAAAAAACTTTGCTGCGGGACACATTCAAATATCTCACGATAATTTGGGATCTGAATGCACTACCCATGTGTTCAAAAGTAAAATTTATTTTTTAGTGCTGTGATGGATCTGGGGCAGAGTGGGCATGTTCTGCATTACCGTAATTGGTTAGCAAAGCTACAGTGCTGCATGCTAACCAATCAGTGTGAGCTTAGCGCATAAGCTCTTACTACAAATCTAATGGATGGTGGTAGAATTCACACACTAATGGGAAAATTTGTATGTGTTCATTATTAAGAAAATTAGAAAAATCAGCCATTTTATCCCAGTGGTAAAAATGGTCTTAGCAAATGAGAATGAACCCCAAAGGACATACTAAGGCCAATTTTTATCACTGTTTGGTAAAAGGGTCCCTAAAAGTGCTATCAAAATCCACCTGATTTGAACCACTGTCTGATCACCAGGAAGCAATTTTTATGACTCTAAATCACTCTATCAAATAAAATCATTGGTACTTACAGCTCTGTAACTTTCACTTTTTGGCTACTCTGTGGGATTTTATAAAAAGTGTACCTTCTCCTTTACTGCAGGTTACAAATGTTTTCAGAATCCTACTGGGCTCTTCCTTGTTACATTCAATAAACCATTACCAGCAATCGGTAACAAATTTCAGAATGAGTCAGAAGACCAAATAATCAATCCTCCTCACCAAAATAAGTGAAGAAGTGATTTTAATAGTACTTTTAGGTGAGCAATGCAATCTATAAATCAGAGATCATATATATCTGTGTGCCAAAAAGGCCTGTTTCCATGCTTCAATCACTAGGATAAATTAAGGTGGCCACTAAAGCATCTTGATATGTGAACAGTGGCATTTACTGTACATATCTAGATCACATAAATATTCATTCAAATAGCAATTTTACAAAGCTGCAGTTTGGATGTGCTTATTCACCAAACCTCCTTAGACTGCAGAGATTTAAAAGGTGGGAATGGTGGGGGCAAAGGTATAGATCTGGATGTGTTCCATAGATGTGAATGTCTCATTTTGCAATATCAAAGTAAGCTTTTGGACCTGCCCAAGATATGCTCAAGTACCAACTACCCAGGTAAAAGGTGGAGTCTCAAGCAAGTGGCAGATGCAACAATAAAGGGCTCCATTCCCTGGCCTTTCTCCTTACAGCATTCACCATATAGCCTCTCCCCCACCTAGATCTCCCCTCACAACACCTTAACATATCCCTCCATGAACTCTTCCCCACCTCAGTTCTTACCAATCAAGGGCCCTCCCAAGTAGCTGGTGAAGCAGCAGTGATTTAGCCATTCCTGTCCCATCAAATGTCCAAGATAAAAATATTACCTCTGACCCCTTGTGGCAGTCTTGTAGCACTGCTAGGGGGTCAGCGGTACCATTTCAGTCCTAGGCACCCAACGGAACAGGATCAACCGAGGATCATTCCTACCCCTGCAAAACACAGGTAGAGCCTTCGGTAACTGCTAGAAGAGTTTGGAGGTAGGGGGATGTGGAAGTGGAATGGTATAAGAGGTGCTGTAGAGGAAGGCTGGAGGGGGATGGGTGTGAGGGTATGGTAGATATCAAGATGAGAGTCTAGAGGTGGTGGGAACTTGAATCCCCATCAACCCCTTTACAAAGTATCAAGCTTGAACTAGGGTTTGCTTTCTGAATTGCTGCAAGCAAGATCAATGATATTTCTGGCTGTAGCAACAAAAAGATGTGAGTTGGGGATGCTTTGTTTATTCAGCATCTCCATTTCTAAAATCACTGTTCAAGCTAAGCATGCTAGCAAATAGATGTGTGTTCTTGCACATCCTTCTATGTATGTTGGTTCTATGTTTGGCAGAGCCTTTTATAAAATACATGAAAAATTGAGTATGTCCTGACCTGAACATCTAAATTCCCCTCTACACAATCTATCTGAAACGAACCTTTAAATGTCATAGACATGCTCACACTTGTTTGTATTGCAGCATTAAAAAAACCATTAATATTCTGTTTTTTTCCATTCTGATGCCATGATTAGTTTTCAGGCTCTAATGTATTAGCACAGGAATGCATGAAGCTCAAATTGTTACTGCAACAAGTTAGAATACCAACTACAAGAACTCTAACTACATTTCTCATTTAATTTTATAGATATCTCTTTACTGTATTTTTTAAGAGAGTTTGCATACTGAACCATTAGGAAAGTCTATAGTTCCTAGAGGTAACCACATTTATATTGGTAGAGAAGAATGTTTCTTTTAGGAAAACTTACATTTGCCTTGTACTTTGCCTTTGTCATGGCAAAAAGAGAAGATTGTTAGAAACAATTTCTATTTTGCAGGTCTAAGGCCTGGGGAAAAGTATATATAACTTTTAATTTGTAATTCAACCCTCTTTTATGTGAACAGTGAATTTAAAAAGGCAATCCTATTGACCTGAAGTGGTCCAGAGGAAGGCAACAAAAATGATATCGGGATTGTGCAGAGAGATGTATGAGAAGAGATTTGAATAACATAATTTAAATACTTGAATGGTATTAATCAACAAACAAATCTTTTCTAGAGACTGAAAAGTGGAAAAACTAGAGGACATAATATGAGATTGCAGGGTAGTAGACTTAGGAGTATGGAAATACTTTTTCACAGAAAGGGTGATGTAGACAAAAAGAGTGATGGGGTTCAAAAATGTGTGGGACAGACACAAAGGATCCCTAAATAGAAAGAGGATAGAATGGAAACAAAACTTGACAGATCAATAGTTGCAACTTTGTTTATGATGCACAGGAGTGGGGAAGTGAAGCGAATGCCAGAAGGACTTCTATAGTCTATGTCCCGTATATGGCAAGACAAATCAGAATGGGTTGGACTAAGTTTTGATGGCACCCCAGGCCTGTGCCAGGGAAGTAGGGCCTGTGTAGAGCATACATATTTATGGTCTGAGCTCTGAAAATGGCAAGGATGGATCAGGAGCACATACATACATCTGAGTACAGGTCTTGCATATCTCATGAGGGGAAAACATCTTTTAATGAAACTTAGCAAGCAAAATGTAATATAGTAGATCATTGGTTCAACATTGCCTTGATAATGACAGTTGGGCAGACTGAATGGACCACGCAGGTCTTTATCTGCTGTCATTTACTATGTTACTATTGATGTTTACGGATAGTTACCAAATACCCACGCATTTTACAGACTCTATAAATATGTAAATGGGAAGATTACATTTTTACCTTGATCATCTTTCCAGTAGAAAGACATACCAGTCTTGACCAGTGGGGTATTCGCCTCTAATCAAGAGTTGTGTAGAAAGCATTATCTATATATTTTCAGCTCTACCTCCTCTATCACTGGGCTGCATCTCCTTAGTTTGTATCAAAGCAGTTAACCACCATTATATATAAGAATAAAGAATAATAATAATAATTATAAGAGCAGAAATAAAAAGCAGTACGGGGACCTCCCCGACAAAGTCAATTCTGTTCTGAACTACAACGATTACAATTAAACAATGTCAAAAGGAACACTGCCTAAAATGAGATGGAAATGAACAAGCTACTTACCTGAATGCAACCAACACCTATGAAGTTCTCCCAACCTCTCATTTGCCTCTTTGCAATAGGGAGATATCTCATTACACTTTGGATCTGTCTGACAGAAGAAAACCAAACATGTGGAAACACATACATGTCTGAGACAGCAAGCAGGTTAAACAAAATCTGTCAGGGCGGGCCATCAAGACTCGTATGCCTTTCTACTAGAAAGAAGGTTATTGAGGTAAGAACCTAATTTTCCCTTCTAGTGCAAAAAGGCAGTGGGTCGTACCAAAGCAATCCCTCAATCCTAGGGTGGCGCAGATGAGCCTACTGCTAGCACTGCGGACCTAAAAGCATTGTCCATTTGTGCTGCCACATCCTCTCTTGTAAATTTTTATGAAAGTATGGAGGGTGACCCATTGAGCTGCCCTACAAATCTCCTTGGCTGATACTGCCTGGGACTCTGCCCATGAAGAAGCCACATTCCTGGTAGAATGTGTTTTCAAAGAGATCACCAGTTCCTTACCACACCTGATATATGCTGTAGAAATAGCCATGTGAATCCATGTTGAAATAGAAGCCTTAGAATCTGGCTTCCCCAGGCAGCTAGGGCTTGTTAGTACAAAAATATGATCTGAGAGGTGAAAATCATTAGTAACCTCCAGGTACAGAGAAGAATTCTCCTAACCTCCAGCAACATCAAAACCTTTTTCTTCGAGTCCATGTAATGAAATGCAGGCAGCCGGATTTCCTAATTTATGTGGAAAGCCAAAACCACTTTTGGCAGAAAAGAAAGTACCGTGTGCAGTGAGACCTCAGTCTCCATAAATATGAGGAACGACTCTCTGCATGACAGTGCTTGCACCTCCAAGACCCTTCTCACTGAAGTGATAGCTATTAGGAAAACCATCTTAGTAGTCATATTCATCAGCAACACCTCATGTAAGGGCTCATACAAGGTCTTAATGAGGGCATGCAAGACAATGTTAAGATTCTACATCGGAAATAGCTGTCACACAGGAGGATGCAGCTGGATAAGAAGCTCTAGAAACTTTCTCCGATCAAGCTCTGAATCACCTGCACTAGAGTCTATCCTGAAGAAATGCTAGAACTACTGATTATCGGAGCTTAAAAGGTTCCACCTTCTACTGAGCAAAAAAGCGCTGAAAAGTCTTCCAATTGTTAGCATAGACTGAAACAGTCACTGGTTTCTTAGATCTTAGGAAGGTAGCTATGACCTTTGAGCTTCTGCACTAAGGCCGGGTGCTCAAAAGCTATGCCATAAACGCAAAGTATTCCATTGCAACTTGACCCTGTGAGAGAAGAGTTGGATGAAGAGGAGGTTTGAGACCCTTGTCCATCGGTATATGAACCGGATCCACATACCATGATCGATGAAGCCAATCTGGGGCAACCAGGATTACCACTCCTGGGTGGGTCGCTATTCTTTGAATTACCTGGTCTAACATGGGCAATGGAGAAAACACGTACCAGAGCCCTTTCTCTGGCTATGGTTGTACTTGACCATTCATGCCGGTGCTTCCAGGCTCGAGTCTTTGGCTAAATATATGAAAGACCATTTTGTTCGCAGCCGATGCCATAATATCTAATGTTGGATGCCCTCATTGACACACAATACAGTCAAAGGCCTTCTGGGTCCCGGGTCTGTGGCTAAGATAGTCAGCCTGCACATTGTCCATTCCTGCTACACATGCTGCTGATAGAGCTTGTAGGTCAACTTCTACCCAAACGAACAACAGTTGGGCGGTGGCTGTGGCACTGTCTGAGAAAATCCTGACTACATTGCCTTTCAGGGTGTTGATAAGATGCTGCGATATCTTATCATCAGCCCATAATACAGACTTCATGACAGTGACAGTTACAATAAGATAGGTTTATTAGTAATAAGCAAAAGGCAACTCACATGAAATAGCAAAGTACAGCATATTGGCTACAAAGGATCGCATACATACGAAATAACAATCTGATGTTCTTTTGGGTCTGACTCCTCTCGCTTCTCTCCTCCTACTCCTCTTATGCCATCCAGCATGCCCCTTATATACATTATTTCAGTAGCCTAGGGTACCTCCTAGTTACTCACTTCTCATTGGTTTGTCATTTTTATTGGCTGAATGGTCTATACACTTATCATAGAGCTATACTGAAGCGTGATGTCATCTGGTACCAAAACTGGCCTTTCTATATTTCCCTGACAAATGCATTCCCAGTACTAAGGCTAATAACTCCAGAAAGCAAGCCCCCAACCTTCCTGAGTTACACTGTCCTTCGCTAGTACTTCTTAGGAGGACCTCTTATCATGTACTGTACTGAAAAGTCCCCAAACAGTGATGTCATAGTCAGGAGATCTGACTGCTGGTTTCTGGAGCAAAGGCGAATCTGTCTTTTTGACAGAGAGGAAAATGACTGCTTAGAAGCCTGAATTCATATGCACAATGTCTCTCTTAGAAATATAACTATTTGGGGTTCTCAGGGGTCTTTGCCTACAATATATGCAGGTCTTATGCTTGCATCTTCTTCCGCCAACATTTGCATGCAGGTCTTACTCCCGATTCTTCTCTGATTCGTCCTCAGTGTTCAACATCTGCAGCACTAGACGATTGACTCACAGCTCCAATTGGTTGATAAACCGTTGCCTCTGGATTAACGACTCTCCCCAGCTGAATAGACTAGCATCTGTCATCAGAATCACTCAAGAGGCTTTGTGGAATGGCAAGCCTTTTGATGATGACTGGCTGGAGCCAACGCAAACTTTGAGGTGCTTCTACTGTCCAGGTCAGTGGCATCTGGAGAGAATCCTTTTGTGATGACCAGCATCCTGAATAGTGCATCCTGAAAGGGCGCAGATGCGCTTATGCCCAAGGCACCACCTCTGTGGTCAATACCATTGACCACAGCACCTGTAGATAATGCCAAGCCATAGGGGCTGGCATTGCCAAGATATCTGAAATCTGGCATCATAGTTTCAGTTTGTATGGCTCTGGAAGGAAAACACGGTCTTCTGTCATATTGAAGCAGATCCCCAGGTACTCTAGGGATTGTGTTGACTCCAGGTGGCTCTTCCGGAAATTAATGATCCACTCCAGGTCCTGCAGCAGATGGACAACTTCTGCCACTGCTCTCTTATCAAACTTAGATGGTGCTCTGATCATCCAATTATCCAAGTATGGATGCACCTAGATCTCTGTCCAGTTCCCAAACCGAATGGGAGCACTGGTCCAGGGCTGCCACAGACTCCTGACTGGAGGCTCTAGCCTGAGACCCTGAATCTGCTAAAACTGAAGATTCACTTTGAGGACCCCCAGTTATCCCAGTCCTCCTTTGACTGGACCTCTGGTTCCTGCAGATGAACCTTTATAAGGGTTACTGCAAGTTCCACTGCTGGCTTTCTAGTCTCCTCAGTGTTTTCTCCTTCCTGCAGTTCCCTCCTCCAATCTCCCAGAGCTCAACTCCGGGCTCCGAGCTTCTGCTGGACAGTGTGGCACACTCACCATTGGAGGTGACAAGATATCTTGTTCCAGGGAGACAAGCACTCCCATGCTTAACTCCACCGCAGAATCCAGCCTCTAAACATCAGGCCAAGGGTTAGCGGCTATCTGTCGCTCCAAAATCTGAGGCAAAGTCGGCTGTATCAGGGAAGACGAGAGAGCCGGCAACATCATGGCTCTCACCGTTCCCTTTCTCTTAAGAGTGTGACATTCTGGAAAACTCAAAGAAATCTAACAGTTTCAGTGCAAAAAAACAGGTAAGCTACAATAGCAAAGGAAATTTGCTGGAATAGTCAGAACACTGTCAAAGTCCGTCCACCATTTTGATTCCATGCATATTCATTAGGGCTATCTTGAAAACCCAACTGGCCTGGGGGTCCTTTAGGACAGGTTTGGGAACCACTAATCTAAAGCATAGTTACTTGTTGCTAGGGTCCACCTTGGGGGTCAGTGCTCAAGAAAAAGATCTGGGTGTCATCATGGATAATACACTGAAATCTTCTGCCCAATGTGTGGTAGCAGTCAAGAAAGCAAACAAGATGCTAAGAATTATTTAAAAAGTGATGGTTAACAAGACTAAGAATGTTATAATGCCTCTGTATCACTCAATGGTGCGACTTCACCTTGAGTATTGCATTCAGTTCTGGTCTCCTTATCTCAAAACAGATATAGCGGCACTAGAAAAGGTTCAAAGAAGAGCAATCAAGATGATAAAAGGGATGGAACTCCTCTCATATAAGGAAAGACTAAAGAGGTTAGGGCTCTTCAGTTTGGTAAAGAGACAGCTGAAGGAAGATATGATTGAAGCCTATAAAATCCTGAGTGGTATAGAACGGGTACAAATGGATCAATTTTTTACTGCATCGAGATTTACAAAGACTGGGGGACACAAGATGAAGTTAGAGTAATACTTTTAAAACCAATAGGAGGTAATATGTTTCCACTCAGAGAGTAGTTTAGCTTTGGAACATGTTGCCAGAGGATATGGTAAGAGCGGTTAATGTAGCTGGTTTTAAGAAAGGTTTGGACAAGTTCCTGGAGGGAAAGTTCATAGTCAGCTGTTGAGACAGACATGAGGGAAACCACTGCTTGCCCTGGATCGGTAGAATGTAATGCTGCTACTATTTAGGTTTTTGTCAGGTACTTGTGACTTGGATTGGCCTCCATGAAGATGGGATACTGGGCTATTTGGACCATGGTCTGACCTAGGAAGGCTGTTCTTATACCTTCTACACAAGTCATGAATAGAGGAGAATAACTCACTTGTTAAGTCTCATATGCCTTTTGCACTACAAATTCTTTTAACCAGGTATGAGAAAGGAAGGTATTCATGTGGGCAGAGTACAAGCAGCCAATGGGCAGTTCTACCTGTCACATGCATAACTTAACGAATACTCTAAGTTACATGTGAATGTGGTGCTACATAATATCTGGCTTAAGTACTTATAGCTAGTATGGCATAAGTGATCACAGTTACATGAGTGGCACCTAATTCTTGTATTCTATAATGCATTTACTTGTGTAAGTACTCTAACAGAATTCTGCTTGGCATCTTGATTTTTGGCACTAGTTTTGTGGCACCCCTTTGGGCACCCGTTATAGAATTGCCCCCTAAATGCTAAATCTATGTCCTAACTATAATGTATTCTGTAGAGAAACTAGCTGATATTTAGTGAATATCAGCTGAAATCAAGAAAGCTTGGGATAAGTACATATGAGGGAGAGTAGATGGCATGAATTGGTAGACTGGACAGGCCATATGGTCTTTGTCTTCATTTTTCTCTGTTTTATGAAATTCACTGGAGGAGCATATCATTCTTTTTCAATACCCACCCTCTGGTGCCAGCAATCAGTCTTGTCCACTTCAAACCCACCCTAACTGTTCTGCTCAAACAGTTACTTTCACTCTTCCTGGCCCCAGTCCCACCCCATCCAGCCTCAGCAGTAATCCTTTCCCCTCCCCCTGGCCCCAGCAGTCACTTTTTCAAGTTCTATCTTTGTCTGAGAACCTTCTTCTCTGGAAGCCTATGGGGCACACAGCATATTCCCCTATACTCCATGGACAACAGGGCTTCCTTCCCCTACAACCAATCTGTGTGGTAAAAGGTGCACAGGGTCTGCCTTAACACATGTTATTAATTCTGGCCAAACTTTCTCTAAAAGGTGATACCCAAAAGATATATACATGCAATTTCATACATATGCACATACCATCTTCCAGAGATAAGACAAAATGGTACCTTATAAGATGGCACCGTTATTCATATTTGTTAAAATTGTTTTAATTTGACTACAACCATCACAAAGTTTTTGTGAAAGCCTCCTTGGCCTCCAGCTTTGTGATGCTGACTAAATCTAGAGTATATTCCATACAGAATTCAAGCAATGTCCAGTTTACAGTATAATTCATTTGTATTAATCAGTGATCTTGTGTTAAAATTTTTAATAAACTTGTAAACAGTACTGGAATATAATTATGGTATTTTACCATATTGTACCTACAAATTCTTACAGAAAGTGGAAAAAATCTGCTCTACTTCAAAAAAGTAAAAATTTATATTTGTCGGAAATAATTTTCAATGTGTTTCAAACATATTTTGTCCTAGTAAACACGGGAAAAGAAAGGCATCAAACAAGTAAACAACCTCTGTGTTTTGATACTTTTCATCAACTAGTGAACAATTCTGTTATTTCAAAACACTCTTCTATGGCAGGCATCATAATAATTAGTGCTGTTAAAAATTGCAAACATCTCCCTTCTAACAAAGTGAACAAACTTGGCAAGAGGGCAAAAGGGCCTGCTAGAAAGTCTGTCATGTTCATGGCAAAATGAGGTCTGGAATGTAACATCTTCACCATTATACAGAATACGAATGAAATGTTCTTTGCTTTTACTGAGATCCTGCCACAGCTCAAACACCAATCTAGCAGCAAATCTTGGAAATCTGGCCTCTGTTATGCCCAGAGCACTAAGTACAGGAGACAAAGTGACATCATGAGCAGAATAGAGAGCAAAGAGCTCCTCTTTCCTGCCCTCTGCAATGCGTTGCATTCGGGTGACAGTCTGGTTCAAGAAAGGATGTGTAGCCATCAGAGCATATTTAAAATAAAATTGTTTTGCTTGTTTTTCCTTCTCATCCACTATTTGATGAATCTTGATTATCTTAAAATGTTCCATGTTGATACAGCCATTTTTAGTACAAGGAAAACTGACATTATGGCAGAAATGGCAAAGTAGTGAATCTATTGGGTTAGAGGCTCTCAGCTGTCTTGTGGGAATACCCACTACCCTTGCCATGTCCACATATGTTTTCTCTAAGTAGCTATTTTTCACTCGGAAGCTATACTGACGACGGTGCTCTTCTTCCAAATAATGATTCCTCATTGGGCAATCACAACTTGCAGAACAGAAAACAGAGCTCCACTGGTGCTTAATGATAATTTTCTTCCAGTCAAAATTAGGTAGAAAGCTGTAAAGAAGAGCCAGTCCACTTTGCAGGGTACGGCTTTTACTAGTAGATTCTATATAAAGGTGTTTTGCTGTCCATTCATCCGGCAATAGATTATGCTTCTTTAAATATATTTCCCTTAAGAGCTGCCCATTTTGTAGATGTTGAACAACACCTGTAACACACAAGCAAAGAATTATTTAATATTACACTATAGTACTGCTCACCGTTTTGGGTGCCAAAGGCTCAATTAAAAGGAATTTTCAAGCACACCATGATAAGTTGCCTATACATGTTACATCTTATGAACTCTAGGAAAAGTTGCCTTTAGCATGATGCATGTACTATGGTTTTAGCAGTAAATCTGAGAGACTGAAATCATATCATGACTTAGGTATCAGGTTCATTATTGTCATAGTATATGCAAAACTAAGCAAAAAGAGTCCACATACATTTCATGACCAGTAACCATAAAGTTAACACACTATCCGCAGGAGTTTCGTCAGCCGGAAGGCTGAAGTCATAATGCCATTATACAGAACCATGGTGAGGCCTCATTTGGAATACTGTGTGCAATTCTGGAGGCCACACTACCGAAAAGATGTGTTGAGAGTAGAGTCAGTGCAACGGATGGCCACCAGGATAGAAACATAGAAACATAGAAAGATGACGGCAGAAAAGGGCTACAGCCCACCAAGTCTGCCCACTCTACTGACCCACCCCATTAAGTCTGAGTGCTAATGACCCAGCTCCTTAACTCGACCCTCGCAGGGATCCCACGTGGATGTCCCATTTATTCTTAAAGTCGAGCACGCTGGTGGCTCTGATCACCTGCTCCGGAAGTTTGTTCCACTGATCCACCACCCTTTCTGTGAAGAAATACTTCCTGGTGTCACCACTAAATTTCCCTCCTCTGAGTTTGAGCGGGTGCCCCCTTGTGACCGAGGGTCCCTTGGGAAAGAATATGTCATTTTCCACCTCGACACGACCTGTGACGTACTTAAATGTCTCTATCATGTCACCCCTTTCCCTGCGCTCTTCGAGAGTATAGAGCTGCAATTTGCCCAGTCTTTCTTCGTATGAGAGACCCTTGAGTCCGGAGACCATCCTAGTGGCCATCCGCTGGACTGACTCAGCTCGAAGCACATCTTTACGGTAATGTGGCCTCCAGAATTGCACACAGTATTCCAGATGAGGTCTCACCATGGTTCTGTAAAGTGGCATTATGACTTCAGGTTTGCGGCTAACGAAGCTTCTATTGATACATCCCATCATTTGCCTTGCCTTGGATGAGGCCTTCTCTACCTGTTTGGCAGCCTTCATGTCTGCACTGATGATTACTCCCAAGTCCCGTTCTTCTGAAGTCCTAGCTAGTGTTTCTCCATTCAAGGTGTATGTTCTGCATGGATTTCTGCTGCCGAGATGCATGACCTTACACTTCTTAGCATTGAAGCCCAGCTGCCATATCGAGGACCAGTTTTCCAACGTGATCAGATCATGCGTCATGCTATCCTTGAGATTGCTTTCGCTTACTGTATTACACAGTTTGGCATCGTCGGCAAACAGTGCTACTTTACCCTGAAGCCCTCGGGTCAAGTCCCTTATGAATATGTTGAAAAGGGATGGTCCCAGGACTGAGCCCTGCGGCACTCCGCTGGTCACCTCCGAAGTCTCAGAGAGGGTGCCGTTGACCATCACCCTCTGAAGTCTTCCACTCAGCCAATCATTGACCCATGCAGTTAGTTTCTCACCTAACCCCATCGATTTCATCTTGTTTAATAGTCTACGGTGTGGGACACTGTCAAAAGCTTTACTGAAATCCAAGTACACTATGTCCAGAGACTCTCCCGAGTCTAGCTTTCCTGTCACCCAATCAAAGAAGCTGATAAGATTGGATTGGCATGACCTGCCCCTAGTGAATCCATGTTGGCAGGGATCCCTTAGATTCCCCTCATCCAATACCGTGTCTAATTTACCTTTAAGTAGAGTTTCCATGAGTTTACACACTATTGATGTGAGACTCACCGGTCTGTAATTCGCAGGCTCTGCTCTGCAACCCTTTTTGTGCAGAGGAACGACGTTAGCTGTTTTCCAGTCCAGGGGGACTCTCCCCGTACTTAGGGAGAGATTGAAGAGCATGGCAAACGGTTTTGCCAGAACATCGCATAGCTCTCTGAGCACTCTTGGGTGCAAATTGTCCGGTCCCATGGCTTTGTTCACCTTGAGTCTTGACAGTTCTCTGTAAACATCAGCAGTTGTGAACTCAAAATTCTGAAATGGGTCTTCCATGCTTTGCTTTGTTTCCAGCCGTGGCCCGTGCCCTGGTGCCTCACAGGTAAAGACTGAACAGAAGTAATCATTCAGTAGTTTGGCTTTATCGGAATCTGTTTCCACATAATCCCCGTCTGGCGTTCTAAGGCGTGTTATCCCGTTTGTGTTCTTTTTCCTGTCGCTAATGTACCTGAAGAAGGATTTGTCCCCTTTCTTAATGTTCTTCACTAGAGTTTCTTCCATTTGAAGCTTGGCCTCCCTGACTGCTGTTTTGACCGCTGTAGACTTTGTCCTGTATTCAATGTTTGCTTCCTTTTCCCCGGTGCGTTTGTATGAGAGAAATGCTCTTTTCTTCTCCTTGACGAGGTACAAGACCTCATCAGTGAACCATTGGGGTTTCTTTTTTCTTTGTTGTTTAGTTACCGATTTTATGTAGCGGATAGTTGCCTCGTGAAGAGTCGATTTCAAGGTTGACCACATAGCTTCCACATTATCAGTTACTTCTTGAACCTGCAGCTTCTGATGGACGAAATCTCCCATGCGTGCGAAGTCAGTGCCCCGGAAATTGAGTACCCTTGTTTTTGTTTGTGATCTAGGGAAGCCTTTCTTAAGGTTAAACCATACCATGTTATGATCACTGGTGGCTAGCGTTTCTCCCACCGAGACCTCCGAGACGCTTTCCCCGTTCGTAAGTACCAGGTCCAGGATGGTCTTGGGGCTCAAGGACCTATCGTACGAGGATAGGCTGAAAAATTTGCGGCTGTACTCACTCGAGGAACGTAGGGAGAGAGGAGACATGATCGAGACGTTTAAGTATATTACCGGCCGTATCGAGATGGAAGAAGAGATTCTCTTTCTCAAAGGACCCTCAGCCACAAGAGGGCATCCGCTCAAACTCAGGGGCGGGAAATTTCATGGCGACACCAGGAAATATTTCTTCACCGAGAGAGTGGTTGATCCTTGGAACGAGCTCCCGGTGCAGGTGATCGAGGCAAACAGCGTGCAAGAATTTAAGAGCAAATGGGATGCCCATGTGGGATCCCTTAGAGGGTTAAGCCAAGGGAACCTGTCACCAAGAGTGGGATCCCTAGGATAGTAGACTTGGGGGTGGATCAGTAGAGTGGGCAGACCTGATGGGCTATGGCCCTTATCTGCCATCATCTTCTATGTTTCTATGTTTCTAACCCTCTCTTATACGAAGCCACATTAGGCTTTTTTATCACAAGCCACGGTGGTACCGGTATTAGCTCCGACGCTCATAGGAATTCTATTAGCATCAGAGCTAATACCGCCACAGCTAGCAATAAAGAAGCCTAACGTGGCTTCATAAAAGGGGGGGTGGGAGGGAATTATAAAATGGACCTCAAAACTCCAAAGGGGATCCACACAAAAACGATAGGGATCAACCTCTACAAAAAGAGTCCCAGTTATTCTCATTGGCCCCATAAACCAGAAAAAGGGCTGGAAGAAAAAACTCCACATGGAAGAAAAAGATCCCAGTCAAAAACAAAAAGGTAACCAAATGTTAATGTGTAAAATTCAAAAAGATCACTGGCCATGAATTAGAAAACAGTTCTTATCCCCGGATAAACAGAGTATATTCTCACAGATGGGTGACATCATCCATGGAGCGCTGGTACAGAGAATACAAAAGTGTACTGTCAATTTAACCTTCTTCAGAAGTCTCAAGATCTCCCTTACCATGTGTGCGCCAGTGCCTTCTTGACCAACGTTGGCTCATGGGACCATCAGTTCTCAATTTTATTTGGAACTGAGAAATTGTACTTTTGGAGCTACTCCAAAGTTGTCAAACTTTATCCTTTATTTGTGCCTTCTCATCCTTATTTTCTTCAGTATTTTGTTTTTCTTTCCAAATTTTAATCTTATTCTTTATTTTCTTTTAATTTTTTCCATTTTCATTTTTTGGGCCTTTTGTCCCTGTGGAGCCTGTTTTTAGGCTGGAAGAATCAACCATTTTTCAGTATATGGTCTACTCGACCTTCCTTGGACCAAGTGAGTCCTTTGACTTTGCATCAGCCATTTTCCCTTTGATGTCCAAGCCTTCTAAGTGGGTTTAAGTGGTCCTCTCAATGCACTGATCCGCACAATTGGTGCCTCCAATGTCTGGGCCCTGATGATTGGATGGAATCCTGTAAGCAGTGCTGCCAGCTGCAAAAAAGATCCTTGAAGGCTAGATGACTCCAGCATAAAAACATTTTGGATTGTTGTCGGAAAGATTGAGGATATCTTTCATCTCTGACCCTAAAGCTGAGAGACCAACATCGTATTGAAGCCTGTACCAGCACCGACACCCCACTCAATTTTGTTTTTGTCTTCTTTGCCGCCATCAAGGATACCTACTAAGAAAGCTAAGAAGTGCTAAGGTCTGAGTTTTCTCGGACGTCAACTCCATTGACGCACTCCAAGCATCATCGTCCAGAAATCCCCTCTCCTTCCCTGCAGATGGTCATACCTCAGAGGTGTGCCTTGTCATCGAGGTCACCAACACCTTGACACCCCTTGGCACCTACTTTATTGACGTCTATCATGGTACCTGTGTGTCAATCCAGGAGCAGATCAGGGAACCAGTGCAGAGGGAGTTGGCTTCCATGTGGCAAACACAAGCAGCTCATGCCATTACTGTGACACCACCATGGAAAGAGAAGACAGTTGGTTTGGAGGTACTTAATGAGAGCATATTATCACAGAGCCATTGGCTGATCTTGTCTAATTTTGAGTTGATGAGATTAATGTCATTGGGATTTGATGCGTTGATGGGATGGATAATCAGGATATCATCCGTGTAGGTGATAAGACCGATAGATTGGCATAAAGTAAGTAAAGGGGCCAGGTAGATATTGAATAGTAAAGGAGAGAGTATTGATTATCAAAGTTGGGAAGAAGTGTCTTCAGCGGCAGGCTGGCTAATCTACTGAACAGGGCTTTAAACTAGAAGTGATGGGGTAGAATGATTAAAGCCCCCATGTGTGTATAAGCCCTCAGGTAAGTAAATCACTGAATACCTCTACATGGATGGAAAAAGGAGCTAATGTCTGGAAAGCAGTATACTAATGCTTAACGTATGGGAAACAAGATTCTGTATTTAGAAGCTGTGATGGAAGAACATGAGCAATCACAGAGACATGGCTCACAGAGTATCATGACTGGGATGTAGTTATACTGGGCTATATTTTGTTCAGGAAAAACAGGGTAGGAAGAAAAGGAGGGGGAGTGGCATTATATGTTAAAGATCATACTAAAGCCAAACTAATAATATACCCTTGTGAGAGGTGGTAAAGAATTCTCAGGTATTTTAAGAATTTCCAGAAAGTATTGCTTTATCATATCTCGTGGTGAGATTGATAAAATTTTTGGAAAATTAATTAAACGCAAGTTATTAACCCGAATATTGTTCTCTAAAGCTTCCAATTTTTTCTTCTCCAAAGAGAGCCGACAGCTGTATGAGTGATGTGAAAGGAAACAGCCTCCCCACCGCCTTAAGAAAGAAAGCGAAACGCGTTGGCTGAGGGGATCTATAGCAATGGCTGAAAGCTAAACAAAGCTAAATTAAGCTAAGTGAAATATTTAATTATTCAACCACTGAAAAAAAGTATTTATTGAAAGAAAATATTTATGGAATTATTTATATATAAGAATGAAAGTTATAAAGTAAGACCAAAAGATAAAAAATAAAAAAGTGACGAAAAGAAACATAATAAAAATAGTAAGATATGTGCCTCCGGGGCACCCAGATTACCCTCCAAGCTATGTTGCTTGGAGGCTAATCTGATACCCCATTGGCACTGTAAACGTTCTTCTGTGTGATTGGACTGTATATGGTAGTGAGTGTTGGAAGAATAAGAGATAATAGAAACAGTATAAAGGATGCCTCAAATGTCCTGGGATAAAGCACAGTTACTTACCATAACAGGTGTTAGCCAGGGATAGCAGGCAGATATTCTCAACTTGTGGATGACGTCACCCATATGTTGAGAATATGTTGCCTGCTTGTCCTGGGATAAAGCACATTTACTTACCATAACAGGTATTATCCAGGGGCAGCAGGCAGATATTCTCAACATATGGGTGACGTCATCCAGAGAGCTCCGTGGATGACGTCACCCATATGTTGAGAATATGCTGACTGCTTGTCCTGGGATAATTATTTTTCCTCACCATTAACTTATCCACTCAGAAAGAATTTAAAATGAGCTTAGGAGACAAATAAAAATCAATTTCTATACCGCATTGCCATTAAGTTCTATGTGGTTTACAAAAAGTTAAATAAGCAGGCAGTTGAATAAAATATTTCAGTTCCCTAAAAATCTGGAAAACAAATATGCTTTCAATTGTTTCCTAAAATGTTGGTAAGAAGCAGAGGTAAATATCGGTAGTTTAGTGCCTTATTCAAAGAAGCTGATGGAACAAAAGATGTTGATGGTACTTTCTAAATTTACAACCTTTAACTGATGGGAAAACAAAAAAGTATGTGAACTTCAGGAACGCATTGAATTTGCAAAAATAAATCAATCTATAAGATAATTGGGTACTAAACCAGTTGAGACTTTATAACAGATCCATCCAAACATAAATATCACATAAGCCTCAACAGGGAACCAGTGTAGCTCACAATAAAAAAGAGTAACATAGTCAAACTTTTTTAGACCAAATATAAGTCGTACAGCTGCATTCTGGATGATACGCAATCTAGAAAGATTTTTTGGAGTACCTGCAAAATTAGCAATATTACAATATCACAAAGGATTGTACCAGCTGGAATAACTGGAACTCATTCATACCAAGGACCACTATATCACCAGGAATGAGCAGGTAGATATCCGAAGAGGGGTCCTTTGGGAGATGAAGGTCTGATTGAGATGGGATCTGTGATGGAGGGGGTTTAGGCACTGCAGGGGGACAGTACTGAAGTCCTGGGACAATAAAATAACCCCAGCTTTTTGAGAGGCTAAATTTTCCAGTTATAACATCTCTTGTGGTGTTTACTGCAAGTTATGTTATAGAAAATACATAGGGTAATGAGCAGCTTTACACTTATTGCATTTTTTGCATATCATTACTATGTAGCCGGTGGTGACAAATTAACAATGAAGTGATAATTAAGTCACATTAATACCCTTTAACATTCATTAAGGGATAAATAATTTGACTTAGAGCCGTACACAGTTTGATAACTTTCCCCAAAGAGACCTCATGATGCAGCAACAGCAAAGGAAGACCTAGCGTTTGAGTTCAGAAAATAAGATAATAATAACTTTATTCTTCTACTAGTCGTTAAGCCCGTTACATTAACGGGTGCTAGAATATATGTCTGTCTGTCTTTTTCTTTCTGTCTCTCTCCCCTCCATTTCCCTGTGTAGCGCTGTCTCTGCTTTCTTCCTCACTCTGCACTCTCCAGCTGTAACATTACTGCCTCACTTTTTCTCCCTGCAAGCATCTCTGCTTTTTCTCATCCCCAGTCTCTTTGCTCTTTTTCTCATCTTGCAGGGGTCTCTGCTCTCCTTTCTCTATATGTTCCTGATTCCTGCAAACCTCTATGCTTTCCTGTTTTCTCTGTATGCTCCTGATCCTGTGTTTCCCTGTAGGTGTCTCATTTTTTTTTTTTATTCCTTCTTCAGTCTCAGTTCTTCTTTATCTGAACACTCCCTTCCTCAGTCTCTCCAACTGCAGCTCTCTTGTCCTCTAAGCCCCTGCTGTGCATGTCGCTCCTGATCCCCTTTCACTGACCCTTGCGACTGCATCATTTTTGTTATGCCAGTTGGGTTTCCATGGCAATCCTGCTCGTTAATGCCCCGAACTCGCGATTACAGTGATTGTGGTCTCCTTGCTCCACCTTTTCGCTATCAACCGGGAGCCTGGACTCTGAGGTGAGAAGCAAGAGGAATCGTTGATTACTCTCAATTTCTGCCATGTTTTGTGCTCCCTTCGACGACGGCCCTGCTGCTGCTGTGTGCGAGTGCAGGCAGGTGCTGGGAAGCGCTTAGGTGAGGTGCAAACGCTTCCCCACACCTCCCTTAAAATCAGCGCTGAAATGTGGGCACTTAACCCCACAATTGCCACAGCACTGCTGCATTAGACAGTCCTGGGGAGCAGTGTGTGGGAGCGCGATTCACTTTGCGGTCAGCTGCCATCACATTTCGCTTTGGGGGGAACCTTTGTAAGGGCAGGAGTAGTGTGTTGGGCCTCGATTAACTTAGGGCATGAGTAGTGTGTGGGGCCGCTATTTAGTTCAGCTGCCAGGGCTGTTTGGATCCGCGATTCACTTTGGGTTCTGCTGCCGCGAGTGTGGGGGTTGTTGTAAGCACGCATGCGCACTCTTGCCGGCCACAGACATATGGATCATGGAACACGCGGTAAGAGTGCGCATGCATGCTTAGTGTTTTATTATAGTAGATACCGCCATAGTCATGTGACTTCTAGGTGGTTCACATTGAAGAGAGCTGGACAATCAGCGAATTACAATATGCAGACAATCAGTGAGTTACAATATGCAGATTCTTAAAATACAGCGAATTACAATGTACAGTTGACTAAAAATACAACATCATATGCAAGAGTGGACATATTAGAAATAATAGAATTGGTTTTAGTGTTTAGTGTAGTTACTGTTTAGGTGATAAATCTATCAAATCAAAGATGGATTTGGACCTCTTCAGCTCAGAGTGTTATCTATGGCTGATTCATTCTATTCATCAATGGAGAAAATTTGAAACTATTATAAAGTGCAATACCTGTCTGTGTGAGTTCTCCCATTTCACACAATGAATGACTGGGGTAACGTGGAAGGCTGCTTAAGGTACCATCCATTTGAGCTTCTGATCCTTTGAACATATGACTGATAAAAGCTTCCAGATGAGGATGGGAAGGCTTCCTAGACAAACAAGAAAATCTTTATCAATATACTAAAGTTAAAGATTAATTAGAGCATCTATCAACTTAGAGTACTCAAATATCAAAATATATCAACAAAAGATATACAGTACCTGTATCACATTATTAAACAGAAATTAATACAAACATTTCACTTATGCAGATTAATAACACTTCCTGAAATGAACACAGACCTTTCCAAGGCTTCAGGTATTCTCTCTCTAATTTCTAATCACAGAACTAAACTACAATTTGGGATGAAATCCTATTCTTTAGAAGTCTTGCAATGTTACAATATTAGGAAAGATACCTGCTCTGTCATCTACCTGTATTTCATGCCATTTTTGTTGGTGGTCTCTAGTCTCATACAAAATGTACACAGTGTGCAGTGTATTAGATCCCCCTTATTAAATAACATGAATTAGAAAATGCATTTGGATGAAGTGCTGAAGTACAGGATATTTTTAGGCACCAAGTTCAAATCAGTTACAACTGGCATCTAGCAAATAGGTATGGAAAACCCTTACTGATCAGAGCTGCTGCCCATGCTACTGTAACCCCCTCAAACAATTGTCACTCAGAAATTATCTAGGAAACCTGGTTGAAAGAGAATAATTAGTTTTCTAATTAAATGGGAGTAAGAAAAGAATTATACATAAGTGATCAAGAATAACTATCTGTCTGGGAACAAAATCAGGGCTGGCCCAACTACTAGACAAACTTAGGTGGTCACCTAGGGCAGCACCTTCTGGAAGGCAGCTGACAAAGCAATACAAAGAACCATCAGCATGTATTTTTACCTGCATGAATAACGGACAGTTTTAAAATATGTTATTTTTTTGACAGTTTTCAAATAGCCCATTTATACTTGTAAATGGCCACTGATTTTTTTTTTCAAGTAAATGCATAATGAAGGCAAGTTCCAAAGTTTAACATTTAAAAGTATGATGTTCATAGGATTGTTCTGGGAGCAATGCTGTTAGATGATTATGATTCCTGAGCTTAATTAAGGTTCATCGTTTGTTAGGAGTAAAAACGTTAATTGGGAGGAGGGCACAAGACTGAAGTTTTGTCTAGGTTGCCTAACACTTTTGCAGTGGCCCTGAGCAAAATAACTGAATATTTAGTACAATGGGATAAAATTTGGGTATGGGGGGTGAAAAGATACATTAGGTTAAAAAACTAATCTATTTTGGATTAAGGGTTCCAGATATGCTCTCCACAAAACAAGTAATCCAGTACATTTATTTATTTATTCAATTTTCTATACCGTTCTCCCAGGGGAGATCATAACGGTTTACATTAATCTATTCAGGTACTCAAGCATATTTCCCTGTCTGTTCTGGCAGACTTACAATCTATCTAATGTAATGGGGGGATTAAGTGACTTGCCCAGGGTCACTCTATTAGAGAAACTATTCCACTTACTGATGGTTTCCTTTTGGCTTCTCCTGTATCTTTTACCCTCCAGGTCATACCTTCACAACAAACCCCCCCCCCCCCCCCCCACACACACACACTACCAACACTAACCTATCCCCACACAGGAGTAAATGTGAGGGAATGCTTTACGCGATTACTCGTGTGATTACAAATTTTAATCGATGTACAGCCCAATTTTTTTTTTTCATTTATGAGCTTGTTAAAGCTCATAATTGAAGCCAATGTACTAATTAAGTTAGGCGCCTCTTACAGAATTTCCTCTAAAGGGCTTCTAGAAACTAGGATTTGTTTTTATTGACCCTACACTCTCACGCCTTGCTACTGAGAATCAGAGATTCACTTGACATTATCGGCATTTATGCTCAATTTGCTGTTTATTTGTGTGAGTTCACATCTGAGTACTCACTTTTGAACCCTGATGCAGGTGTTGTACACTAAAACATGACTCGTGTTGGGTCAATAAAGATGAGTCCTAGTTTTTTTAGGCCCTCTGTGCATTTTTCTTGTATGTTTTGGTCCTTTGTACTTTGACCCTCTTCGTGTGTTTTATAGGGCTCCCTTTACTAAGCTGCGTTAGCGTTTTTAGCGCACACAGCATTTTAGTGCACGTTAAACCCGTGCTACGCAGCTAGAACTAAAGCCAGCTCAATGCTGGCGTTAGCATCTAGCACGCACGGTAATTTAGCACACGCTATTCTGCGTGTTAATGCCATAACCTGGCTTAGTAAAAGGAGCTCATAGCTATGATAATCAGAATTATAAGAAATAATAAAAAGCAAGTTATAAAAACCATCACCTATGGAACGAGTTCTTATCCTCTTTTGGTTACTGCACCATTTTCACTAATAAATGAAACCCTCAAACACTCTTCCTAAACAACGTGTTCACTAGTGACTACTGAATTACATATGTCGCTGTTAGCTGCTAACAGTACTAACTGCTATTATGCCACTAAAATTATAGTAGTACATGGTTATACTACCAACAACTGCCCCAATATCACATGGACAATTCAGCTGGCAGTATGGTAATTGATGGTTGCTCACATATGATAAATTGATACTAAGATACGATACCACAATGTGCTACCTCAGGGGTGCCCAATAGGTCGATCGCGATCGACTGGTAGATCGCCAAGGCAAAGTGAGTCGATCGCGGAGCCCATCCCTGGCTCTGTGATAGACTCACTTTGCCTTGGCGATTTACTGGGCCGATCAGCCTTCCTCTCCCCGGCGTCAATTCTGCCGTTGGAGAGGAAGTTCGGGCCAGCCAATTGCTGCCTGGCTGGGCCAGAACTTTCTCTCCGACGGCAGAATTGACGTTGGGAAGAGGAATGCTGGTCGGCCCGACACAGGGCAGCAGGGAGAGCTTGGGGCAGTGGCGGCAGCTTTAGGGCCTGTTACCCGATGGCAGCGGTGGCTTGGGGGCCTGTTCCCCGATGGCGGTGGCAGTAGCTTAGGGGAGGGCAGGGAGAAAGAAAGAAAGGGGGCAGTTAGGGAGATACAAGGAAAGAAGGGAAACAGAAAAAAATAAAGGGGGCATGAAGAGAGAAAAAAAGAAAGGGAGACAGGGAGAAAGAAAGCGCAGGGAGAGAGGAAGAAAGAGTTGGGGGAGGGAATGAGGTCTGGAGGAGAGGAAGCATACAGGCTGAAAGAAGGGAAGAAAGATTGGATGCACAGTCAGAAGAAGAAAGTGCAACCAGAGACTTATGAAATCACCAGCCAACAAAGGTAGGAAAAATGATTTTATTTTCAATTTAGTGATCAAAATGTGTCCATTTTGAGAATTTATACCTGATGTCTATATTTTGCACTATGGCTCCCTTTTACTAAACTGCAATAGCGGTTTTTAGTGCAGGGAGCCTATGTGCGTCGAGTGCAGCGCTGGGCATTCAGCGCAGCTCCCTGCACTAAAAACTGCTATTGTGGTTTAGTAAAAAGGGAGGGGGGTGTATTTGTCCATCTTTGTATGATTGTTACTGAGGTGACAGTGCATAGAGTCATCTGCCTTGACTTCTTTGAAAAAACCCCGGAATAGGAATGATAATTAACATTTTCTTAGTGTACAGTGTGCTTTGTGTTTTTTTTTAATTTTACTGTTGGTAGATCATTTTGACTTGGCATTTTAAAAGTAGCTCGCAAGCCCAAAAAGTGTGGGCACCCCTGTGCTACCTGAACTCCTTCTGTCTACGGAAATCTTTCCAAATATAAGAACATAATATAGCCTTACTGGGTCAGACCAATAATCCATTTAGCCCAGTAGCCTGTCAGAATGGTGGTCAATCCGGGTCATTAGTACTTGGCAAAAACCCAAATAGAAGCAGCATTCCATGTACTGATCCAGAACAAGCAGTTGATTCGTCCATGTCTGTTTCAATAACAAACTATGGACTTTTCCTCCAGGATATTGTCTAAACCTTTCTTAAAACCAGCTACGTTAACCGCTCTTACCACAACCTTTGGCAACATGATCCTATATAAACACCAAGCATTCATTACTGCTATATCAAAGGATCAAGTGAACAGAGTCCAATAATATTTCTTTCCTTGGAATTAAATTTCAGATTTTCCAGCATGCCAGTCATACAAATCAATACCTCCCTTGTTAGCAATTGTAGTTCTTTACCAACTTTGGCTGTGTATAAGAAGTCAGGACACGACTATCTTTACTCCATCTTTGGTATATTGAAAACAGCTCGACAAGCATTAAAATTTGTTGCCATTCTGTCTCGCCATTAAAACTTTATGTGAAGAGTCATACAAAGCAATAAGGTTACTCTCACTCCCGGTTGCTGATATCTTTCACCAAAAAAAAGAAGAAGACATCCTTATGTTCAAATCTCTGACTCCTGTGGCATGAATTTATATTGCAGAGAGAGATTAAAGGACCCTAGGCAACATGGATTCACTAGAGGCAGGTCTTGTCAGTCAAATATGATCAATTTCTTTGTCTGGGTGACCAGAGAATTGGATAGAGGGAGAGCGCTAGATGTGGTATACAGTGGTACCTCGGTTTACGAGTGCACTGGTTTGCGAGTGTATCTTGAATGTTTCAATCATGTCTCCTCTCAGTCTCCTATTTTCAATGCCCATTCCTCGAGCTTGATTATGTCATGTTGCAGATCTTCACAATCCCCCTGCATCTTTACTTCTCTGAATAACTTCGTATCATCCGCAAATTTAATCACCTCGCTCATCGTACCTATGTCCAGATCATTTATAAAGATGTTAAAGAGCACGGGTCCAAGCACCGAGCCCTGCGGCACCCCACTGGTGACGCTCTTCCAGTCCGAGTGTCACCAGTGGGGTGCCGCAGGGCTCGGTGCTTGGACCCGTGCTCTTTAAAGAAGGGGGTAGCGGCTAGCACGCCTTTGTTAAAGGAGCCCTATGTTTGTAAGGATACAACCACCCAGACAAACATCAGACTTTGTTATCGTTTGGTTCTTATCTTTGCGAACTTGGATTTTCAGCTCTGACAGAAATTAAATCTAAAAGAAAGAGAATGACTGCAGATGGTGGATGATGAAATGCGTGTTTGCTTGTTGACTATTGAGTCGCGTTTTGAGCTAATTTGTACTCAAAAACAAGCTCATCCGTTGCATTAATTAGCAATTCTATTCTATTTACTTTAGTTTCACCATTGTTACAATCACCCATACATATTTTAAAGAACTTTAAATAAATAACTCTGATATTTCATTTTTTGTTGGTTTGCAATTTTAAAATTTCAGTTATAATGCACCACAAAAATCATTTGCTCCGTTTAGTGTGCCGCAAAACATTTTCTCCATTTAGTGTGCCAGAGCTAAAAAAAAGTTTGAGAGACACTGCTCTAGGTACTTTAAAATGCTGTTTCCATGGCATCTACAATTGGTACAAGAAACAGATTTGATCTGGGAATTGAAACCATGTCCACTGCATTATAGTATGTACTAGAGCACTGTTCTTCAACTGACGGTCCGCGGACTAGTGCCGGTCATCTGCAATTTCCTGCCGGTCCACGCAGGGCCGACAATATCAACAGCTGAAGTCCACGCAGGGCTGAAGAGATCATGGGGAGCTTCCGACAGTGTGCTTTCTCCCCTCCCAACAGCTCTCCTTACTTAGCAGCACAGCGATTTAGGAAGGCAGCCTTGGGGCTTTTGCTGAGTCGCGGCCGCCTCTGATGATGCAACTTCCTCTTTCCTCAGAGGTGGCGCGACCCAACAAAGGACCCGAGGCTGCCTTCCTGAATCGCTGCGCTGGTAAGTAAGGAGAGCTGCTGGGAGGGGAGAAAGACACTGTTAAAGGCTGGGAAGCTGCTGGGCATGGTAAAAAAAAAAAAAAAAAAGGGTCAGCTGCTACTGGACCTGAAGGGAAGGATAAGGAGAGATGCTACTGGGAGGGGAGGAGGGAAAGGAGTCTGGAAGCTGCTGAGCAAGGGAAAAAAAGGGACAGCTGCTACTGGACCTAGAAAGGGAGAAGGAGAGATGCTGCTGGGAGGGGAGGAGGGAAAGGAGTCTGGGAAGCTACTGGGCAAGGGAAAAAAGGGACAGCTGCTACCGGACCTGGAGGGAAGGATAAGGAGAGATGCTGCTGGGAGAGGAGGAGGGAAAAGAGTCTGGGAAGCTGCTGGGCAAGGGAAAAAAGGCACAGCTGCTATTGGACCTGGAGAGGGAGAAGGAGAGATGCTGCTGAGAGAGGAGGAGGGAAAGGGAAGGGAAGAGAAGAAAAAAGGAAGGAAACAACTGGCAGGGAGATTAGAGGAGGGGAAGGGGAGAGACAGGAATGAGATGGGAAGGGGGGTCAACAGAGAAATTGAGAGGGACAAAGATGCTAGATCTGGTGTAGGAGAGATAAAAATGAAGAGAGCAGTGAAGCTGGAATGAATCATGTAAAAAGGAGACAGGGGGCATAGGCTGGATGGAAAGGGGCATAGAAAGAAGACAAATATAATATGGAAGGGGGAGAGGTAAGACAGTAGATGGAAGGGCCAGATGCTGGATTGAAGAGACAGAGAGGGTAGACGCTGGAAGGAAGAGAGTGAAAAGAAGATGAAAGCAGAAACCAGAGACAACAAAAGGTAGAAACAAATAATTTTATTTCTATTTTGTGATTAGAATATATCAGATTTGAAATATATATCCTGCTAGAGCTGGTGTTAGACATAACTGGGGACTGCAAAGTCCAGGCAGTGGCTTAGGGCTCTCTCTGACCAGGGGGGCAGTTGCCCTAGCTACATTTCCCTAACCCTATTCCTGCTATGTGTGACTGCGGTATTCTGTTAGCATGATATTTCTGTGTAGCATTCTGTAATAATTTGGCTTATTCAGTTTTCTTGACAGTAGAGGGGATATATGTGAAGGGGAGGGGGAGACAGAGGTTTTGTTGATCCTTGCTCTGTATTAATTGTATTTATAAAATGACAATTGTACAAAATATTGTTTCTTTTTATACTTTAATAAAATACATTCAATATAAAATCATAACTGAGGCTTGTTCGGATGGGATCAGATGGTTTGCGAGGACCGAGCTTGCGGGGGCGGGGCGGAAACGGGGTTTTGAAATTTCAGTCCTAGTAGTTTGCCGGTCCACAAAATAATTTTTTTTTTCCGCCGATCCATAGGTGTAAAAAGGTTAAAGAACACTGTACTAGAGAACGACACGGTGACTGTTACCCGCAGCTAGCTGCGGATAACCCACCGGAAAGGGGAGGAAAAAACTGGTTGCCGTGGGTACGGGGACAAGGAGCGGTGAATAGCCTTGTCCCCGCAGTTAAGTATCTTGCGCACACTGCCTCACTTCTCACCCCTCCTGGACAGCAGCCCTCATGATCACACGGTCCAACAGCCTCCTCCCTCCCGATCGCCGCAGTCCGGGCATCTCCTCCCCTCGTCGGGGCATCTCCCCTCACCTTCGCTGGCGATTTTCAGTTTTCTATCAGATCGGCCTGAGCTTTTTCACAAATCGCGTGTGCAGCTGCCCTGAAACTTCTCCTATGATGCGAGCCACCCAGGCGGAAACAGGAAGTTGCGTCAGGAGAGTTTTTGAGACTGCTGCGCACATGATTTGTGAAAAGACTCGGGACGCTCAGAGAGAGAACTGAAAATCACCAGCAAAGGTGAGGGGAAGGGAGGGAGATGCCCCTATGAGGGGAAGAGATGCCTGGACTGTGGCGATCGGGAAGGGGCTGCTGGACTGTGCTAAGGACGCTGAAGGGAAGGGGAGAGGGGGAGGGGGAGAGAAGAACAGAAAGGGAAATGGGGAGGAGTAGGGAACAGATGCTGCATGGAAGTGGGTAGAAGAGAGGGGAAAATACTGGAAGGAAGCAGAGAGAGAGGGGGAGAGGAGGGAGGAGCAGACGCTGCATGGAAGTGGGTAGGAGAGGGAGGAACAAACACTGGACAGAAGTGGGAAGGAGAGTGAGGGGAGCAGACACTGAAGGGAAGTGGAGTGAGAGGGAGGAGCAGACGCTGCATGGAAGTGGGGAGGAGAGAGGGGAACAGACACTGGAAGGATGTGGAGAAAGAGGAAGGCATAGACACTGGATGGAAGTGGGGAGGGGAGAGAGTGGATCAGATGCTGAAGGGAACTGGAAAGGAGAGAGAGAGGGGAGCACATACTGGATGGAAGGAGGAGATAAAGAAAAAAGGGCACATGCTGGATTGAGGAGACATACCAGATCTGAGGAGAGGAAAGGAGGACAGAGATGCTAAAAACCATCTGGGAGAGGGAGTGAGAGATGGAAGGGAAGAAGACAGAGATGCCAGACCATGGAGGGAGCGAAGGGAAGAAGATATGTGCCAGACCAATGGGGGTGGGGGGATGGGGCAAGAGATGGAGGGGTGAGGTGGACAGTTTCTGATAGAGGCATAGAAATCGAGCAGATGTCATATGGAAGAGGCAGAGAGAAGGAAGACAGTGGATGAAAGGAAGGAAACCAGACGACAAAGGTAGAAAAAAAATTTCTATTTCTTTTCTTTTTTTGCTTTAGGATAAAGTAGTAGCTCTGTTGATAAACATTTATAAACAAAGCCCTGCCAGCGGAAGATCTCTTCCTCTAGTTCAGCAGCCAGAACTCTGATTTATAAAATGAAAATTATACAGAATATTGTTTATTTTTATACTTTAATAAAATATTCTATTCGAGGCTTGTGCGGATGGGATCAGATGGTTTGCAGGATGGGGCGGAGACGGGGACAGAGCTCGTGGGGAAGAGGACAAATTTTTTCCCCATGTCATTCTCTAGTATGTACCACTGCCACTAGGCCACCAGGCTGGCCTGAGGTAAAACATTCCGATACTTTCTAATTAACATGTAGAGCTATTACAATAACTTGAAGTTACTCACTAAAAGATAAGAAGGAAAATTTTGCTACATGATTTTTTTTCTCTAATAAAATTCAACAGGGCCTTTCAGGAAAGAGAAAATAGAAAATATAGTTCATTTCTGGGCCAGAGTTGTCAATTTAAATGAGTGTTGACAGTGTATGATTAATGCATGGCATTCAGCTCAATCAGATGATATGCATTTGCACTGAAAATTCAATTAAAAATTCTTAAATGAATAAATTGTTCTTTAATTTCACCAAACAGCAATCTTAATTAGCCTCTGGAGCCTTCTGGTTAATAAAAGATGGTCATTAACTCTTGGGACATTTTTGCTGCATGCTTATCTTCAAACTTTCAAATAATAAAAGAACAAGAGGGCATTCAGAAAAATTGAAAGGGGACAGATTCAAAACGAATGCTAGGAAGTTCTTCTTTGCCCAACGTGTGGTGGACACCTGGAATGCGCTTCCAGAGGATGTAATAGGGCAGATTACGGTACCGGGATTTAAGAAAGGATTGAACAATTTCCTGCTGAAAAAGGGGATAGAAAGGTATAGATAGAGGATTACTACACAGGTCCTGGACCTGTTGGGCTGCCGCGTGAGCGGGCTGCTGGGCACGATGGACCCCAGGTCTGACCCAGTGGAGGCATTGCTTATGTTCTTATGTCCTTTTAATAGTCAAAAAGGAAAAATAAGTGGCTATCAGAATGTACTACACAAAGAAATAAAACTTGATGACATAAATAATTTATAAAACAGATTAAAATGCATTTAGAATTTTCTTATAATAGCTTAGAGGTAACATACTAGCACTTTGTTAATATACTGCAGTAAGAAATATACCTGACCCTTTTACAAAACTAGCGCGGTTTTTAGTGCTGGCCATGGCAGTGTCAGAGCTGCTACTGCCGTGGCTGGTGTTAAAAACCGCGGTAAGGTTTTGTAAAAGGGGAGATATTTATGACACAGCACATTGAAAGATCAAAAGATATTGGAATCTATAAATCACCAGACAGAAACAAAAAAGGGGAGAAAGACATGGTCAATATAAACAACACAAAATACAATTATTATTTCTAAAGGCTCAATAAAAATGTTATATTGACAGGAAAAAAAAAATCATATTTCTCTTTTATGTACTTTAAATAATTAAAACAGTCGCATGCATAAATCATAAAGATTTCTTTCACAGGAAGAGAAGCAATTTCTAAGCCAACCTCTGGTAAAATCCTTTTCATTAAGCTGAAAGGGTAAATAACATATTTCATTCATATCCACATTTGTTTATCAGCAGTCACTACCCAAATAAATTCAATCCAAGTTTGGATCTGAAGCAACAGGAGATAAATGAGGAAAAATGAGCTTAGGGGCTCATTTTCAAAGCACTTGGACACACAAAGTACCATAGTAACTTATGGTACTTTGTGTGTCTACTTTATACAATGAAGTTTGACTAAAAGGAGTATTTTATTAATGCAAGCACCTATATTAATAAAACAGGCCCTGGAACAAAACAAAGAGGGAAGAGGATAAAGCAATATGGAGATCCAAAATCAATGAGTACAAAAGAATCACCAAGGTAAAACGACATACTCTAACAAAATAGGATCCCTCACTACCAACAATAAATAACTTTTCAAATTAATCAAGTCACTTCTTGAAATCGATCACCTCAAAAGATCCTCCTCCACATAACTTTCAACAGCTGAAAACTTCACTCTTCACTTCAAGTCAAAAATCCTCAATCTCAGAACTTCCTTCCAGACTCCACCGTCCAACTCCCACCTCCCCCAACAACTACACCCACTCACCATGACCCAAATCTCGGTAGACGTGATCTGGAGCCACTTTGAGCCCTCTACAACTGGTTCCTATTTCTCAAGCTCTATAATAAATACGCCAAAACATTCAGCCACCTAGATAACTGCCTACCCACCATCATGAGAGCAGCCTCCACCCCCTTCAAGGCCATGCTCTTCAATTGGATCTCTCATCTAATGGCAAATGGCAAATTCCCAACCTATCTTGGCCACATCCTCATCTCGCCCATTGTAAAGAATTGCAAAGACCCCCCATATCAACAACATCCAACTACAGACCAGTAGTCAACATCCCCCTCTTCAACAAAGTGATGGAAGGCCTAATCAATGCTGCCCTTACGAATGAAAGGGTTAGGTTTCTTACCTCTGCTAATCTTCCTTCTTGTAGATCTTCTCTGGAGGCTGACATGGATGGGATCTTGCATCTCCGATAGCTTCAGCTGCAGGGCAACTAAAAGATGATCCCTCCCCTTTGGGTTACATGCCCGGGAGCTTCATGACATGCATGCCCAATTAATAGAAAAGTCATGGAGACCTAGGACAACAGGAAACAAGAAAAGAAAGAGAGGGCGCGGGAACTCCTGCTACCAGTCAATTCTGCTCAATATCGTATTATACCAAAAACTACGGCCAAAAATGGCCAACAGGAATCAAACACATAATGTAAACATTATAAACTGCAAAACCCAGGAAAATCCAGGAACGTGGACACAGCCTGAAAATCAGAAGGGGCACCCCCCACCAACCCTTAAACCTTACGAAGGGGAATACACATGAAATTCTTAGTGAGGCTGGTCAAAGACAGAAATCTAGCTTACCCGTTACTGAAGAGGCAACCTGCGAATCGGACAAAACAGATGGGCGGGGGTTCAGCCTCCAGAGAAGATCTACAAAAAGGAATATTAGCAGAGGTAAGAAACCTAATCTTCCATTCTTGTAGAATCTCTATGGAGGCTGAATGGATGGGACATATCAAAGCAGTCTCAAAGGAGTCCCAAAACTCAGGGGGCCCAATTAGCCCGCCGCGAGAACAGAAGTGCCAAAGGCCGTAGCACCCTTAGCCACCACATCAAGCCTGTAAAACATGGAAAAGGTATGAAAGGAAGCCCACGGGGCCACCTGATAAAGCTCCTCAGGCGAGACCGCACGAGATTCAGCTCACGAGAAAGCCAGTCCTCAGGTAGAGTGAGCCCTCACTCCAAGGGGAGGCTTCTTCCCCGCTGCCACACAGGCTGCGGAAATGGCCACTCGTATCCAACGCAAATAGTAGTCTTGGAAGCAGGCTGACCCCAAAGCGCGGGGCCCGCCAGGACAAACAGAAGGTCCATCGTACGGAAGACATTAGTGGCCTCGAGGTATCTCAAAAGAAGACACCGTACATACAGAGACCGCAAAACTCAATCCTGAGACTTGGAACCCGAAGGAACCAAGGCTGGCAACCGAACTTCCTGGTGATGTGCAAAGAGGAAACCAGTTTTGGAAGAAAAGAAGTCATAGTCCTCAAAATCACCGCATACTCCGTGATGCGAAGAAAAGGATCTCTGCACGACAAAGCCTGAAGCTCTGACACTTGCAGTGCAGAAGTGACCACCACCAGGAAGACGGTCTTGATGTTAAGATCTTTCAGAAAGATCTCAACCAGGGGTTTATAGGGCGGACGAGTCAGGGAGCGCAGGACCAAATTCAGGTTCCACAATGGGCAAGGCAGCCGCAAGGGAGGTCTCAGCCTCCCTGCCCCCTGCAAGAACCAGACAACATCCGGGTGAGAAGCCAGAGAACCCCTGAATAAAGAGGGACTCAAAACAGGAGAGTCCCACAATCTGAACATGTACAGAAGACCACCAGACTCTTCTTGAGGCCATTCTGCAGGAAGTCCAGAACCTGAGCCAGTGATGGCACCAAAGGGACCACCCGAAGCCCCTTACAACAAGCCTGAAAACACCTCCAGGCTTACACGTAGGCCGAGACCGTTGAATTCCGCTTGCTCAGTAGGAGCATGGTGATAACCACAGAGGAAATTCCCCTGGCTATAAGACCAAAGTGGTCCGGAACGTGAAGTGCAAATGGTCCCTGCGTGAGTAACCGCTGAAGGCAAGGAAGACACAGACAGTACCGGAGCTCAACCTCACAAGGGCTGCGTACCAAGGTCAACTGGGCCAGTCCGGAGCCACAAGGATCACTGGACCCCTGTGCGAGGACACCCGGTACAAAACACGCCCTATCATGGGCCATTGGGGAAAGATGTACAGGAGTTCCGCTGTGGGCCAAGGTTGAACCAGAGCGTCGAGTCCGACGCTGCCAACCTCTCGGTGGCGGCTGAAAAATCTGTTCGCATTTCGGTCCACTGATGACGCCGTCAGATCGAAGGTGGGACGACCCCAGCAGTGCACTATTGCCTCGAAAGCCAGCCCTGACAGGAACCATTCTCCCTGGTCCAGAGACTGATGACAGAGTAAGTCTGCCTGAACGTTTCCGACGCTGTCCACATGGGCCGCAGATAAGGCCAAGAGATGACTCTCCACCCAAGCAAAGAGCATCTGAGCCTCCGATCCCAGCTGAGGACTCCTCGTGCCCCCTTGACAGTAGACGCAACAGCCATCACATTATCTGAGAACACATGAACAGCTTTTCGGGTAACTCCCTTGGAATTGTAGCAGAATTAACCGGATCACTCGTAGCTCCAGCCGATTGATCGACCATCGGCTCTCTCACAGTGTCCAGTGGCCCTGGACCGGGACGGACATGCAAACCGCTCCCCAACCAGAGAAACTCGCGTCCACAGTCAGGGTCATCCAATCCAAGACCCACAGAGGGAGTCCTGTGGATAGAGTGACTGGGTTCAACCACATCATACTGCTGTGCGCCGCTGCCAACCAAGGCAGCTTCACCCCCAGTGCATCTCTCTGGGGATTCCACCACTCCAGAAGTGAAAACTGAAGAGGACACAGGCAAGCTCATGCCCACAGGATTGCATCTATGGTCGCCACCTTGAGACCCAACACCTGCAGGTACTGCCAGGCCGTCGGTGTCAGGACCGCTAACATGTCCCAAATCGCACTCCTGAGTTTAAGTCTTCTGGATCCTGGAAAAAAACACCCGGTTCAAACTTGGTACTCCAAGTCCTGGGTCGGCATGAGGTGACTCTTCCTCAGAGTGAGCACCCATCCGAGACGTACCAGCAAAGACACCACTTGGCAAACCGCCAAGCAACCCTGCTTCCACTAAGGAGTTCTGATCAGTCAGTCGTCGAGGTATGGAAGCACTAGGACACCCCGAGATCGCAGATGGGCAGCCACCACCACCATGATCTTGGTAAAAGTCTGGTCGCCGATGCCAAACCGAAAGGGAGCGCCACAAACTGGAAATGCCTCCCAAGAACAAGAAACCTCAGGAACCTCCAATCTGGGAATATCGGGAAGTGGAGACACGCTTCCGTGAAATCCAAGAAAGCCAAAAACTCCCCGGATGCCCCCGCTGCTAGGACAGAACGCCCCGGGTCCAGCCGTAATGCAGAACTCGTCAAAATGTGTGCACTGCTCACAGGTCCAGAATCGGTCTGCTGTCGAAATCCTTCTTTGGCACGAGAAAGATAATCGAGTTTCTCCTGGAGCCAAAGGCATCCCCGTGGGACGGACTCCATGGCCACCAAATCCATTAACCGGCACACCGTAGCGCGCAGCTTGCCGGCCCTGTCCGGATTTCCCTCAGGAGAGGACCGGAAGAAGTCCGGCGGCAGCCGGAAGAACTGTAGGCGAAGACGATCCTTTAAAATCGCTAGGACCCACGGGTCTTAGGTTGGCTTTAGCCATTCTGAAAGGAAGGCTGAAAGCCGCCCCCCGATTCGGGGGGTGGGGCCTCGCCAGAGACCCGACGTCATAAGGTTTTCTTAGAAGGGACAGAAGATCGAGAGATGGCAGGCTGTTGGCACTTTTCACATCCAAAGCGAGGTCTATAGGACGCTCCGAAATGCCGACCCGCGCATACTGATATTCGCAAAGAGGGCCGAAAAATCGGATGTTCCATCCCCCTGGACGAACGAGGTCCAGATCCAGGAAGTGCCTGAGGCTTACAGCCCTGCACACTCACCATCAGGTCATCCAAACCCTGGCCAAATAAGAGCAAACCATGGAAGGGTAAGTTGCTCAGCACAGACATATATGAAGAATCACCCGACCACTGTTGAATCCATAAGTCTCCTGAAGAAGCACCCAGCTTAGCAAACATGGTCAAAACATCACAGACTGCGGCTGCAAAATAATTCACTCCAGCAACCATGAAGCCGAGGTCCCGAAGAACAACTCCACAGGAACCTGACAAAGTTCAGTATAACATGCTCAGGCCACAGAGGAAGTGGCCGCTGCAGCTCGCACTCGTTTCATAACAAAATCTAGTCTTCGGTCCAGGACATCTTTCAGGACAACCCCTCCAGCCTAGGGCAAGAACGTATGTTTGAGCCACTGCCAAATGCACCTCGGCGGGACTAGACGCTTGGAAAATTACGAAACCATGGGATACAATGTAGCCCTGGCCCTAGCACACTTCAAGGGATCTTCTGGGACCACCCAACCTCCAAGAGCATTTCTACCGAGTCCGCATGAGCTGGAAATGCAGCGTAGAATGGGTGCGTAGAACACATGATCGAACACTCCGTCTGAATTGCAGAGTCTGAGTCAAGTCCCAATATCCGCAGGGATTCAGAGATAAGATCAGGAAGGCAACTGGACTTAGCCTGCGCACCATCTGATACTCTTCCACATTGTGAGAATCAGCGTTCTGGGAATCCCCGAGATCCGCTAGACTGGTCAGCGGGACCCGCCGAAGCGCCGTACGACAGCAATGGCCTAGAAAGTGGCGCAGGTACCAAGACAATAGCAGCAAGCTGCTGCTGACATTCAAGCGTACAAACAAGGATCAGATTGACATGCTGGAATCGAAACGCTGTACAGACTGCAGTCTTATAGGGAGACACAGGCATAGCCCGCTTTCTCATGAAAGCCTGATATATCATATCCACAAATTCTGGCGGAAATTAGTCCTCGGTGGCCTGAGTCGATCAGCGGGACTCAGATTTTAAATTGTTTGAAGATCGATAAGACTTTCCCTGGAACTGCACTTGCGTTTTGTGAAAACACCCTCCTTGCACAATTCCGGCATCTGGAATAACGTCTCTGGCAGAAACGGAGGAAAGCAGGTCCTCTTTGGAGGATATTGCGGAATCCACACACTGTTTATGCCCCTTACAGGCCACGGTGTACAAAATACGCGGCTGCAAAACCGCAAGCCATCCACCATATTTACGGCATAAATCCATGCCATCCTGTCCTGAGGTGGCCATCTGTGGAGTTTGGAGCAAAAACAAAGCTTCTAAGTCCAAAAAATATAGTTTTAAAAACTTTAAAGAAAATCCAAGATGGCTGCCGTGGGTGCCAATTTTTACAGAAAAACGGCCGTTAAAAACACAGGAAAATGCGATTTTAGGATTTTACAGGTGGGGGAACAGGGCATGCAGGGGAAACCCCCCAAAACCCCAATTTGAGGACCCCCCAAATCAGCAAACTCTGTGACTCACAGACACCACAGAGACATGTGCTGCAATGCATTTCAATGGCAGCCAGCAATACACAGTGCAAGCATAAGGAGATCATTACCTCAGGAGCTGATTAAACTGGATTTTTCAGATCTTCTGGCCGCCTCAACTTCCCTGTCACCTCAGATCATGACAACCAGGACCCCTCAGGGAAATCAGGGAAGATACGTGGCACAATTCAGATCCCAGCGTACCTCCTCGGAACCGCAGCAGCCTGCGCTCTACCCCTCTGCAGATGAACCAGGAGATGGCTCCCGAACCTGGAGACCTGATTCAATCTGCAGGCTGTCCAGAGGGCTTACTGCAGTTTCAGGCTTACAGAGCACCCTCCAGAAGCAGACAAACTTCAAAATGTCTGCAATCTCCCGCTGAAGGATCACTCTCACAGAGTTGATCCGCAGCACGTGGGCAAACCCACGGAAAAAAAATAAAAAAGAATTAACGGAAATGAAACCAAGCAGTGAAGCTGCAGGAACAAACTGGGCATGGCAGGAAGCTCCCGGGCAGGTAGCCCAAAGGGAAGGGATCATCTTTTAGTTGCTCTGCAGCTGAAGCTATCAGAGATGCAAGATCCCATCCATTCAGCCTCCGGAGAGAATGTACAAGAACTACCTAGATAAATTCTCATTACCTCACGAATACCAATCGGGATTCCGCTCACACCACAGCACCAAAACAGCCTTAGCCTCCATCATTGATCACATCGCACAACTACTCAGCTCAGGGAAACACGAACTAATACTCCAATTTGACCTCAGCAGCGCCTTTGACCTGGTGGACCATGACATCCTACTCAACCGGCTAGACGCCATAGGTATCTCAGAACACATACTCAACTGGTTTAGAGGCTTCCTAAGAAACAGATCCTACCAAGTCACCAGTGAGCAAACCTATTCCCAGATCTAGACCAATCCCTGTGGTATCCCCCAAGGCTTCCATTTATCCCGCACCCTATTTAACCTATACATGTCCTCCTTAGGCCAGGAACTTTCCAAACTGAATGTCCAATCATACATCATGACATCACGATCATCATCCCCATCTCTACACTGTTAACTGAAACCAGACACTTCATCTCATCAGTCATCAACCACGTAAAACAATGGTCAACAAACTCCAAACTAAAGCTAAACCCGGAAAAGACCAAAATATTTATGGCCTCCCCAACAAACAAACCAACAGAATCGGCTATCAACCTAAATGGAACGGACTTCCCAATTAACCCTACCATCAAAATCCTAGGAGTCACCCTAGATCAGCAACTGACACTCAAAGCCCATACCAACATCCTAATCAAAAAAATGCTTCCATTTATTATGGAAACTACGCACACTAAAACCATACTTCGTTTTCACATCATCCAGACTGCTGGTCCAGTCTCTAGTCCTGAGCTCACTGGACTACTGCAACATAATCTACCTAGGATCTTACAAAAAACCATCAAGAAACTGAGACTCATCCAGAACACAGCCATCCAACTAATATTTGGCTTGAAAAAAAATCCAACCACATCATCCCATACTACAAGAAACTTCACTGGCTACCTATCAAGGCTAGAATAATCTTCAAATCTGGTTGCCTTTGCTTCAAGACCCTCCTCGGCACCGTACCCACCTACCTCCTGAAACACCTCACCCTACAGCATAAACTACGCCTCTCTCACAGAACATTACTGTTCACATTTCCTTCTCCCAAAGGATGTAAATTGAAAAGATTCCTCAACAGGACACTCTCCTTTCAAGCAGGGATTTGGAACACCTTAAGCGACCTAATCCTGAATGCACCAACATATCATTCATTCATAAAATCACTAAAAAAACCACTTATTCAACAATTCCGCTCATCTCTTACCTCTTCTTATACGCTCCTTCTTCCTACCCTACCACCCCGTTCACTCAACTGTCTTCCACACCTTCCCAAATCAAACTGATGTAACCTCACTGTCCTTACAGTATCTCTTGTTGTTCTTGATGTATACCATCTTGAACTGAAAAGGTATAACGGAATATAAATAAAGCTATTATTATTATAACATTCATTCATCATCAGTAAAAGACCTTCTAAGTGGAAAACACAGATTTTGACCATGCTTGCTAGGTTCTCAGTTCCATTTCTTTATCTTTTACTCCACAACAATGAAGTCTGCAATGCATCCTTAACTAATCAAATCTCTTCTATTCTATTTTATATAAAACCTCTTATATTCTATTTTATAATACCTAATGTATGGTAATCAGTATTCTCCTAGCCCCCTTACAAAAATTTCACCTACTCCTAATGTTTAATTTTTGATGACTAGGTGACAATAATGTCACCTAGTCATCTTTCCTAAAGAGATTTCATCTAGCTCACATTGTACAAAACCAATATACAATACAATAAATTTGAGATGTTTTCCTCAAGTGCAATATTTGCTCATGAGATGTATTGGGCTAACAGTAAAAAAAAAAAAATCCCAAAATCCTAAATTTTTACATCATGAGTAGCTGTGGCGTGTAATTTTTTGACATCGTTTTCTATATAAACACATCTCAACTTTGATTCTGGAAAGATTTGTCATGCAGCATGTAACTATATCGTTTTCTATATAAACATACCTCAACTTTGATTCTGAAAAGATCTGTCATGCGGAATGTAACTTTTTACATCGTTGTCTATATAAACATACCTCAACTTTGATTCTGAAAAGATCTGTCATGCGGAATGTAACTTTTTACATCGTTGTCTATATAAACATACCTCAACTTTGATTCTGAAAAGATCTGTCATGCGGAATGTAACTTTTTACATCGTTGTCTATATAAACATACCTCAACTTTGATTCTGGAAAGACTGCGTTGAGGAATGTAAAGGTATTTATTTATGGGAATTTATTAACTGCCTTTATGAAGAGTTTAACACTGTCCATACCAGGCTCCATGGTTGATGTCACCTACGTGTGACAATATGCTGCCTGCTTGTCCTAGGATAAAGGTGGGTTTTCAGTTTGCATACTCAGGAGCAGAGACATAGTGATAGCAGGAGAAAATCAAGCCTTAAATCCAAATTACAACGAGAAATATTTAGTAACAAGAACGCACGCTAACATCTGCCTTGGGGCAAGTCCTGAGAAGAAAAACCTATTAGTATTCAAAATAAGAAGAGATTTACTGGTTGAAAGTACCTCGTATAGTACACATTATGGATGCCCTACCAGAGAAATATACCAGATGTTATTTTAATTGAAGAAGTTTTCCTAGTAAAATTTATATTGCATTGGAATGCCACAGCTGCACAAAGAGACTTTATTGAAGAATTAAAATAAGTCATTAACATCCAAAGACCCTGAGAGATAAGATACTCTCTTACATCGTTACAGGAAAAAGTAATGGATACACAAAGCAACCATTCAAAAGCAGAGCTGGTTATGGTTAAAACAGTACTAGAATTCAAGAAAGAATGAGAAAAGCACCAAAATGGACATATAAGACATCCTATATAGTTCTTGCTGATTATATACATATAAAAACAGGTAATAACTGCACAGAATGGGAAAGCCTTGACACAGGCTTGATCAACCCCTCTCTCCTCCCGTTCACCCCCTACCCCTTAAGAACCGGAGCAAAGACAAGTGTATCTTAAGCTAAGAAAGTTTTATTACAAGGCATGTTACAACATTGCTTTCACATATACAACTTTAACAAATAAAAGCCATGGCCCATGCTATCTTGAATTCTGATACAGTCTTCATCACCTCCACCTCCATCTGCCACCCTTTCTGTAAAGAAGTATTTTCTTATTTTACTCCTAAGTCAATCAGCTCTTAACTTCATCCTATGTTCTCTCCCTCTGGAGTTTTCCTTCATTTTCACCTCCTGTACATTAACACCATGGAGATATTTAAACATCTTTATTATATCCCCTCTCTTTATTATATCCCCTCTCAGAATATACATAATAAGTTCTCTAAGTCTGTCCTCATATGATTTATGACAAAGACCAATATCCAGTTTTGTAGCAGCCCTCTGGACCTGCTCCATCCTATTTATATCTTTATTAACACAATATTCCAAATGGGGCCTCACCAGAGACTTATACAATGGCATTATCACCTCCATTTTCCTACCGTCCATTCATCTTCTTATGCATCCAAGCATCTACCTGGTTTTGACCGTTGCCTTTTCTACCTGTATTGCCACCCTCGGATCATCAGACACAATCACCCTCAAGTCCTGCTCTTCCATTCACAGAAGTTACTGGCCGCCTTTTCTATACTGTTCTCCTATATTTTTACAGCCCAAGTGCATGACCCTGCATTTGTTTTGCATTAAATCTTAGTTGCCAATTACCAGACCATTCTTCAAGCTTTGCCAAATTCTACCTCACGTTATCCACAGCCACTGGGGTTTCTACATTATTACAGAACTTGGTTATCATCCGCAGAAAGACAAACTTTGCTAGACAGTCCTTCCACAACATTACTCACAAAGTTGTTAAATAGAGCTGGGCCAAGGACAAATCCCTGTAGCACTCCACTAACAACATCCTTTTCCTCTGAGCAAACTCCATTTACCACTATCCTTTGTCTCCTTCCACTTAACCAGCTTTTAATCCATTTTGTTAATTTAAGGTCCATACTGCATGCTTTCAGTTTATTTATCAATTGCCTATGTGGCACTGTGTCAAAAGCTTTGCTAAACTCCAAATACACTACATCTAGTGCCCCTCCCATATCCAACTGTTTCGCCACCCCAAAGAAATCAATCAGCTTCATCTGACAAGATCTGCCTCTCGTAAAACCATGCTGCCTCGGGTCTTGAAGTTCATTCGGCTCTAGAAATCTCACTATCCTCTGCTTAAGAATCATTTCCATTAGTTTACTTACTATTGAGGTCAGAATAACTGGCCTGCAATTCCTAACTTCCTCCTTATTTCTGCTCTTGTGCAGAGGGACCACATCTGTCTTTTTCCTCTGGAACCACACCAGACTCTAAGTATTGAAAAGATGAGACAATGGAGCAACCAGAACTTCTCTGAGTTCCTTGAATACCCTTGGATGTATCCCATCAGGCCCCCATTGCATTGTCTATTTTTAATTTAGCTAGCTCCTCACAAAGGGGCCAATGCTCTGCGCACCAAAGAAACCCTGGAAATAAATATCAAAGCCTGTGCTCCTGGCAGTGATTATATATAGCTGAACTTCCACATTGGTCACTGAGGTAGTCTGCCAGAATGTCAGCTCATTGAAAGACACAAGGAAGTCCTCCCACACTTTCAGATCAGCTTGCAAGGGCTGTGTCATCCTAATAATATGGTGACTTCTTTTTGCTCCGACTGTTGCTAGGCTGCCTATATATGGGGAAATATGGTAACTGTAATTCTATTACAAAATCATTCTGAAATTTACTGTGTCAAACGTGAGAAACACTGAGGAGTATGTGGTATTTTCAATAACAGTGGAGAAAAAGCCTCAAAAACACTATGCAGCACATTTTATTAACATTGTGACAAGCTGTCTTAATACTATGATAGGCATAAAAAACTCCACTCATAAAATACCTTTCATATCTCACAAGAGAACATCCCACTAGTGTGAACACTACAATTTTTTTTTAAAAAAGGAAACGCAACACATAGGGCTCCTTTTACAAAGCCGCACTAGGGCCTTAACGTGTGGAATAGTGTGCGCTAAATTGCCGCACACGTTAGCTGCTATCGCCTCCTTTGGAGCAGGCAGTAGATTTCTGGCTAGCGTGCGCTAATCCGGTGTGTGCGTTAAAACCGAATGAAAAATCTTTATTGCTGAAGGTCATAGAAATGTGTGAGCATTGGAACCCATTACATCTGCCTTGGTGGGGGAGAGTCCAAACAGTTAAGATGATGATTCTACCTGTGGTTTGTTATCAAATGGGAATGTTACCATTGTTTTTTCAGGGGTCGTTTTATAAGAAATTAAATAGTATTCTGACAAAATTTATTTGGCTGGGGTAAGCAGCAAGAATTGCCATGGTATTTCTACAAAACACAATTGCGGAGGGTGGGGTAAATTTTCCCAACTTTTATAGATACCATCAAGCCTATATTTTGTGTCAGGGTATGTACTGAGCTCATGGAAAATCTCCCAGACTGGTTATGGTTGGAATGGCAACTCATGTCACCATTGAGGTTGAGTCATGTGTTGAGTATTAAGATGCCTAGATTATATAAGGATAATAGAATCCTAGTAGATACATTGAAAACCTTAAAATATGTGAATAATTTAACATCTATTTCGGTTCATAAATCAACTCATCATACCCTATGGTTGAACTCCAAGATTCAAATTGGCGGATTTAAGGTCATCGGGAAGTATTGGATGATGGCGGGTATATGTACTTTGGATGATGATATTTCAGATGGTAAGTTGCTTGATTTTTCACAACTGCAACACAAATTTGATCTTAATAAATCACAAAATGATAGATGGTTGCAGTTGAAGCAGGCCATTCAGGTTGGGTAACCTGAATGGAAAAATCTCAGTAATCAGAATAGTTTGCCGCTCTTATGCTTTCAGGTGGACTTCCTGGGATATCAGGCCGCTCAGTGGTATATATTAATATCTGGATTTTTAAATAAGAAACCAAAGACTAGTCTTCAGCACATTTGGCGCATTGAGATCAAGCATCAAATTACTGCATCTCAATGGCCACGTATTTGGGCTTGGAGGATAAGATGTACAGTGTCGGCATCTATGAGACAAACTTGTTTTTTTCTGTTACATAGAGCATTTTGGACCCCGGTTCGTTTACAGAAGTTAGATAGCTCTAAATCTAAGAGATGCTGGCACTGTCATCTTGAAGCTGGGACATTAGATCATTTGTTATTCTATTGTCCATTAATACTTGCTTTTTGGAAATCAATATGGGGTCAAATAAATAATTTGTTAGATAATCCGGTGGCATTATCCTATGATACCGTATTGTTTAGCATGTCAATGAGGGCAAAAAGCCAAATATCCTCTAATAACAATAAGCTTCTACTCATTATGATAGGGGTTGCCATACAACAGATTACAAATAATTGGAAAAATTGGGATAGGCTGAATTATAGCTTTTGGTGGAACTCTTTGTGTCACATTTTCAAAATGGAAAGGATATTTGCCGTGCAGCAAGGAAATTTTAAGAAATTTCAGGTTATTTGGGAGCCATTAACAAGATACTGTAAAGATTGAAATTATTGCACAGAATAAATATTAATTCCCTTTTGTTCATACATGTCTAGGGTGGGGTGGGGGTGGTGGGAATATTTTATGATTTCTTCTGCTTATGATTAATTGTTTGATATAAGGGAGGGGGGATATTTGATGAAACCTATAATTTGATGATATAAAAAGTAATGTTAAAGTATAAAATGATTGTATTTGTGTTATACTTATTGTGAGTTTAAAAAAATGAATAAAAACTTATAAAAAACAAAAACAAAAACCCTGCTAGCGTGACTTTGCAAAAGGAGCCATTAGCTGTCGATTGAATTCTTCAAACATTCCCAGAAGATCAATCTCGACACCACCACGCTTCTCAGTGTTTTTTTAAAACAAACTTCATTCTTGCAGCTCAAATTGTCAGCATATTTTGCCCGAGGCAAGTAACTGCATGCATAGCAGCATTTCTGCGCTTTCTAACTTTAAAAGATAAAAACTCTCTGTGGGTTCCTGAGGAAGGGGCAGTTTGCCCAGAAACCAAGCCTGGTCAAACCATTACACTTTTTCTCAGCAGTGGATGAAAGAATTGTTGGTGTCTGCTGCAACAAATGAACAAAGCAGTGCTCAATATAAACTAAGTGTAATTTTACTGCTATGCTCGTTTCTGTATTTGGGCTGTTATCACAGGGATGTGTTTGTGGACATTTGAAGAAAGCACAGTTACTTACCGTAACAGTTGATATCCAGGGACAGCAGGCAGCTATTCTCACAAGTGGGTGACGTGATCCAATGGAGCTCCAATGCGGACGCCTCACAAGCAGTCTTGCTTGAAGAAACTCGAAGTTTCGAGTTGCCCGCACCGCGCATGCGCGAGTGCCTTCCCGCCCAGTACACAGGGCGCGTCTCCTCAGTTCAGATAGCCAGCAGAGAAGCCAACCCGGGGAGGTTGGTGGGATGTGAGAATAGCTGCCTGCTGTCCCTGGATAACAACTGTTACGGTAAGTAACTGTGCTTTATCCCAGGACAAGCAGGCAGGTATTCTCACAAGTGGGTGACCTCCAAGCTAACCAAAGTGGGATGGCGGGAGAGTTGGCAACTTAGGAGAATAAATTTTGCAATACTGTTTGGCCAAACTGTCCATCTTGTCTGGAGAAAGTATCCAGACAATAGTGAGAAGTGAAGGTATGAACCGAGGACTAAGTGGCAGCTTTACAAATTTCCTCAATAGGTGTAGATCTGAGGAAAGCCACAGAAGCTGCCATTGCTCTGATTTATGGGCTGTGGCTTTACTGTGAAGAGGAAATCCAGCCTGGGCATAGCAGAATGAGATACAAGCCGCCATCCAATTGGAGATGGTACGCTTAGAGATAGGACGTCCCAACTTGTTCGGATCAAAGGAGACAAAAAGTTGAGGAGCAGTTCTGTGCGGTTTGGTGCGTTCCAAATAGAAAGCTAAAGCACGTTTACAGTCCAGAGTATGAAGAGCTGATTCTCCAGGATGAGAATGAGGCTTTGGAAAAAACACTGGAAGAACAATGGATTGGTTGAGATGAAAATCCGAGACCACTTTAGGAAGGAATTTCGGATGAGTGCGAAGAACCACCTTGTCATGATGAACACTGTAAAAGGTGGATCCGCAACCAACGCTTGGAGCTCACTGACTCGTCGAGCAGAAGTGAGGCCAATGAGAAACACCACTTTCCAAGTGAGATACTTCAGATGAGCCTTATCAATTGGTTCAAATGGAGGCTTCATTAGTTGAGTAAGGACAACATTGAGGTCCCAAATCACAGGAGGCGGTTTGAGAGGAGGATTGACATTGAAAAGTCCTTTCATGAATCTGGAAACCACAGGATGAGCAGAGAGGGGTTTCCCTTCAATAGGCTGATGGAAAGCAGCAATTGCACTAAGATGGACTTGTATTGATGTAGACTTGAGGCCAGAATGAGAAAGGTGCAAAAGATACTCCAAAACTGAAGATAAGGAGGAATGTTGAGGCTCCTTATGATGAGAAAAACACCAAGTAGAAAATCTAGTCCATTTTTGGTGATAGCACTGTCTAGTAGTAGGCTTCCGTGAAGCTTCCAAAACATCTCTCACAGATTGAGAAAACTGGAGAGGAGCTATGTTGAGAGGAACCAAGCTGTCAGGTGTAGAGACTGCAGGTTTGGATGAAGCAGAGATCCCTGATGCTGTGTAAGCAGAGAGAGAAAAACTGGTAGAAAGTATGGCTCCCTGCTGCTGAGTTGAAGTAGAAGGGAGTACGAGGGTTATCTAGGCCACCGAGGAGCAGGAGTGAGCTGTTCTCTGTATCTGACTTGCCTGAGGTGTTTGCACCCTGTCGCCCAATGGAAACCTATCCGGACTAAAGGTCTACTTGCTGTCATTTTGTCTAGCCATAGATCCATTACCCTGTGGCAACATGGTATGGATGGGTTCACTGACATAGTTTTTCAGAATTTTATATTGTAATTTAACCAAGTCCACCCACTCTGCTTCTTGAGGGCCTTGGTTATCGTGTCTAAGTATTGAATGAAGTAGTGGCTCAGCTCTGGTTCCTTTTCTACAATAACGCTCATAAAAATGTGGAATGTGGAGATACAATTAGAAATGGCTTTAAATATTTTTGCTTTATGGTCTCCATGATGGCACCTATGCTCTCTGTCTCCTTCTTCCCTGGTAAGCTCATCCTGATCTGTGTGTGCCATTTGCTCTGTAATTGCCTAGCTGTAGTCTGTGCCAAGCACTTAGTGGAAGTCGTGTTCTTAATAGGAGGCATATCTACAACAAAATACTATAAGGAGCAGAGAGGTTATTCAGTGTTAATAGCCCAAACATATAATATCATCTAGGAATTTAAGCATCAAGGGGAATTAATTGTATATATCAAACTTAAAGATAAGCTGCCAGTAGCAGAAACATATCTATTATTTTTTTACTGCCCTTTGCAGAGATTGCATTGGCATGTGCACAAATATACCTCTTCCATTTTTTAAAAATTATTTTGCATACATTTTTATTCTGCACACCATGCCCCTCAATTCCTGGTTGGCTTAACAAAACGGCTGCTATTAGACTGTCTGTGAACTACCCTAAAATGGCTGCACCACAAAACTGCTCATAATAGATTGACCAGTGAACCACCTCAGGGGCTCCCTGACTTATTTTTTTGATTCTTCAGGGCTTTCAGGGATCTCCGTCCTCGGGAGAGAATTCCCTGATAAGTAACAGCCACAAATTTAGCTGCAGGGCTGTGATGTCCATAGACCCCACCTCTTTTGTAAACAGCCCATGTGATGGGGAAGATGCTGGCCAAGAGACACACCAAGGATCTCTGTCCCCAGGAGATAATGCCCCGGTAAAAGTCACAATATAGCAGCAGCACTGCAACACCCCTAGACTCCCCTTTTTAAATGCATCACATTACGGGGAAGATGCTGACCAGGAGATGAGCCTCAGAGGTGCACCAACCTTAGTAAAACTTTACAGCATTTTGAAGTACTGAATTTGCTTATCCTCAGGACTGTGAGTACTCCGATCCTACACTGCAACCTGGGTAACTCTCCGAAAGATACTGACAGGGGCAGAAACCAGTAAATGAGAAGCTAACTCCTGGACGTGGAGAACTGCCGTAAGCCTGTCTGATGTTTCCGGTACCAATCACACTGTATTCACTCGTCTCCTTTCAGTTCTCTCTTCCCAACTAGCGCTGTCACTTCGCTCACTCCTCCTGTGCTCTCTTCCCTCCCAATGCCCGGAAAATGGCCGTAGCGGGGAGAATGAGATTCATATGCTCTGCGGCTTTGTCCATGCCCCTCCCCGACTTCGATGACTGGCCACCTCTTCCCAATATCCCTCCTCTCCCTTACGTCCCCTTTGCCCTCTTCCTCATTCCCCTTTTTCTTTGCATGAGCAGCCCAGGAGGTCCCTTCTCTGTGGCTAACTTTCCCTAGCACTCCGTCTGGCATCTAAACCTAGCCAGTGTGTGTACTGTGACCGGGCCCGTCCCCGAGTAAGTAGGAAACTGCGGCCCGGACCACAAGTAAGATTTTTGATACGCCTTTTATAGGGCAGTGGAAGGAAGACCCGGATACCGGATTCTTTAGAATAAAGTATCAGGTTTATTACTAACCCAAAGTTCAAAGAAAATAAAACAGCAGAAGAAAAAAACATAAAACATTCACTTCAGTTGGTTACAGTGCTTAGAGGGCCTCTCCCCCCTTATACTCTTACAGTCCAGGTTCTATTAAGGAGCAAGATGGTACTTCCTTATCACCAGTAAAATCCCAGCAAACGTATAAGTCAGTTAATGCTTTCCTTGGCTCGTAGCCCCAGCCGGGCTTGATTGCTCTCACTCTGGACTTCACCTTTTATGAGCCTAGCTAGCTGAGCACGGCTTGCGTCCAGCCTTTCCTTCTCAGCTCTCTGCATTTGTTTAACCCTTGATTAGCAGCTTGTTAACTCTGCCCGCACTGCTCATGCTGTCGGGTATACAAACAATAGGAGACCGTTCTTCAGGAGTTTAACTTAGGACATGCAAACATCATATTCTCCAAGGTCCATGCCCTCTTCACTTATCTCATTACTTAGTATGCTGTCCATTTCCCATTCACACTCCCGGGAACTTTGGCTTGAAGTTTCTTCACTTCTTTCTGTTTGTGCTTCCCCTCCCCCTCTCTGTACGTCTGCAAAACTATCTGCAGCTTTTCTCTGGGGAGGCTTTCTCAGCCCTGCTCTTTGGGGCTTGAGTTGCCAGTCACAATACCTCTCCAGGGCAGTAACATCTTTCCCTAGGTGTGGGCTTCTTGCCCTCCGTTCCTGCTGGACTTGAGGCACCCTCTGTGACCTGGAACCCACGTGAGTAGTTTGGCTTCTCAACCACTCCTTCTGGTTCTCCTCTCTCTTCACTCTCGTTCCTCCTCTAGTTTCCTCCCTTCTCCCTTCTGTAGTAAATTGATCTTTCCTATAAGGCCAACCCCGGGGTCTGACTCCACCCCCTTCTAAATTAGCCTCAGGTTGCTCCCTGCCTTCAGGAAAGGAGTGATAGGGGCAATCAGTAGTCTGCAGAGCCTTTCTTAATTGGCTCTTCAGCTGTGCTGGAACCTGCCTGGGCTTGCCTTCTTTTGCCTGAGCCAGCTGTCCTGACTCCATGCCTGGTTTTATCCAGCCTTGTGCTGCATTCTGGGGAGTTTTAGTAGTAGTTTTCACCGTGACAGGAGCTTCCCTGTCACATACCCCCCTACTTAAACCCCTATCGGTCCTTTCTTCCTTTACACTCTTAGAGGATTCCTCCCCTAATCGAGACAGAACATCAGCATTCTTATGAAGTGCCCCTGGCCTGTGTACTATCTGAAAATGATATGGCTGAAGGGCCAGATACCATCTGGTGAGGCGGGCATTACTGTCTTTCATTTTTTCCAACCACGTTAAGGCTGCGTGGTCCGTGACCAGGGTGAAGGACCTTCCCTCTAAATAATATTTCAGAGTGTCAATGGCCCATTTAATAGCCAAGCATTCCTTCTCCACCGTAGAGTAAGCTTGCTCCCGGGGTAACAACTTCCTACTTAGGTACATGGTAGGGTGTTCCCTATCCTGGTGTAATTGGGACAGGACTGCTCCCAACCCTTCCTGGGATGCGTCTGTCTGTAGTAGAAATGGCTTCTTAAAATCGACCCCTTTCAATACAGGATCCTGACACAAACATTTTCGCAATTTCTCAAACCCTTCATCCGCCCTCTCAGACCAGTCCAGCCGGACAGGCCGATTTTTCTTAAGCATATCCGTGAGGGGAGCTGCCAACTCCGAAAACCCCGATATAAACCTGCGGTAGTACCCTACCAATCCCAAGAAACCCCTCAACTGTTTCTTGTCTACTGGACGAGGATAGTCCCTGATGCATCCTACCTTATCCATCAATGGCCGGATCTGCCCTTGGCCCACTTGGTACCCCAAGTATTTTACCTGAGACTGCCCAAACCAACACTTCTGGGGATTCACCGTGAGCCCTGCCCTACCTAAGGCTATCAGGACTGCTTCCACCGCTCCCAAGTGCTCCTCCCAGGTTTGGGTAAAAATGATGATGTCATCCATATAGGCTGCTGCGTATTCCTCATGCCCCTCTAGCACCTTGTTGACAATTCTTTGGCAACTTGCAGCAGCGCCATGCAATCCGAAGGGCATACGTCGGAATTGGAAGAGCCCCTGGGGTGTCTGAAACGCTGTCTTTTGCTTCGACCCCTCAGCCAGAGGAATCTGCCAATACCCTTTACATAGGTCTAGGGTAGATAAATACCGCGCCCTTCCTAGCTTATCCAACAGATCTTCGATCCGTGGCATGGGGTACGCGTCGAATTCTGATATGGCATTGACCCCCCGAAAGTCTATGCAGAACCTTGTGGTTCCATCTGCCTTGGGCACTAGCACAATGGGACTATTCCAAGGGCTGTGGGACTCCTCAATCACCCCCAAGTCTAACATCTCTTGCACCAGTTGCCTTACTTCCATCCGTCTACTCTCTGGTAGTCGGTAGGGCCTGCGCCGTATAATTCTCCCCGGAGCGGTAATAATTTCATGTTTCCCCAGTCTAGTGTATCCTGGCTGGGAGGATAATACTGAGCTAAACCGCCCCAATACCCTCCCCATCTGTCGTTTTTGGGCCTCGCTCAGCGTAGCCCCAATTTTGGGGTTCCCTCCTGACCCCATGTCAGCAACCTGGGGTCCCAATTCCCCATCTTCTTCATCTCTGGCCTGGGTGTACAACACTGTCCTGTCTTTCCAGGGCTTTAGCAGGTTCACATGGAAGATTTGCTCCCGCCCCTTGTCATCCTTTACTCGGTAGTCTACTGCATTCAGTTTTTCTATCACCTCTCCAGGACCCCTCCACCGGGCTTCAAACTTATGGGGCCCATCAGGTATTAATACTACCACCCTGTCCCCTACAGACAAATTCCTCACCCGGGTCCTCCGGTCATAATAGGTCTTCTGTTTGACTTGACTTTTCTGGAGGGCTTGTTGGCTTAGCTTAGTCACTTCTCTCAGCCTGCCCCTCATTCCCTGCAGATAGGACAGCACATTCATATCTTGTTCTTTTTGGGGCTCCCAATTTTCCCGGATAATATCCAATAAACCTCGTGGGGGTCTTCCATAAAGGAGCTCAAATGGGGATACCCCTAGTGACTCCTGTGTATTCTCCCGCGCTGCATACAAGCAAAAGGGAACCCACAAATCCCAATCTCTAATATCCCCAGCAGCACCCTTCCTTATCATCCGTTTCAAAGTCTGATTGAAGCGCTCGACTAAGCCATTAGCTTGGGGATGATAAGCAGACGTGTTTTTATGGGTAATACCAAAGGCGGCTAGGAAGGCCTCGAACACCCCCGATTGGAAATTGGTCCCCCTGTCCGTTAACACTTCCCGGGGAAACCCTACCTGGCAAAATATTTTAGTCAATTCTTGCACCAAAATCGGCGCGGAGGTGGATCTTAAGGGCACCCCCCAAGGGAATCTGGTGGCATAGTCCACCACTACCATGATATATTCAAACCCTCTCCGACTCTTATCCAGGGGACCCACTATATCTACCCCGATACGAGCCAAAGGCTCCTCAACTCTCGGTAAGGGTATTAAGGGCGCTTTGGGGGGTTTATACCCTGTCAGCTTCTGGCAGGAGGGACAAGTTTCACAGAATTCCTTCACCTCCTTATAAATTCCAGGCCAGTAAAACCTCGCCAGGATCTGATCTAGGGTATTATCCCTGCCGCGATGTCCTGCTAGCGGATGCTCATGGGCTAACTTCAATATAGTCTGCCTAAAGACACCGGGCACCACCAACTGCTTCCATGGTTGGCCCCCTCCCTTCCTTAGGGTCTCTCTATACAACAGGCCCCCTTCCTCCCTGAACCTGGGGTAAAAGTCGACCCGTTCTTTAGTCTGTTCCCAGGCATGTTTAAGAACCTGATCCTTCTGTTGCTCCTGGGAAAAAAGGGGGAATTTCTCCAACACTTCCCCAGGGATCCAGGGTCGAAAAGGCCCAGCCTGTCTCTCCCTCCTATCCCTTCGTTTGGAAGGACCATCCTTTGCTTGCTTGTGGGCCAAAATCCTTTTCTTTTGGGTATACCGTTGAAAACCCTCCCAATCCCTTCCTAAGATTAGGGCCACTGGGGGGCGGGTTACTAGAGCCAATTTTACCCAGCTCTTCTGACCCTGGTAATTCAAGTGAACCTTCCTTAAATCATATGGGGTAGCTGCTCCATGCACACATCTCAACTTGGCCCTCCCTGCGGGCCGCACACACCTCGGTCCCCTCTTTCGCACAATATTAGCCCAGTCAGGCAGAGCAATGAGGGATTGGTCCGCCCCAGAATCCACTAGGGCCTTCATTTTTATACCCTCCACTTCCACCTCTATGGTAGGCCCTACCCGGGTGGCTAACATTACCTTCCTCTTCCCCCGTGAAGAAAACTGAGGACCCCCCCTCGGGGAACTAGGCTCCATCTGGGAAGATTTCAGGGCTTCTTCAGCCTCTAAATAATGCTCCAAATCCTCGCTCACCTGCTCCAAAGTTTGGGACCCTTTTTGCATTACCCATACCTTAGCCCTCGGAGCAATGGCTTCCAACACTTGCTCCCTCACTACCTCATTTATAATCTCTGGTACCCCCTTTCCTTGTGGCTGTAGCCACCTCTCACACAGCCTCTTAAGCCGCTGTATCAGGGCTTTCGGGCGTTCCTTCGGGCCCAAACGAGCGGCCCGTAACTGGCTCCGATAGTGGTTGGGGCTATACCCTAAATAATCCAACAATGTTTGTTTAAGTATGGGATAATCCGCCGCTTGTTCAGCGCTTAGCGTTTGATAAGCCTCTAAGGCTCTACCCCCTAGACATGGTATCAGTCTTATGGACCATTGGTCCACTGGCCAGTGCGAAGCCATGGCCACCCTCTCAAAACCAACTAGATAGTCTTGTATGTCATCATCTACATTCATTTTATGTAGTCTCCCCAAAAGGAGCGCCTACCGGCCCGACGACACCATCACCGCTGCCGGCCGCCGGTACTGCAGGCCTCTGCGCCAGGTTGCTTATGGCCTGTATCTGAGCAGTCATTTGTTGCAAAAGTTCTGTATGCCTTGCTTGCTGCGCCTGGTGATCAGCCTTCCAAAGCTCTGCCTGCGACTGCCACATCTCCTGGAAATGCAGCTGCATACGATGCATCTCCCCTTCCAGACCAGTCCGGAACTTGGCTGCCTCCATCCTGAAATACAAACAAGAGAGAACAGGAACCCAAGTGCGGACTTTCCAAACTATGGTGTTCCCCTTCTGGTCCCCAAGCTTCTGGTCCCCCTTACCCACCAATCCACATCAGCCACCCCTAAGTACCGTTACCTTAGGGCCTGATGTGTCTCAGCCTTGGGATATTAGGGCCTCCCCAGCCACTCCTGCAACCAGGAACTCAGGAACCTGGAACCGCTCCTCCGGACTCCGCTCCACTCTTTTGCTGACGTTGGCCTCCAGATGCCTTACTGCTGCCTCTGGGTCTTTTAATCCTCAGTCTCCAAGAAAGTCCGGTTAAGAAATTTATGGCTTTTCAAAAAAAAAATCCAAACCACGCTCGAATTGTTCCTACATTCCACACCACTGTGTTACCAGCTTGTGAACACAGTCCTTTCTGGCACTATTTTCCACTGCCAAAACCCAGCTGTTGCTTTGCACACCAAAAAAAAACCAACCTTCGTGTTTCTGTGGTTTTGCCGTTTTTTTTTTTTTTTCCTTCCCCTTGGGGTTTTCCTTTCCAACCTCTGGGCGTACTTCCTCCACTAACCTGTGGGCGGCGCGATCCCACCACTGCCACCAACTTCTTGTGACCGGGCCCGTCCCCGAGTAAGTAGGAAACTGCGGCCCGGACCACAAGTAAGATTTTTGATACGCCTTTTATAGGGCAGTGGAAGGAAGACCCGGATACCGGATTCTTTAGAATAAAGTATCAGGTTTATTACTAACCCAAAGTTCAAAGAAAATAAAACAGCAGAAGAAAAAACATAAAACATTCACTTCAGTTGGTTACAGTGCTTAGAGGGCCTCTCCCCCCTTATACTCTTACAGTCCAGGTTCTATTAAGGAGCAAGATGGTACTTCCTTATCACCAGTAAAATCCCAGCAAACGTATAAGTCAGTTAATGCTTTCCTTGGCTCGTAGCCCCAGCCGGGCTTGATTGCTCTCACTCTGGACTTCACCTTTTATGAGCCTAGCTAGCTGAGCACGGCTTGCGTCCAGCCTTTCCTTCTCAGCTCTCTGCATTTGTTTAACCCTTGATTAGCAGCTTGTTAACTCTGCCCGCACTGCTCATGCTGTCGGGTATACAAACAATAGGAGACCGTTCTTCAGGAGTTTAACTTAGGACATGCAAACATCATATTCTCCAAGGTCCATGCCCTCTTCACTTATCTCATTACTTAGTATGCTGTCCATTTCCCATTCACACTCCCGGGAACTTTGGCTTGAAGTTTCTTCACTTCTTTCTGTTTGTGCTTCCCCTCCCCCTCTCTGTACGTCTGCAAAACTATCTGCAGCTTTTCTCTGGGGAGGCTTTCTCAGCCCTGCTCTTTGGGGCTTGAGTTGCCAGTCACAATACCTCTCCAGGGCAGTAACACCTTTCCCTAGGTGTGGGCTTCTTGCCCTCCGTTCCTGCTGGACTTGAGGCACCCTCTGTGACCTGGAACCCACGTGAGTAGTTTGGCTTCTCAACCACTCCTTCTGGTTCTCCTCTCTCTTCACTCTCGTTCCTCCTCTAGTTTCCTCCCTTCTCCCTTCTGTAGTAAATTGATCTTTCCTATAAGGCCAACCCCGGGGTCTGACTCCACCCCCTTCTAAATTAGCCTCAGGTTGCTCCCTGCCTTCAGGAAAGGAGTGATAGGGGCAATCAGTGGTCTGCGGAGCCTTTCTTAATTGGCTCTTCAGCTGTGCTGGAACCTGCCTGGGCTTGCCTTCTTTTGCCTGAGCCAGCTGTCCTGACTCCATGCCTGGTTTTATCCAGCCTTGTGCTGCATTCTGGGGAGTTTTAGTAGTAGTTTTCACCGTGACAGGAGCTTCCCTGTCACAGTACATATGTATAGATAAAGGTAGATAAAAAAATTCATAGCAATATAGATGTAGATAGATACAGACTTCATCTTAAATGCAAAGTAATTTGTTTATTTCAGAAAACAATTTGTTACACCTGTATATATATATATATATATAAACATTTTCAAGGTTAATATGGAGAAGATCTCCGTGGTTCCTGATTCATTATTTTGCATTCACTCAACAAACATTATTATGCTGCAGTTTTTAAATGCAGAAAGGTTATGACATGAAGTCCTATCCCCCATAATTGTTTGCTTATCAAAATGTGCATGGGGCTGCTGTGTAATTAATGAACTCCATCACCAGAATGTTAAGACAAACAAAAAACCAACACAGAATGAACTGAATGTGCACAGAATGCTGATCAAAAAATCAAGTCAAAAAGCAAAGAAGAATTGTAATTATAAATATCTTAGCTTTGTTTGGATTGTCCTCAAATTAAAGGATTATTCAACAACAGTACTTCACTGAAAAGTTTTAATTCTAGAGTATTTAGTTTAAAAAAAGCATACTTTCATTAACTAAGAGTACTCTTTAACAAACCATTTTACCAAAAGGCTGGGACCAGTGTTATTTAACTTATTTATAAATGATCTGGAAATTGGAATGACGAGTGAGATGATTAAATTTGCAGATGACACTAAACTGTTCAAAGTTGTTAAAATGTATGCAGATTGTGAAAAATTGCAGGCGGACTTTAGGAAACTGGAAGACTGGGCATCCAAGTGGCAGATGAAATTTAATGTGGGCAAATGCGAAGTGATGCACATTGGGAAGAATAACCTGAATCACAGTTAACCAAATGCTAGGGTCCACCTTGGGGGTTAGCACCCAAGAAAAGGATCTGGGTATCATTGTAGACAATACAATGAAATCTTCCATCCAATGTGCGGCGGCAGCCAAAAGAGCAAACAGGATGCTGGAAATTATTAAAAAAGGAATGGTTAACAAGACTAAGAATATCATAATGCCCCTGTATCACTCCATGGTGCAACCTCATTTGGAGTATTGCGTTCAATTCAGGTCTCCTTATCTCAAGAAAGATATAGTGGTACTAGAAAAGGTTCAAAGAAGAGCGACCAAGATGGTAAAGAGGATGTAACTCCTCTCGTATGAGGAAAGACTAAAACGGTTAGGGCTCTTCAGCTTGGAAAAGAGACAGCTGAGGGGAAATATGATTGAAGTCTACAAAATACTGAGTAGAGTAGAATGGGTACAATTGGATCGATTTTTCACTCTGTCAAAAATTACAAAGACTAGGGGACACTCGAAGTTACACAGAAATACTTTTAAAACCAATAGGAGGAAATTTTTTTTCACTCAGAGCTCTGAAACGCATTGCCAGAGGATGTGGTAAGAGCGGATAGTGTAGCTAGTTTTAAGAAAGAGGTGCGAGGGCAGGCTGGATGCCGAAGAGATCGTGGCTGCCCTGCACCGCTGGAGACCCGAGCTGCACGCCAGTGAAGGGGCTTCCTAAAAAGGTACTGAGGATGAGGGGAATGATTAAAAAGTTTTATATAGGCCGCCCCATATAACTAGGCTGCGCCCCATACATAGGTTTGTAAAACCCATGTATAGCCCTAGGCCTGTATATGGGGAAATACGGTAAATGTCTATTTCCTTTACCGAGTTGAATCTATTCCCTTTACCGAGTTGAATCTAAATGGGTTAAAGTACTAATTATACATCTTTAGTCACATAAAAGGGAAACTGAGCTGGAGACTTGTAAAAAGTATGAGGCATGATAAGAACAGATTTCAGAAACTAGCCTAGTGTGATATTCACCATTAACTGGCTACATCAAGTAAGACAAATACAAAGAGTTACAATAATAGAACCAAATTTTTCTAGTTAACACTCCACCTCTCCATACTAAAAACACCCAGCGTCTGTGAATCTCCCTTCTTCCTAGAAACAGAGAAAATGACGGCAGATAAAGGTCATACAGTCCATTCACTAATCTAATCTTTGGTTTATATACCGGGTCATCTCCAGTGCAGCTCGACTAGGTTCACAAATAATTATATATAATTCTTTCCATCATATCATTCCATATCTCTCCTCCCCCTAAGGCAGTGATTCCCAACCCTGTCCTGGAGGAACACCAGGCCAATCGGGTTTTCAGGCTAGCCCTAATGAATATGCATGAGAGAGATTTGCATATGATGGAAGTGATAGGCATGCAAATTTGCTTCATGCATATTCATTAGGGCTAGCCTGAAAACCCAATTGGCCTGGTGTTCCTCCAGGACAGGGTTGGGAACCACTGCCCTAAGGGACCCCAACATGTATTTGTATAAATCTTGCCCTCTCCAAATATGGCTCCCTCCAGCTCAATCCTCCTTTCTCCATCCCAATGTTTATGTTGTACCAGCTAAACTGAAAGATAACATCTACAATACAATCTTGTTTTTGTTTTATAAATCTTTATTCATTTTCTTATGTTACAGCAAGTGGATTACATAAGCTCAATTAAAACTTGGATATACACACTTGATAAACTCATAATAAATATCAGTCTTGAAGAAAATATGCAGCACTGCTATCACTTTCAAATAAATTCAACATCACATCCTAAGAAAAAGTTATTTAAAAAAAAATACTTTTCTTCCTTTGAAAGGGAATTATTAAAATCATAGAATTTAGACTGTAGTTGATATTGCACTGGTTGCTACACTAAAATATTTACTTGATACAAATTACGTTTTATGTTTTATCTGTATAAACTGAAATGATCCCGAGGAATAAACCAGAGGGATCCCTTCAATCTGCTCTTATGTTCTCATTTATACATTAATACAGATGGTACATAAATCAACATCATAACACCCAAACACTATTCTATACACATTTGCAATTACATTATTTATATCACCACCAAAGTGACTAATCAGTGTCTGGCTTCTTTGACACAATAAGTTCTACTTTACAGTAGAATTAAAATTCATTGAAGGAAAACCTGGTGCACAAACATGCACAACAGTGCTGAAAAACAGGAAAGAAAAGATCAAATTAAATAATTAACAGATCTTTTAAATCTGTCTTTTCTTTCATTTAACACTCAGGCCATTTAGTTCAGATTTTACCATGCTGTACTATCATTCCATCCCATTTTTGTACTGCTCAGTGTAGTCTTCATTCCTTTCATTATTTATTTATTTCAATTTTCTATACCGTTCTTCCAGAGGAGCTCTGAATGGTTTACATCAGGGGTCTCAAAGTCCCTCCTTGAGGGCCGCAATCCAGTCAGGTTTTCTGGATTTCCCCAATGAATATGCATGAGATCTATGTGAATGCACTGCTTTCAATGCATATTCATTGGGGAAATCCTAAAAACCTGACTGGATTGCGGCCCTCAAGGATGGACTTTGAGATCCATGGTTTACATGTATTTATTCAGGTACTCAAGCTTTTTTCCCTGTCTATCCTGGCAGGCTCACAATCTATTTAATGTTCCTGGGGCAATGGGGGGATTAAGTGACTTGCCCAGGGTCACAAGGAGCAGCGTGGGTTTGAACCCACAATCCCAGAGTGCTGAGGCTGTAGCTTTAACCTATTCCAAATACATGAATCTTATTCAGAAACTATTTCTACCCATTTTATGGCAGGTGCCTAGAAAATGGGGGGGGGGGGGGAGAGGGGGAGCTAATGCGTGCCAATCATAGGCAGACACCACTTACAGAATCACAGCTAGCAAGGACCCTAGGCGCCAGATGTGTAGGCCAGGATTTTAAAGGCCTACATTTCCGGTGCCTAGGGTCTTTTCAGAATCGTGGCCAGCAGTGCCTAACGACGCCAAAGTCCAGTGCTGCCCCTAAACATGCCCACTTCTGGGCTTCGGCGTCACTAAGCACCGGTTCCGGAGGCTGCCTTGCAGAGCCTAATTTTTGAATGAGTTTTTAATTGGATTTTAATGGCACAACCAATTATTGCACCACTTAAAACCAATTAAAACACTTATGTTCTGCGCCAGTAGGCATAATCTAGGTGCCTAACCTTTCGTGACTTTTTGAGAATCCAGTCCTTTGTGTCAACGTAGAGTGTAGTAGCAGTGGTGTCAAATTCATTTTGATGAAGCGCAAAGCTGACTAAAAATGCATTTGAAGCAGGTTAGCTGATTATCTTCCAGAGGGAGCATCCACACTTCAACGCTGTGCAGTGGGGTTAGACGGTCCCCTTTCTCATTTTGCAGTTGAAACAATTATTTGCAGTGCTTAATTTCCCAGATAACTTGAGAAATGTACCAACCACATGGCATGTTTTGACCCACCCCCACCCCCCTGCTGCAACAGGTTCAGGTGTCCCACTCTTGAACAGACTTTTCATCCCAGTGTTCTTCTCCTTGCTGTCACTTTTGATAAAATTGCTCTGCCTAAAGTTACTTCTAATGTTCTTTGCAACAACACTATTGCTGCAATTCATGGTGCTATTTCAGCACAGGCAAAATGATGATATATTGGTGCCAGCAGAGGAGTGACAAGACAGCAAGCAAACTGCATGGAATGCTCTAGTCTGTGGAGGTTTGCTAAAACTATCAGTAGGCAGAAGATACAACCTGCCAATATATTTGATATAAAGCAGCAATAGCCAGGTGAGGGAGGGGGCCTTCATCAGGGGTTGGCAGGCATAACTTTTATTTAAATTATTACCGTATTTCCCCATATATAGACCGCAGTCTATATATGGGTTTTGCAAGCCGGCCCAGTGGGTACAGCTTTCATATCTGGGGCGGCCTATACAGCATTTTAAAATAATCCCCCCGCCCTCCATTACCTCCCTCACTGGCGTCAGCCTCCTCGAATCACACCGCCAGCGTTCCAGAGCAGTAGCGATCTTTGTGTCTATAGGCCGGCCCCACGCTGCTTCCTGTATGGCTTTGCTGTCAGTTCTCACGAGGAAGGTAATGGGAAGGGAGGAAGGGCGGGGGGATGATTTTAAAATGCTATATAGGCCACCCAGTTACTGGTACTACTAAAATGGGGCGGCTTATCTACCAGTTTTTAAACACATATAAGCATTTTTTACGGCCTATACATGGGGGCGGCTTATACATGGGGGAGGCCTATATGTGGGGAAATATAGTAATGGGGACAGAGTGTGCGTGTGTAACACATGCACATCATCTATGCCAAGAATGCCCACACTTTTTGGGCTTGCGAGCTACTTTTAAAATGACCAAGTCAAAATGATCTACCAACAATAAAATTTAAAAAAAACACAAAGCACACTATACGCAGAGAAAATGATAATTATCATTTATATTCCGGGGTTTTTTCTAAAGAAGTCAAGGCAGATGACTGTATGTAATGTCACCTCAGTAACAATTATACAAAAATACACAAATAAACCCCCCTCCCTTTTTACTAAACCGCGATAGCAGTTTTTAGCGCAGGGAGCTGCGCTGAATGCCCCGCGCTGCTCTCGATGCTTATAGGCTCCCTTGCTACAATCCGCTATTGTGGTTTAGTAAAAGGGGGCCATGGTGCAAAATATACTGTAGACAACAGATATAAATTCTCAAAACGAACACATTTTGATCACTAAATTGAAAATAAAATCATTTTTCCTACCTTTGTTGTCTGGTGATTTAATGAGTCTCCGGTTGCACTTTCTTCTTCTGACTATGCGTCCAATATTTCTTCCCTTCTTTCAGCCTACTGTATGCTTCCTCTCCTCCAGACCTCATTCCTTCCCCCAACTTATTCTTTCTCTCCCTGACTCCCCTCCCCTTTCTTTCTTTCTCTCTGCCTCTTCTTTCTGTCTCCCTGCCCCATTTCTTTCTTTCTCTCCATGCCCCCTTTCTTTGTCTCCTTGTCCCCCCTTTCTTTCTGTTTCTCTTCTTTCTTTCTGTCTCCCTGCCTGCCCCCTTTCTTTCTTTCTGTCTCCCTGTCCCCATTTCTTTCTTTATTTCTGTTTCTCTTCTTTCTTTCTTTCTGTCTCCCTGCCCCCCTCCTTCCTTTCCCCCAAGCCATTGCCGCCGCCATCGGGGACCAGCACACAGACCTCTTTGGAGTCTCAGAGCACTTCCTTCCTGAATGCGGAGGCTATCTTGGATTATGATCATCCTTCAGATAGGGACTCAGAGGATGAAGAGTCAGATTTGATCTTTTTGATATCTAATTTCCTCCTTCTCTCTTTTCCTCCTTCCCCCTCCTGCTTTCCTCACCCCCTCCCCTCTCTTTATGTCGCCTTGAGTGACATACAAATAGATTAGATTAGATACTTCCCTTGTCAGAGGAGAAAGACACTTGCACTCAGCTGACAAACACCAGTCTATCCAGAGTAGGGATAGAGAGCATAGTACTGCCTCTAGTAAGACTTATTTATTCCCAGATAAGGAGTCTATCCCTTTAAAACAGCCTATACACAAGGGTAATTTAGGTCCCTGCACAAAATCCGGAGGGGAGAAGAGAGATAAAGCCCTTAATTACATAGCTACGTGATGGAGCTCTGAAGTCAGTACGCAGAGAGTTAATTCCTTTTTTTTTTTTAGTTCAATAGTTTTTATTGAATATTGTAAGAAATATACAGAAAGCAGTTCAAACACACAAAATCTGAATAAGAAACATTGGTATAGAAAAAATCCATATCTACAGTCATTTACATACAACCAGATTAGCAAAAAGAATCCAGGGTATGTGGAACTGCTAATAGAAGATATGAAAGGCAGAAAAGCAGGGAGAGTGAAATAAGAGAGAGGAAAAGAAAGAGAGAGAGAAGGAGAAAGGGAGAGATAGATAGATAGATAGAGAGATAGAGAGGCAGAAGTGTCTACGAGGCAGAATGAACATATGAATCTAAGAATGACCAAGGTGATTTATTTCGCACCATGTTTGTGGAGAGTCGAGAAATCATGTTCTTCTCATATGCATAAGATTCAAATTTGTGGTACATGCTCAGAGAGTTCCACCAAAAGGTGTAGTCAAGTAGCGAGGATGATTTCCAGTTTTTCAGAAGATGCATAAGAGCTGTTACAAACATGGTGTCAATGAGTTTAGGTGGATAGTTTGATTGTGCGAAACAGGGGTGTTGAGAACGAAGAATTACAATGTCCATGGAAATCTCTTCTGAACACTTAGTAATGGATTTTATAGTGTCCCAAATACGAATCCAGAAGGAATGAACCATAGTGCAATGAAAAAGCATATGATCAAGAGTTCCAGACTCTTTCAAACAGTTCCAGCAGGTAGAGTCTTGTTTTAGCTTCGCTTTCCACATACGAAATGGGGTCCATACTGCATTCCACATAATGAAGAATATTGATTGCGAGACTCTGGAGGATAAGAGAGGACAATTTGTGGAGGACCAGAAAAGTTCCCAACTATATCAGAAAGCGTAGTTTGCAGAATCGAGTCCCAATGGTTCATTGATTGAGGTGAAAAGGTGAAAGAGTGATCTCTTAGAATACTATAAAAAAGAGATATCGCCCTACCTTTCATTAAAGCCAGAGTAGACCAGTGGCGAACAGTGTGGATAGAGGTCATAAAGTCAGGGCGCATATGCACTTTAGACAGTATTCCAGTAAGCATAAGCCATTGAGAATGTACAGAGGATGGAAGTGAGTATGCAGAACAAAAAATATCAAAAGGAACGAATGAGGTGGAGGAGATCAATTGGTGAGCAAACCCTACACCCGCCCGCTGCCACCTCTTCCATGAGAGGGATCTACCTTTATTTTGAATTTTAGAATTATTCCAAAGGGACATGAGTGGGCTTTCACTAACAGAGATCTCAGCCGTTGCATCTAGAAGATGAAAAGCATGCTGCGTTGCACTCAACAAAGAATACTTTCTCAAGTGTCTAGGTACTGACACTGTAAGGAAGCAGGAGACGTGCAGTGGTGCACATAAAAAGCGTTCCATTTCAAACCATGCTGGTTGATCCTGAGGATCAGAGTCAATGATCCAATGAGCTCCATATTTGGCTAAAGATGCGATATAATAATAATAAAAATCTGGTAAATTTAAGCCGCCATTAATCTTAGAGGCCTTCAGCTTGGCGAGAGCAATACGGGGTTTTTTCTTGTTCCAAATAAATTCAGAGATTTTCATATTAAGCCAATGAAATAAAGTTTTCCGGCATAAGAGGGGAAGCATGGATAGAGTGTAATTAATTTGTGGGGCTAGAGTCATTTTAATGGAGGCTATTCTACCCCACCATGACAAATAAAGTAGGGACCAACGAGTTGTAGTGTTTGAAACTAAATTTTTGATTTTGGATATGTTAAGATCCTGGGCGTGTACTGGATCTTTATGAATTAGGACCCCCAAATATTTCACAGTTCCCTGTGACCATGAAAAAGGAAACTGAGCCAGATCTGAGGAGGAGATATGGTCATTGAGAGGAAAGATCTCTGATTTCTCCCAATTAACAGAATATCCAGAGAGATGAGAGTATTGAGAAACAGTGTTGATAAGGTGAGGCAAGGAGACAAGAGGATCTCTGAGAAAGAGAAGGACATCGTCAGCATAGGCTGCTAATTTAATGTCTCGACTGGACGAGGGGATACCCTTAATTAAGGGACATTGTCGGATAGCTGACAGGAGAGGTTCCAACGCTAAATCAAATAACAATGGTGAAAGGGGACAGCCTTGACGGGTGCCTCTATGAAGGGAGAATTTATTAGAGAGAGAATTGTTAATCAGAATACGAGCTGTGGGTTGTCTATATAGTGTTTCTATCCAGTCTGTGAAGAAAGGACCAAAATTGTACCATTTCAGTACTTGGAATAAGAAAGGCCACTCCACTCGGTCGAAGGCCTTCTCAGCATCAATGGCTAGACCAATCACAGGATCCGACAATGTTTTGGCGTGAGCATTGATATGGTGAAATAAGCGTAAATTATCTCCTATGTATCTTTGTTTGATGAATCCTGTTTGATCTTTATGTACGAGAGTTGGGATCACTGTGGTGAGTCTTAATGCGAGTAGTTTTGCCATAATTTTGTAATCCAAATTTAGGAGAGAAATAGGACGAAAATTTTTAACCAGAGTAGCATTGCGATCTGGTTTGGGAATAACTACAATAGTGGCTTCAGCGAAATTAAACTGTTTATCTGGAGTGGAGTGGAGAAAATCATAATATGTGAGAAGTTGAGGCGCCAGGAGAGCCCGGAACTTTTGAAAAACTCGTTAGTAAAGCCATCCGGACCTGGGGCTTTCCCAGTGGGTAAGGAGGATATAGCAGTTTCAATCTCAGACGTGGTGATGGGAGCGTCCAGTTTTGCTTTAATAGATTCCGATATAGTCGGGTGAGTTAAGGAGGCGAGGAAAGAGTCTATGTCCGATTCAGGGGCTGAAAGCTCAGATTGATATAGGGCAGTATAAAATTTTTCAAATTGGGAAGAAATCAGAGATCTGGTTCTGGCTAATTGTCCTGACGAGTCTTGAACAGCTGAGATGTGCAAACGTTTTGATTTAGTTTTAAGATAACTAGCTAAAGGGCGACCCATAAGATTATCTCCCATATAGTGACCAGAAGAGGAAATAAAGATGTTACGCCGGGCCGTACAGGAAACCAGAGTATTATATTCATATTTAAGATTTTGAATGCGTTGGAACATGGATGGATCATGCAAATGAGTGGACATATGTTGTAGTTCTAAGTTTTTGATAGAGATTTCCAATTCTTTTTCTTTTTGTATGGATTGTTTTTTTTTCCAGGAAGCAAGTTTAATCAATTCACCTCTGAGAGAGGCTTTGTAGGCTTCCCAAACAATAGCAGGACAGATTTCCGAATCTTTGGTGTTAATTTCAAAAAGATTTGATTTTGTCCACTATTGCATCATCTAAAAGTAAGGCATTGTTAAGTCGCCAAGAGGGAGATTCTTTGCGTGGGGCAGAGATAGTTAAGTGTAAAGAAATGGCTGCATGGTCTGTAAGAGATATTGGATGTATGATAGTATTTGTTACGTCCTGAATGAGTGAGGGGGAAAGAAGAAAGAAATCAATTCTTGAGTAAGTGTTGTGTGGTGGTGAGAAGTGAGAATACTCTCTACCTTTCGGGTGCAGTAAGTGCCATGGATCTACAAGGGAGAAGGCTTCCATTAAAGCATGTAAAGCTGCGAAAGATCTGGACTTTGAGGGTCTGCAAGAGGATGATCGATCTATATAAATGTCCTGAATTTGGTTGAAGTCCCCGCCCAATATCAGAGGACAAGAGCCATATTCAACTAATGCCAGCTGAAGATCTTTGAAAAAGTCCGGATGATCCAAAACAGGAGCGTAAATATTAAGAAGCACAAAATCTACAGAGTGCAACGCAGCATGTACCAGACACCACCTTCCGTCGGAGTCTGTTTTAACGGAGTGAATAACTGGGGATAGCTTGTCACTGAGAAGTATTGATATCCCATTTTTCTTCCTCTGAGTTGCTGGGGAATACAAATGGGTGGAGTATCCCTTCAACTTAAATTTAGAGGCGGCAGCAGGCGGGAGGTGGGTCTCCTGCAAGTAAATCACATCAGGATGTTTATTAAACACATAGTTAGCTATCTTTTTCCTTTTAATGGGATGGTTCAAACTGTTCACATTAAAAGAGAAAACATGTAAATCAGCCATATTCTGTTGCAAGCGGTGTTAGGACATAGTAAATATCACCTTTATGGGAAAAAGACAAATAATGTAACCAGGATACCAGGTAGACACTCCTGCCAGAGAGAAGAAATAAAGAGAGCATAAGAATAAGAGTAAGAGTAAGTAGACTAGCAATGACAGCACGATACAAGGTCAGAAAAAGAAAGACCATACTATCATGCATGAGATGAAACAGTTTAAGGGTGCTCCTGTGAGCGTGGAGAAGTAACACATAAGGAACAACTTGCATTACTCCACACCCCTTCAATTTGAGAAACCTGAGAGTGGTGTGCTTATCCACACGAACAGTGAATAACAGTGAGTTATACAATTATGTATATGCAATTTATAACATCAGAAACAGAGGCTAACAAAGTCATCAGCAGCAAAGCATGTCAGTTCATTTTCAAAGAATCCAGGAATGCAGCCAATTCCTCAGGATCAGTGTAGGAGGTAGTACGGTTATTGTAAGTTACTTTCATCCTGGCAGGGTACATAAGACCATATTTGGCTCCAATGTCTTTAAGCTCCTGCCGGTGGGAAAGAAATGCTTTTCTCTTCAAAGCTGTGGTTTTTGCGAGATCTGGCACAATGAAGAACTTCCTGCCTTGATGTAAGAGCTGAGATTTAGATTTTGCTGCTGTGAGAATTTGCAGCGCGTGCTGAAATCTGAGCATCTTAGCCACTATGGGTCTGGGAGAAGTGGCATGTGGAGAGAGGTGAGATGGCACGCGGTGAGCACGCTCTATTTCCAGTGGAGGTGAAAAGACAAGCCCCAGGGTAGCAGGCAGGAAGGTAGAAAGAAAGGAAGCCATATCAGAGCCCTCCGATGATTCAGGCAGCCCAATAATTCTTACATTGGATCTTCTGCTGCAATTAGAAAGATCTTCATAGTCTCTCTGTAAAGTAGTAATCAGTTTGTCATGTTTAGTTACCGTTTCATGTAGTGAAGGAATGGCAGACGTTTTTTCTTCTAGTGCATCCAATCGATGACGAGCATCCACAAATTGGGAGTTAAGTGCCTCTATTTCTCCCCTTAAAAGCTTAGTTTCTTCAACCTGCTCCTGTATTATGCCCCTGATCGATCTTACTTCTTTCAGGAGCAGGTCTAGTGAAGCCTCGTCGGTCTTCGGCGCCATTTTCTCCGGCGTGCTCGGATCAGGTTTCAGCCTCTTCCCTCCAAGCGGCGCGGGTGAAGCGGTCTCGTTTTTCGCCGGTTTTGGAGGTGACATAGGGGATCCAGGCAACAAAATCTTGGCGAAAATCGCAATATTAGTGCGGAAAAAGCACTGTTTATGCTCGTTTTAAGCGTGGGTGAAGAGGAGCAGTTATGCCATACGTGTGGTCTCCGCGGCAGTCAGGCCACGCCCCTGAGAGTTAATTCCTAAACCAATGAGAAGCTACCACACCCCTGCTGAGCACATTAAATAGGGAAGCAGAATTCAGTAGAGGTAGGCAGCCAGAGGAATGCAATTCTCCAATCAGCTGAAAAGGTAACAGAAGGGCAACCACTTTGTGGAAGCAGTTTCCAGGGCACCCAAGCCTACAGCTGTCTAAAGCAGGAAATTTCTCCATGCTTTAAGGTAAAACCCAATGCTTTGAAAGAGGAAGCCAGAGTATTTGCAGGGAGTCAGAATCAAAATCCTGAGAGGGAAAGAAACATTGCTAAGTAGCATAGTTTCATTGCAGCCAAGCATGCCAGTCAGGTTGAGCCTTTCCTCTGATGTGTCAGAAGAAAAGTGTCATAAGAAAGGCCCCGCTGGGGCTGGCTGTGAGCAGCCTGTTTTGAGGCTGCTTACTGATGACCGCTGTGTTTTGAGTAAGTAAGAAAGAGAGAGAGGAAGGGCGTGAGGGGGTTCGCGGCTCAGGACCTCCGCCTACTTTTCCCACTAAGGGGTTTGAGGGAGGAGGGCTTTGCAGCCTACCTTGTGCTTTGGGGGCGGGAGAGAGGGGGATTTATCCCTCAGCTGCTTGGGGGAGGGTGGGAGGGGGAATTTCGGCTCAGGATGTTGCCGTGCTGGTGCTACGAGATGGGAAGGAGGTGGGGTTCGTGGCTCAGGACTACCGCCGCTTGTAATTCTTCAGGGCTTGAGGCAGGGAGGCAGTTTACGGCTTAGGACCGCTGCCGCTTCGGGGGACATTTTTTTTCACCAGCGATTTTGCCAGTTGGGTGAGAGTCCCGGTTAACTATTCTACTGTACCTGTATTTGAGTCCTGATGCTGCTTTATGTATGTGATAACTGTGTGACAAAGTGGTGATATATAAATAAATGGGTCAATAAATAAGATCATAGTTAAGACTGAAGGATGACACACTGTCAAGGTAAGGAAGCTAGATGCAGAAAAGTAGTAGTATGTGAAAAAAACAGCAACCTGTTTATACCACAACAGTCACAGAATCTAGAAGACATCATAGGAAACAAAGAAGGTATGATTGATCTTTGAACAGTAACTCAACTTAAATGAAGAATAAAGCAACAGTAAAAATCAAAACATACCTATCAGGTAACAAGTTGCAGTCAATATCTGGTCTTTTCATTTTTGGAATTGCATAGAGAGGATATCTATCACCATGACGGATCAACACATTAACGGATAATAGTTTAAAATTATGAGGTGCATGACCTAGATTTAATGCAAAAGAAAATTATATAATTAGACATTATAATATACCTTTTCAATCTCTTCTTTCAGTTTCTAATAGAATTGTACAATAATTGAATACCTCCAAACAAGATCTTGTAAATGTGTTCTAAGTGAAATAGATCATGTCTCAAAATTGAAGTTTGTCAATTATCATTTAACACCGTAAAACAAAACATTTCTATGAAGTACTAGTGCATCCTTGCATAGCACATGAAAGCCAAATCTTAGCATAAAAAGTCACCAGAAATTTAAATATACTCCTAGAGAGAGGAAGAGAGAATGGTTACTGCAGATGGACAGAATGGATGGGCCATTTGGCCTTTATCTGCCATTATGTTTCTATATTACTACTACTAGTAATTATTTCTATAGCGCTACTAGACATATGCAACGCTGTACAGTCACGAAGAATACAGCTAGATAACACAAATATCTGCTAGCGCATGTATGAACGCATATTTAATTTGCTTGGGCAAAGAAAAATAAAATTGCACACATACCGCATATACTCGAATATAAACCCATCTGAGTATAAACCAAGAAACCATTTTTATTCCCCTTTTTAGGGGGAAAATGGAAATTCAAATATAAACACAGTTTCCAATCTACTATTCCTCCCCTACATCCCCCTCTAGCGACAGGCATTCCTACACACTCCTCCTCCAGTCTCACCCCATTGCACTGGCAGTTTCCCCGCAGTCAATCCCTCCCCTCTTCTCCCCAACTCAAAGACTGATGACCCACCCTCATAAAACCAAAGAATGATGACCCACCCCCATAAAACCAAAGTGTTCTGAATCCTGCAGGGCAATTGGACCCAGCGTGAGTAGCCACAGATGACAGGAAAGTTTGAGACTTTGATCCTTTTGCAGATAGACTAGGTCTTCATACCATGAGGATCTTGGCCAGTCTGGCACCACTAGAATCATCCTTCTCTGGTGCATCATGATCCTGCACGTCAGCCTAACATGGGTCATGGAGGGAAGGCATATAAAAGATCTGTCTTTGGCCAAGGTTGAACCAGGGTATCCAAGCCTTCATGTCTCGGATCGTGTTTTCAATTAAAAAAAAATCTATCTGCCTTTTTGTTGGTAGCCGACGTCATCAGTCGAATGTTGGTTTGCACCCCCCCCCCCCCAATTCATTATGAGGTGAAGGCTTCCTGGAACAAGGACCACTCCCCAGAATCTATGATCTTTCAACTGAGGAAATCCACTTGCATACTGTCCACTCCTGCCACATGCACTGCCGAGAGCACCAGAAGTTAGGCCTCTGCCCATCAAAACAACATTTGGGCTTCCAAATGTAGAGAAGCGCTCTTGATACCCATTTGACGACTGACATTGGCCACCGCCATTGTGCTGTCTGAGAAAATTCAAACCGCTTTGTTCTGTATAGTGCTCCCTAACTCCTGGAGTGCCAGGCGGTTTGCCCAAAGTTCTAAGTGGTTGATCAACCACTTCTTCTGGGAAGGGGACCAGCAACCCTGAACTGGAATCCCATGCAATGTGCCACCAAACCATAACAGCTGGTGTCTGTCATTAGAATCACCCATGAAGAGATGCAGAGGGGAACCCCTCTGGTGAGAGAGTAAGGATTCAACCACAAGACCAGACTGCAATGAGCTTCTGCTGTCCACAGAAGCTGCTGGTGTAGTGCATCCCTCTATGGGCTCCATTGGAAAAGGAGCACCTTCTGGAGCCCTTGCCCAGGAAACTACATCCATGGTCACAACCATTGACCCCAAAACCTGTAAGTACTGCGAGGACATCAAAATGAGTTCTTCTTTGCGGGCTTCTGGAAGGAACACTTTGTATTCCCTTGTCTCGAACTGGACTTTCAGGTATTCCAGGCTGTGTCAGTTCTAGGTGTCTCTTCCAGAAGTTGACCACCCAGCTGATCTTGTGCAGAACTTGGATCACTCTGAACCACTAGCCTGCCCTTGAATTAGCCAATTCTCCAAGTACGGATGGACTTGTAAGACTATCCTACATAGGTGAACTGCACCCACCATTATCACCTTGGTGAAGGTCCATGGCACCTGTGGCCAGCCCAAAGGGAAAATCTATGAATTGGATGTGTTGCTCCAATACATGGAACTGTAAATACTTCCTGTGGTCCGTAAAAATAGGAATATGCAGATAGGTCTCCATCAAATCCAATGAGGTAAAAAATTCCCCTGGCCTGTATTTTTTTATTATTGTGTGTTATTTTATTATGTATGTTGCATTGTTACCTGCCTAGAATTGAAGGAAATAAATTAAAAAAAATAAATAAATAAATAATGTATGGAGAAATGTATTATACCAACAGAGTCTCATGTATCTACATTACAAGTGGTATCTTCTTCAGCTGTTAAAGATTCACATATTACCCATACTAGATTTGAGAAGATGGAAAATATTTTAAGGGCAAAAAATCTGCATCTGGTCAATTTCCCAAAAACCCATTTATTGTCCCCAGAAATTTTGATTCGGAAATATTTTAAGGAAGTTCTGGGGTTGGCGGACGCAGAGACATTGCCCTTAACAAATCTATATTATATTCCACAGAAAAAGAAAAATCCTGCAGAATTAGGTGTAGACCAGTTGGAACAAATACCGTAGTTTGATTTAACTGGTTTCCTGGAAGATTCACAATATATAATCCAAACTAGGTCTACTTTATTGATGACTTGTGTGAGAGAGATAGATAAATCTTTAATCATGAAAGCTTATTTTCAGAATAAGCTTATAAAATTTTGTGGCGATAATGTGTTGATTTTTCCAGATGTGGCCCAAACTACACAATTAAGAAGGAAAGCCCTTTTAGTTTTGAAATTGAGGGTTTTGGCCTTGGGTGTTACATATTATTTAAAGTTTCCATGTAAATGCCTTGTGAAATTTAAAGAATGTGAATACGTATTTTGGGACTCTATGCTGCTGAAACAGTTTTTACAGCTTCATGAAACTATTAATGTTCCCATCTGACTTAATTATAGTTTGGAGTTCAGATTTATTTTGCACCATAAATAACTGATCTTTGATCATGATTATATTTGACTGTATCGTTTAGTTAATATCAGGATATATTCTCCCGTTATGTGGACTAGAAGAGATAGTGGTTTTTCTTGTAAAGAATATTTCTTTAATTTCTGTAAATCTTTCCTTTCTTATTATTATTTTGTATAAATGATAATGTTTAAAATTGATAAATAAAAAATAAATAAAGCAATCACCGACCTCACCGTCGCAATTCAGAAACATGGTATCTTGAGGGCCACATCCACTGCTATGAGGTTTAGAATCAGTCTCCTATCTTCAGAGCCTCTTTGGGCATAGTGAAGTATATTGAGTATCTGCAGAAGCCCAAATCTTCCTCTGGGATAGACTCTATGACTTCAAGATCTGACTTCTGGCTTCCCTGCTGGGCAGTGAGGAGTAGTGGCTTGTGGCTAGTAGGGGGTGATGTTTATGGGACAGTAATGGAATGGATATCATAACATGATGGTGCAGTATTTTTGTGGAGTTTTTCTACAAAAGTGCCTGTTTTTCGTATGATTCTGGGTAATTCTAGTTAGATACAAGCATATGTGTTAGTTAAGGCCACACCCAATGGAAGCGTACAAAAAACTGGTGAATAAAAAAAAAATATAAATATAAATGGAGCCAAGGCCAGAAAAACACACTACAGATTAATATAAGGGAAAGAATGGTGTTCTTTTTATGTACTTTGCTGTTGGGCCAGATCATGAAGGAAACCAGAAGAATCCATTTTGGTTCTCTGTCTTTTCTAAATCTGCTCTGTCTTTGGACACCATTTTGTGCCAATGACTAGTTTCTGTCTTCTTTGTCCTGCTCTGTTTTTCTTTGTTTAGTTTCCAGCTCCCAGCAGCGTGGTGTTAATTAATACCACATGTGCTGTAGACGGGTAAAGAAATATAACATGTCCCAAACTAAGATATAACAGGAATTAAATATAGTTTTGAATGAAAATTATGAATGTATGGAAGCTTGGCCAAGCAAATATGACTGGAGTGTGTGTATGGCTGTGTATTAAACAAAATAATGGGTTTTAAAAAACATATTATATATCTTTGCAACCTAAAGAAATCCTAAAGCAACATCTGGAAGTAATTAAGTCAGGGACTCCTGCTCTAACATAGGAAGAGAGGGGGAGGCCAGCCCCTCCTCCTCCTCCAGGCTAAGGCTATGTAATTTGAACCTGTCAATTTAGGGAGAGTTTTTTTCCTTTAAGGCTGACAACTTTTCAGCACTGTGTGGAGCTGACAAGCAGGCTGAGAACTTTTCAGCACCCTGTTAATAATTGTAAATTCTCTGAAATAAGTTTTAAGAATGATAAAGGAATATTGGAAATGTTATGAATATAAGAAATCAAAAGTAATTTTCTAAAACTTTGTCTAACTTTGAAACGTAGAAGAATTTTCTTTGTCTAACTTTTAAGACCACCTCTTTTGTTAATTGTTATTGGTTGAGATACTGATGATGTCACTGAGCCAAAAGTATATAATAGAATGACCTGAGATATTAAGGTGAGCTCGTTATTAGGCCAGCATTTGGCAGCTATAACGATCTCCCATTAGCGCAACTGTTAAGCAATTATGCTTTATTCTTTTGATCTCATAATGGAAAAATAGAAACAATAACTCAATAAATCTTAATTATAATTTTTAAAACCTTGCACTGGTGTCATTTTGCATGTTTTATTATTTTTCACACCTTGAGCTTCATGAGAGCGTCAAAATTCCTATGCTCAGCAGTCTATAAAAAGATCTTAGAGGGGATGAAAGAACTCAAGCTTGTACCCCTCCCATATAAAATTACCAGCACTCAGAAGTCTGCCAAATAGGCCCATAACCTCCCTCCAATGCATGGAGGCTCGGCTGATAGTTTCCCATAACTGCTTCTTTGAAGCTGTGGTGGAGTGGGATCCTGAAAATTGTGGGCGCCTGGTCTCTCCAAATCTTTGTCTAGAGTTCTGAAACAATCACTGGTCTGAAGGACCTCCCGAGGACTGGTGGTATTGCTTGGAGGTCCGAAAATTACTGTGATTGGTCTCCCTAGTGACTTAAGGTCTGCTCTCCTGTAAGGATTTTGGCTTACTGTCCTGCATGCTGGCCATAAGATCATTCAGACCTTTCCCAAAAAGAAACTGCCCCTTGAATGGCAGTTTACTCAGGTCACCTTAGAGGAGGAATCACCCCCCTCCTCCACCCACTATCTGATCCATAGTATCCTGAGTGCAGAAATGGAGGAAGCTGGCATTTTGTTCATGACACTAAAAAGGTCATACAGAGCATCAGCCACATAATTCACCTTTCATTACAAACTGGAGATCTTTGTCCACAATAGTGTCTGGATCGTGGCACAACTTTGAGTGGCAAGCTCGGGCGATAAAATATGCCACCGAGGCTGCTTTCAATCCCAAGGCCGTGGGCTCAAGAGCATTTTGTGCACAAAATCTAATCTACAGTCCTAGGCATCCTTCAATACCACGTCGCCTTCACTGGGCAAAAGTAATTGTTAGTCAGTGCAATGGTCGCTAAAGCTAAAATAAAGTGATTTGGAATACATTTATGATTCTCCCTTTCTTTTAGCGTCCTTTCTACGAAAGGGAGAATCATAAACATATTCCAAATACTACCAACAGATCAAAGGCACCGCAATGGGTTCCTCGAGTCACATCCATTTGAAAAGGAATTCGTGTTGTACAAGAGATATATAGATGATGTTTTCATCTTGTGGAAAGGCAGTTCCAACAAGCTACAATAGTTGTATCAATGGATGAACACAAGTGACAATAATTTGAAATTTAAAATGCAATATGATAATCAATCCATTTCAGTTGGCCCATGTGCCTAAGGCCCTGCCCATAGGAGGGGCCTTAGCTAACTAGCCCAATTCCGGTTGGCCCAGGTGCCTAAGGCCCCTCTTATGGGTGGGGCCTTAGGCGCCTGAGCCAATCAGGCCCTAGGCCCCTCCCCAGTGCATCTCACAATGCACCAGGAAGGGGCAGGCCCACCATTTGGAAGAAGGCGGGCCGGCCGGAGGACCCATCCGTTCAGCCATCTTTTGAGGTTACAGAGGGGCTTCGGGGGGGGTTGGGGGGGTTTCTTTCTGGCAAGAGGGCTTGGGCTCCCTCCTGCCAGTCATCATGGAGGTTTGGGGGGGATTCCTTCCGGCAGAACCATGCGGGGTGGGGTGTTCTTTGGCAGTAGAGACTGGGCATCTCTCCTGCAGTAAACGCATGGGTGTTGGGGGGGGGGTGCTTTGTGTCCGGCAGGAGAGATTGGGCTTCTCTCCTGCTGCAATCAGGTGGGGGGAGGGGGGAAGTTCCAGGATTTTGTAACCGGAGTTCTTTACGACAGATGCCAGTTACAGAATCCTGCTTTTAGGCGAAGGACTGGTCCCTCCTTCGCCTAAAAGGTCTTGATTTGGGCGTTTGGGACTTGGGCAATTTTGGGTCGGGAATGTGTGGTAAGGATAGACGTAGTGGTGGTCTGGGCAATTAAACTGATCAACATAGAAATAGGCCATTATAAAAAAAAACAAAAAAAAAACTCATTTTGGATGTTTTTTTTTTTTAAATGGACATTTCCCTGCTGCCTACTTTCTGCATCTAGGGACTTAGGCCAAAAGGGGACTTAGACATTTCTTTTGATTATTCCCCTCTACACCTTTTGTATAAAACATTTTTTTAAAAAAACCAAACACACACCTCCAGCAGCAATACTCATACTACATCAATTAAAAATGTTAATCCAAAAGTTCTAGTCCTAAAATTATTTAAGTTAGTTCCCTGCAATTCCTTTAACCTGAAGGCAGTATTTTTTAAGTTTCCAGGAGGCACACCTATCCAATGGTTTGTTTCAAATCATCACAATGAATATGAAAGACATGAAAACAAAAGGCATGCAAATCTAATATATGCCATTATATCTCCTTCATATTCATTGTGGTAACCCTGAAAACCTGACTTGTAAGGTACGATGCCAGAAAGTTTAAGAATGCTGCCTTAGGGTGCATAAATGTTTCAAAGTGTCTTGTATATTACTTCATTATGAAGATAATCCAACTGTCAAAGTAGTGATGTTTGTGACACCATAACTGATATGACACAATCAGATCAAATGAGTCTAATATAGCTTTTCTAAGAAAGTGCAGAATTACTGAGGATCATCATAATTAAAAAAAATAATTGAAAAAAAAGTCTTAATTGATGTATAATAATTAATAATATCTGGAAAATATTTTGAAATATCATAAAAAAAGAATAGTTAAAAACAAATACTGTATATAAGATGGACTACTTATAAGGTTATCAATGGCTTCATGAAAAGGATTCAAAAAACAGAAGTATTATATGCAGTTACTTAACCCTACCTTCCATACTGCGTTCTTTTGTTCTGGGAGTATTGCAATATTCTTGAGCTTCATTGATTGGATCTATTGCTGGTGGTTCTGTCAGTGGATCTGGCATTATTCTCTTTTGGTTCTTGCTACTTGAACCATCTTCTTTAATAGAAGTGACTGGTATCAAATGCACTGGGAGATATACAAAAATACAAATTTAAAGTTCAGAAAACTGTTAACCCATTTAATCTACATAAAGCAAAGATGCCTACTGGTTCTCTCTGAATGCAGAATTTTGCTAGTCTCAATTGGGTCTCTCTTTCTGGGAACTGCAAGGTTGCTAAGCTTTGTAACTGGATTGTACTGATAAGGGATTTCCTGCCTGTCATCAAGGGACATGTGTTCTTTCTAAAACTCACTGGGACAAATTCAGGACTGGTCTTAGGTTTTGTCACAGTACATACCAGCTTTCTTTTACCCACAAAGTATTGGGTATATAGGAGTAAGTTCACTTCAAGCCTTGTTCTCTCCCCCAGCTCCATTTCCTTTTTCTCTACAAATTAAGCCCCACTTATGATTGTATTTGGTACAAAAGATGACGCGTGGTGATGATGATGATGCGTGCTAATTGGAAGTTGCAGTAACTCTATGCATCTTCTCAGTTCCATGTATTAGTTTTAACTGAGGACAGATTATCTTTAAAAGGATAAGGAATATCTGTGTAATTCAGGAACTGTTGCCTTCAAAAGACATCTGGCATAGATAATCAATTTTGCTCTCTTCAAAAATAATCAGCTGTAAGATATAGTACAACTAGAAAAGGTTAAAAGAAGAGCAACCAAGATGATAAAGGAAATGGGACTTCTCATATGAGAGGAAAGACTAAAGAGGTTAGGGTTCTTCAGCTTGAAAAAGAGACAGCTGAAAGTCTATCAAGCCCACTATCATGTTTCCAACAATGGTTAACCCACGTCACAAGTATTTGACAAGATCCCAAAGAGTAAAACAGATTTTAAGTTGCTCATTCTAGGAATCATCCATAGTCCATATTAATAATGAATTATAGACATCTTTTTAGGAAATTATCCAAACCTTTTTAAAACCCTGATAAGCTAATTGCTTTCACTGCATTCTCTGGCAACAAATTCCACAGTTTAATAATGAAGGTGCCTTTTAGGATAAGGCCCTCCATCAGTAGTGCAGAAACTTGAGCCAGAGACTGAAGAGATGTAAAAAGGCTTTTATTAAACAAGCATATATGCTGGACTTCTGGGCAGAACTGGCTGCATAAACAGAAGACCCTGAGAGTTTCAGACACAAAGGTTATATAGGGTCCTGGCCAGTCCAAACCGGTATAATCAGCTCTGGCCAAAAGGTAAGAGCAGAGAAAAAAACAAAACCATAAATCCATCCTATAGTCTATACATCAAAGCTAGCTAACAGCAGCATCCTGTTGCCCCCTGGCCGTGCCTGGCACCAAGGCAGATACATAGAACAGGCCTGCATGCATACGTGATTTCTCAGAGCAATAAAATGGAGTCACAGGTTGTTATTTGTACCAATTATAACCCACTGATCTAAGATGGAGTTTCTTCATCTACACCGTGACCCAGCTATATCAGCTAGCTAGGGATCCTTCATTCCCAACTTTTCTTCTGTAGGCCAGCTGACTAGCTGGGTCACGGTGTAGATGAAGAAACTCCATCTTAGATCAGTGGGTTATAATTGGTACAAATAACAACCTGTGACTCCATTTTATTGCTCTGAGAAATCACGTATGCATGCAGGCCTGTTCTATGTATCTGCCTTGGTGCCAGGCATGGCCAGGGGGCAACAGGATGCTGCTGTTAGCTAGCTTTGATGTATAGACTATAGGATGGATTTATGGTTTTGTTTTTCTCTCTGCTCTTACCTTTTGGCCAGAGCTGGTTATACCGATTTGGACTGGCCAGGACCCTATATAACCTTTGTGTCCAAAACTCTCAGGGTCTTCTGCTTATGCAGCCAGTTCTGCCCAGAAGTCCAGCATATATGCTTGTTTAATAAAAGCCTTTTTACATCTCTTCAGTCTCTGGCTCAAGTCTCTGCACTACTGACGGAGGGCTTTATCCTAAAAGGCACCTTCATTTGGCGCCCGAACAGGGACTTGATCTACAGACTTGAGCCTGTTTGGCACGATCGTCTCCCTCGGAGGATTTCAAACCTTGCCTCCTACGAGACCCGTAATAGCCGGCATTAGCCTGATGGTTGATCAGGAACGGTTTCTCGTCGAAGACAACGGATTGCACCTCGAGAAGGAACGAATCGGTGGAGATTTCTGGCTCCTGGTTTTGTTGTGCCGGTACCGGACCTGTCTTGGTAAGTGAGAAGTTGATTCCTTCTCTATCCTGTCTCTACCTCTTCTGTCTAGTAACTTCTTAATCCGTTGTGAAGCACAGAGAGGTATATAGGATTCTGGTTTCTGGAAATTGGAACTTTTGTTGGGTGCATATATAGATTGTATAATATGGGTCAGAGCACCACCGACCCCCTTCAGATCATGCTTAAACATTTTACAACTGCCTTTTCTGGCGATTATGGCGACCCTAAGATGACAAAGTCTACCCTCATTAAATTTTGTGTATATGAATGGCCCACTTTCGGCGTAGGATGGCCCCCCCCCCCCCCGAGGGTACTCTGGACTTGAATATTATACGTCAGCTATATATCCGTGTCACCAGTCCCACTGAGGGACTGGTGGATACTGGTTGGATACGGTCCAACTAAAACCTTCCTGGCTTAAACCCCAATTGGACAAAGCTACCCTAGTGCATGTAATGGCCCTCTGGCGGAAGGTCTAGGAAAACTGCCCTGTTTTATCCGAGCCAATAGATAGTGGACCGGATCCGTTGGAACCCTCAGCGCCCCCACCTTCATATACCCCCCGACCCGATTTGAACGTTCCTGTCGGTCTTGATGACTATGATATTCAGGATAAAACAGTGGTATACATTATTTTAAACAGAATGGGTCTAGAGATAATAAGGAAAGTGTTTTCTTTCTTTTATTTTTTATTTTTGTTGTTGTTGACTGACCCTCTTTTTCTTCTTACAAGAGGGGGAAATACATAGCGTACATAGTCCTGCTTTTCATCATGAGATGTAACATCTCAACCCTGCCAGTTATGGCAGGCTTGCAGAAGATGATATAATACAATGCAATTTTTATTTGGGTAATTATGGAGAATCAATGTTAACTGAGTTTGATTACTAATAAAATGGAGTCACAGGTTGTTATTTGTACCAATTATAACCCACTGATCTAAGATGGAGTTTCTTCATCTACACCGTGACCCAGCTATATCAGCTAGCTAGGGATCCTTCAAATAACACATTAAGTGAAGAAATATTTTCTCATTTATTTTAAATCTACTACTTAGTAGCTTCATCACAAGCCCTCTAGTCCTAGTATTTCTGGAAAGAGTAAACAAGCAATTCTCATCTACCCTTTCCATTCCACTCAGTTGTTTTATACACCTCTATCATATCTCCCCTGCGCTGTCTCTTCTCCAGGTTGAAAAGTCCTAGCCACTTTAGCCTTTCCTCATACGGAAGTCTTCCCCGTTCATCATTTGTTGCCCTTCTCTGTATATTTTGCAGCACCCACAATTGCACACAATATCCACGATGCAGCCACATCATGGAGCTATACAGAGGCATTACAACATTCTCATCTTTGTTTTCCATTTCTTTCCTGATAGAATTGGTGACGGCGGTAATGATGCTGGGGCCACTTGATAACAGTGATCATAACATGATCAGATTTGAAATAATCCCTGGAATAGTTTACAGAGGAAATCCAATACAACAGCACTTAACTTTAAAAAAGAAGACTATGATAACACGAGGAAAATTATAAAAAAGAAACTTAAAGGTGCAGCTGCAAAGATCAAAAATATACATCAGGCGTGGATGTTATTTAAAAATTCCATTTTGGAAGCCCAGAATGTATATATTCCATGTATTAAAAAAAGGAAGAAAGATGACCAAACGAGTGAGGTGAAGGAAGCTATTAGAGCTAAAAGTAAATCCTTCAGAAAATGGAAGAAAGATCAGACTGAAAATAATTATAAACAACACAAGGAATGTCAAGTCAAATGCAAGGCGTTAATAAGGAAGGCGAAGAGAGATCTTGAAAAGAAGATTGTGTTCCATGGAAGTTAAAACACACAATAAAAACTTTTTTAGGTATATTAAAAGCAAGAAGCCAGGAAGAGAACTGGTTGGACTGCTAGACAACCGAGGGATAAAAGGGGCTTTCAGGGAAGACAAGGACATAGTGGAAAGATTGAATGAATTCTTTGCCTCAGTCTTCACTGAGGAAGATGTGGGGAGATACCGGTGCCAGAAATTGTATTCAATTCTGATGAATCAGAGAAACTCATATAAATCTCTGTAACATTGGATGATGTAATGGGTCAATTTGACAAATTGAACAGTAGCAAATCACCTGGACCGGATGGAATACATCCCAGAGTGCTGATAGAATTGAAAAATGAACCTGCAGAGCTATTGTTAGTAATTTTTCTTTAAAAACCAGCATAGTACTGAAAGACTGGAGGGTGGCCAACATGACATCCATTTTTAAAAAAGTATTCCAGAGGGGATCCAGGAAATTATAGACTTCAAAGGTTGCAATTCAGAATATCGCTGCGAAGTTGATCTATGGAAAGAGCAAGTTCGACCACGTGACTCCTTTGTTTTTGAGCCTCCATTGGCTCCCGGTTCATCTTAGAATTCAATTTAAATGTGTATGTATTATTTTTAAGATTTTATATGGTATTTTTGCTCCTTTTGTTCCTCTATCATGGAATATTTACAGATTTTCTTATGCAAGAGGTACCCAACAATTTAAGCTCTCTCTCCCTTCTAAGAAAGGAATCAAAGGAATCAAGAATTTTTGTCTTTCTTTGGTTTTTAAATTCTCTCAACTATAGAATGAACTTCCTTTAACCTTGCGATGTCCTAGTCCTTTCCAAGTCTTTCTCAAATCTTTAAAAACTTTCCTATTTGCAAAATACTTTAAAAATTAATTCCCTTGTAACTTTTGGTATATTTTTTTATTAATTATTGTTAACCGTGTCGAGCTTCCTTTGGTTTGATGACCCGGTATGCAAAGCTAAGTTTTAGTTTAATTTAGTTTATAAAGCCAAAATGACAGAACATATGCATAAGCATGGATTAATGTGAGAAAGTCAACATGGTTTTAGTCAAGGGAAATCTTGCCTCACCAATCTACTGCATTTCTTTGAAGGGGTGAATTAACATGTGGATAAAGGTGAACCAGTATGTATTTGGATTTTTAAAAGGCATTTGACAAAGTACCTCATAAAAGACTTCTGAAGAAATTTGAAAGTCATGGGATAGGAGGTAATTTCCTTTTATGGATTGAGAACTGGTTGAAAGACAGAAAAAAACAGTGGGTTTAAATCAGTGTTTCTCAAACTGTGTGCCGAAGCACACTAGTGTGCCTCCTGAGATTCCAAGTGTGCCGCGGCACACCGAGGAGGAAGAGAGGCACATGCCAGCTGACTTCCCTATGCCGTACAGCGCTAGCGCTGCCCGATTTGCTGAAGGCTTCCCCCCTGGCCTCCCAGTCTCACCTTTAAAGCTAATTACAGGAGCCCTTAGAGGATCGCCGGTATGTAAAATTATTTTTTCAATATAGTGATTGAAATGTGTCAGTTTTGAGAATTTATATCTGCTGTGTATACTGTGTGCATATGAAAAATGAATGGAAAAAACTGCATTACAATTAGTAAAGGGGATGGGATCTGGGACAGAACTTGGGTGGACCTAGGGAGGTCTGTGGTTGGGGTACTCAGTTGATATTTGTTAGACTTAGGAGGTACTTAGCTTGAAGTATATGAGAAACACTGCTGTAGGCAATCAGCTGGCGTCAGTGCCTCTCCTTTTCTCCGACCCTCTTCCCTGCTGGCACCCCCTACTGGCGTCTCAGGGCCCATGTGCAGATGTCGACGTGATGATGTCACGCATATGTATGATGTCATCACGGTGACGTCCGTGAACTTCTGGGTGCCTCAAGCCATGGCCACTACCTTTAATGTGCCCAGGCTCGAGAAAATTTGAGAGACACTGGTTTAAATTATCAATATTCTTAATGGAGAAGGGTATATAGTGCAGTTCCCTAGAGGTAGGTGCTGGGACTGCTGCTTTTAAACATATTTATCAATTATCTAGAGATGGGAATAACTAGTGAAATAAATAAATTTGCTGATGACACAAAGTTGTTCAAAGTTGCTAAATCACAAGAGAATTGTGAAAATTGCAAGAGGATCTTGTGAGACTGGGAGTCAAATGGCAGATGACATTTAATGTGAGCAAGTGCAAACTGATATATATATGGGAAAGAGGAACCTGAACTATAGCTATGTGATGCTGGGTTCTATGTTAGGAGTTACTGCCCAGGAAAAGGATCTAGGTGTCATTGTTGAGGATACGTTGAAACTCTCAGCTCAATGTGCGGCGGCTGCTAAGAAAGCAAATAGAATATTAAGAACTAGTCTTTAAGCCTGTTACATTAACGGGTGCTAGAATATATGTCTGTCTTTCTTTCCGTCTCTCTACCTTCTGCTGTATTTCTCTCTCCCTGGCCCCCTTTCTCTGTCTGTATTTCTGTCCCTCTTCCTGCCCCTGTGTCTTTCTTCCTTTCTTTCTGTCTCTCTCCCTGCCCCCTATGTAGCATTCCCTCCCCCTCCATTTATCTGTGCATTTCCCCCTCCCCACTTTCCTATACAGCAGCAGCATTCCCTCCCACTCCATTTCCCTGTGCAGCAGCATTTCCCTCCCTCACCCCACTTCCCTCTGCAACAGCATTTCTCTCCCCCTTCCCTGTGCAGCAGCCGCAGCAGCATTTCCTCCCCCTCCATTTCCCTGTGCAGCAGCATTTCCCTCCCCCACCCCACTTCCCTGTGTAGCAGCAACAGCATTTCCCTCCCCCCACTTCCCTGTGCTGCAGCCGCAGAAACATTCCCTCCCCCTCAATTTCCCTGTGCAGCAGCATTTCCCTCCCCCCACCCCACTTCCCTGTGCAGCAACAGCAGCAGTATTTCCCCCCCACCCCTCCCCTTCCCTTCACACAGTCTGGCACAGAAAAATAACAAAAACCAACCAACAACCGTCAAGGGAATTAAAAAAAAAAAATACTCCATACCTTTTAAAATCTCTCCTGTCCTCGCTAGACAACTCTCATACTCAGATTAGGAGTACGGATGTGAGGAGCAAGCGGCGGGCCGAAGCGGGGGCGCATAAGCTTGATCCTCACATCCTTGCTCCTGACCTGAGCGAGAGCCATCTAGCGAGGGAGGGATACCGCTGGACCACCAGGCTTTTAAAAAAAAAGGTACCAACGATGGCAGCAGTGCTGGGGGGAGGGTTTGAAAAGGTGCAGCAGCGGCGGTGCTGGGGGGGTTAAAAAGCCACTCGCTCCTGACCTGAGCGAGAGCTGTCAACTTCGGTCGTTTAAATTTGCTGCCGCGGCTGCTATCTCGATCCCCGCCTTCGTAAACTTCAGCCGTGCAGTATGTCAACTTCAGCCGTGAAGTATGCCTCCTGCATCGACTTCGGCCGTGGAGTATGGGGTCTGCAAGAGGGAACTTTGTCATGCAGTGTCTTCCCGCTCTTTAATCTCAGTGAGACACATGATGGTACTACTGGGTCACATGGCCTCCACAGTACACGTGACTCTTTTTGCCAGACTTCACCTCAGAATTCCTCAGTGGACCCTGGAATCTCAGTGGGTGCAGGTTTGCGACCCACTTTCTCGACACATAACAGTCACTCCTTCATTGAAGCAGTCTCTCCGTTAGTGGATGCTCTCTTCCAATCTCTCCAGAGGATTGCTTTTTCAAACGCCCCCCCCATCAGAAGGTCCTCACGACAGATTCTTCGACCTACGCTTGGGAAACTCATCTCGATGGTCTCCGTACACAAGGCCACTGGACCAGTACGGATCGTCAATGTCACATCAATCTATTGGAACTCAGAGCGATTTTCAAGGCTCTCAACGCTTTTCAACATCTTCTTCACGACCAGGTAGTCCTCATTCGGACGGACAAGCAAGTCGCCATGTATTATGTTAACAAACAGGGAGGGACGGGATCTTCCTCCCTTTGTCAAGAAGCTCTGAACGTTTGGACTGGGCAATCCGCCACAACACCTTCCTCAAAGCTGTCTATATCCAAGGGGCGAAAAATTGCTTGGCGGACGACTTAGGTCTGAAGTGGTTCCTAACTTTAAAACCTTCTGTCCGCCCGGATCTTTTTAAACGTTCATATTTTCTGAACAAAAACCTAAACAATCAAAACGAATCCAGGTTAAGGGAGACCCCTCCCCCCCCAGTTAGATTGGAACAAGATTTAAGCCGGCTCCGATTATCGGACTAAATCCTGCAGGTCAGAGGAGGGTCACGCGTTTCCCCTTTGATCTCCTGGGCTCATTCCTTATCATCGACAGCGGTTCTTTGATCTCGTGGACCGAACTTCAAGAAAAACCTCGTCTAAGGCCGTTAGACTGAAAGTTACGCAACTGGGCCAGACTAAAACAGCAGCAATCTTTTAGACGTCTCGGATGTCGGGCTTTGGAGCTAGGAGCCGAAGGTAGGGTCGGATGGGAGGCTGAATGGGGGTTTGGGTGTGCCGGGGAGAGGAGCGAAGACGACGCCGATGACCTTTAGTTCTGACCGAAGTTAGTTTTAAGTTGTAAGCCGCGGCTGCGGCTTCTCTCACGATCCCTGCCTGCACTTAAAACTAACTTCGGTCAGAACATTACCTTGTGTTCCGCGATCGGGTCCTGTTTGGTCTGCCACTGCCTGGAGGAGCTGAAGAGCAGGGAGTCCCGTGTACAGATTCTCTGCCGGCCAGAGAGAGATTCGCACGCATGCGCACTCCTACCAGTGCCCTACAGCGCACCACTGCGCACGGAAAACAGAACACGCAGATGGAATGCGCATGCGCGGCTAGCGTTTTATTATATTAGATGATTGTCTGCATCTTCCAATTTCTTTTGAATGATATTCATGAGTTTGGTAAGTTGTTGTAAATCCTGAATTGTGACTTCAGTTTGTGTCAACTGACTCTCCAATTGTTCATGTTGGTCCGCGACAGTCTCAAATTTATTTTTTTTTTAAATTCTTTATTTATACATTTTCAAATAAATCCACAAGAATCCACTTGTTACAGAAAACAGAGTATATAAAGTAAATATGGTTATCATTTCAAAATAGAAGAAAATAAAATAGGAATATCCTAAAATAGATTACCCATAAACTTTTTAGGTACTACAGTTATATCATAATTTTAAACTCTTAAGAAGTCTCGATACCTTTGGGAAAACAATAAGAAGGCAAGATGGCATTTGCACGAGCTTGAAGAGAGGACGCTAGGGATCTCGCCAACAATTTACCTTTTGTACATTTTCTTTGAGAAGTATTACCTTAGTATGCCAAAGTGAAGAGGCAGGAGCGCGGCTGGTGGCTCGCGGCGCTCTAGACCGGTGGCAGTCAGCAGTATTGACGAACTCCTGCAGTAGATGCAGGACATGACGGCGGCATCAGTAGTTCCCCCACTGGAGGCGCGGCAACAAGGCAAGATGCCGACGACCTCCTTGGGGCTGGAAACAATGCTCAGCCCCGATGCCAGAGCACCGCCTCTACAGCCTCACACTACTAGCTCTCCAAGGGAGGGAGTGTTGCCAGGAGATGGTGTACATTCTACTCCTGAGACCAGAGAAATCGATCCGGAGAGCAGAAGTTTAGGCTTTCAGTTTTCTCAAGAGAGCCTGAACTTAGAGAGTGAAGAAACAACATCTTTTGGAGTAAGAACAGCCCAAACGGAACAGAGACAAGAAGAACCTGCAATTGGTGAGCAGTTTGAGAAAAACTTACAAGCTTTCTTACCTCAAAAACCCCATGAATTCACATCAGAATCTCTTTGGGGACCTGATTTCTAATTTGGGAAAAACATTTAATTCTCAATTCCAACAATTAGAAGGGAAAATGAAGAACTACGATACTGAAATTGGGAACTTGAAAAAAGACTTAGAAGTCTCTAAATCCTTAACAAATAATCTACAAGAAGTTATAGGATTATCAAAGAAACTTCAAGATACTTTAATTAAAGATAATATAAGTCTAAGAAAGAAAATTGAATCATTGGATAACTTTTCTAGGAACAATAACTTAAGATTGATCAATTTTCCAAAAGTTCCTATGATAACACCTAGAGATATGTTGAAACGATATCCGAGTCTGAATTACCACCTATTATGCAAGTAATAAATCAAGATTCTATCAACATTTCAACTGCATTAGAATTATCTGATAGAGAAATGTCTGTTCCAGTTACTTTACTTTTGACGCTTGCATTTACCCTTGATAAGAGTTGGTTAATGAAAATATTCTATAAACACAGACAAAAAGAATTTCTTGGTTATAAGATACAAATATTTCCAGACTTAGCAAGGGAGACCCAAAGCGTAGAAGATAATTTATTTTGTTAAAACCTGCTGTTGTGGCTTTAGGGGCGACTTTTTTTCTTAGACATCCTTGCAAATGTGTAGTTTATTATAAAACTCAGAAGTATGTTTTCTTCGAACCTCCCCAACTGACGACCTTCCTGTCCTTGTCCCGATTAGAGAAGGAGAGTGCTAAATAGAATAAATGTCCTTACTCTCTGATAGCTTATGATTCCATAAAGATTGTTTCTTTTGATTTACTCGCATTTGACCTACATTTTGGATCCATTGAGGACTTGAGAAGATTTATGTTATTTTAATTGCTTCTTTAATTGTTCTCTGATAATCTAACTTTTCTTATCATGAATCCTCTTTCTGTATAAATTTATCTTGATTGTAAAAATTGAAAACTTATAAATAAATATATATATATATATATATATATATAAAAAAGAAAAAGATAACGAGGTCTTATATTCCTAGGAATTAATACAAATAAGATGGCTTAACATGCTAATAAACAACCAGACTTTCCCTTTTAGACTGCCCTACAGCATTTTCTTAGTGTCCAGAAAGCTACGAAAGGGTTCAGGAACAAAAAAAAAAAAAAAGACATATATGATCCCAGTGTATCTAACTAAACACTTACAGGGGTAACTAAGTAAAAACATAGCTCCTGAATTTTTTACTTCTTCCCTCATAGCTAGAAATAACTTCCTGCGATCTTGGATAGACTTTGTCATATCAGGGAAGATCAAAATTTTTTGACCCAAAAAGAGACTTTGAGAATTCCAGAAAAAATTCTTAATACAGCATTAAGGTCTTGTTCAAATACAAAGTATATTATCATTGTTTCACGATATTCAATTTCTTCTTGGGAATTTTCTAAAATGTCAGATAAATTTAAAGCCAAATGTTGTGGTTTTTCAACCTGGTTATCTCGAGAAGAGTTATCCAATTTCTTTGGTAGATAATAAATCCTATGGATAGGTGGAATTGAGTCTGAGGAAAACTTTAAATTTTCAATCAAATATTTTTTTAACATATCAATAGGAGCAGTAATTGCAGATTTAGGAAAATTCAAAATTCTTTAATTAAGTCTTCTGTTGTAATTCTCAAGCTGCTCAATTTTTCTCTGAAAAAAGAGTCTATCCTTAACCAGTGTTCCCGATAAGTATTGAATCGAGGCTATTTCCTTATTAATATTATCAAACTTTAAGTTAGTCTCATTTTGTAAGTTGTGAACTGAGGCTGAAAGGTCATCAATTTTACTTACAATAACTGAAATATCACTAGTAGATTTGGTAACAGCAACTTCCAGCTTCTGGAGCACTCACCAAATGCTGTCCAGTGTCACCTGCGAAGAGCGGTTCTCCCCCACTTCTTGTAATGTTGGAGGCTCAGCATTCAAGTCAGCTTGAGGCCCCCCCACTGCGCGAGGGTGTCGGACTCATCAGGACCTCGGCACTCACGCTCTCAACATCTTCGTTCCCTGGATTAGGTGGCAAACGGGCTGCCGGGGGGGACAACGAGATCTCAAGCCCCAAGCCTCTGGTGGCTCCCTCCATCGGAGTTAAAGCTGGGTTCCTTCCCCCTTCAATGCTGGCCGGTGGGCTGGTCAAAAAGCAGTCCATCGATGCTTGCCTGGGCGTGGAGAGGTCTGCCCGAAGAAAGCCCTTACGCTTACTATGGGGCATTATCGGTTGTCCCGAAAAGGTAAAATTGCAAATTGTAAGGCACGACGGAGCTCACAGTCAGACCGCAATCATGCTGCTGCCATATTGTTTTTCCCTCAAATTTCTTTTTAATCATGTGGAAATATCATATGATACTGTTCTGTTCGGTATGTCTATGAGGAAAAAAAGTCAATTATCAGCACATAACAATAAGCTTTTGATGATAATGGCGGGTGTTGCTATGCAACATATTACTAACAACTGGAAAAATTACAGTAATCTCAATTATACGTTTTGGTGGAATTCCCTGTGTCATATTTACAAGATGGAAAGAGCAATTGCAATACAGAAAGGAAGTTATAAAATTTTTTTAAAGATATGGAGACCGATGGTTGATTTTTGTAGTGAATAGGCATAATTTTTCTTTGATAATATACATAGGGGGGTGGGGGGATTGGAAGATAAGATGTAGCGATATTGAAATTTTGAAGGAATACGATAGTTTTAATGATTGTATAGAAAGATGGGAGGGGGGAGGGTTTTTAATTAATTTACATATTAAGAATATAATGTATGATGTTCAAGTGTTATATGATAGTATTTCATGTTGTTCTTTTTGTGCACTTGATGTAAGCTTGAAAAAGAATAAAGAAATTAAAAAAAAAAAAAACATTACTAATATCTTCCTTCAGCTCTATAATGGATTGTGAATGCTTTGAATCACGGATTTAATCTGGGCTAGCTCCTGCATGAGAAATCCAAAATTTATCTCGGTGTCGCCATCTTTATAGGTGTTGACAGATCCTGTTTGGGCCATTTATTGCTGCTCACCAGAAGAAATGCTACATTAAATTTTGTTTTCTTTAGAACCCGACATGTTTTAAGAATAGACTCATAACAAAATGTATTGCAAAAAACAAGACATTATGGTTGAAATGCAGGAGAAAAGATTTTATCAGACCACCAGAGCATGAATTCTAAGCTGCCACCTTGGATCAGAGTCAAACTAGAAGTCTTGAAAGTACCTAGTTTATGGTTTATATACTTTACTGATTTTAAGCACATTTCTCTACAGCAGGAGAACCTACTAATGGATTTTCCTTTAAACTGTACATATGAATACTGGTTGTGCATGGGTGAGCAGAAGGACGCAGACTCAGAAAGAATAGACAGGCCAAAAGAAGCTTTAGCAAACATAGTTAAAGACAAGTCCTGGCCTTGCCTTAAGGAGCCAAGCCACAGGCAATGAAAGAAACCTTGTGGTAGGAAAAAAGTTTGCCCAACAGTGATGCCAAGTCTTTAAGGCGAAGGAGGAGGAAAATGAGCAATCATGTCAAGGAGAATAGAGATTTAGGGACAAGCAAGACTGACAGGGTTGCTGGCTCTCATCAGCTAATTACTAAGGGAAATATAGGGCTCCTTTTACGAAGGTGTGCTAGCGTTTTTAGCGCATGCACCGGATTAGCAATCTACCGCCTGCTCAAGAGGAGGCGGTAGCAGCTAGCGCGTGCTATTCCACGCGTTAAGGCCCTAACATGCCTTCATAAAAGGAGCCCATAGACAAAGCAAGAATTTTCTGTGTTGAGCCTTTCCTCCATCTGCTGTTCATTCTGTTTTCTATATCAACTATAGCATAGAGGTAAACATTAAAAAAAAAAAAAAAGTAGGGGAAAGAAAAGGGAAAACATTTGGGAGCTGGGAAGTAAGAAGAAACATAGTACACATCACAAATGCATCCTCTATTAAAAAAAAATAAAACAAACACCGCCCCTCCCTACTCCCTTCCTTCCATGGTGCTGACGGTAATCCCACACCACCACCAGCAGACAATCAAAACTAGCATAACAGAGAGATGATTAATTGTGTTCACTCTGAAGCTAGAAATACTGAACTACCTTAAATATATTGACACTTTCAAGAAGTAGGCTATGTGTATGGTGGAGATTAGTTAACGCTATAGTGTGCATACAGTGTTATATATGTGCCACCTATTCCCTCTCTTGCCTCAACTTGCAGATGTCTTGTACACACCTATCCTCAAATATCCACATTCCGGGCTACCCTACTGAGCCACATAAACCAGTTTGCTAACAAAAGAAGAGGAATGAACCATTATGTTACCCTGTAAACATTAGCTAGCTTGTTATGCCTCTGAAACATTTTGCTTCAATTTAATGCTAACACACACACATATAAGCAAAGAATATTAATATCAGTAAAATCAAAATTAAGAATAGTTACCTAAAAGAAGAAAGAGCACAAGCATGTCTTCTGACTGAGACAGGACTACCAAATCCCCTTTTTTCCTCAGAACTGAACTCTGAGCCCAGAGTACAGAAACCCCCCCACACATTTCCTGCATATTTTTCAACGTGGCAAATAATTCTCTAAAACAACATTACATACAAGGTATAAATGCCTCTTTCAGTTCTATGCATACATCAACTAATCCAATTTTATGAAAACTAAACCTGCTTTGTTAGTTTTAAACTCTCATATGCCAGCACAAAACCAATTACTACAAGATACATCACTATCTTTTTATGTAGAGAATTTGGATATTAACAAATTACAGATGGAATCAAGTACCATTATGTCAAAGCACTGCTGAATATCTCCTTTTGGTTTAAAAACAATTCTAAGTATTTTGTAGCCTTTAAAATTTACCATAAGGAATGCATATAAATAAAAGGTTAATGCACAAAATTAACCAAAAATTATATATACCTTTTAATTGCATTAAACATTGAAATTAATGCACTATGTGACCAACTTTCTAGAGCTGACACTCCCATCTTTAGGTAAGCATCCTCTTCTTTCACAGCTACCCTCATAGTCTAGTTTCTACTTCATAGATTAGTGCTGGCCTCATTACCATCTTAGGTATCTTACCTTTAAACCAGACTAGAATTTCCTTTTCACATTTGTTTCACTTATTTATCTACATTTAGCCATCCAGATATGGTTCACAATCTGATTGTTCTGGCAAGCGATTCATTTGCATTTATTATTGCACCTAAACAACTTCACAGCTCTGCAATTTCTTTTCACCAGGTTTCATTCTTTCCCTAAAAGATCTTTGCGCTCTGAAAATTCAGCTTTGCTGAGGGGCAATGTTAATCCAAAATATGTAGAAACTTGTGTAATTACCTTTTGTTGTGCTGGGGTAAAGGAAACAACTAAACACATAAAATAGAATTTTAAAAAAGACACTTAGCGAGAAGGCAAAGCACAAAAAACTGAACAGAGTTCAGAGACACGACTTCTTTGCTCTGCAGAAAATGAAGAACTGAGGTACTGCAAGCCTACATCGGGGAAGGAAGGCACTCGCGCATCAGCGGTGTGGACAGTCACAAAGTTTCTAAAAACAAAGTGGTGATGCACTTTTAAAGCTGTACGTTCTGGGGCTCCGTAGATGATGTCACCCGCAGGTGAAAATATGCTGCCTGCTTGTTCTGGGACAAAGTCCTAATTTAGCAAAAAGAACTCTAGAGGTAGTACCTAACACTAGGCTTCCATTAAGGGTCAAAGCAACCAATCTGAATCAAAGTCGGTGATGGGGCAGAAGTGTATGGGAATTGTTCCTTTGTAAATGCTGGGACAAAGGGGGAAATCAAGAGGCTGATCGATGAAGATCAGTTTGTTTGTTTTTTTCCCCTACAATGATCAGCAACAATTGTAATGACAATTACCACACAGACTTTACATTATTACATTACATTAGTGATTTCTATTCCACTGTTACCTTGTGGTTCAAGGCGGATTACATAAGGATATATCTGGCCATTTCCAGAGGAATTTGAGAATAGTGAGGTTGGTTCAAAGAGATGAGGAGGTTCTTGTGGCGTTAGATTGTTTTTGAGAATAGTGATGGTGTTAGGTTGATTTCAAGGAATTGTTGGGTAGTAGGGTTTTTTTTTGAATAGTATGGTTTCTATTTCTTTTCTGAATGTTCTGTAGTCTGAGGTTGTTATCAGCCAAGTGGAGAGTTGGTAGTCCAATCTCACTGCTAGTGTGGCCAGGAGGCCATCGTACAGTTTTTCCGTTTGACTTCTCTGATTGGGGGATATGTGAATGGAGAGTGGATTCTTCTTTGTCTGGTTGAGGTGATTTGGATTAGGCGGTTGTTCAGGTATGTTGGGCAGCCACCGTTCATGGTTTTAAATAGTAGACAGTAGAACTTGAATTGTATTCTTGCTTGTATTGGTAGCCAGTGTGAGTGGAGGTACGCCTCGGTGATATGGTCATGTTTCCTCAGTGAGTAGATGAGTCTCAGAGCTGTGTTTTGGACTGTTTGTGGTTGTTTAATCATGGTTGCGGGGAAGGGGAGATAGAGAATGTTTCATTAGTCTAGAAGACCCAGCACTAGGACCTGGACTACAATCTGGAATTGTGTTTCGTCGAAGAATTTTCGCACTTGTCTTAAGTTTCTCATGATTGCGAAGGATTTCTGTATTGTTCTATTGATTTGTAGTTGCATGGTACAGAACCTGTCGATCGTCATTCCCAGTAGTTTTAGAGTGGGTTGCATGGAGAATTATTTGAGTTAATTACTAGGGCTGTTATGGATGGGGTCTTATCATTTTCGAGGAGAATGAATTTAGTTTTGTCTGAGTTTAGTTTCAGTTTGTGGTCTTTCATCCAAGTTGTTATTGTTTCTAATGTTTTGTGTAGAGTGTAGAGTATCAGGCACAAAGTGCCAAAAAATCACTGCACTTTAGTAAAACAAGCCCCTTAATTTTGCAGCAACCAGAACAGCATAGGCTTTTTAATACTTCCCTCTTTTAATGTAGACTAAGAGGACACCCTGTATTATGCTCTCTCTAAATAGACAGAAAATTTATACTATGTGGTAAATGGCCATATCTGTTTTTCCCAATAAATATTTCAGAGAGGATGGATTGCCCAGAAAATTTATGCATTCTTTAACAAAATCTGCAGGAATAAATCTGACAAGTTTGCTACAGTTTTATTTCCTGATTTATTTCTTTTCTTTTTTTTTAATCTAGTATGCAATTCAGGAAGATTAATCTTTGGTCTATATATCACCTCAAGCATAGTTAGGAGTGATTAATAAATCTAAAGTCTAGAAAATCACACAGATCTGAAAGACGAAAATCCACCTGATTCAAAATTAATTTTGAATTATTTGCACATTTCTAGCTACATGTACAAAACAAAACCCCCTCCTCACTAGATAACTTTGGAGGAGAAAGGAACAGTAAGTAAAATGGTACAAGGATTCAAAAACTGTTGTTTCAGGCAAATATACAGTATAGGTGGTTACACACTTCATATTAGGAAAGAACTGAATCAGAGTACTATGAGAAAGCTGCACAATGTTTTTTTCATTCTGCCTCAGGCCCATCTTTTAGAGAGGGAATTCTCAACCCAGTTATCAGGACACCCCTAGTCAATCAGGTTTTCAGAATACCCAAAATGGAAATTCATCTCATGCATATTTATTTTAGGTATATCCTGAAAATCTATTGTAGCAACATTTCTATTAGAGTCTCTGAATGGAATAGCTTACTGCATCTTAATTACACTGAACAAATTAAACTAAAAAGATCATGGATGTCAGTAGAGATTACGATTTTTAGAGTTTTAATGTGTTAAAGCAGATGAAAAGATTAACCAATTACAGTATAGAGCAGGGGTGTCAAAGTCCCTCCTCGAGGGCCACAATCCAGTCGGGTTTTCAAGATTTCCCCAATGAATATGCATGAGATCCATTTGCATGCACTGCTTTCATGGTATGCTAATAGATCTCATGCATATTTATTGGGGAAATCCTGAAAACCCGAATGGATTGCGGCCCTCGAGGCGGGACTTTGACACCCCTGGTATAGAGAATGTACCACGTGACTACACAGCGTGTGTGTTTGACAGAATCAGTGCAAAGAATCAGCACAGCCATTATCAGGTAAAATGAAAAGAAATAAGCACACTTTGTATGGATTAAATGCAATGGTAACCAGAACTTCTATTTGCAGCCAAGAAAATATCACTCCTAAAAAATTCCCTGATGCAGCAGGAGTAAAAGATATCTCCACGAAATGCCGACTGCGTTGGTCAGTGAAAACGGAGTAGCGGTTACTGTTGAGCAGAAAAGATATATTTCAGCGAACCAAGGATCTAAAGAGATAAAAGGATAAAAAGAGACAAGATCCTCTAAGATAAGTAATTGGTTTGATTGCTTGTATAGAACTGAGTTTAACAACGGAGTTTATAAGAAGCTACAATGTTGACAGTTTTGTTTACTATGAATAGTCTGTAAGGCCAGATTAATTGAGTCTGCTGCAGAAGACATAAGCGGTGGACACCAATTCAGTTGTAATCTACAACTATATTACTATAAATAAGTATGAGGATTACACTCAAACTAACAGATTTTTAAGAAAAAACAGAAATAAAGAAGATAAAAAGAATATATTATAATAAAAAGAATCTCTACAGGGTTTTTGCCTATGACGTGAGCAAGAGCAAATGAATTCTTTCATGTTAAGACCCGAATGGGTATACAGCTCTATATTGTGAGGCTTTTTACCCTGATAAATAGAGAAAAAAGTGTGGCCTTACAACTTCATGGTTTAATACCAGTGGGATTTTTTCTAAATTTAGTTGATGATAATTGTGGACCACTTGGTCAACTTTTTGATTTGTTAGTCATCACTTGCCTTGTACATTCGTAATACAGTTAAGAGACTCTTTTACCCCAGCAGAATTCCTCACCCCCTCAGGATGCATAGAATTCTGTACATGCTGTGCAGAATTCAGTGCAGATATGAGTAGCAGAAACTGAAGTGAACCAACCCACTTTCTCCTCCTGTGCTGGCTTAGACCTTTTTATATGAACCACTAACTCACACATGCAGAATTCCACCAAAAGTACTGTTTGCAGTTAGTCCATTTCTCAGTTTTGACTTTAAAACATTCAAAGTTGAAAAGATATGTTCACACAACACAGTAAGTGTAGCCAAAAAAAAAAATGAAGAAACTTTCCTGCACATGCATCTAAATATGAATGCTGACCTTTGACCTGTCTTAAGGCCTTACATACTTACATTTGGCACAAGGATTGTAGGTCCTATGCCTGCCCTATGATAACTGTTTGCTTTGGCAGCTACCATTTGGATGTATGCTTGTTTCTCCTCCTTACCCGTTGCTATCTTCCTCTTGATAAAGAGATGTTTGAAACACGATCTGTGTTGAGGGAGTTGAACTTCATGAATTGACCTTTATGAACTGCACTCGTCACTTTCAATGGATTCATGTTTGAACTTTTTCCATCTGCACTTTGATTGATTCTTGATCTTTTGAGAGACATGATTTAAAAATAGATGAACATTCAAGCACTTAGAAGGACCTGACTGCAACTAACTTTCCCGCCATTTTTACTGGATCCTCTTCAGCGTTACGAACATGCTGCTGATTGGGACTGTTTTCAGATAAGTTTATTCTTTATTTATTTGAAATATCTGTGTGTTTGTGTGGACTTCCAGCTTTTTCAAAAGACTGATGCGATTTTTTTCTTTAGTTGTTTGTATTTCCTTCTGGACTTTATATTCACATGTATGTATATTTGTGTTTATGCATTATCAAAATTTTATAGATTTGCTGAATAAAATATGTATTAGGAATTATATTCATTATGGATTCTCATTTGTAAACTAAATTCTTTATTGAGCATCCTTGTTTTAGATTTAATACCTCCTTTGCTTTTTGGTTTGTTAGCTCAACTTATATATAACCCCAGCATACAGCAATCCTTTTTTTAAGTCATTTAATGCACTATCCGAGTGGACAAGATCCTGTAAATGAACACATTTACAGGATTTGAAGATCATTTCATCCAACTGTTTGAGGGCCACAATGGTGGAATTTTGTGGACCGGGCGTTGGGAGACCACTGCTCTAAAGCATGATCCAAATGTAAACTAAGATATTTTGCAGGGTCCACCATAGAAAGTTCCAGAGCTGTATTAAGCCCCAAGATAGGGGAGGACATGCCTTTACTCATGCAGAAAACTTTATGTAACAAAAGAAGATACAATTGATACTCTTAGAGCTGAAAAATCCAGTAACAAAGGGAACAGGCTCAGGTTTCTACTTGCTCCCAGGACAGACTGCAAAAAGTCTGAAAAAGGCTCCTCCGAAAAAGGTTCACCTATCCTGAGAAAACCAGTTGCAATTTAAATAATGAGGTAGGGAGAGAATCACGCTGCAGAAGAGGACTTCTCCCCCTACAATGAAGGCATAAACACAGCATATTTTCCTGCCATAAAAACTCAGTAGAGCAAAAAAAAAAGTCACCAGTGTCAACATAACAGTATTTCAACACAATGCTAACAGGCACCCTGCTTAATAATAAAAAAAAGAAACAAATTTCTGCTGAACTATATACAGTGGAACCTCGATTTGTGAGTGTTTTGCAAGACGAGCAAAACACTCAGCAAAATTTTGCCTTGCAAACCAAGCATGTTCCGGTGTACGAGTACCTCCCCCCGCTCTAACCGGCATCGCACCCCCCCCCCCGAACCGGCATCGCAACCCCCCCCCCCCGTGAACTGCAAAGCACCCCCGTGCTGAAAGTGGCATCCACCCGCCCTTCCTCCCAAACACGGTCCTTACCCCTTCTGCTCGTTGTAAGGGTGAATGCGAGCTCCCGCCTCTTGCCTGGGCTAGGCCTTGAGCATCTGCGCATGTTCAAGGCCTTCTGGCTCTCGTTCTCTCGGAGATCTCGTTCTCTCCGAGAGAATGAGAGCCAGAAGGCCTTGAGCGTGCGCAGATGCTCAAGGCCCAGCCCAGGCAAGAGGCGGGAGCTCGCATTCACCCTTACAACGAGCAGAAGGGGCAAGGACCATATTTGGGAAGAAGGGCGGGCGGATGCCGCTTTCAGCACGGGGGTGCTTTGCGGTTCTCACAGGGGGGGCATTCGTGGGGAGGGGGGTGCGATGCCGGTTAGAGTGGGGGGAGGGGGTGATGGAGCAGCGCCAGTAGCCTCGGGGGGGGGGGGGGGGGCTGGTGGAACGAATCAAAGCGAGTTTCCATTCATTCCTATGGGGAAACTCGCTTTGATATATGAGTAACTTGATTTACGAGCATGCTTCTGGAACAAATTATGCTCGTAAACCAAGGTTCCACTGTAATTAGTTCAGATCCCAAGATAATTATATAAGAACATAAGAAGTGCCTTTGCTGGGTCAGACCAGAGGTCCATCGCGCTCAGCAGTCCGCTCACGTGGCGGCCCAACAGGTCCAGGACCTGTGTAGTAGACTTCTATCTATACCCCTCTATCCCCTTTTCCTTCAGAAAATTGTCCAATCCCTTCTTGAACCCTAATACCGTACTTTGTCCTATCACGCCCTCTGGAAGCGCATTCCAGGTGTCCACCACCCATTGATTTTGAATCTGTCCCCTTTCAACTTTTCCGAATGCTCTCTCGTTCTTGTAGTTTTCGAAAGTTTGAAGAATCTGTCCCTCTCTACTTTCTCTATGCCCTTCATGATCTTGTAAGTCTCTATTATATCCCCTCTAATTCTCCTCTTCTCCAAGGAAAAGAGCCCCAGTTTCTCCAGTCTCTCAGTGTATGAAATGTTTTCTAAACCTTTAGCATGACTTTTCCACTTAAAATATCTGCATGATTACTCCAGTCAATTCCTACCCATTCCCTGCATGATTTAATCTACTAGCTCTTCTCTTAAGCCTTCAGTCTCCTGGACCACTCTATATAAGATGACTCTCTTAACTAATTATTTGATTTGGGCCCTCATGGTCTATTGGATCTGCTACAAAAGCAGGTCAGTTGCTGCATTTTTTTTGCTATCCCTATCCCAGTACTCATAAGATCTCGTCCAGCTAACCCAGATCATCTTAGAGCTGATAATCCTTATCTATACGACTGCTCTGAATGGGGTCCCTTCCAAATCCCGGTCGTACCCCCCTCACAAAAACTTAGCAGACCATACTGTAAAAGACAGCGGAAGCTGAGAAAGATTACCTATTCTGTAACCTCCGATGCTCCTTACCATCACACTCTTCACGGTTTCTACTTAAACATACGTTCAATTAGGAATAAATCACAGCTGGTCAAAGACTGGCTGGAAGAAGCCAACCCCGATTTTGTTCTTCTAACGGAAACTTGGTTGGTCGCAGATAACGACATTATTATACACGACTGCCTGCCTCCTGGATTTAAAATTTTATCTCTACCTAGAAGCAGAGGCAAAGGGGGAGGATTAGCCATCATCCTAAAAGAATCATTCATGTCCACAATCCTAGCCTCAAACTCCTCAGCTGACCTTGAAATCATGTCCTGTAAACTCTGGACAGATCAGTTAGAAGACGCTCTAATAATTACCTTATTCTACATTCCTCCTAAAAAATGGCCCGCAGCCAAAGACATTTTCTCCAAATTCCTCCTTACAAATTCTATACTAGGCCCACACAACCTACTGACAGGTGATCTAAACATTCACCTAGAGCAGTGTTTTTCAACCTTTTTTGGGCAAAGGCACACTTGTTTCATGAAAAAAATCACGAGGCACACCACCATTAGAAAATGTTAAAAAATTTAACTCTGTGCCTATATTGACTATATATAAAGTAATTCTCTTGAATAGGAATCAAATAAACACAAAGAAAGTATTTTATAATTACTTTATTATGAAATATTAAGTAAACAGAAAAGTGAAAAATTATAAAATACTTTATTCAGTGCGAAACCTGGGCCTGTTTGGCTGAACACAAAGCTGATATTCTGGCTGGAATCGAAGAAAGACACACACGTAGCTCTTCGTCAACAGCTCTCAGTCTCTCTCTGTATTTGGTTTTTATAGCATACAAAAATAGACAAATATACCCTCCATCCTTTTTATTAAACCACAATAGCAGTTTTTAGCGCAGGGAGCTGCGCTGAATGCCCAGCGCTGCTCTTGACGCTCATAGGCTCCCTGCGCTAAAAACCACTATTGCGGTTTAGTAAAAGGTGACCATATTATAAAATATAGACAGCAGATATAAATTCAGAACTGTGCATAGTAAGTGAAGGGAAGTTTTCATCTCTGGGAATTTACCCAGTTAACTATTAAGTTATTTGGGCAAATTCCTTTGAAAACTGTGGTAATACTGCCTCCACTTTGCTAAATTTAAAATAAAATCATTTTTCCTACCTTGTCTGGTGATTTCTGGTTGCACTTTCTTCTTCTGACTGTGCATCCAATCTTTCTTCCCTTCTATCAGCCTGTATGCTTTCTCTCCTCCACACCTCATTCCCTCCCCCAACTTTTTCTTCCTCTCTCCCTGACCTTTCTTTCTTTTTTTCTGTTTCTCTTCTTTCCTTCTGTTTCCCTGCCTGCCCCCTTTCTTTCTTTCTGCCTGCCGTTCCCCAAGCCACTGCCACTGCCGCTGCCATTGGGGAACAGGACCCACCAATGGATAACAGGCCCCAAAGCCGACGCCGACGCATGCTCTCCCTGACGTCAATTCTGCAATCGGAGAGGAAGTTCCGCCCAGCCAGGCAGCGATTGGCTGGCCTGAACTTCCTCTCCGACTGCAGAATTGACGTCGGGGAGAAGAAGACTTATCGGCTCGATAGATTAGATCGCCAAGACAAAGTGAGTCATGGGTGATCGACTCACTTTGCCTTGGCGAGCTACTGGCGCCCCTGCCTCGGGCCCCCTGTCAGCTCCGGGCCCCTGAATGCAGGACTGGTAGTACTGCCCTGATGGCGGCCCTGCGGCACACCAGGCAACATCTCGCGGCACACTAGTGTGCCACGGAACAGCGGTTGAAAAACACTGACCTAGAGCAGACAGAGCAGGATGATTCCAAAGATCTAATTTCCTTCATTTCTTCACTTGATTTCTTTGTGCCGCCTCCAGAAAAGACCCATCAAAAAGGCCACCAGCTAGATCTAGTCACTTTTTCCACCAAAGAACCAGCCAATCCCAAGATTTACTGGGAACCAAGCCATATGGACCGACTCTCTATGGTCAGACCACCGTTTATGCAGTTTCCAATTTCGCTGGCAAGTAAGACGCTCCCCATCCAAACCCAAGGTGGCAAAAAGACCTAAAAAAATGGTAGCTAGCAGAGGTATGGTGAACCCAATAGAATTCTGGTCACACTATGACTTAACTTCTAGCCGAGACTCAGACTCCTTCTCGGCGGACTCTTGGATCAACCTGAGTACGCAGATATTAAACAAAATGGCCCCCACTAAACTAAGAAAAATAAGAAACAAGAATCTGGATGGCTGGTACGATACCGAGTTAGGAAATATGAAACGGGAGTTACGGAAACTCGAAAGACAATGGTTGAAATCAGTGGACAGTGTGGGGAGGTCAAATTGGAGACTAAAATTAGACGAATACAAAAAACTAATAATAAAGAAGCACTCTAACTTTTATGCCCAAAAAATTGGATCGCCGAACACCAACAGGAGAAATCTCTTTGAATTAGTCAACAGTCTCATAAGAACATAATGCCTTCACCGGATCAGACCCTAGGTCCATCTAGTCCAGCGATCCGCACACACGGAGGCCAAGCCAGGTACTCCCTGATGGAGACCTTGATTACCTGTATCCCTCAATGTGATTTGCAAGAAGGTGTGCATCCAACTTGCGCTTGAATCCCAGAATGGTAGCCTCCATCACAACCTCCTCCGGGAGAGCATTCCAAGCGTTCACAACTCTCTGTGCGAAACAGAACTTCCTGACATTTGTCCTGGCCCTGCTGCCCCTCAGTTTCAGTCCATGACCTCTTGTCCATGTCACATTTGAGAAAGTGAATAATGATGTTTCTTGGTCTTTTTTGTCGAATCCTTTTAATATTTTAAAAGTCTCTATCATATCCCCTCGCAGCCTCCTCCTCCTCTCGAGGGTGAACAGTCCCAATTTTCCGAGGTGTTCTTTGTAGCTCAAATTTTCCACACCTTTTACTAGTTTCGTGGCTCGCCTCTGCACCCTCTCCAGCAGGGTTATATCTTTCTTTAGGTATGGAGACCAGTGCTGGACACAGTATTCCAAGTGTGGTCTGACCATTGCTCTGTAAAGCGGCATTATGACGGCCTCCGATCTACTCGTGATCCCCTTCTTTATCATGCCCAACATCCTGTTTGCTTTCTTTGCCGCCGCCGCACACTGAGCCGACGGCTTCAGGTTCCTGTCTATCAGTACCCCCAAGGCCCTTTCTTGTTCGCTTTTGCCCAATGTTACACCTAACATTCTATGACATACAGGCCCTTATCTTGTTCTACCCTTGATCCCCCACCATCTGCAGATGCTCTGGCTGAATTTTTCAACAACAAAATCATCAATTTGAGATCCAAATTAGCGGGCTCCTCAACCAACCATTTGAACTACCCGGTTGCCCAACACAAAGATGACCCTAGGGTAGATATGGCCTGGAATAACTTCACTACACCATCCTGGCAAAAATTCTCCAAATATTACGCGAAATACGCCATTTCCTACTGCAGATTAGACTGCTGCCCCCCAAACATTATGAAAGTCACTTCAATCTCTTTCAAAGCCAAGTTATACAACTGGCTCTCCTCTCTCTTACTAACCGGTACTTTCCCTGAGGGTCTAGGCCAGATTTTGATCACCCCAATCGTAAAAAACCCTAGAGAGTCTACCAAACTGACATCTAATTACAGACCAATTGCGAGCACTCCCTTATTCGTCAAGCTAATGGAAGGACTTGTCAACCAGGATCTAGTAATGTATCTGGACAAATTTAGCATACTGCATGACAATCAGTCTGGTTTTTGTTTCAGATTCACCACTGAAACTGTTATGGCATCACTACTAGACTTCTTCCACACCTTATTCAGTCAGGGTACCAGTGCTCTTATTCTGCAACTAGACCTAAGTAGTGCCTTCGATCTAGTTGACCATGCTATTCTGATTGACTGTCTGGAGTCAATTGGTCTTTCAGGCAACGTATTAAAATGGTTTCGGGGGGTTTTGAGCAAATGGTCATATCAAGTCTACAGTGACAATAAAAAATCCTTTAGTTGGGTTAACTCTTGCGGAGTCCCTCAGGGCTCTCCTCTTTCCCCTACATTGTTCAATATCTACCTTGCCTCATTGAGGAACTTACTACAAAGCTTAAAGGTTAAATTTTATATCTACGCTGACGATATCACCATTGTTATTCCCCTTACTGTTCTGACCTCTGAGACAAAGATTCATCTATCATCCATTCTAAAGGAAATCGAACGATGGATGACAGAATTCAAATTGAAGCTCAACACCGACAAAACTAAATTTTTCCTGACAAGCCCTAACGACAAAATCAAAGACTCTTCGATCTCCTTGAATGGTCAGGACTTCCCTATTGACCACTCCATTAAAATCCTGGGAGTCACCCTGGACCGCCACCTCACTCTAAATGCTCACAGACTTACTAGTTAAAAAATGCTTTTCAGTACTATGGAAACTCAGAACCATCAGAAAATACTTTGATGCACCATCCTTCCGCTTACTGGTTCAATCTTCCATCCTGAGCTTGCTCGATTATTGCAACATTATTTACTTGGGTTCCTTCAAAAAAAACATTCTAAGACTCAGAGTCATTCAAAATTCAGCAGTTCGACTGATCTTTAGGCTGAAAAAATGGGAACACATAAGTCCCTACTACCAAAGACTCCATTGGCTGCCCCTAGAGGGCGAATCCTGTTTAAATTTGCTTGTCTATGTTATAAATCAATATTTGGTCTGGCCCCCCACTTACCTGGTTTCCCACTTCAATCTGGCAAGTTATCTTAGGCCCACACAAAGAATACATCTGTTCACCTATCCGACAATAAAAGCCTGCCACTACAAAAGATTCTTGGACAGAACTCTTGCATTCCAGGCAGGCAAATGGAACGACTGGCTTAGTAATGTTTTCGCGCTCTCTTCATCTTACTTCAATTTTAGAAAACTGGTAAAAACGAGTTTGTTCAATTGATTTGTTAACTAAGAATCTACTCAGCACTGCTTATTTAATCCAGTAACCCTAAGAACTTTATAACTTTCTATTCTTTTATTATGTAAGATTGTATTGCTGACTTTGATTGTAACCTTTTCGCTGATTGTCCAGTGCCTCTTGCTGTTAACCACCTCAAACTTCTATGGCTTTGGCGGTATATAAGAATAAAAATTATTATTATTATGAATCCAGAGACTAGTGGGATGTACCAAAGCAGTCCAAACATAGGGAGGGAAATAAACAAGCATTCTCCATTGCCCCATCCCCAAATCCTGCCCTGCAGCACATGTCCAAGGAGATACGAAATTCCAGAGTATGTATCTCACGATCATACAGAGGCTAACTCCCATAGCACATGTGAGCCGGAGCAATCCTCGCCTGAGAGCACCACGCTGCGGAATTCACAGCTACAGTGCCCCTCCACGAATAGTATGAGTGCAAAGCAGCATCCTATAAAGACTCCCCATCTAACTGAAGCCCTCTCAAAGCACAAAGTCCATAGGGTGCCCACAGGAGGCAAACTACTAACCAAAGTCGAGAAGAATGCCAGAGGAGAGGCAAGGCATCCCTTTGTAGCCAGACACTATTCTGTACCCAGGTCACGAAGTGTCAAATGGCTTTCCCAGAGTCCCAAAGAGATACACTGGCAACCTCAGGCACTGAGGTAGCTGATCCAACCTCTAGTCCACTCCTCCACATGTATGAACTAAGAAGGAGTGGAAAGAATAAACTCTTAGCAAAAGAGAAAGAGCTGAAAAATAGCCCGCAACTAGCCTAACCACAGCTGTCAGCCAGCCAGGAATAAACAAGGTATACTAGGCCATAAGCGAAATGGCACCACGGCTAAGGTCAACCCACTGCCCATGCGGCGGGTGAATGGGGCCAGCCGGTCAGTGGCGGCAAAGGCCGGAGGCAGCGTCTCTTCTCCTAGAGGAGAAAGACTGACGGTGGTGGCGACAACAGCTGCAGTGATGGCCCCCCTCCCCTGAGTCACATGGGAGGGAATGGCCTTGGCCGACTGCCCTCACAGCCTTCTAATGCCCGCTGCTTCCTGACCTAGGTGCAACCAGTAGCCTCTGGCAAAGCACAGCCGCCATGACACCACACTCACCCATACTGTCACGGCCAACCTGGACCGGCGCAGGGAGCAGGAAGTAGCATTGCGAAACCCCTCCCATGTCACTAACCGCAGCATTCCACTCCAACACACAAAACCACACACACCCCACCCAAAGACAGTGAGGGAGGGAATGGAGTAACCAACTGCATGCCCGAAAGACGGGGAGGGTGAAAAATCATTTTCCAAACATGATCACGCGCGACTAATGCCGAAACAGCCTCAGCTTCCCTACACGGGAAAGGAGTAGAAAAACTTCTACCCTAAGCCACAGGAATACTTCTCAACTGAGGCCTAAGCTACAGGAATATTTCTCATCCGAGGCCTAAGCCACAGGAATATTTCTCTTTACTGATCCAGGAAACTGAAGCCAGTAGCTGCAGCCAAGCCTGGCTTGAAATCCACTGCAGAATCCAGGAACTGTGAGGAACCCATCCATCAGCCTGCTGAAGATAGAGTATACTGGTTGGCCAGGAAACTGCATCCAAAATATACCTGAGGACAACTCAGTGCTCTCTATCTCCACCTGCTGGTTGATGGACATAATTCCACTAGTCTCTGGATTCATCTGCTGTTGATGACAAGGTATAATGCTTTTGTACATCCTGCTGGTCTGATCTGGAAGGAAAAGGAAGGAGAAATTTGGTCTTATATTTATATATTCAAAGTGCATGTGAAAGCCATGAAGTCAGAAACATGGACAGTCCATTGCAAGAATGCACCATCAAAGAACAAAATGCAGTAGTGTACTTTCTTTGGGCAGAGGGAATGAAACCTGTGGAAATTCACAGTTGGCTATTGACTTAATATGGATATTGCATCATGAATCAACAAAATGTTTATGAGTGGGTAAAAAAGTTTAAAGAGGGAAGAACAGGTATAACCGGAAAAGGTTGTTCTGGCTGCCCATCAACATCACGCCCACAAGAGCACATTGACAGGACAGATGCCTTGATTAGAGAAGACCGATGGATAACGTTGTCTCAATTGGCTGCAAATTTGGATATCTGCTATGGATCTGCATTTGCCATAATGCACGATGGGTTCCCAAACAGCTTACTGATCTACACAAACAACAGCGTATGGAGGCTGTGATCCAGTTCCTGAGACAGTATATAAAAGATCCGAGTATTCTGGAGGGAACTGTCACCAGTGATGAGACATGGGTGCACTGCAACCCAGAGGGCAAAAGACAAAGCATGATGAAGTAAAGGAAGCAATGTTCACCTGGCTTTGGGAGCAGCCATAAATCTTCTCTGCAGGAATGCAGAAACTAGTTGAACTAGTTGAACGATACCATAAATGTGTTGACTTGCATAGGAACTATGTGGAAAGTGATATGTTCAATTGCTTAGTTAGTTCTATTAAAGCCGTTAAATGTATTTTGCCTTTACTTTCTGATTTTCTCTTGTGTGTATATATATATATACATGTATACTGTATACATTTTTGATTAATTGGCGTTCCATCTACAGGATTGTGTTTGAGTTGCAGTGTAAAACAAATATGGGCATAAATTATACTGTAAGTGCATCCTGAATGCTCATTAATCCCCATGTAAAATCACATTCTTCAGCAACAAAACCTTCAAATATATAAAATCTCACATTCTTTGCTAGATTTATTTTATTGTAATTTCATATATACTGCATGCAAGTCTGAAAGCTATCACTGGTTCATACACCAACTTCAATTTCATTTACTTATAAAATTATATAATTAGTTAACAATATTGTAGGTGACTACATGCAACACACTTGCAATCAAAGCATCTTCAGTTGAAGGGTTTTTAAAAAAATTATATTATTAGAACACTTTCAGAGAGTGTACCTCTTCTTCAATCCCACCCAAGAAAACCAAAACATATGATGTACTTACAGAACTGAAGACTTAGGCTCAAGATGGCCAACAAGGCAGCCAAGACCAGCAAAAACAAAAATCTGTTTCGGAAAAACATTATTTTCTTCTCTACTTTCTTTTCATGATTTTGTCTTCAAATCTGAACATTTCCTGAGAACAAATTAAAGCAAGTTATCACAAGAAATTATATAACATCTACCTGAAAACAAAGGAAAGAAATAATTTCAAACTGAAAAAAAAAAACACTAAACTTTTTTTTTCTTTTTTACAGTATTCATTTCTCTTCCCCATTACTGAGGAAGACATAACCAGAACAGAAGATATGAAAAGATCTTTATTTATCCTGTTCTTAAACTATATTGCCAGTTTTTCTTGCAAGAAAATTGAAATCTGATTTGTTCATGCAAGCCACAATAGCTTTTAAAAAAATTATAAATTATAGCTAGAGAGAGAGAAAACACATTTGCCCATTGGATAAATAATATTTTATTCTTACTTATTCTGGTTGAGAAGAAATACAGCTATATAAAATTCAATTAAAGGGAAAAGATGAGCTAGCTGAAGACTGGAAAATTATGGCCCATATCCCTCATCCAGGCTATGGGTGTCAGACTAGCCACCACAAGGCTAAAGTAACCCTTACTTGATATTTTCCTTTTCTTCAGTCTGCTGCACTGTTCTGAACAAGTGAGTGTTATCTCCTTTCCTACCAGCAGATGGAGGTAGAGAAAAAATGGTATTTTGCCAAAGCAGCAGAAGGTTACTTCAAAACACGCCTGTAATGATAACCAAGCAAGCATAACACACACTACTCGCTACTCTGCATTTTCAAAGATTGTCTCATTATGTTAAATAAAAGAAACTTGGAAACTCTGGTTCAACATTTTTTGTACTGAATGGGAATGAGAAAAACCCCCCGAGAATGAGCTTCAGAACGGTGCAGCTGACTAAAGGAAAAGAAATTATTAGGTAAGACATGGCTTCCTTCTTGTCTGGCTGTACCCTTCTAAACAAATAAAATGTACCCAAGCAGAACTAATGAGCTTGGGTGTGCCTTCTGGCCTAAAGAGAAGCTGATTTTCAATGAACTATGTTTTTGGGCCTATTTTTGACTTTGAGGAATATTACACATTTTCAACTGCAATATTACCTATGCCTATTTTGTTGGGTGACATAAAGACACAGCATAACATGAACTGCAGGACTGTTTTTTTTTTTTTTTTATAAATCTTTATTCATTTTTAAAAGCCAACATAAAGTGCAACAGGTTAACAAACAATTAGTACAATAAACAGTACTCATTACAATCAAATGATATAATAAGTACATAACACCCCCTCCCGCACTCTCCCACCCACCATTCCTAGATATGTATAACACTCCTTCAGAAATCAAAGGGAAATACTAATGATCAATTCTTACAAAATTTTGTTAATGGACCCCAAATCTCCTTGAATTTATTATAGTGTCCCAACTGTACCGAATTCATACATTCAAACATAAATTTGGCATAAGGTTTCCCACCAAAAACTATAATTTATGTTATCCCAATTTTTCATGATTAGCTGCATAGCAACTCCTGTCATGATGAGAAGTAATCTATTCTTATTTGCATTGATTGGACTCTTGGGCATTAATAACGTTCCAAATAATACTACATCATACGACAATGACAATGGGACTTTCAATATTGTATTGATTTGACTCCATATGGATCTCCAAAATTTAAGTATCAAGGGACAATAAAACAGCATATGATCCAGTGTCACCTATATCAAGATGACAGTGCCAGTATCTATTAGAACTATCTATCTTTTGCAAACAAACAGGGGTCCAGAAAATTCTATAGAACAGAAAAAAACCAAGTCTGTCTCATAGATGCTGACGCTATACATCTCATCCTCCAAGTCCAAATCCGTGGCCATTGAGTAGCAGAAATTTGCTGCTTTATCTAAATGCTCCAAATGTCTTTTAAACTAGTTTTAGGTTTTTTTATTCAGATTCTCACATATTAATTTATACCACCTGGCTGCCTGATCCCTAGCAAATCTGTCTGGAAGCATAGGCCCAGCAAGTTATACTGATTTTTAAAATTTCGCCACTCAGGGAACCCCTTCTGAATGGCCTGCTTCAACTGCAACCACTTATATGTTTAAGACTTTGAAATACCGAATGACTGTTTGATTTGAAAATAGCCTTTTTAACTGGGTGTGGTATGTGTATCCTGATAAAGTTACTTGTAGGACTTTTCCCCTATTGGGAAGCGCACCAAGTTATTGTTTGTCACAAGGCAGGGTCCCCACCATGTAGTCCGTGATCCCCTGCGGTGACAATATTCATTGTGGATTAGAGAATGACACGGTGACAAAATTCATCACCGTTCCCGTCCCTGTGGATAACCGCGGGAAACCATCTTCATGTCATTCTTTAAGGAGAGAGGGAAGAATCAGAGTATAATTGGGTACAACCACTGACCCGCAAGCTTTGCTTTGAAGAATGCTGGTGTAGAAGGACCGAGGTTGAAATAGACACTAGAAAATGACATGGAATTATTTCCCGCGGTTATCCACGGGGACGGGGACAGTGATGAATTTTGTCACCATGTCATTCTCTATTGTGGATGTCTTGAAAACCAGACTGTCTTGGTGTATCCCAAGGACTAGGCTGAGAACCCCCGCTGTACACTAATCCAAGCAATAATATGATATAAACATATGAAGGGAGGATCAGGTTGCTGCTTTACAAACAGTGTCTAATGAACCACACTTGAGAAGATGTAGTAGTTACAATCTAATGTATCTTTAACACCAGCTTGCTCATAACAGAATTGGATTTCCAGTGTTTATTTTGCAACTAGAATGCCAATCCTGTTGAAAAGAGAAAACTGCATAGATTTTGGGATGGTTCTGTTCTTTTGAAGTAATAAGTGAGAGTCCATTTACAGTTTAGTGTGTAGATTCTGTTATGTGACTTCGGACAGAAATTAGGATTTACTATTTCCTCTTCCATGCAAAAAGACCAGCGTTCTCCTTAAACTAAACTAAATTAAACCTTAAGTTTGTATACCGCATCATCTCCATAAAGATAGAGCTCGGCACAGTTTACAAGTAATTCAATAAATGAGGGAAGGACATAATAAGAAATTAGAGGTTATGAAGAGGATAGATAGCTTAGCACAAAGGTGGAATTGTCCCAATCAGAATGGTGCACAAAAAGTCTTTCAATTCATCTGATGAATCCAAATGTCTTTATTCTTCCAAAATTCATAAAATGACTCTATGACTCGACATGCGCATGTTTCGGCCCAAACGGCCTGCCTCAGGAGTAATTATGCGCAGTTTTTCCTCAGGCAAGGAATGAGAAGGCCGCGGCGCAAAGTCCAAAAACAAGAAACCATAGTGGATTCATCAGATGAGTTGAAAGACACTTTTTTGTGCACAATTCTGATTGGGACAATTCCACCTTTGTGCTGTGCTTATGAAAATGTGGTTTTGTTTCCCCTGTTTTATCCTTGAGGATAGATAGCTTTACATTTTAAATAGCCTTTTAGACAAGCGCTCCGCCGGCTAATTTAGGTGAGTGCCCAGCTGTCATCTGTTGCGAATCCTGCTGCCACTGCTCAACATTTAAAAAAAAAACAAAAAACAACCTCTCACTGGCTTGGGAATTCCCCAGGCTGACTCGGCACAGCATGAAGAGCCACCGAAAGTTCAGTATTTGACTCCCACCCGACTTTTTTTTTTTTTAAACGGCAGCAAGCGACTTGAACCCATGCTCTGGGGCTCTAACGGTACCACTGTGCATGCCGGCTTCCCTTCTCTTCCCTCCAAAACCGAAGTTACATCCCAAAGGAGGGTAGGGAAGAGAAAGGAAGCCGGCACAGATAGTGGTACCGCTAGAGCCCCAGAGCATGCGGGAGATAAGTCAGCAACAGAGGGAAGCTTACAACTCGCTGCTCTTGTTTGCTTCGAGCCTTCCTTGTTCCCAGGTCCTGCCTTCGCCGGAACAGAAAGTAGGCAGGATCCAGCAGAGAGAAAGGCCTGAAGCAAGCAAGAGCAACAAGTTGTAAGCTTCCCTCCATCCCTGACAGGTCCTGCCTACTTTCTGCTTCCGCGAAGGCAGGACCCGGCAACGAGGAAGGCCCAAAGCAAGCAGGAGCAGCAAGTTGTAAGCCTCCCTCCATCACTGACAGGTCCTGCCTACTTTCTGTTTCCGCGAAGGCACGACCCGGCAACGAGGAAGGCCCGAAGCAAGCAAAAGCAGCAAGTTGTAAGCTTCCCTCCATCGCTGACCTATGGGAGATATGTCAGCGACAGAGGGAAACTTGCAACTTGCCTTAGTCTGTCTGTAGCGAATCTGCTGACTGGTTTGTGAGATGGGGGAGGGAGGAGGAGGATGGGAAGAGAAATGCTTCTGCTCCCAATTGGAGGGGGGAGGGGGAAGAGATGCTGCTGCACCCAATTTGGGGAGAGGGGGAAGAGAAATGCTGCTGATGCTGCACCCAACTGGGGGGGAGGGGGAAGAGAAATGCTGCTGCTTCACCCAGTTGGGGGGAAGGAAAGAGGGAGAAGGAAGACCAGGGAAGGGAGAGGAGAGGAAAGAGATGCCAAGACCATGGGAGGGAGGGAAAGGAAAGGAGATACCAGACCATGGAGGGGGAGAGAGATATGTCAGGGCATATGGGGGGAAGGAGACAGATGCCAGACCAGGTGAAAGGAAGAAAGGAGAGAGAGAAAGGAAGGAGAAGAGATGCCAGATAATGGAGTATGAGGGGGAGATGGAAGGAGAGGAGAGAAATGCCAGGGCATGGGGGAGGGAAGGGAAACTAAGGAGACATAAAATGCCAGACCAGAGGGAAAGGAAGGAGAGGAGGTACCAGAGCATGGAGGGAGAGGGACAGATAGGAGAGAGATGCCAGGGCATGGGGGAAGGGAAGGAAAGGAGAAGAGAGAGATGCCAGAGCTTAGTGGAGTGAGTGGAGTCAAAAAAATGGAGAGGGGGTGAAGCTGAAATGAATCATATACAAAGGAGAGAAAGGGCACAGGATATACAGTTTATTGAAGGGACATAGAAAGAGGGAATATGCCATATTGAAGAGAGAGAAAGGGAGGACACTGGATAGAAAGGGCGTAGAAGGTAGACAGTGGATGCAAGGGGCAGAGAGAGGGTGGACAGTAGATGGAAGGGGTAGAGCGAGAGAGGGCAGAGGCTGGGTGGAAGGGGCAAAGAGAGAGGACAGATGTTGCATGGAAGGGAGAGAGGTCAAATGCTGAACAGAAAGAAGAGAGCGAAGAGAATATGATTAAAGCAGAAACGACAAAAAGGTAGAAAAAAAATTTTGTTGTTGCTTTACATAGAATCAAGTAGTATTGTAACTGTATTGATTAAAGTTTATCAATAGGAAATGAAAATAAGGCAATTTTTTTTTTTGGACTAAACCCCTTTCCTCAGGTCAGGGCAGTATATCATAACAGCAGTGTACTGTACTGTGTTGAAGAATGATTTGGCCTCTGAAAGATAATTACTACTAATTGAAAAATGGATTAGTCCAATAAAATTGTATTTTCTTATTTCTCATTATTTGTTTTATTTCTATTTGTTAATTTGTAAAGTGGTGATTGTTATGTAGCAAATTTTTTTCAAATTTACATCTACTGTGTTTATATTTTGCGCAGTATTAAGGGACACGTGTCACTGTTTCTGTGGTGTTGCATTGCACGCAGTCTGGTTTCTTAGCGGTTCAGTTTTGTCTACTATTTCTATTTTTAGTTTGTGATTATTCCTTATTGGGCGAGGGTGTATCTCTGTTCTGTGTGTATGAAAAGGACATGGTTTGTACAGGATCAATTGACTGTGCAGGATCTGGCTTGTTTAGTTTTACAATGTGTGTGTTGGTGTTCTAGTGCTCACTACAGTGGTTAAGATGCTGCCTTTTCCTAGGTGCGTCCTTGTTGTGTGACTCATGGATTATTACTAAAAATAACTTTTTTATATAGAGGAGGGGCTGGTTAAAAATGATCATTACTGGCTGTCATATATACTAGGTACGCCAGTGGATTTAATGACCCTATTCTAACTTTACTGTTGATGTAAGTGGTGTTGTCCCCCCCCCTACCCCAGCAGTATAAATAATTAAATTAAAGTTGTATTAACATCAAGCAGCTTTCAAATGACTTTATACACAAATAAAAATAAAATATTTTTAATACATTGCTAATTATTACCTGTATCTTTACCTAAACTGTTTTGCCCTAGCTCTCACTTTGATCTTTATCTGCTACTACGGGAGCTCATGGCAGCTATTTCCTATGAGTGATCTGCATGGGGCAGGAGCTTAGGAAGATCGCTCCTGCCCCGAAAACCCGCTAGACCTCCAGGTAAGACTTAAGGGATACCGGGGAAAAGTGGGAGGGAGGCGGGGAAGGTCCGGAAAACAGCTTTAATTCTGGGGGAAAGCGGGGGTTGCGTCGGAATTGGCCCAAATATTATTTGCGGTTTTTTTAATATCCACGGGCCGGCTCTGCCCCTAACCCCTGCAAATATTGAGGAAGAAGTATATGTATTTTTTTACCCTGCTCAATTGGTGGTGTTCCAACAGGATAAACCTCGGCCACATTTTTCTTCAGGATTTTATGAATCCTGTGATAAAATGTCAGCATTTCATTTTTACATTTAGAACACTAAAAACATTTCTGTACTTTGGCCCACTAAAGCACAAAGACAGAAATGAAACAGAAGAAGTTACATTTGGCATCAAAATTTACTCAATTTTAATTTTTTTACAATAGTATGGATTGAGGTTTTATGACCCAATAACTCACTTCTTGGCTAAAGTTCAATTTTACAGTTACATGGTGTTAAGGATGTAAAGAAACATGATAATTCTGCTTTCAAATTATAGCAGAATGAGTGAGTCTGTAGAACAAAAATTAAAAAACACATTAGGCTGTCAAGTGCAACTGCTGCATAATGGCAGTAAACCACTTCACAAGTGACTACTTCTAATCCAAGGCACATAAGGAATTTGACAGCATAGTTACTTACCGTAACAGGTGTTATCCGGGGATAGCAGGCAGATATTCTCACATGTGGGGTGTCATCATCCACGGAGCCCAGTATGGACAATATAAAAGTGTACTGTCACTTTTAGCTTTAGAAGCTTTAAGACTGCCCGCACCGCACATCCACAAGTACCTTCCCGCCTTACACCGGCTTGCGAGATCGTCGGTTCTATGCCCAAGTGAAGAAGCCAACCAGGGAAGGTGGGTGGGATGTGAGAATATCTGCCTGGTGTCTCCGGATAACACCTGTTACGGTAAGTAATTGTGATTTATCCCAGGACAAGCAGGCAGCATATTCTCACATGCAGGTCTCCTTAGCTTACAAAATGGGATGGAAGGAGTGTTGGTCTCTAAATAAAGTACCAATAGGAAAGTCTCCACTCAAAAAGCATATATATTGTCCTAGCCAAGCAAGCGGAGAAAGGGAAGAAAAAGAAAAAAATAATAAGAGGCATACAACCTGTCCTCCGAAAGAAGAAAGGGTAAGAAGGTAAGAACAGCAACGTGTAGGGAGGCTCTAAAAAAAAAGGCAACCTCAAAACGGTAGGCGAGTCCAAGTACAGGCAAAGAAGACGCCAGAAGGACTTGAGGAGAAAAGTAGAAAGGGTAATAGAAAAAATGACAATTATGGGATTTTTTCATCTGGAACTCCTATAAAGCCATTCTTTTCATCTTGAGAGACAGGAAATAAGGGGGAGAAAACCAAAAATTGGAAAAGAAAAGAAAGGATGGTTCTCTTTGAATAGACTAATGCTGTAGAATGAAACCAGGAACAAAAGCATGGAGAGGAGAGAAATTCCATACTAAGGACATTAGCAAATAACTGAAAAGAAAGACTATTTAAATGAAGATTAAGTCATATATGAATAGTTCTGCCAGGGGGCTGTGTGAGATCTCTGGAATGTCTTGCATAGAGAACAGAGCCAATGGAAGAAAACAGAAGAGAAGCAGTTCTTCTCACAATATATGCTGAAAAGAAAACAAAGGGGAACCAATTGAAAAAGGACTGAATAAACAGTGAATGGGAGATAGAAATCAATAAATGTTCCTGTTGCAGAAGTAAGGTTCAAAATTAAGAGCAAAATATGCAAATTTTTTTAGAAGAATTTGGCTACAGGCTGTACTGAGAGAAACAGAGTAGAGAGCTCAGACATCGGAATATTAATGAAAAGAAATAAGACCTTTTCCCATTCAAAGAATTGGTAGAAAAGGTGCAATGAAGAAAGCAATCAACAATGTGAATTCAATCAGAAGAGGAGTAAAGCCAAAAAGAAATGTAGCCCAATGGAAGCAAAGTCCGGAGTTACTAGATGGCTGGGAAAAATAGGTATGATGATAATCAGACAGAAAAGTCATAGCCTTTGTGATGGGAAAATTATATATGTACCAGAAGTGACCAGGAACCTGAACCTTGGAGGTGTGGTCCCAACACAGAACTGTATGTTTGAGTGAAGTTTTAGAAACAGAAAGAGGCACAAGAAACCCTATTTGGCTTGTGCATGGTCATAGGGGAAGCTCAGTGCTCAAACTCACAACTCAAGGTGCTGAGGTTGGAGTCCCCCATAATACACTATACTGTCATGACTTCCTCATGCAATAGAAATGCTTCGCAAATGGTTGCATAGAAGCAAGAGAAAAGGTCAAGACCACCAAAAAATGGAAGTGGCTATGAAGAATTAGAAAAGTTAGAACACCCTAATGGCTGTGATAAAGGGAGAATGTGGGTATGTAGAAGATAGTTGACTGTTGTACTAATCACCTTTGTTTTACTTCAAGCACTAATTTCAACACAAAGCTGATGTGGTTAAGTGAACACTCAGACCCACAGCTGAGGTCCGGTGAAACAAGTTCACGGGGCAGCTGTTAAGGAGACCATCATAGTTGTTCACAGTCTCCTCCACCAAACAAAGACTAAATAACAAAAAATAAAACTTAAATAGAAATAAAATCATAAATTTTACAACTTAACTTTGAATGGTGTAGATGGTACACATAACTGCTCTGGGCTCCTCCATTTATTCACAATACCGACCCCCCAACCTAGGTTTCACCCGCTGGCTTCTTCAGGAGGGGTACTACAATTACAAGATGACTCAAATCAACACTGCACCACACAGCTTACTAACTAAATAAAACTACATTTTGAAATACTCAATGTACACACTCTCTCTGCAACTTACCGGCACAAACACTCCATACTGCTCACACACGCACTGCTGACAAGAGGAACTTCCCAGCAGGCCACGCTTTAAATACACTCCCCTTTTGCTACCTATTACATCATCACTCCTGACATCATTCAAAAGCAAAAGGGGAGTGTATTTAAAGCGTGGCCTGCTGGGAAGTTCCTCTTGTCAGCAGTGCGTGTGTGAGCAGTATGGAGTGTTTGTGCTGGTAAGTTGCAGAGAGAGTGTGTACATTGAGTATTTCAAAATGTAGTGTTTATTTAGTTAGTAAGCTGTGTGGTGCAGTGTTGATTTGAGTCATCTTGTAATTGTAGTACCCCTCCTGAAGAAGCCAGCGGGTGAAACCTAGGTTGGGGGGTCGGTATTGTGAATAAATGGAGGAGCCCGGAGCAGTTATGTGTAGTGTTAATTTAGTTAGTAAGCTGTGTGGTGCAGTGTTGATTTGAGTCATCTTGTAATTGTAGTACCCCTCCTGAAGAAGCCAGCGGGTGAAACCTAGGTTGGGGGGTCGATATTGTAAATAAATGGAGGAGCCCGGAGCAGTTATGTGTACCATCTACACCATTCAAAGTTAAGTTGTTGTGAAATTTATGATTTTATTTCTATTTAAGTTTTATTTTTTGTTATTTAGTCTTTGTTTGGTGGAGGAGACTGTGAACAACTATGATGGTCTCCTTAACAGCTGCCCCGTGAACTTGTTTCACCGGACCTCAGCTGTGGGTCTGAGTGTTCACTTAACCACATCAGCTTTGTGTTGAAATTAGTGCTTGAAGTAAAACAAAGGTGATTAGTACAACAGTGATTTATAAGTATCACCTTGGATAAATATATTCCCTTGCTGTTTTTTGATTATGTAGAAGATAGAACATGAAGTCCACTAGTGGAAAGAAAAGAGCACCACGGAATAGAAAAGAGCATCACGGAAATTAAAATCCAACACAGCATCATTGGAGATATGGAAAAAAAAAAGTACGTAGGAATAACTATCTGGGCAGTGAAATGTTAAGTGACTTGCCCAGAGTCACAAGGAGCTGCACTGGGAATTGAAATCAAAACCTCAGGGTGTTAAGGCAGCTGCTCCAAGCACTAGACCACTCTACTACTGAATACATGGCAGGTTGTAAGCATGAAGGCAAACATTCATAGGTCGGAGAAAAAACCAGAGGCTCAAAGAGAGTGTCAAAGAAACTGCTTAGTACTGGTTTAGCTGAAGTTTCCAGAGAATGGAAAGCCATAGGCAAAAATAATGAAGGGGTCAGCAAGGAGGAAAAGAAGAAAATGCGGGAACAAAAAGAATAACACATTTGTTTGGTTAGGCATTTATTGTTCTTCTTGGTCCGTTGTTCGTTTGGTTTTTTAACCCTGGAAGATCGGGAAGAGATCCAGCAAGCAAGCTTAACAGCATGGGTCAAGTGATAAGAAGGCCAAAAAGCCATCAATGCCATCAGCAGGGACAAAGGCTGCAAAAATGCCTAAAGGCCCCAAAAATAAAAATAAAGAAATTTACTTGAAATTGTAATGGATGTAAAAGAAAAACAAGTAACAAGAAAGAAATAAGGAAATTAAGGAAAAAATACGAAGCGGGAAGGCAATCTCAACTAGACAGTTTAGATATGTTTTCTTCATTCTAAAGAAAATGAAAAACTGATGACCTCGTGAGCTGGTGTCAGGCAGGAAGGCACTCATGCATGCACGGTGCAGGTAGTCTTAAAGCTTCTAAAGTTTAAAGCAGTGTTTTTCAACCGCTGTTCCGCGGCACACTAGTGTGCCGCGAGATGTTGCCTGGTGTGCCGCAGGGCCGCCATCAGGGCAGTACTACCAGTCCTGCATTCAGGGGCCCGGAGCTGACAGGGGGCCCGAGGTAGGGGCGCCAGTAGCTCGCCAAGGCAAAGTGAGTCGATCACCCAGGACTCACTTTGTCTTGGCGATCTAATCTATCGAGCCGATAAGTCTTCTTCTCCCCGACGTCAATTCTGCAGTCGGAGAGGAAGTTCGGGCCAGCCAATCGCTGCCTGGCTGGGCGGAACTTCCTCTCCGATTGCAGAATTGACGTCAGGGAAAGCATGCGTCGGCGTCGGCTTTGGGGCCTGTTATCCATTGGTGGGTCCTGTTCCCCGATGGCAGCGGCAGTGGCTTGGGGAACGGCAGGGAGAAAGAAAGAAAGGGGGCAGGCAGGGAAACAGAAGGAAAGAAGAGAAACAGAAAAAAAGAAAGAAAGGTCAGGGAGAGAGGAAGAAAAAGTTGGGGGAGGGAATGAGGTGTGGAGGAGAGAAAGCATACAGGCTGATAGAAGGGAAGAAAGATTGGATGCACAGTCAGAAGAAGAAAGTGCAACCAGAAATCACCAGACAAGGTAGGAAAAATGATTTTATTTTAAATTTAGCAAAGTGGAGGCAGTATTACCACAGTTTTCAAAGGAATTTGCCCAAATAACTTAATAGTTAACTGGGTAAATTCCCAGAGATGAAAACTTCCCTTCACTTACTATGCACAGTTCTGAATTTATATCTGCTGTCTATATTTTACAAAATGGTCACCTTTTACTAAACCGCAATAGTGGTTTTTAGCGCAGGGAGCCTATGAGCGTCAAGAGCAGCGCTGGGCTTTCAGCGCAGCTCCCTGCGCTAAAAACTGCTATTGTGGTTTAATAAAAAGGATGGAGGGTATATTTGTCTATTTTTGTATGCTATAAAAACCAAATACAGAGAGAGACTGAGAGCTGTTGACGAAGAGCTACGTGTGTGTCTTTCTTCGATTCCAGCCAGAATATCAGCTTTGTGTTCAGCCAAACAGGCCCAGGTTTCGCACTGAATAAAGTATTTTATAATTTTTCACTATTCTGTTTACTTAATATTTCATAATAAAGTAATTATAAAATACTTTCTTTGTGTTTATTTGATTCCTATTCAAGAGAATTACTTTATATATAGTCAATATAAGCACAGAGTTAAATTTTTTAACATTTTCTAATGGTGGTGTGCCTCGTGATTTTGTTCATGAAACAAGTGTACCTTTGCCCAAAAAAGGTTGAAAAACACTGGTTTAAAGTGCCTGTACACTTTTACACTCTTTGTACCAAGCTCTCTGGATGACATCACCCCACATGTGAGAATATGCTGCTTGCTTGTCCTTGGATAATCTGACTTACATATTATTATTAGGTCCTAAATAATCCTTACCTGATATGCTTTTCTAAAGTTACTTCACAGATCTGATAAGAATTAAAAGGTCCTTTTACAAAGCTGTGCTGCCGATTTTGAAACAGTGATCGAATCACTACCTTTTTTGCATGCAAACTCTCTAACTCAATTGCTCAGTGAGCGACTGAGTCAGGGCAGCCCTGACTGTAGTGACAGGAGAAGCAGCCTCCTGTCACTACTGTCAGCGGCTTTTTTTCTTTTCTTTTTTTAATGGGCCAGATATTTTGCATGGCCACTGTCATCGGCTTTAGGGCAATGGGTCCTAGGTCAGCAGTAACAAAATAAACATCTTGTGAGCCGCTACAGGCTGCACAAAGAAAGAAAAAAAGGCTACTATAAGAGCACAACACAACACCAGGTAAGTGTATTGCATAAAGCAAGGTCTGGGTTTTTCACAAAACAAAACAAAAAAAAAAACAATTCAAACCAGCATGCTTGCCTAGAGTTCAACAGTTCCACATTGGAAGAAAGAAAATCAATCTCGTCAGGATGTTAAAAAAAAAAAATAAAGTATAGTCCAAAGCAAACAAACTAATTCCAAACAGTCCTTGGATTAGTGCCAGCCAATCAAGTTCTTGGAAACCCTTTTCCTTGGATCCCTCAGTATTGGGAACATAATCAAATTCAAAAACTAATAATTCAGGCTTTTCAAAGCTGCCGCTTGATCTCCAGCAGATTAATGATTCACAACTCTCAAATATTTCAAAAACAGTCATTTGGGCTGATATCACTACCTCAGCCTGCGCTACTAGGCATTAGGTCCCAGCATCTGACTTGCTGGCCAGGAGTGTGCTCTGTATGTTCACAATTTGCAAATGATATGCCCTCAAACCAACCACAGAAGACACAGAGCAGTCCCCACTTCCTGAGACTGTAACAGCCCTTACCACCACCTCCCCCACCCCCCAAAGGGACAGAAAAAAAGCACCACACCTTCTTCAGGGTTACTTAACAAAAGGCATTTAGTAAGCTTAGCCAAACAGTATCCAGGTCAAACATTTAGGCAGTTTAATTCACTTGCCTTCAGTCCAGCAAACTTCCATTGGCAGGGCTCCATTCAGCAGTTCAGGATACAGCTCCGGCTTCATGGTTTGAAAATCCTGGGGCATTAAGTTTAGTGGCTCCAGACCAGCCTCTTGTCAGCTCCATGCATTCAGGCTGTTCACTGCCATCCAGAGCTCTCAGCCCTGAGCCTCACTGCCTTCTTTGTTGCTCTTGCTTTTCTTTCTGCCTCTTTAGCAGTTCTGCTCTCTGATGTAATATCCTGCAGCCACGTCCCAAATTCTCAGGTGAAAAGGCTTTCAGGCTGGTTCTGCTTCCAGCCTGCATCCGACTGCTGGGAACTAAACTAGAGCTGGGGGGGGGGGGGGTTGTAGAACAGGCAAATCTGCTTTCCTGCTCCCTCTAGAGGCCAAAGAAGAAAAGTCCTCAAAATGGTTAGTTTGAGGTTTAAAATGAGTTTTTTCTAATGCCCTTGCTTCAGGTTTCTGCACTGCTCTGGGGACAGACCTAGTAGGCATAGGCTGAATACCATACCATTTAAACAAATGAAAAAAAAACCCTTCCCTGACAAATGCACCTCCGAACCCCCCGAAGAAAAAGGCAGGAGGGATGCCCACTCCCTCCTGCCATCGCCCGGCTTCCCCACCAACCCTCCCCCCAAAAAAAAACGGCAAGAGGGATGCTGACTCCTTCTTGCCGGCAAATACCTCCCCCTACCCCCAAAAAAACCCGGCAGGAGGGATGCCCATTCCCTCCTGCCACCAATCCAGGACCCCAGCTCCCCTCCCTGTACCTCAAAAAGTTTAGAGCAGGAGGGGTACTCAGTCCCTCCTTCTCCGTAGGGCTCCTCTGCAAATGTGATGCACGGGGTGGGGCCTAAGGCCCTGATTGGCTCAGGCACCTCCCACAGAGGGAGGAGACCGAGGTGCCTGTCCCAAGTTTGTGTCTCCCCTCCCTGCCTTCCAAGCTTTGTCCCAAATTCATGTCCCTCCCATGTTCCAACACGCATCCCCCCCCTTTTTCTCCCTTTGTCCCACGTTTTCCCTTCTCTCCCTTACTTGTTCAGGGCCATCCAACTGGGCATGCCCCCCTCTGCCGAAGCCAGAACAGCACTGGCAGCTCCCCGGCACTTGCAGCTGCCTGTAAGTCCAGCAGGCAACCTCCTTCCCTATCGCCTGCAAGTCCAGCAGTCTCCCACCCTCGCACTAGGCCCCCCCCTCCGCCGAAGCCAATTGGAGGGCTTCCCTCCGATGTCAAAGCTAAAGTCAGAGGGAAGCCTTTCTGGTCAGCTGGGGATCCCAGGCAATTACCTCAACCGTCAGACACCATCTTCCTTCCAGCTTGGCTGCCAGCCATACTTGCTTGCCGGAACAGCACCCAGCAGCTCTTGTATGCTGCATGCTGCTGACCTAGTTCCAGGAATGCATCCTATTGTTGAAAAACTGCTTGTAGGAAACCTCATTTACATATTTTTCTGACACTCCCCTCTTACCTCAGGACTACCCTCTGACTTCCAGACAGGCACACTTGTATAGGATACAGAACAACAAAGGGAGGAGTAAAGGAAAACTCCCCAAGAAACAAGCATAAACAGGTTACAACCATCATAAACCTGAGAAACAAAAGCATATTATAAAGAGACACAGCCTGTACTAAGAGAGGAATACCACAGCTAGGGACCCCCAAGGCAAAGTGCACAACATTTTTGGATGGTACTCTTAGAAAGGCTGATAAATAAACCATGAGTCCAGCTTACCAGTATTTATTGAGGAAGACAATCAGCGAATCAGCAACTCCCAGGGCGGGTTTCAGGAATAGTGTGTGGATTTACAAGAAATAAGATTAGCAAAGCTAAGAGCCTAATCTTTCTTTCTTGTACAATCTCAATGTATTCCTGGACAATTGGGACATAACAGAGTTGCCCTGTAGAATCAGGATTGGACCGATGAGCCTGCTGCCAGAACGGAAGACTGGCCGCCATATCAATCCTGTAAAACTTTGTAAAAGTGTGTCAGAAGGACAAAGTAGCAGCTCTGCAAATCTCTTCAAGAGAAATTGCCAACGACTGCCCACAAGAAGAAAACGCCTCAAGTAGAATGAGCCTTTACAGAAAGAGGATACTTCCTCCCGGCAGCAATAGAGGTGGAAGAAATAGCCTTACGATAACATCTAGAAATGGTGGCTTTCGAAGCCAGCCTGCCCTTACAGGCATAACTCACCAGCACAAACAGATGGTTGGACACTCTAAACTCGTTCATGACCTTTAAATACCGCAACAAAAGTCTGCGCACATCCAGTGACCTTAGCATTTGATCATGCTTGAGCAATCCCGAGAGAGTAAAGGTAGGTAGCCGGACATCCTGGTTGATGTGAAAACTAGAGACAACCTTCAAGAGAAAAGAGGGAACAGTGTACAGAATTACGCTGGAGTCCATAATTCGAAGACAAGGCCTGAAGTTCAGTAACTCTATGGGATGAAGTAATGGCCACTAAGAAAGCCATCTTGACGGTGAGATCCATTAAGAACACCTGGTCCAGAGGATCATAGGGCGGACGAGCAAGTGACTAGTGAACCAGGTTGAGATTCCAAGTCAGACAGGGTTGACGCAGTAGAGGATGAAGACGAAACTTGCCCCTGAGAAACCTGACAATGTCTGTATGAGTGGCCAGAGAGCCTCTCAGAGGTCTAGGCCCAAGGCAAGAAAGACCGACAATCTGAACCCTCAGAGAACCAACTGCTAGTCCATCTTGAAGGAAGGTGAGAATGAGTGGTATTGACATAGAGGTCTGAGCCTTGTTCTTCCGGACGCACCAAGATTGATAATATCTCCAAGCCTTCGAATAGCTGTGCAAGAGCCAGACCATAAGACCAAAGTGGTCCAAATACTGGAGTACAATTGGGCCCTAAGTAAGGAGATAAGGATGACAGGGAAGTTTGAGCCCCTGATCCTATTGTAAACAAACAAGGTCGGCATACCACGGCCACCTCAGCCAGTCAGTTGCTATGAAAATCACTCCCCAGGTATGTTAGTGAGATTGGGAGTCCACAGGGACAGATAGGGAAAAATAGGCTATAAGTGGTCTATAAATAACAAAAATCAATTAAATTATCATGCTCAATTTAAGATTTGTGTCTGGCCTTTAAGGCCTACCACTTGGGCACTTCTATGAATCTCTCCAATACAGTCATTCTTTACACTCCGTCTGGTGTACTACACTCTCTCGACAGTCATCACATCATTTTGCCTCCATCTAAAATGTGCATTACGAGAGCACTAGATCATCTGCTTTCTTTTATTTGGCCCCAAAACTGTAGAATGGCCTATCTGGTTACATTAGATCAGAGCCTTCTTTTCTAAAATTGAGGAAGATCTGATCTGAGGAAGAAGGGGTTACCTTCGAAAGCTAATCATAAACTATATTAAGTTAGTCCAATAAAAAAGCATATTTTTTTTTCCTTTATGTTTTTGTTTTATTTCTACTTTTACCTTGAAGGGTGGACTAACATGGCCACCACACCATCTTTCAAAAATTGAAATCACACTTAAAACATTCTATTTTGAACTGATTTATGGATAGGAAATTCCTGACAATCTATTACTTGAGAGTGTACTTTTTATCTGGGGATTAGTGAACAATCTCAAATACCACAATTTACTTTGTCTTTCTTCTCCTCCTGGCCTTGTGCCTGTTATCCCTTACTAATTGTCACTTTAGCAAGTTTCGCTCTTTTGTGAGTAAAACAGCTTTGTCCCTATTTTTTTTTTAAGCTGAAGAGTTTTATACTCTCTAAAAATCATTGCAGCTAATTGCAAGTAATTGCACAGCTGTGAATGATTCCCCTTTCTTTTAGCACCTTGTCGCTTTTTAAATGTCAAAGGACATGTGGTATGCATATTGTAACAGTCAGATTAGTAATCTTGATTTGGAATTGTGGCTTTAGGAGGTGTACACATACACACAATTTTATTTGGTTCTTTTTTAAGTCTTATTTATGTACATATACTGTATTAACTTTAGACAAATTAATTGGAAGATTTTATGCAGTTATTTCCTGCACATTCTTTTTTGTGCATATTGTGACAGGGTAAACCCTGAACCAAACCCAGCACTGCCTAAAACTGACCCTATTCCTAGGGAAAGGAATAGATCCTTGAAGCCAGTTTTTATGCCTATCAGCAAACAACTACAGCTAATGGGGGATAGCATAGAGAGTAGAGAATGACACAGGGAAAAAAATCTGTCCCCTTCACTGCCCCATCACCGGACCACCGTCCCCTTCACCGCCCCATCCCTGTTGCATCCATACAAGCCTCAATACTGCAATATTTAGCTTATTCCTTCCTTATAAATCAAAGTTTTGGCTGTTGAAAAGAGATGTTCAGCTGGCAAGGCTTTGTTTATAAATTTTTATCAACACAACTAATATACTACTTTATCCTAAATCAAAAAAAAGAAAAAGAAAATAAATAAATAGAATTTTTTTGTTCTACCTTTGCTGTCTGGTTTCTGCTTTCCTCATCTTCTCATTCAATTTTTTCCATCCACTATCTGTCTTATCTCTGCGCCTTCCATTTGCTCTGTTACTGTGCCTCTCCCTTCACACCCGTCCCCCACAATTGGTCTGGTACCCATCTTCTTCCCTCTGCTGCTCCATAGTCTGGCATCTCTGTCTTTTTCCCTTCCAGTGTCTTCTCCCCATTCTCTCTTCCCCATTCCCTTCAGCGTCTTCTCCCCACTCTCTCTCTTCCCCATTTCCCAGCGTCTTCTCCCTACTCTCTCTTCCCCATTTCCCAGCATCTTCTCCCTACTCTCTCTTCCCCATTTCCCAGCGTCTTCTCCCCACTCTCTGCTCCCCATTTCTCTTCAGCGTCTTCTAACCACTCTCTCTTCCCCATTTCCCAGCGTCTTCTCCGTACTTTCTCTTCACCATTTCCCAGCGTCTTCTCTCCACACTCTCTTCTCCATTTCCCAGTGTCTTCTCCCTACTCTCTCTTCCCCATTTCCCAGCATCTTCTCCCTACTCTCTCTTTCCCATTTCCCAGCATCTTCTCCCTACTCTCTCTTCCCCATTTCCCAGCATCTTCTTCTCATCCTCTCTTCACCATTTCCCAGCGTCTTCTCCCCACTCTCTCTTCACCATTTCCCAGCGTCTTCTCCCCACTTCCTCTACCCAACCTTCCCCGGGTCCCTTCAGCATCTGTTTTTCTCCACCCCACCTTTCTTCCCTTTCTCCCTCCCTACCCCTTACTTTCGCAGCAGGCAATTTCTAAATATGTTTCCTACTAGCAGCCTGAGCGTTGAAATCGCATGTGGCTGCAGGAAAGGTTGTCTTTGATGCAAACTTCTGGTTGCGTCAGAGATGACCTTTACAGCAGCCGCATGCAATTTCAACGCTCCGGGGGCTGGTAGGAAACATATTTAGAAATCGCCTGCCACGAAGGTAAGGAGCAGGGAGGGACATGATCAGGTGGCAGTGGCAGTGATCGGGCAGCAGCGATATGGATAAGGGAGATGGTAGGGCGGGCGGCGGCAATCGGTATGGAGTATGGAGTGAGCGCGATTGTAGACCATGTACGTTCTCTTCCTTCACTGCATAGCCAAGGCCATTCACCGCTCCACGGGGCGGTGAATGGCCTTCTCCCCATACCTGTAGCGACCACCTCTTTTCTCTCCCCCATTTCGGCGGGTTACCTGCAGCTAGCCGCGGGTAACAGCCACCGTGTCATACTCTTATAAAGAGGTCTAACATTTCTACCATGGGTCCATATAGCACAGTTACTTACTGTAACAGGTGTTATCCAGGGATAGCAGGCAGCTATTTTCACATGTGGGTGACGTCATCCACGGAGCCCAGATGCTGACAGACTCGCAAGCAAACTTGCTTGCAGAAAACTTCAGAAGTTTCGAGTCTGACAGAAAGCCACAATTGCACTGAGATGGACTCGAATGGATGTAGACTTGAGGCCAGAGGTAGATAAGTGCAAAAGATAGTCCAAGACGGAAGACAAGGAAGTATCTCGAGGCTCCTTGTTATGAGAGATGCACCACATAGAAAATCTAGTCTATTTTTGTTGTCTAGTCTAGTGGCAGGCTTTCTGGAAGCCTCTAAAATGGCTCGAACAGGTTGAGAAAACTGAAGAGGAGTTATGTTGAGAGGTACCAAGTTGTCAGGTGTAGAGTGCAGATTGGGATGAAGTAGAGATCCTTGACTCTGTGTGGTTGTGGGGAGATGCAAAAAGATCTATCTGAGGAGTTCCCCATTGAGAAAAAATGTGTTGAAGAGGAGAGGAATTGAGTGTCCATTCGTGAGGTTGCAGAAGACGACTCAACTTGTCCGCCAGACAGTTTTTCTACTCCTTGAATTAGACAGCTTTCAGGAAGGTGTTGTGAAGGATTGCCCAGTCCCAAACCTTCAGAGCTTCTTGGCAAAAAAGGAGAGATCCTGTTCCTCCCTGTTTGTTGACACAGTACATGGCGACTTGGTTGTCCGTCCGAATGACGACTACCTGGTCGTGAAGATGTTGAAAAGCTTTGAGAGCACTGAAGATCGCTCTGAGTTCCAACAGATTGATATGACACTGACGAGCCATGCTGAACCAACATTCAAACTAAAAACAAGAATTACATTCAAATTAAAAGGAATAGAATAAGCGATGACATAGAATTTTTTAAGGTAATAAACATTGGATAAAGAGTTACCGAAGGGAAGTGGAGGTCTTTAGGAGATAAGAATAGGGTGAAATTATGGGTTTTAGATAACGTTTGATAGATAAAAGAGTATTAGAGAGATCTAAGGGTAAATAGAGTGTTAGATATTTGGTTGGGATTGGTTGTGCTGGATAGGTTTTATGTGTTTTTTGAAGAGTATGGTTTTAATATCTCTCCTGAAGGTTTTGTAGTCTGAAGTCGAAGATAACAGAGTAGTGATTTGTCTGTCCAGTTTAGCTGCTTTGGAGGCTATTAGGTTGTCATAAAGTTTTTTTCATTTGACATCTTTGGATGATGGGTGAGAGAAAAGTGAGTGGGATCTTCTGTGTCTGATTGAGGAGGATTGATTTAGTCGGCTATTCCAGTAGGTTGGGCCCTCTCCATTGAGAGCCTTGTAAAGTAAACAGTAGAATTTGAAGTGTACTCTCGCTTCTATTGGAAGCCAGTGTGAGTCATGGTATGCCTCTGCGATATGGTCATATTTTTTTAGGAAATATACAAGTCTCAGGGCTGTATTCTGTATTGTCTACAATTGCTTCATCATGGTCGTGGGACAAGGTAGGTATAGTATGTTGCAGTAGTCTATCATCCCAAGGATAAGAGATTGTACCAATAGTAGGAATTGCTTCTTTTCGAAGAATGTTCGGATTTTTCTTAGATTTCTCATGGTCAGGAATGATGCCTTTATTATTTTGTTAATTTGGGGTTACATGGTGCAGCTTCTGTCAATTGTGATTCCTAGCAATTTTAGTGTAGGTTGTATTGGGTATGAGATCGAGTTTATTACAAGATTAGTTAATGTTGGAGTTTTATTGTTTTCTAATAGGATGAAATTTGTTTTGTCAGGGTTAAGTTTTAATTTGTGCTCTGTCATCCAAATTTCAACTGATTTTAGAGTCATGACAGGTTCTGGTTGGTCGAAGGGCAGGAGAATAGTGATGTCATCTGCGTAGCTGTATGAACTTATGCCATGATTATCTAGGTAGTAGCTGAGGGAGGCTATGTATATATTGAATAGTGTGGGTGATAGGGGTGATCCTTGGGGAACTCCGCAGGGGTTAGACCATGGTTCTGATTTTTCTTGCATTGTTTTAACTCTGTAAGTTCTTGATTACAGGAATCCTTTGAACCATGCAAGTACCTTGTCTGAGATTCCTATTGAGTTGAGAGTTTGTAGAAGCATGTCGTGGTCTACCAAGTCGAAGGCTGCAGAAAGGTCTAGTTGTATCAGCATAATTTTCTTGCCTGTACAGAGGTGTTGTCTTGCAGTGTCCATTAGTGTTCCTAGTAATGTCTCTGTGCTGTATCTGGCTCTGAATCCCAATTGTGTGGGGTGGAGTATGTTGCGATTCTCTAGGTAAGAGACTAAAGTTTTTGCTACGAGACCTTCCATCAGCTTGATGTACAATGGGATTGAGGCAATGGGTCTGTAATTGGAAGGTTGGTCTTTTTCTCCTTTAGGGTCCTTTAATATCGGAGTTATTATGATTTCGCTGAGTTCTTGTGGGAAATAACCCTCTAGTAATGATGAGTATATCCATTGTAGAAGTAGGGATCGGAATAATATGCTTGAGTTTTTCAGTAGGTATGGAGGGCAATGGTTGAGGTCACAGGCTGCATGGCTGTATTTATTATAAAGATTGTTGAACTCTGCCCATTCTATAGGTGAGAAATGGGACCAGGTTAAATCTGCTGCAACCGATTCTTTTTCTGTTGGTAGAAATGATGTCTCTATGTGTGAGGGTGTTCCGCTAAAAGAGGCTCTGATATTTGCGATTTTCTTTTTGAAGTAGGTAGCTAAGAGGGTGGCTGTAGGTGGGGGCGAATTGTTGTTCTCTATGTATGGTGTTGTGTTTGTGAGGACTTTTAGTAGCTGGAATAGCTTTTTTGAGTCTTGGGGTCCATCTCTAATTTGTTTCGAGTAGTATGCCCTTCTTTTTTCTTTCAGTTTTTGTTTGTACTTTCGGTTTGTTGCTATTCATGCTGTTTTTGTGGATTCTTGGTCACTTTTTCTCCATTTTCTTTCCAGTTGTCTGCATTGTCTTTTGAGTTGGAGAAGTTCGTTGTCGAACCATTTGATTGATTTCCTGTGGATTTTGGTTTTAGGTTTTTCTGGGGCTAGTTCGTCTAGGGTGGCCTTACTTAGCAGGTTCCATTTTGAGATGAAGTCTTTAGATGTGTAATGTTGGATTATGGTGTCTGTTTTTGTCCAGAATACTGTGGGATCTATATGTTTGCGTGAGCGGAAGATAGTCTGTTGAGTAGACGGAGTGTGTTTGTTACAGGAACAATTGATTTCAAATGAGTAGGTGTAGTGATCAGACCAAAGGGAACGGTACCATTTTCCGTTTAAGGTTTGAATTTCTGGGTGTGAGGTCTGTTGGGACATGTATGCTACGATGTCCAGCTGGTGTCCTTTTTCATGTGTAGTTTGAGGATCTAAGATTTTATATGTTAAGGCTTCTAGGTATGCTAGTACGGTTTCAGCATCTTTGCAGTAATGGTTTTCAAGGTGAAGGTTGAGGTCTCCTAGAAGGAGGTTGTAGGTAGTTACTAGGGAGTTTCGATAGATAAATTCTTCAAATACTGGCTTGGCAGTACTCCAGTTACTTGGGGTTATGTAGCATAGTATGCATGTGAGTGTTCCTTTAAGTGATGTGCTTGAGAGTTGACATGCAAGTAAATCCATGTTTTGGTTTGTTATTTTGTCTAGTAGGTGTATGTTTAATGTGTCTCTGGCTATGATGGCAATTCCTCCTCCTCTCTTATTTTCTCTGCATACCAGTGTCATTTTGTGGCTTTTTGGACAGACTTCAGTTATTCTGGGGTCTGTATCAGAGGTGATCCAGGTCTCTGTGAGGAAAAGGCAATCAAGGTTATCTTCTTCTATCCAGTTTTTTTATGCGTTCTGTTTTAGGGCCAATGGATCTGATGTTCATATAGGCGCATTTGAGAGGGATGTATTCTATTGGTGAGTTGTTCGTTGTTTTCAGGTAAATGAGTGATCTTTGGTGGGGTAATATTGTGGTATTGTATGGATTTGTTGGTTTTCTAGTTGTTAATTTTGGGGAGGGTTGATATGTGAAGAGGAGATAGTATGTGTTTCTGTTTAATATGAGATGCAAGTTTGGCTGGGTAATTCCTCTGGAGTATGCTATGATGGGTATTGGATATATGTTGTGTGCAGTTGTTTTCCAGTCTGTTAGGAGCAGGAGTATCAGAAGGATTGCTTGTGTATAACTTAAAAGTGTGGTTCTCATGGTGGTGCAAGATGCAAATCTCATTGTACCTAACATATCTAATATGGTATAGAACCCTGCTGAATCGGGGGAGGGGTGGAGCTGTGCTCTTAAGTCCCAGCCGCTGCTTCTGCTGTCTGCCGCTGGTTTCGGTACGGCCTCGGCGTCTCCTTGTGCTCACTGTTATCTCCTGCTGGATCGGGGGGGGGCAGAGCTGTGCTCTTAAGTCCCAGCCGCTGATTCTACTGCCTGCCGCTGGTTTCGGTGCGGCCCTCACGTCTACTTGTGCTCACCTTTATCCCCTACTGGATCGGGGGAGGGGCGGAGCTGTGCTAATAAGTCTAGCCGCTGATTCTGCTGCCTGCCGCTGGTTTCTGAGCGGCCCTGGAGTCTCCTTGTGTTCAACTGTTATCCCCTGTTGGATCGGGGGGGGAGGTGGAGCTGTGCTCTTAAGTCCCTGCTGCTGATTCTGCTGCCTGCCACTGGTTTCAGTGCGGCCTCGATGTCTCCTTGTGCTTACCGTTATCTCCTGCTGGATCGGGGGAGGGGGCAGAGCTATGTTCTTAATTACCCCGCCGCTGCTTCTGTTACCTGCCGCTGGTGCGGCCCCGGCGTCTATCTAGTTCAGGCACCAGCTTCACTATTCTGCTCGTTAGTATTTGTGTTGATTTTCAATTAGCAGTTAGATAAAGATTTCAGAGTGGGAGAGAAATGTATCTGGCTGTAAAAAAAATAAACATCAACAGCCAGTTCACCAGTCACTGTCAGCGCTCCAGTCAGCAGATAACAGCTACATAGCCCCCGCTGGTTCAGAAGATGAGTGGATCAAATTGATTATCTAAAGAAGCAGGTTCCTTCTTCTTTTCTTGTGCTGATTTCAAGTTGCTGGATCAGAGGACCACTGTCAGCGATTCAAAACTCAACTGTCAATAACTTACAATTAGCCAAATCGTACTTCTGATCTACTTCTTAATGGCAGGGAGGATTAACCAGCAGTCAGTTCTCATACTTTCTCAGCAAAAAAACAGAAAAAAAGGTTTTTAAAAAATCGTTGCTGATGACTATTAGAAGAGCAGGGATAGGGATCAGAGATGTTGAATCTTTGATGAGCCAGTCATCCTGGTAGGGGAATATCTGAAGACCATGGTTCATTAGAGCTGCTGCTACCACCACTAGGCACTTGGTGAACACTCTGGGAGATGATGCCAGGCCAAAGGATAGCACTCTGTATTGAAAATGCAGATTCCCCGCCTGAAATCTGAGGTACTGACGGGAGGCTGGATGAATGTGAATGTGAGTGTAAGCCTCCTTGAGATCCAGAGAACATAACCAATCATTCTGATCTAGAAGGGGATAAAGGGATGCCAGGGACAACATGCAAAATTTTTCTGACCCAAAATTTCTTGAGAGCCCTGAGATCCAGTATAGGTCGCAGATCGCCCGTCTTCTTCGGAACTAAAAAGTAACAGGAGTAAAAACCCCTGCTCTACTGTTCCAGGGGAACTTCCTCGATGGCACACAGATGAAGCAGAGCTTGATCTTTCTGAAGAAGGGCGGTCTGGGATGGATTGGAAGGATACTCTCCTGGAGGAAGCTCTGGTGAAATCTGAGTGAAATGAAGATAGTATCCTTCCCTGATTGACAGCACCCAGAGGTCAGATGTAATGGCCTCCCATAGATGGTAAAAATGATGGAGACAACATCCTATGGGGAGACGGGAGGACAGAGGCAGAACGATGGAGGTTATGCTCTATGTGAGACAGACAAAAAGGCTGAGCAGCTATAGGTGCAGCAGAAAGCTGAGGTTTTTGTTGCTGCTGTTGTTTCTTGGGAGGTGATCGAGTGTAAGGAGCTGCCCTTGCAGGATAATGCCTCAGATAGGATGGAAGAGGACGAGAAGGCTTTGCAGGAGCTGACTTAGGCTTTGGTCTGACGATAGAAGCAAAAGATTTTTCATGTTCAGACAACTTCTTAGTGGCAGCCTCTATGGATTCATCAAAGAGATCATTGCCCTCACAAGGGATACTAGCCAGACGATCATGAAGATTGGGATCCATATCAATGGTGTAAAGCCAGGCCAGGGGGCGCATCGCTACTGAGAATGCAGTGAGGAAAGTTCAAAGGCATCATAAGATGACTGAAGAAGATGCAACCTGAGTTGTGTCAAAGTAGCAGTGAGTTGCTGAAACTCCAAATGTCTATGTTGACCAAGGTCTTTAGAAAAACCAGGAAGTATATCAATCAAGTACTTGAAATAAGTAGTGAAAATAAAATTATAATTTAGGACCCTGGAGGCCATCATCGAATTTTGATAAAGACAATGGCCAAACTTGTCCATGGTCCTACCCTCCCTTCCAGGAGGTACGGTGGCATAGACCCTGGAAGGATGGGTCCTCTTCAGTGAATATTCCACAAGAAGGGATTGGTGAGATAGTTGTGAATTCTCAAAGCCCTTGCAATATAGAGTTCTATACCTCGATTCCAACTTGCCTGAAACAGCAGGAATAGCATGAGTCTCGAAGTTTCGATTGAAAGTTTGAGACAGAAATCTGTTAAGAGTAAGCTTGAGAGACTCTGCAGGAGGCCAAGGCATACTCATTTCCTCTAAATACTCCTTAGAGTACTTAAAACCAACATCCAATCGAAGATCCAGATCCTCAGCCATTTGCCAGAGGAAGGAGGAAAAGGACAGTTGATCTGCCAAAGCATGGCCTCAAGAGGGACTCGAAGACCTCGAGGCGTCTCGAGTGGAAAACGAAGGAGAGGCCTCTCTGGAATATTGGTATCCTAACGAACAGACAGACTGGGACGAGGCATTGGAATCATCTGAGTCCTCAGGTTCTGCTATTAGTGTCCTCGATCGAGGGGTTAGAGGCATCTAAGAGCTGGAAGGCTTCTCCATGGAAGGGGATTTGCGCCTCGATGAATGCCTCGATGAGAGTGCTGACTGGAAGCAGGTCTTGTGTGTGCCTCAAAATGGGCAATGCCTTTGGTGAGGGTATAGGGCTGGAAGCTGTAGATCGAAACCCCATAGACTCAGTGGTTTAGATTAAGGAATCTCGAAGCACTCCCAAAGACTCGACTCCTTGCATAGAGTGTGCAGATTCCAGACCAGACACTCGCAAAGACTCGACTCCTTGCATAGAGTGTGCAGATTCCAGACCAGACACTCGCAAAGACTCGACTCCTTGCATAGAGTGTGCAGATTCCAGACCAGACACTCGCAAAGACTCGACTCCTTGCATAGAGTGTGCAGATTCCAGATCATACACTCGCAAAGACTCGACTCCTTGCATAGAGTGTGCAGATTCCAGACCAGACACTCGCAAAGACTCGACTCCTTGCATAGAGTGTGTAGATTCCAGATCAGACACTCGCAAAGACTCGACTCCTTGCATAGAGTGTGCAGATTCCAGATCAGACACTCGCAAAGACTCGACTCCTTGCATAGAGTGTGCAGATTCCAGATCAGACACTCGCAAAGACTCGACTCCTTGCATAGAGTGTGCAGATTCCAGACCAGACACTCGCAAAGACTCGACTCCTTGCATAGAGTGTGTAGATTCAGCTTGAGGCACAGGCAAGGACTCGACCTCTTGTGAGACTGCTGAATGCCCAGGCTGGACTGCAGGAAGTAGAGTTGAGGCAGGACAGTATTTGCTCAGTAATTGAACAAATTCCCGCTCTAAAATGATCTGGATAGTAGCCTGTAATTGTGGATCCGAGTCTGAAACTGGACCACTTGCTGAGGCTAAAGGCTCGAGGTGGCAGAGGAAGAATGTTTCGGCTGGAGTGATGTTTGGATAGCTTGAGGACCACTGCCAGAACCGTCTGCTTAGGTATCTCACCTGAGGGAAGCTCAGGAGAAGACTTGGCAGATTTACTTGAGGTCAAAGACGATCCAAACGAGGAAGGTCTAATGAGACTCGAGGTCGGAGTTGTGGAGAAAGGAGGTCATCCTGCAGTAGGGTTGACCGAGTCGGAGGTCGAGGTCGACGATGTAGCAGAAGAGTCCATCCTGAAATCTTCTCCACTTGAACCTGACGACGTTTGAGGGCTTGAGGCTGAAGGGTAGCACAGCGAACACACGACTCCGGCCAATGGTCAGGCCCCAAGCACTGAAGACACAAGCAGTGTGGGTCAGTGAGGGAGATCGCACGCTGGCACTGGCTACACTTCTTGAAGCCTGTGACTGACCGGGACATAGAAGGGAAGATAGCTGCCTCAAAGTCGAAGCCCGCAGGCTGCGGGCACACGGCAGGCCCTGCCAATCAGTCGACAAAAAAATAAAACTTTTTTTTTCAGTAACAAAAAGAAAAGCACAGCGATCTGGTAATAAAAAAAATAAAACACGAACCGCGGTGAAGAGAAGGCACAAAGCAAACTAAGTTCAGCGTAGAGCGTCAAAGACGGACTTCTCAGCTCAGCGGAAAACTGAGAACTGAGGAGATGCACCCTCTGCTGGGCGGGAAGGCTCTCGCGCATACGCAGTGCAGCAGACTCGAAACTCCTGAAGTTTTCTACAAGCAAGTCTGCTTGCAAGGCTGTCCGCATCTGGGCTCCGTGGATGATGTCATCCACATGTGAGAATAGGCTGCCTGCTTGTCCTAGGATAATACATCATATGTCAGTTATTCATGAAGTGGAGATTTTATATCATTGATTTTATTTTTATTGACTTGTCTCAATAAATGCCTTGTCAAGATCATTGCATTCCACAATCCTTTCTTCTGCTTTGACTGGACCACCATGCTTCCCTATCATTCCTTTTATAAGAAAGATGGAAAACCCCACTTTAACCCACAGGCAGCAGTACCTGACAGGGAAAGGGTTGAAAAAAAGAGGTATGACATGAAGAGCCGGTGTGCTCAGTGCACACCCCACCATTGCTAGAAAAGGGAACAGCTGCCTAAGGAGGAAAGCTTTATGGAGCTAGAAGAAAGCTTTCCCGACACGCATGACGAGGAATATGGCAAGGAGTGGACCTTGGGAGCAGAGGGAAGTTTGCCTGAAGAGTACATGTATGAGTAAACCTGACTGATAAATGAGTTAAAGATTTTGTATTGAAATAAGATGATCCTAAAGACTGTGAAATATAGAGAGGAAATGCGAGTGAATGTTAAAAGGGAAGATTGTGTGGCCTTGGGGAGTGTGAATGAGCTAGCCAGCACTGGGAAGAGAGAGACCTGGCTAGAAGAGTGCAGGGGATTAGAATCCTTAAGGAATCTCAACACTTAAACTAAACTAAACTAAACTAAACCTTAGGTTTATATACCGCGCCATCTCCACAAGCGTAAACCAGGGGTGCCCACACTTTTTTTGGCTTGCAAGCTACTTTTAAAATGACTAAGTCAAAATGATCTACCAACAATAAAATTTAAAAAAACACAAAGCACACTGTACGCCGAGCAAATGTTAATAATCATGTTTTTTTTTTTTCAGAGGTCAAGGCAGATGACTTTAAAATATGCAATGTCATCTCAGTAACAACTATACAAAAATAGACAAATATACCCCCCTCCCCTTTTACTAAACTGCGATAGCAGTTTTTAGCGCTGAATGACTCTCGCAGCTCCCGATGCTCATAGGCTCCCTGCACTAAAAACCACTATCACGGTTTCGTAAAAGGGGGCCATAGTGCTCTCATAGACAGCAGATATAAGTTCTCAAAACGGACACATTTTGATCACTAAATTGAAAATAAAATAATTTTTCCTACCTTTTTGTCTGGTGATTTCATGAGTCTCTGATTGCACTTCCTTCTTCTGTTAATCCAATATTTATTTATTTCTGCCCCCTCCCCTTTCCGTCTCTCTTTCTTTCTCTCTCCCCCTGCCTGCCTGTCTTTCTCTCTACCCTGCCCCCCCTCTTTATTTTTGCTTTTCTTTCTCTCTCCCCCTGGCCACCCCCCCAAGTCATCGTGCCGATTTTTCCACTTCCCTGATTCTTTCCCTCCCCTCCCCCCAAGCTACCATGCCGATTTCTCCCTGCTTCCCCGAGCGTTCACCTCCGAAGTCAATTCTAACATCGGACAGGAAGCTCCTGGCCATGGGCCAGGCAACGATTGGCTGGCCCAGAACTTTCTCTCCGACGTCAGAATTGACGTCGGAGGTAAAGTCTTGTGGGTCCGGCGCTTGTATGCACCTGGCATGGCTCAGAGAAGCAGGAAGAAAAAAATTGCAAAGGCAACGCGATCAACTCGCATTGCCTTTGCGATCGACCATTTGGGCACCCCTGGCTTAGACTTTCCTGGAACAACCTAAACATAAAAACATAGAAATAGACGGCAGATAAGGGCCACGGCCCATCCAGTCTGCCCACCCTAATGACCCTCCCCTACCTTTCTCTGTGAATAGATCCCACGCGTCTATCCCATTTGGCCTTAAAATCAGGCACGCTGCTGGCCTCAATCACCTGTAGTGGAAGACTATTCCAGCGATCAACCACTCTTTCAGTGAAAAAGAATTTCCTGGTGTCACCTCGCAGTTTCCCGCCCCTGATTTTCCACGGATGCCCTCTTGTTGTCGTGGGACCCTTGAAAAAGAAGATATCTTCCTCCGCCTCGATGCGGCCCGTAAGATACTTGAACGTCTCGATCATGTCTCCCCTCTCTCTGCGCTCCTCGAGCGAGTATAGCTGTAATTTGTCAAGCCATTCTTCGTATGGAAGATCCTTGAATCCCGAGACCATCCGGGTGGCCATTCTCTGCACCGACTCCAGTCTCAGCACATCCTTGCGATAATGTGGCCTCCAAAATTGCACACAGTATTCCATGTGGGGCCTCACCATGGATCTATACAATGGCATAATGACTTCCTCCTTATGGCTGACGAAACCCCTTCGTATGCAACCCATGATTTGTCTTGCCTTGCTCCACTTGATTGTCTTGTCTTGTCTTGTCTTGTCTTGCTCCACTTGATTGGCAGACTTCATGTCCTCACTGACGATTACCCCCAAGTCTCGTTCTGCTACCGTTTTTGCTAGGATCTCGCCATTAAGGGTATAAGACTTGCATGGATTTTGGCTGCCCAGGTGCATAATTTTGCATTTTTTGGCATTGAAGTTGAGTTGCCATGTCCTAGACCAGCGCTCCAGCAGGAGTAGGTCGTGCATCATGTTATCGGGCATTGAATCTTCGTCTGTTGTGCATTTGCCCACTACATTACTTAGTTTGGCGTCATCAGCGAATAATGTTATTTTACCTCGAAGCCCTTCTGCCAAGTCCCTTATAAAGATGTTGAATAGGATTGGGCCCAAGACTGAGCCCTGTGGCACTCCACTGATCACCTCCGTCATTTCGGAGGGGGTGCCATTCACCACCACCCTTTGAAGCCTACCTCCAAGCCAGTTCCCAACCCATTGCGTCAATGTGTCACCTAATCCTATAGAACTCATCTTGCTCAGCAACCTGCGGTGTGGTACGCTGTCGAATGCTTTGCTAAAGTCCAGGTACACGATGTCTAGGGACTCCCCAATATCCAGCTTCTCCGTCACCCAATCAAAGAAGCTGATCAGGTTGGATTGGCATGATCTCCCCTTAGTAAATCCATGTTGTCGGGGATCCCGTAGATTCTCTTCATCCAGGATCTTATCCAATTGGTGTTTGATTAGAGTTTCCATTAGTTTGCTCACTATCGATGTTAGACTCACTGGTCTGTAGTTTGCTGTCTCCATCTTTGACCCTTTCTTGTGGAGTGGAATGACATTAGCCGTCCTCCAGTCCAACGGGACACTGCCTGTACTAAGGGAGAGGTTGAAGAGCACGGACAGTGGCTCCGCCAAGACATCACTCAGCTCCCTAAGCACCCTGGGGTGCAGGTTGTCCGGCCCCATTGCTTTGTTAACCTTGAGTTTTGACAGCTCACCGTAGACACTGCTGGGCGTAAACTCAAAGTTACTAAAAGGATCAACTGAGCCAACCCTTGTCTGTAGCTGAGGGCCAAGCCCCGGCGCTTCTTGGGTGAAGACTGAGCAGAAGTATTCATTTAATAGTTGGGCTTTTTCCGAATCCTTTTCCACATAGTCTCCGTCTGGATTCCTAAGACGTACAATCCCGCCTGAGTTTTTTCTTCTGTCACTGATATACCTGAAGAAGGATTTATCTCCCTTCTGGATGTTCTTTGCCAGAGACTCTTCCATGTGGAATTTAGCCTCCCTGACTGCTGTTTTGATGGCTTTTGATTTGGTCAGGTAGTCTGCTCTAGAGTCCTGCTTCCCCGATTGTTTGTAAGAGATGAATGCTTTTTTCTTCTCCTTGATGAGGTCTGAGATCTCCGCAGTAAACCACTGTGGCTTATTGTTCCTTCGCCGTTTACCGTATTTTCTCGCATATAACGCGCGCGTTATACGTGGTTTTTACAAACCGCGCATACCCTTGCGCGTTATACGCGTGAGCGCGTTGTACAAAATTTTTTTTACATAGTTCCCCCCCCCCCCCGACGCCCGATTCATCACCCGGAACGAGCGCTCGCACTCCCACCCCGAAGGACCGCTCGCACCCCCACCCGAAGGACCGCTCGCACCCCCACAGCCTCCCCCCCTCCCCCATGGAGAAGCTGTCTACCTTGTTTCCGGATGCCAGCCCAGCTGCTTCCTCTGCCGGCGGTCCTGCCCCTTCTCAGAGCCCTGTGCTGCGCTGCTTCCTCTTCAGGCGGTCCCGCCCTTTCTCTGATGTCAGAGAAAGGGCGGGACCGCCGGAAGAAAAAGCAGCACAGCAGGGCTCAGAGAAGGGGCGGGACCGCCGGCAGAGGAAACAGCTGGGCTCGCTGGCATCCGGAAACAAGGTAGACAGCTTCTCCATGGGGGAGGGGGGTGAAGCTGTGGGGGTGCGAGCGGTTCTTCGGGTGGGGGTGCGAGCGGTCCTTCGGGGTGGGGGTGCGAGCGGTCCTGCGGGGGGGTGAATCGGATGTCGGGGGGGCATCAGGCTTTCAGGGTAGGGACAGGACTTCAAGGAGGAAAGGAGAGTCAGGGCGGGCGAAAACAGAGTCAGGGTCTCCAGAGGAGAGTCGGGGCGGGAGAAAGGAGAGTCGGGCAGCATGCGCGGTATACGGGTGTGCGCGGTATATAAAAATTTATGTACATAAATATGTGTTTTTTGCGCGCTATACCCGTGTGCGCGTTTTACACGGGTGCGCGTTATCTATGTGAAAATACGGTACTTACTGATTTAACATAGCGGTTTGTTGCTTCTTGTATGGTGGCTTTCAAAGTCGACCACATTTCTTCCACGTTATCAGTTTCTGCTTGGCTTTGTAGCGCCTGGTGAACGAAGTCTCCCATTTCTTTGAAATTTGTGTCCTTGAATTTGAGGACCTTGGTCAGTGTGGTAGATTTAGTGAAACCTTTCCTGAGATTGAACCATACCATGTTGTGGTCGCTGGAGGCCAATGTGTCACCCACCGAGACCTCTGTGACACTTTCTCCATTGGTAAGTATCAGGTCCAGTATTGCCTGATCCCTTGTTGGTTCCAACACCAGTTGCCTGAGTCTTGCTCCCTTCATAGAGTTTAATAGCCTCCTGCTGCTGCCGGAAGCAGAGGTAAGTGTAACCCAATCCACATCAGGCATGTTGAAGTCACCTAGCAATACTGTGTCCCCACGCAAGGTGATATTTTCTATATCTCCGATTATTTCCATATCCAGGTCATCCTGTTGTCTTGGGGGTCTGTAAATTATGCCAAGATACAAGCATTTGTCCTTCCCTCTGGCCAAATTAACCTACAGTGGGAACTTGGGTAGATGGACCATCAGTTTATTAAAAGGGTAGAGCGATTCCTCACCACACTGGCCCAGGTTTAAAGGAAGACAAGGAGTGGCATCTTAGAATAGTGCTTAACAATTGCTGTACAGTTCCTTTAGAAGCCTTAAAGAGGAACCTATAAAGACGGAGGGGCCATTTGGCCCAGCCCGCTGGCTAATGAACATGGACGAAAGGTCCAGGTCTTGAGAGCTGCAAGAACTGTGCTAAAAGAGGTAGTTGGAGTGTACACAAAAAGCAGGTATGCTGATATAATATGAATTAATCTGATGAACAATTAAAAGGTTTCAAATATGAACTGATTTGCTAAAGAAGTGTTTGCTGTAAAGATTATCAGATTCATTGAGTGCCAAGCCAGAAAGCTAGACGCTGTAAAATAAATATATTTTTCTGTTTTGAACTAATATCGGGCTCAGACTCTAACTGACAACCCTCTAAGATCCCTAAACCCCACTAGTACTCCAGGGAGCGCTGGATGGTATGCTACCGTGTTTCCCCCAAAATAAGTCCTAGTATGATTTTCGGGATAGGTCCTAATATAAGCCCTAGTTGGATCAACCCCCAAAGCCCCTCCCGAAAGTCCCTGACACTCGATTCGACGGCGTCAGAGCTTTCTCCCCCCCAATATGCAGCATCTTTCCTCCCCTCTCACCCATCCCTTTGCACAGCATTTTTCCAACCCTTCTTCCCATCCCACACAGAACCCCGCTGACCTTCCCACCGTGAGGCCGACATACCTCAGTTCCAAACAGCGGCGGCGGCAGCACTGAACAGGCTGCTTTACGGCCTTCCCCACTGAGGTGGCAGAGGGAAGGCCCCATCGGGGAAGGCATGAAGCAACCTGTTCAGTGTTGATGCCACCGCTGTTTCAAATGGAGGTATGTCGGCCTCGCGGTGGGAGGGTCGTCGAGGTTCTGATACACGGAGGATGAAAGGGATAGATGGAAAGTTGCTGTGCAGGGAGATGGATTGGCGGGGGTCGTCGGAGTTCTGCTACACAGGGGGAATGGCTTCGTATTATCTGTTACACAAAGATCTCAAGACTTTTTTATTTCAGAAATGTTAAGACATCTGAAATTCAGTTTGTTTAAGGATGATCTGTAATTTGTTTATTTGTTAACCATTTAAAGCTCTATTTTATAGGGAAGATGTGACATTCAAGAACAATGCTTAGATTAGATCAAACACAACACAATGAAATTGCTTTTGGGGTTCTTCTGCACAGGGGGGATGGGAGAGAAGGATAAAAAGATGCTGCACAAGTGGATAGGTGAGAGATGATCGTTGTACACAAAAAAAGAAAAGACATCCCCGAAAATAAGGCACTGTCATATTAATTTTGGCTCCAAAAAATGCACTAGGGCTTATTTTTTGGGAAACATGGTAGTGGTGGAAGTCGGGCCCCTGTCCGTTGGCAGACCCTGGTCCCGCCACAATATCCTTAGCTGTATGTTTCTCTTTCCTATCAGATTAATAGGAGTTCCTTTCCTCTACACTAGGGGTCCTCAAACTTTTTAAACAGTGGGCCAGTTCACGGTCCCTCAGACTGGTGGGGGCTGGACTAGAGTTTGGGGGGAAAAAAACATGAATGAATTCCCATGCTCAGTGCACATATCTTATTTGTAGTGAAAAAAAAAAAAAAAAGAAAAAACACAATATTTAAAATGAAGAACAATTTTAACCAGCATAAACGTATCAGTATATCAATAGGAAGTATGGGTCTGCTTTTGGCTGATGAGATAGTCAATATCAGGTTCCATTTTTGTCACTGCCAGTTGTAACAAGTGATGCAAGTGTACATCAGTTAGTCTGGATCTGGTTGGAGATTTCAGATGTTTCATTCAGGAAAAAGTCTGTTCATAGACACAGGTGCTTCCAAAGATGGTTACCATTTTGAGCGTATGTTTCCTGAGATTAAGATATGTCTCAGAAGGGAAGAGATGCATAGAAATTAGTAAGACTGCTTGACTTGAATGCATCTTTCAGAGAGTCACAATTCTGTAGTTTGGTTAGTTCCATTTGGTAAATCGGATCAACAATTTCAATGTCAACAGAAAATGGGTTCCAGAAAAGCTGTATGGCCTGTTCATGAAGATAAAGCTCTTTAAATTTTATTTGAAACTCCTTTTGCAACATTTCCAGTGAATCCACACATTTTTTGTTAGGGAATGCAACTGTTGGTTTCTCAGCCAATAACTTTTGAGTAGTGGGGGAGATGGCAGAAGTTTTCCTCCTTCACTTGTTTAATGAGGCGGTCCAATTTTACTTCAAATGCTTTCACATGTGAATGCATATCACAGATGAGCTTCCCTTTTTCTTGAAGTTGCACATTGAAACTGTTGAGTAACTCTGTTACAGTACATCTATCAGAAAAGCAAGGTGCTATTTCCATTCTGCATCTTTAAGCTCTGGTACTTCTTTGATTTTTGAAAGCAGAAAAGCAGAAACCTGTGGAATTAAGTCATAAAAACATTTCAAAACTGTCCCTCGACTCAGCCAACGGACTTCTGTGTGGTACAGAATATCTTAAAGGCAATATTCAGCTCAGGCAGAAATTCCTGAAACTGTCTGTGGTTTAGTGCATGAGGCCTAATGAATTTAACACAGGACACCACAACTTTCATAGAGTCCCACTTCAGTGATTTACAACACAACGCTTGTCGGTGGATGAGGCAGTGTATGGCTATTGGATACGAATGGTAATGTTTGTCCATCTCTTGGTCAATGCATACAACTACTCCTTTCATAGACCCCACCATGTTAGGAGCACCATCAGTTGTTACACTGGCTAGTTTAGCTCAGTCCAGCTCCAAATCATTCACAGTTTGGTGAACTTTTTCACAGATATCCTCTCCTGTTGTTGTTCCTTTGATGCTTTGCAGTGCAGCAAGCGCCTCTATAACTTCAAAAAGATCATTTATCCCACAAATGAAAATTAGAAGTTGTGTAGAATCACGAATATAACACAGTTACTTACTGTAACAGGTGTTATCCAGGGACAGCAGGCAGATATTTTAACATATGGGTAACGTCAACCATGGAGCCCCGATGCAGACTTGCTTGAAGAACTTTTGGAAAGTTCGCAACTGCCGCACCACGCATGCGTGAGTGCCTTCCCGCCCGATGTAGGGCATGCGTCTCCTCAGTTCAGATAGCTAGCTAAGAAGCCAACCAGGGGAGGTGGGTGAGTTGTGAGAATATCTGCCTGCTGTCCCTGGATAACACCTGTTACGGTAAGTAACTGTGCTTTATCCCAGGACAAGCAGGCAGCATATTCTCAATATATGGGTGACCTCCAAGCTAACCAGAAGGGGATGGTGGGAGTGTTAGCAATTCAGGAGAATAAATTTTGTAATACTGTCTGGCCGAAGTAGCCATCCCATCTGGAGAAAGAATCCAGACAATAATGAGAGGTGAATGTACTAACCAATGACCAAGTGGCAGCTTTGCAGGTTTCTTCAATAGGAGTATATCTAAGGAAAGCTACAGATGGTGCCATGGCTCTAACTTTATGAACTGTGCCTCAACCCTCTAGATCAGGGGTGTCCACACTTTTCGGGCTTGCGAGCTACTTTTAAAATGACCAAGTCAAAATGATCTACCAACAATAAAATTTAAAAAAACACAAAGCACATTGTATGCAGAGAAAATATTAATTATCGTTTATATTCCGCGGGTTTCAAAGAGGTCAAGGCAGATGACTTTATGCAATGTCACCTCAGGCACAACTATACAAAAATAAACAAATATACCCCCTCCCTTTTTACTAAACTGCGATAGCGGCTTTTAGCACAGGAAGCTGCACTGAATACCCTGCACTGCTCTTGATGCTCATAGGCTCCCTGCACTAAAAAACGCTTTTGCGGTTTAGTAAAAAAGGGCTATAGTGCAAAATATAGACAGCAGATATAAATTCTCGAAACGGACACATTTTGATCATTAAATTGAAAATAAAATCACTTTTCCTTCCTTTGTTGTCTGGTGATTTCATGAGTCTCTGGTTGCACTTTATTCTTCTGACTGTGCATCCAATATTTCTTCCCCTTCTTTCAACCTGCTGTATGCTTCCAGACCTCATTCCCTCCTCCAACTTTTTTCTTCCTCTCTCCCTGCCCCCTTTCTTTCTGTCTGTCTTTCTCTCTCTATGCCCCCTTTCTTTGTCTTCCTGTCCCCCCTTTCTTTCTGTCTTTCTTTCTTTCTGTCTTCCTGTCCCCCCTTTCTTGCTTTCTTTTTCCCTTCTTTTTTTCTGTCTCCCTGCTCCCCCTTCTTTCTGTCTCCCTGGCCCAGAACTTCCTCTCTGATGTCAGAATTGAAGTCAGTTGGGGAAGTTGGTTGGCTCAGCGTTTCTGAGTCGGGAAGCAAGTATAACGTGAAGGCAACGTGATCGACTCGCGTTGCCTTCACAATCTACCGGTCGATCACGATTGACCTTTTGGGCACCCCTGCTCTAGATGCAGTCCAACCTGAGCATAGCAGAATGAGATGCAAGCAGCCAACCAGTTGGAGATGGTTTGCTTTGTGTGACATTTCCGCTCCCCGAGACGGTCATGTCAGAGTGAAAACCCGGTCTCAGTCTCTTACTCGAGACCAGACTCTCACTGAGAAGGATCAGGAAGAAGATCCTGAAAGCCTAGCTGCCTATCCTGAGTCTTCTAGCCTAGAGCAGTGCCCTGAGGATAGGTTAACTGCCCGGCCCAGAAAAGCTTCCAGTCACACTAAGGGATTTAATCAAGCTCCCAGTGATATTCTGCCCTTTAGCCTGAGGGGGAGCCCAAGAACACACAAGCTAGGCACACGATCACCCAGTGTAGGGCGTGGCCCTAAGCCTGTTAAGCAGCTCTCCAGAGCATTAAAGGAGGCTGTCCAAGAGAGTCTGGAAGAGAGAGTTCTCCGGGCCAGGAGAAGGCCAGACCTCACTCCAGAGCCAATGGAGTGTGAGGCTCCAATGCCTCAGGAACCAGCAGAGCAGCTGGATACACCAGAAAGCATGGACCTGGATGAAGGGTGTATGCTGGAGACCGGTATGGAAGAAGCCATGGATGTGGGCTTGGCAACTTTCCACTGAACACTACAGGTACAAGGCTGTACAGCAATAATAGTGGAGAGGATTTTTGGCAGAACTGTTTGATTGTTTTGTGCTGTAAAGACAAGCTCAGAGCAGTGCTGCACCAGCTTGATTGGATTGCTACATTGCAGCTGTGCAGGAGCTCAGGAGAAGCTCAAAGAACTGTGAGCTAATCAGGGCTGGAAATTGAGGAGCCTGCAGTAAGGCTTCAGTTTTTGTCTTTTGTGTTTTTGCTTAAAGTTTACCTGGTGAAGAAACTGGGACTGTGTTGGTTAGTAAGCCCAGGACTCCAGCTCAGGGCTGGATAAGTGCTTAAGAGACTAATTGTGCTGAGTTTTTCAGAGCCTGTGTGATCAGGTAGAGCAAGCACTAAAACCTGGACTGGAAGTATAATTGATAGCAAGCTTGCTGTGCTTTCACTGGACTGGGGTGAAAGTTAAAAGTCTTCTTGTTTTCTGTTTTCTTTCTTTTTGCCCTTGTTTGGGGAGAAAGGAAACTTGGACTATAATAATTGGTGATATGATTTATGTGACAAGTGATTAATTAAACTTTGCACAGTATTTTGTTCAACTTGACTCACGGTGCTTTATTTTTAGCAAAGCCCAAGATAGTGAGACACCAGTGAGGTCTCCCCCTTTGGGAGCCACGTCAGGAGTGTGCTACCCTCTACCGAAGGTCTTCTGAACTTTACCAAGACCCCGGCAGGTGACATTTGACACTGGATGTCCCAACCTGTTTGGATCGAAAGAGATAAAAAGTGGAGGAGAAGATCTATGTGGCTTAGTCCTTTGTAAGTAGAAAGCCAAAGTATGCTTGCAGTCCAGAATATGAAGAGAATGAGGCTTGGGAAAAAAACACTGGAAGTACAATAGATTGATTGAAATTCTGAAACAACTTTTGGTAAGAATTTAGGATGAATACGGAGGACCACCTTGTTGTGATGCAATACTGTGAAAGGTGGGTCCACTACTAAAGCTTGTAGCTCACTGACTCTGCGAGCAGACGTGAGAGCAATGAGAAAGATAACTTTCCAAATGAGATATTTCAGATGAGCTGTAGACATTGGTTCAAATGGAGGCTTCATCAATTTAGCAAGAACCACATTAAGATCCCAAACCACTGAGAGGTGGTTTGACATTGAAAAATCCTTTCATAAATCTGGAAACCACAGGATGAGCAGATAAAGGTTTCCCTTCCAACGGCTGGTGGAAAGCAGCAATTGCACTGAGATGGACTCTAATAGAGGCTGATTTGAGGCCTGATTGTGATAAATGAAACAGGTAATCCAGAACTGAAGACAAGGAGATAGACTGAGGCTTCTTGTGATGAAGAGCGCACCAAACAGAAAACCTAGTCCATTTTTGGTTGTAACATTGCCTTGTGGTAGGCTTCCTGGAAGCCTCTAAAATGTCCTGAACCGACTGAGAGAACTGTAGATTGGTAGTTACGTTGAAAGGTACCAAGCTGTCAAGTGCAGAGACTGCAGGTTGGGATGAAGAAGAGATCCCTGACTCTGTGTAAGCAGAGACAGAAAAACTGGTAGAAGTAGTGGCTCCCTGCTGCTGAGTTGAAGTAGAAGGGAGAACCAAGGTTGTCTGGGCCACCAAGGAGCTATCAGAATCATGGTGGCATGTTCATGTTTGAGTTTGATGAGTGTCTTGAAAATTAGAGAGAATGCATACAGGAAAAGGTTTGTCCATTCCAGAAGAAAAGCATCTGCCTCCAGGCAGTGAGGTGAGTAGATCCTGGAGCAAAACTGAGGCAGCTTGTTGTTGTAGGAAGACGCAAAGAGATCTATTTGAGGGGTTCCCCACTGGGGAAAAAAATGTGATGGAGAGGCGATGAATTGAGTGTCCATTCATGAGGTTGTAGAAGACAACTCAATTTGTCCGCCAGAAAATTTTTCTCTCCTTGAATATAGACCGCTTTTGAACTTCCTTGCAAAGGGGGAGGGATCCTGTTCCTCCCTGCTTGTCGACATAGTACATGGCTACTTGATTGTCTGTATGAATGAGGACTACATGATCATGAAGAAGATGTTGAAAAACTTTGAGAGCATTGAAAATCACTCTGAGTTCCAACAGATTTGTGTGGCTCCGACGATCTGCACTGGACCAGTGCCCTTGAGTTTGGAAACCATCGAGATGAGCCCCCCAAGCGTAAGTCGAAGAATCTGTCGTGAGGACCTTCTGATGAGGGGGGCGTTTGAAACAGTAAACCTCTGGAAAAATTGGAAGAGAGCATCCACCAGTGGAGTGATTGTCTCAACGATGGAGTCACTGTAATGTGCTGAGAGAGTGGATCGGAAGCCTTCACCCATTGAGAAGCCAGGGTCCACTGAGGAATTCTGAGGTGAAGTCTGGCAAAAGGAGTCACGTGAACTTTAGAGGCCATGTGACCCAAAAGAACCATCATGTGTCTCGCTGAAAGAGAGGTGAGGGGCAACACTTTGTGACAAAGTTGTATGAGAGTATCCTGACGTTGTTGAGGAAGAAATGCTCTGAGTTGTACAGTGTCCAGTGCAGCTCCAATGGACAGTAGGTTTTGGGAGGGCTGTAGCTCAGATTTTGGAAAGTTTATTTCGAACCCCAAACTTTGTAGGAACCAAACAGTCCGTTGGGTCACTAAAATAATCCCCTGAGATGTTGAGTCTTTGATGAGCCAGTCGTCCAGGTATGGGAAAACCTGAAGACCATGACTACGCAGAGCTGCTGCTATTACCATGAGGCATTTGGTGAAAATTCTGGGAGATGATGCCAGGCTGAAAGGTAGCACTCTGTATTGAAAATGATGATTTCCCACCCGAAATCTGAGGAACTTGTGAGAGGCTGGATGAATGGGAATGTGCGTGTAAGCCTCTTTGAGATCCAGAAAGCATAACCAATCATTGTGATCCAGAAGGGGATACAAGAATGCTAGAGACAGCATCCAAAATTTTTCTTTAACAAGAAATTTGTTGAGAGCTCTGAGGTCCAAAAAAGGTCGTAGATCCCCAGTCTTCTTCAGGACAAGGAAGTAACAGAAGTAAAACCCCGTGAACTTCCTTGATGGCACGAAGACGAAGTAGAGCTTGGGCTTCCTGAAGAAGGGAGGTCTGTGACTGATTGGAAGGATACTATCTTGGGGGAAGATCTGGTGAAACCTGAAGGAAGTGAAGAGAGTAACCTTCCCTGATTATTGTGAGGACCTAGAGGTTGGATGTAATTGGTTTCCATCGCTGGTAAAAAAAAATGGAGACGACCTCTGATGGGAATAGGAGAGAACAGAGGCAGACGATTGATGTTATGCTCTGTATTAGATGGTCAAAAAGGCTGAGTGGACTTTGGTGTAGCAGGAGTCTGAGGTTTACACTGCTTTTGTTGTTGTTGCTGTTGTTTCTTAGCTGGCAGCCTGGAATGTGGTGCTGACTTCGGAGGATAACACCTCTGATAGGATGGAGGAGGCCTATAACTTTTAGCAGTAGAAGGCTTCGGCTGAATTATAGAGTCAAACGATTTCTCATTCTCCGAGAAGCGTTTTGTAGCTGCCTCAATGGAGTCGTCAAATAACTCATTCCTCTAACACAGGATGTTGGCCAGATGATCCTACAGATTTGGGTCCATATCTACAGTGCAGAGCCAGGCTAAACTACGCATGGCCACTGAGAATGCCGTCACCCTGGAGGATATTTCAAACGCATCATATGCAGCCTGAACCATATGCATGCACAGTTGACCTAAAGTATGATGCATGCGCTGAAAATCTGGAAGCCGATGTTTAGGTAGATACTTAAAGAATGTAGGCATAGCATTGACCCAATGCTTCAGATAGGGCGTGAAGACAAAATTATAGTTCAAAATCCTATTTGTCATCATAGAATTTGATACAGCCGACGGCCAAACTTGTCCATGGTCCTTCCCTCTAGGCCAGGTGGAACTGTGGCATAAACCTTTGCAGGATTATTTCATTTTAGAGAAGACTCCACGAGAAGAGATTGATGGGATAGTTGAGACTTCTCAAATCCCTTAGAAGGAACCATCTTATAACAGGATTCTAGCTTTGCTGGCACTGCAGAAACAGAATACGGCGTATCCAGATTTCTTTTGAAAGTCTGAGAGAGAATGGCATTCATGGATAATTTGAGAGAATCTGTAGGAGGATTAGGCATATCCATAGGTAAAGATGCAGATGAACGTCCACTTCTGGACTGAGTAGAAGAAGCAGACCGTTTTCGTTTAGAAGAACTAGGAAAATCTCGCAGGAGAAGAGCTTGACTGGCGAGAGTGCTGTGGTAGGCGATGTGACGATCCACAGTAGTTATCCTCGACAAGGAAGTTGGTTATCTCGAAGAGTCTTGATAAACAAGGTCTGCCTCGAGAAGAAGTCCTGGGTCTCAATGAATGCCTCGACAGATGATGAGGAGATGAATTGCCTTGAAGAACGAGGTAGTAAAGTTGAATCAAGCCTCGATGTGGAATGTCGAGGAGTCCTCGCCCTGTGCCTCGAAGAGGGCAATGCCTTATGTTGAGAGGTAGGGCTGGAAGTAGAAGAACGAGGTTGAGACACTTGCAAGGACTTAGCTCCTTGTAAAGAGTGTTCAGACTGACCTCGAGGCACTCTCAAGGACTCGACTCCTTGGGTAGAGTGTGTAGGTTGGACTCGATGCACTCTCAACGATTCAACTCCTTGTATTACTGCTGAGTGCTCAGGCTGGACTGCAGGAAGCAGAGTTGAGGCAGGAGTCAATTTGGCAAGCATATTGCCAAACTCTGATGCAGAATAGCTTCCAACATATTCTGTAAAGACAGCACCGAGACCATTGAAGCTGGTACAGTTGGTGCGGCTATGGACTCCGAAGAAGATGACCTGGAAGAAGAGTGTTGCCTTGATTTTGAGACCCTTTTCTTGGATAGTCTCAGAACCACCGGTTCTAAGGGTGGGCTGTGACTCTGGAAGAGTTGGTTTAGATACCTTACCTGATGTAGACACTGAGGATAACAGCCCTTCAGGAGATGATTTAGTAGATTTTCCTGATGATAAGGATTTCTCCATCGAGGAAGATTTTAGCAAGGTCGAGGTCGAGGATGAAGCCTTGAACCTCACAGAAGACTTCAATGGAGTCAAAGTCGAGGGCGCAATTAGGGTCAAGGCTTTAGCCGAGGAAAGATCTATACCCCCAAAGATTTTCTCAATTTGAACTCGATGGCGTTTAAGGGCTCGATTTTTTTTTTTTAATTTATTATTTATTAGTTTTATACCTTTACAAGAAAATACATCTTGCTTAGTAAAATACAGTAAGAATAATTGTTCAAATGTTCAATATGACATTTTACAATAACACAAAATAAAAAGGCAATACAGATATGCTTTCTTAGACCACAAAAAGCTGTTAAGGGGGGGGTTAAGCAAGTAAATGAGAAGCTAATCAATCATATTACAAAAAAGTACCATGAAAGGCCATAACATAACATTCTGCATTCTAAATTCCATTAATCACCTATACAGCAGCAGCCATTTTCTTCAGCTCCAGAAAAGATCTTAACTGCTCTGGTTGAAAGAAGACATACTTAACTTGAGCATATTTAACAATACATTTACACGGATATGCGAGCAAAAAGGACGCCCCCAAAGCCCTAGTGTCCTGTCGTATTGCTAGGAAAAGTTTCCTCCTTTCCTGGGTAACCTTAGTTACATCCAGGAACACCCATATTTTTTGCCGTAGAACAATTCTCTAGAGACACGAAAGTAAAGTTTCATAAAAGAGTCAATGTCCTGTTAGAAAATAAAGGAAACCAGAAGTGTCATTCTCTGAGACGTATCTGTAATAGATTCCTCTAAGATGGCTGAAATATTATTTAAATCCAATTGTGGAGTCTGTTCTCCAACCCCCATTGCTTCCCGGTTTTTTGGTGAAGAAGGCACATAAACTATATTCAAAGGAGGAATATTATCCGGGGAATTCTTTAAGATTTCCACTAAATATTTCTTAAACATATCATAAGCTAATATCCCGGGTACTTTGGGGAAATTCAAAATCCTAACATTCAGCCTTTGATTAAAGTTTTCTATATTATCAAGTTTACGATGTAAAGTCACTGAGTCTTTAATTGCAGCATTTTTAAAGTCCACAAGGGATTTCACTTCTGTTTTTACTTCCGTGAAAATATTTTTTGTCTCAATATTTGAATGTTCCAGTGCCTTGGTTAGATCATCCATCTTACTAGCCAACATTTGTACCTTTGTGGAAGTCTTCGTTGCCTCAGAGTCCATCTTCTGTAGCAGTCCCCAACGTAGGTCACCATCGGCAGAAGCTCATCTGCTCTGGGTGCTTCCCGCCTAAGAACTCCATGTGCAACTTCGGCAACACTTTCCGTTCCTACTTCCAAAGCAGAAGAGTCAGCCGGACAGGGAGGTGGTTCGGTGAAAGGAGGCGAAAGTGAGATCTCATTTCCGTGTGGGCTCGAGCCTTCTCTACTCTCTCCCATCGCCAGAATTGCATCGCCTCACTGAATGCAGATACCAGGTAACAACTGCTCAATCGTCTGCTGATGAGCTGGGAGCATTGGCATTGAGGAAGCTAGCGCTTTAATGCTTCCTTTCCTCTGATGGGGCATTTTTTTGTGATTAATAGTCCCGAAACAGAGAGAGCCCGATCTCAGCGTCTGGTCAATGCCGCCATCTTGGCCAGCTCCCCGAAGTTGACTTTAAGGGCTCGATTTTGAAGTATAGCACAGCAGGCGCACGATTCCGGATGATGATCAGATCCTAAACACTGTACACACTATTTATGTGGGTCAGTGTTAGAAATCGCGCATTGACACCGGCTACACTTTTTGAATTCCGTGACCGGCCGGGACATAGATTGAAAAACGGCAGCAAAATCGAAGCTTGCAGGCTGAGGCCGCAGATTAGGCCCCGCCATGGCAAAACAAAAAAAGAAACAAGAAGTCTACTTTTTTTTTTTTAAAACACAACACTACGACCCTGTAAAAAGAAAATAATTACATGAACCGCGGTGAAGAGAAAGCACGAGTTTGAACTAACTCTCGTGAAGCTTTGAAACAAGGGCTTCTCAGCTCCACGGAAAATTTGGAACCGAGGAGGAGCTGAGGAGACGCGCAACCTACGTCGGGCGGGATGGCACTCGCACATGTGCGGTACGGCAGTCGCGAACTTTCCGAAACTTCTTCATGCAAGTCTGCTTGTGAAGCTGTCCACATCGGGGCTCTGTGGTTGACGTCACTCATATGTTGAGAATATACTGCCTGCTTGTCCTGGGATAACATGGCTTTCGAGTGTCAACGAAAAATAGAAAAGTTTTTTTTGAGGAGTTTTGCAAATGCTGATGCAAATTGTCCCCCATTTCTTCAAACCGGTGTGTAATTGTAGGTCTTGAAAGACTCACTGTTCTAAATAAATCAGCCTTCTCTGGACATATTTCTTTGGCAAAAGAAAGAAGGCATTCTTTAACAAATTCTCCCTCTACGAATGGTCTGCCCGTGCGCGCTATTAGCTTGGCAACTTGAAAACTTGCTCGCAGTGATGAAATATTTAGCTGCTTCTACTTCACAAAAGCATTTTGCTGAGTTGTCAATCCATTTTTCAGTTCTAATATTTTTTTTTTTCTCACTTGTCCAACCAATCATATTTGTCTTTATGTCGAATTTCATAGTGTCGATACAAATTTTATTCCTTGAACACAGCCGCTCTCTCCTTGTACTGCATGAAAAAGTAATCGTAGGTCCACTGTTCTTTGAATATTCTGCACTCTGAGTCAATTTCTTTTCCTTGACATAATTGTTTCCTAGGAATGTAAAATGGTTATTACTTCTTTGGGATGGGTGCGCATAGCTATCACATCTGAGGCTAGCCTGTGCTTCTGGGTACTGAGTGGCAGGCGGTAATGAATCCACACACTTTTTGTTGGTGGTGTGTGTGGGCAACTGACCGATTTTGGTCTGCTGGCCTGGCCTAAGCTCAGGGCCTGACCGGCGGCATTGCAGGCCTGCTGTTGTGTAAGCAGCTAGTAACTGAGGGAGAGTAGGGGGCCATGCTCTGTGCCTGACTACTACCTGTCTGCCTCAGTGCAGTGATGGTGGCTCAGCACGTCCTCGGCCCCAGTGCGTCCATTCACCGCATCCCCCTGGCCGACGCTAATGACGCTGGATGCATCGCCACCTGTGGCCTCAGCAGGAGCAAGTTAAATGACCTCGGAGGGCTGTAGTTTGAGGACCCCTGCTCTACATTATGATTGAATATTTCATTTTAAATTATAAACCACCTTGACCAGTTTTAAAAAGGCGGTATATCAAAAATCAATAACAAACAAAGAAAGCCATATAACTAAACGGTTCATCTTACCACTAGAGATTCTCTCTGTTTATCCCATACTTCTCCCATTTAAAGTACATTAAGATATCTTTTTTTTTAATCTTTATTCATTTTTAAACTTATAATAAGTGTGATAACATATCCATACAAATAACCATAAATATATCACTTAATAATCAACAATGATACATATAATATTCTCTTATCTCCCCCCTCATGAAATGCTGGGCTTTTTTTCCCCCTAATACAGTAGGCATCCAAATGTTAGTGTCATACTGAATGCACTACAGGGCAGAAGGAAACAACAGTAGTAATCTAAGTTCTATTAAAAATTAACACAAATGTTGCATAACTATCAGACAGGAACTTGCACTACAAATCGCCAGTCTTTTGCTAATATCTTTTATCGCTCTCAACTAAGTTAAACAGCCAAAGACTCTTTTAAAATCATAATTCTATATATAGAGTTTTCATGACAAGTTACCAATGATTTTTCTGTGGCAGTACAGGCTTTCCTATAGCTGATAAGATTTATCAGTAGTATAGGTAAACAATACATATATTAGATTTACAAAAAAAAAAAATTGAGTTAACATTTACATTTTTGTTTTTCAATCGAATGCTGACCAGTTTATTTTGGATTCATATACCACAAGATGGTGCTATTTGCATAATGTGCTTGGCCTCAGAGCACAAACCATAAGGATTAAAACAAACCAGTAGAATAAATCAAACAAAGAAAAGGAAAAATATTCTAAAGGACTGGGATAGTAAATTCCAGATGCATATTACCCTCTAGCTAAAACTTACAGAAAAAGAAATTTATTCTGAAAAAAAAAATCCAGTCATTGAAAAACACACTCGAATGTGTATTCCAAACTGTATCCACTTTTGCTGTAGTTAATTTTTTCTGGTCTTTCTGATTTTAAGAACTGTTTTAGAAAAGTATGTAACTCATTAAGACATACTAATGTTTAAAAAAGGCTCTTGTGTTTTAATTTTGTGTGACAACCTAACAAATCATATTCTCAACATCAAGCATACTATGAAACAAACTTATAGTATATAATCAAGTGAAAAATGTTACAAATTATGATTTACATACAATATACTGGAGTTTCCCCTACCCTGCTCTAAAGGTACATCAAACTTATCTGTTAACTATGGATATTGTTATAAAAAAAAAAAACCACCAAAAAACAGACATTGGAACTTCACATACACTGGAGACAAATTTCCAACGCTTGTTCTGTCAGGTAAACCTACTCGGGAATGATTTCCACCAGGAGAGGGTTAGAAAATCGTTTTAGAGATCAAATACATTTTTTTTCTTTTCTTATGTGCAAAGCCTGTAGACTGAGAATATATATTAGCTAAAATTGACTGGCAATAGGACACATTTTCTGTACTATTCTATCCCTATGGAATAATAGGAAACCAATCTCCACCCTACTCATACTATCTTGAGATTGGCATTTGATTTGCATTTTTGTTTCAAAACGTTTTAATGCCCCAAAAGAATGTGCAGGAAATCAACTGCATAAAATCTCCCAATTAATTTGTCTAAAGTTAATATATGTACATTAAATAAGTTTTACATACATTCATTTCTTAACATTAAAAATAAATAAGACCAGAAAAATAACTAAAGAAAGTGTGTGTATGTGTACACTCCCACATTTCTGAATCAAGATCACTAATCTGACTGTTACAATATGCATACCACATGTCTTTTGACATTTAAAAGCAAAAAGGTGCTAAAAGAAAGGAGAATCATTCACAGCTGTGCAATTACTTGGAATTATCTGCAACGATTTTTAGAGAGTATCAATATAAACTCTTAAGCCTTAAAGAAATTGGGGAACAAAACAGTTTTAATCACAATAAGGGAGAACATACTAAAGTGGCAGTTAAAGAAATGCTCCTGTCACAACGTCAGTCCCAACTATTCTAGTCCTACTAGCCAATATATTACAGGTAAGTGACATAATTTAAGAGTATACAGTGCATAAAATCTAGTAAACAGCTATTTCTATTTCTGCACCTGCATATGTATTTTAGAAAAAAACACATTTACTAAGCAAATACAGTTCTTTTCAATTTCCAAAATGAAAAATAAATAACCCTGAAGTACTTCAGCACATAAGGATGAGTAAAATGTGTACTCATGCTTTTTTTTTTCCTACACAGCAAGAAAAGACCATTTCAAAACCAATCTCTACACGTACCTGAGGGACAAAGTAAAACCAGGATCTCCAGGATTCCCATTGAACAGTATTGAAATCCTGGTTTAAAAAAAAACAGATTTGCAAGATTTTCCAGGATCCCAGGGATCCTGGACTACCTTTACAGCAGACCTCCTCTTTTTTTGATTGCCACAGCTGCTATCTGTTTGCAGGGAGTCCCCTGCTGAGATCTTCATTCCTTCTCTGCCCGATCCAGCCCCCTGTGAGCCCCCTGTGACGTTCCGTTCTCTTCCTGTATGGGCAGACCGGCAGAGAAGACGTCAACGTGGGGACGCCCAGCAGAATGACAGCCAGAGGGGCAGTCAAAATAGGCTGTAGCTTATCTAGGCAGAGGGGGAAAAAAAAAACGGCAGCACTTCGGATTTAAAACGTGATTTTTAGTAAGCTGGTGAAACTTATTTAAACTGATTATCAAGGAAGTGAATGTTACTATCTTTAACAGTGCAGTAGGGTGTATGTAGCTGCTCTGATTTGGGGCACCTTTCCTTCCTGCTCTCCTTCCTTCCTTTGCTAGGAACAAGGTAAAACCAGGAACTCCTGGATTTCACGGATTCCTGCTTAACAGTATTGAAACCCAGGTCACAAATGCTAGATTTGCAGGATTTTCCATCTACCTTTACAGCAGAACCTGTCTATTTTTTTTTAATTATTATTGCCACTGCTGTTATCTGTTTGCAGGTAGTCTTCTCGCTGACATCTTCATTCCTTATCTGCCAGGTCCTGCCCCCTATGAAGAGCTAGATAAACTGGCAGAAAAGGAATGAAGACATCGGTGAGGGGACTCCCTACAACAGGTGGAAACAGCCCTTCATGGGATGATAACTGCAGATCCTAGCAAATCTCGGCATATCAGGGTGGATCCGACCTAGGAGATCTCCAGAATATGTTTCCTCCCTGCATTTTCCGCATGTTCTCTCTCATTCCTGCCCCCCACCCCACCTTACTCCTTACTTTGTCTACTATTTATTTCCTCCTTTTTGGAAAGTATTGTTCTTACTTTGTGTCTCTTTCAGTCCCCCACACCCACCCCATACAGCAGCTTCCACTATCACCCCTACCCTTCACCTCTTCCAGTTGCAGCAACTGTTTGACTGCCCCTCTAGGTATCATTCTGCAAGTTGTTCCCTCCATCCCCTCCCCCGGTGCTGACATCATTGGTCCTTTCTCTGCCAATCTCACCCACACAAGAAAAGAACTACATCATACTTCTTCAGTCCTTGGGGTGGGTCATCAATTTTCCAAAGAGTTCTCTTATTCCATCCCAGTCATTGGAGCACCTGGGAGTGCTGTTCGACACGAAGATGGGGAAAGTGTTTCTTCCCAAAGACCGGGGGGAGAAGTTGCAGACTCAGGTTTGCTTACTTCTACAGTCGCCCAGACCGAGAGTGTGGGATTATGTTCAGGTTCTGGGCTCCATAGTGGCCACGCTGGAAGTGGTGCCTTGGGCACGCTTTCACATGAGCGCTGCAGCAGTCGCTTCTCTCTCGGTGGTCCCCAGTGTCTCAAGATTACCATCGTCGGCTTCGTTCAGCATGGCTTGGTGGCTCAGCGATTTCAATCTGTTCAAGGGCATGCCTTTGACGACTCCGGCGTGGATGATAGTTACCACAGATGCCAGTTTGTTGGGTTGGGGAGCTCTCTGCCTTCAATCCTCGGCGCAGGGAGTCTGGTCTCCGGAAGAAGCTCAGTGGCCCATCAATCTTCTGGAACTAAGGGCGGCCAGGCTCGCGCTCCAAGCGTTCTTGCCCCTGATTCAGGACCGCCCGACGAGGGTTTTTTCGGACAGTGTCATGGCGGTGGCATACATCAACAGACAAGGCGGTACCAGAAGTCCTCAGCTGGCAAAACGAAGCAATACTGCTCCTTCAGTGGGCAGAAATTCATCTTCCTCTGCTGTCGGCGGCTCACATTGTGGGTCAGGACAATGTTCAGGCGGACTTCCTGAGCAGAAATCTTCTGGATCCCGGAGAATGGGAGCTCTTCGATCAGGCGTTCGTCCTCATAGTGCAAAGGTGGGGTCTCCCGGACATGGACCTCATGGCGTCATCACGCAATGCGAAGCTTCCTCGTTTCTTCAGTAGACGCCGGGAGCAGGCGTCGGAAGGGATAGTCGCGCTGGCTCTTGCTTGGCCTCCGAGTTGTCTACTTTATGTTTCCTCCGTGGCCGATGATAGGTCGGGTGTTACATCGCATATCTCAGTTTTCCGGCACAGTGATCCTGGTGGCTCCGGATTGGCCGCATCGTCCATGGTATGCGGACCTGATGCTTCTGTCGGCAGGCGATCGGTTGCTGTTTCCGGTGACTCTGGACTTGCTGTCTCAGGGCCCCATTCTGATGGAAAATCTGTCCCACTTTGGTCTTACGGCCTGGCTCTTGAAAGGTCGCGGCTGAGACGTAGGGGTTATTCTGACCAGGTTATTTTGACTCTGCTTCAAGCTAAAAAGGGATCTACCTCTGCCTCTTCAGCTCGTGTCTGGCGAGTTTTCGATTCTTGGTGTGCGGCTCAGGGTCTGTCGCCCTTCCAGGCTTCTCTCTCTACCATTCTTTCTTTTCTTCAAGAGGGGGTAACCAAGGGATTAGCCTGTAATTCTCTCAAAGTTCAAGTGGCCGCTATTGCTTGCTATAGAGGCCGGATGTCTGGTTCTTCCCTAGCGTCCCAACCGGATATCGTTCGTTTTCTCAAAGGGGTGCAGCATATGCGGCCTCCTGTTAAGAAGATCTGTCCGGAGTGGAGTCTGAAGGTGGTCCTTGGGGAGTTGCAAAAGCCGCCTTCGACGAGTGCTACTTTAAAAGATGTCACGTTGAAAGCGGTCTTTCTGGTTGCTCTGGCTTCAGCCCGGCGGGTGTCTGAGTTGCAGGCGTTATCTTGCAGGGATCCTTTTTTGAGAATTTCGAGTTCCGGTGTGTCAGTTAGGACTCTTCCGTCGTTTCTTCCTAAGGTTGTATCCCCTTTTCATGTGAACCAGTCTCTCTTCCTTCCGGCTTTCCGGAAGGAGGACTGGGGGGAGCGTTTCTCTTCTCTGCGTTTGCTTGATGTACGTAGGGTTCTCTTGCATTATCTCCTGATGACTAATGATTTTCGTCGTTCCGATCATCTCTTTGTGTTATTTGCTGGCCGCAACAAGGGTATGGCGGCATCCAAGGCTTCTATTGCTCGTTGGGTTCGGGAGGCCATTGCGTCTGCTTACTTGACGTCGGGTAAGCGGTTGCCGGACAAACTTCATGCTCATTCCACTAGGGCGTTGTCTACTTCTTGGGCGGAGTCCAGGGGTTTTTCTTTGGAGGAGATCTGTCATGCGGCTACTTGGTCTTCTCGGAATACGTTTTCAAAACATTACCGGTTGGATGTGGCGGTTCGTGCGGAATCTGCCTTAGGGGCTTCGGTTATTGCGGAGGCGGCGTTCGCTTCCCACCCGGATTGAAGATTGCTTTGCTACATCCCACTAGTCTCTGGATTCATCTGCTGCTGTTGAAAAGGAAGGAAAAATTATGTTCTTACCTGTTAATTTTCTTTCCTTTAGACGCAGCAGATGAATCCAGAGCCCCACCCTTGCTGTTTCTTTGCTCACTGTATGGTTGGTTGCGGGTTTCCTCGGTTTGTTTGAGTTGGTAGTTGTGTGCTCTTTTCCTGTTTGTGATCTTTGTTGTGGGAAAGAAGTTTTTTACATGTGGACCTTGTTTTCTGGTTCCGAATGCTTGGGCAAGGAGCAATACTGGAGGGACAGAGAGTGTGCCAACCAATGGGACTACCTGTTATTCAGTTCTCTATCTCCACCTGCTGGTAGATGTGCATTATCCTACTAGTCTCTGGATTCATCTGCTGCGTCTAAAGGAAAGAAAATTAACAGGTAAGAACAAAATTTTTCCTTATGGCAGCCTGCAGAGGATTGCCGGTGCTGTAGCGAACCTAGCGGGCTTCCGGCAGCCTCCGCAGCACATTCCATCTGCCACGGTCTTGCCCCTTCTCTGACATAAGGGGGCAGGTCCACAGCAGAGGGAACGTGCTGCGGAGGCCACCGGCAGCTTGCTAGGTTCACTACAGCATTGGCGATCCTCTGCAGGCTGCCGTAATTACCTTTTAAAGGTGAGACCAGAGGGAAACATGCAGGCCTTCGGCAAATCGGGCAGTGCTGGTGCCGTACTGTGTAGGCAAGTCAGCCGTACAAATCTCGAAATAGGGCCCTTGGTTGTATTGCAAAGGGAATGTGGGAAAGACACCCTGAGGGAAGGGGATGTAACGTAATAGAAAATGCCGGCATGGAACTTTCTTTCAAAATGTTAATTACTCCTGGAGAGAACCATCACCCTCCATCAGCACTGAAGGGCAACTGCAGCAGCTGTTGGTGCTGCGGCGAAGAAGGCGGAAGGCGGTTGCCGGGGTCCATCAAGGCAGAGGTGCAGGAAAAGGGGAGGGCAAGAAGAGATGATTACAGGAAGCATCTTGAGGTCTCTTCTCATCAAGTGCACCAGATACTGCTTTCTCTATTCTAAAAGGCCAAACAATTTTACTTGTTTAGAATAGCTTCTGCAGCGCCAAAGGGAATTGTTTCTTAGAATTTCCATTTTTGTTTTGAAGAAATTGCTAAAAAAAAAAATAAAATACATGCTTTTTGACATTTTATTTACAGGTGTATGTAGACATTCTTCAGGCCGTATGGTTTGTACATTTATCTCAAGAAGAGAGCGTGGCTTAAGTTTCCTTACTGTTTCTCTCGGGGTGGCATGTCAAAACTGTGTCAGTCATGGCTTTGTTAGGTCCCTGGAGGTTTGGGCAGGCAAGGAAGCAATAGCAGCAAGCCACAAGAGCAGATTGTTTTTTGTTTTTTTTTTGGAGGGGGGATTGTAGCGGGGAGGCAGGACATAGAGCTTTCTTTCTGTCTTTGCATGGCTGATGAGGTAGGGGAAGAGGCGGATGGTTGGTGATGGAATATCTGTGGGTTTGAGCATGCTAGGGGATTCCTTTCTGCTTAGTCTTTCTAGTCCAGGGATATCAAACTCAATCACATAGGGGGCTGAAATCTGGGGCATGGGCTGGGTTGCGGGCCAAATTTTTTATCAAGATACTTAGGGGTCCTTTTATTAAGGTACGCTAACAGATTTAGCGTGCGCTAAATGTGCACCTTAATAAAAGGACCCCTTAGTGTCAGGTTGCGGTCTCTCCAGCCCCGCGCCGGCTCTGTGGACAAAATGGATGGAAGAGACGTGTCTGTGGTGGGATGAGCCAACGTGCATGATTGACACAGTTTATGGGAAGTTTGTATCTCTGAAAATCTTTTGAATAAAGGAAAGGGAGAACTACCTGTGGAGCTGATCTTTTGTTCGGGAGAAACAATAAGGCCCTACTTTTGGGAACGAGGAATGGGGGGGGGGCCTCTGGCCTCTTGTGCGGCCCTCGGCCTTGCAGAGGTCTGGCAGCACGGCCCCGGTCATCCTTCCTAGCAGATCATGCAAGGCAACCATCTTGCTTCCTTCTGTTCCTCTGCAAGCAGCCTAGCCTCCGCATCAGTGTTCATGGGGCACTTTGACATCTTTTCTCATCACTTGACTCGGCGTGGCTCTTGCTGGCATGTGGGCCAGCCCTCCCGACTCCCGACGGAGGGCTGTTCCCGGTCGCTCTGCTTCTGTGGATCAGTCCACAATTGTGAAGCGCTCGTGCCTTTGAGTGCCTTGCGCACCTTCCCACGCTTCTCGGCTCGTCTTCTGAAGCGACCGAGGCTTTGGAGGGCGGCGATTCCAACCTAGCACACCGGCACTGGGAGGCGGAGGTCATCACCGTTGCTCACCCTGTCACCACTGGCAACGGTGGGACAGTGGGCTGCAGTTAGGCCGCTCGGCTTTGTGCCTGTCTGCCAGCTTGGCTGGGGTTTTGTGGACGTCTGGCGGGCCAGATTTTGACATGACAGGTCTGGTCAGAAATCAGGCGGCGAGGCGCGGGTGCAGCAATGAGGGTTGAGTATAGGGAAGGCGATGGGAGCTCTGCTCAGCAAATTACCCAGAGAGGGGTTAAAAACAAACAAAAACGCATGCGGTTTCCTCGAACCGAAAGTCTGCGTTGTGGGGGGAAAAAAAGTTACTCCTGAGGGGAAATGCGTCATTGGAGGAAGGCAGCTGGGCGCTCACCTAACGCCCGGCTAAAACATGCTAGGGAGAACATTGTATGTATGTAAAGTTATTTTTAAGTAATAGTCCAAGAGTCATACAACATGGGTACACCTAGGAAAAGGCAGCATCTTAAACACTGCAGTGAGCACTAGAATATCAATACTTCTATTGTAAAACTAAACAAGCTAGATTAATACAGATTGATCCTGCAAGTCAATTCTAACAGAACACAGATACAGCCTTGCCCTGTATAGAATAAGTAATCACAAACTAAAAATAGAAATATGTAGACAAAAATTAACCTGAACCATGAAGAATCAAGATCTGTATATAATGCAACACCACAGAAACAGTGACATTCCCTAAGACTATATAAAATATAAAGATAGTAGATGTAAATTTAAAAAACTGACAAATATAACAATCATCATTTTATAAATTAACAAAAATAAAACAAAAAATAGAAGATAAGAAAATTAGCTTTCAGAGGCCAAAACCTCCTTCCTCAGATCAATATAGTATATTGCTGTTACAGTATCCTGTTCTGACCTGAGGAAGGGGGTTTTCATCTTTGAAAGTTAGTAAGAAATGTATTAAAATTAGTCCAGTAAAAAGATTACCTTATTTTTATTTTCTGTTTATAAACATTTTATTGATACAGCTACAATACTACTTTATTCTAAACAAAACAAATCTTTTCTCTACCTTTTGTTATTTCTATTTTTTAATGTTTAACCCCCTCTTCTACCGAAACCGCAATAGCAGTTTTTAGTGTGGTGAGCTGCGCTGAATGGCCTGAACTGCTCCTGACGCTCATAGAGTTCCTATGTAGGGCTCATATGGAGATCACCCTTTGGGTAGCTGCCAACTGTCCTGCCTGGAAGACGCTCTGATCAACCAGTCGTCCAAGTAAGGATGCACCCGAATCCCTTCTCGGCAAAGGAAGGCCGCCACCACGACCATGACCTTGGAGAATGTCCGAGGAGCCATTGCGAGGCTAAACAGTAGGGCACGAAACTGATAGTGCTGGCCCAGGATCGCAAAACAAAGAAATTTCTGATGCGGCGGCCAGATGGGAATGTGCAGATAAGCTTCCTTGAGGTCGAGAGCTGTAAGGAATTCCCCCGGCTGAACAGCCGCTATGACTGACCGCACCGTTTCCATCCTGAAATGCCTGACTCGAAGAAAGCGGTTGACCCTCTTGAGATCCAATACTGGTCTGACCGAGCCCCCCTTTTTGGGCACAACAAAGTAAATGGAATACCTTCCCTGCCCCCGCTCCACCGGAGGCACTGGAATGACGGCCCCAATTTCCAAAAGAACCTGAAGAGTGCTCTGCACTGAATCTCGCTTGGTCCCAGAACAAGGGGAGACCAAGAAAGAATCTGCGACAGGAGCGGAAAATTCTAACTTGTAACCTTCTCGAATAACGTCCAATACCCACTGATCGGACGTGATCTTGGCCCACTCCACCAGGAAGGAAGACAGCCGCCCCCAATGACCACGACGGAGAGAGCCGACCTCCCGTCATTGGGAATTACGCAAGGCTGGGGTACGGGCAGGCTGGGCAGTCTGAGGTTTGGAAGGACGAAAGGAATTCTTTTGCGGAAACCGAGGCCTAGAAGGAAAGGAAGCCCCATAAGCCGGCGGAAAAGACGGCTTCCCAGGCCTATATCTTTTAACATCCCAGAAACGATTCCTGGCAGACAAAGGCTTCAAGGGAGCTTTAGGCCTATCTTCCGGCAATCGCTGTGTCTTTGTATCACCAAAATCCTTTACCAACTTATCCAAATCATCCCCAAATAACAAACGACCCTTAAAAGGAAGTCTCACCAGGCGAAGCTTGGAAGCCGCATCTGCCGCCCAGTGAGGGAGCCACAAGGATCTCCGAGCAACCACAGAAAGAGACATTTGTTTAGCAGAGGCACGAATAATATCATATAGGGCATCCGCCACATACGCAAGACCCATCTCCAAATCCGGGAAGTCAGTCGGAACAGACATCCCCGTCTCCATCATTTTGTCTGCCATATCTTGTGCCCATTGAAGACAAGCTCGGGCCGCATAGGAACCGCACACCACCGCCTGCAATGTAACTGCTGCAACATCAAAGGACATCTTAAGGGAAGATTCAATTTTCCTATCCTGAATGTCTTTGAGCGCTATACCACCTTCGACCGGCAAAGTAGTCTTTTTTTGTAACAGCTGCTACCAAAGCGTCCACCTTAGGGTTTGCAAACTTGTCCAGCTCGTCCTGAGATACGGGATACAACTGGCACATAGCCTTTGTCACGCGGAGACCAGCCTCCAGAGTGACCCATTGAGCCGAAATAAGCTCATGCATCGCTTCGTGGACCTGGAAAGCCTTAGCAGGCTTTTTCGTGCCAGCCATCAGAGGATTAGCAGAACCTGCCGCTTGCGGATCCGGCTGCAATATGAAGGCCCTGTAGTGCTTTAGAAATAAACGCAGGCAATTCCTCTCTATGAAAAAGACGGAGCGCTGTAGGATCATCCACCTCCCTAGACAATGCATCCTCCAGCTCTAAATCCGCCACTTCCCCGTCCTCCAAAACTTCTGGAAGATCCAGCGACAAGGCGGAGTCAGACGGAGTGTCATCCCCAACCACAGTCGCCAGCCTGCGCCGTTTTGCCGCATGAGACTCCAAAGGAGGTCTACCAGCAGGCAGTACAGGGAACGGGTCAAGATTATTTTCCCTTGGCAGCACAGGCTGAGATTTCTGCAGCAAAAAGGCCTGATGTAGTAACATCACGAACTCCGGGGAAAAAGTCACCTGATTGATTAGCAGAAACCGCGGACAGAACAAGATTCCCCTGCCCAGAAACCGGCCCCGCACAGGCAGAAGAAGCCGAAAAAATGCTGACCGCCGGCAAAGCCGCCGAAGTGCGCTGAAGCGGAACGTCGGCGGCCGCGCGAGCAGGAGAAGCAGGCCGGAGATCAAATGCGTGGGAAAGTTCAGGCGCGACCTGCACCTCTTCCCCCCGGCGTCGGAGCAGCCCGCCGAACAGAGGCCCAAAGGTGTTCTCCGCTTGCCACAGCGGGAACACCGTTTAACAGCCTCTGCAGCCATAACCCCCGGACGAACCACTAAGTAACCAAATCAGGGAGACTCCCACGAGCAAACCGGCAGACCCAACACCACGCACAGAAGCCCGAACAACAAGCTCTTACCTGAGTTCACCGGTGCTCAAGCTGGTAGTTGCAGACAGGAACTGCCTTGACAGAACCGACTAGCAACAGCACTCTGGTCCCTTTTTTTTTTTTTTTTTAAGTTTGAGGGGAAAAGAAGAAAAATACAGGACCAGGAAAGAGGTTTCGCAATGACTGCAGCTGCCAGTCCATCCCTTCCGACGCCACTTACGTCTTCCGGAGGCAGAGGCGGCAAATATAGTCATCGCAGGACCTTCCTGCACTTCAGTGTGGCTGCCGACTCTTCTTTGGAATAAGTACGGCAGCCGCGCTGAGGTGCAGGTGCCATTTAGAGCAGCTCGGAAGGTTCTGGATCCAGCCGGCTGTGTACCCCCCTAAGGCTGGCACCAGGAGCGGTCTGCCACTGTATGAGGGGACAAAAAATAATAAAAAGAATGGATAACTTGACCGATTTAGACAAAAATATGTCATAAAATGTAATTTTAAACTCAAAAGACTCCAGACGAAAAGCAGACTATAGAAAGGAAACCAGAAAAGACCGGGTAGATGAAAAGTGAAACCTGGGAAAGATCTAAATTATTGTTCAAATGAGCTTCTATTAAAACCAAAGAATAAAACCACAGCACTCGGGAAAGTAAAAAAGGGAGAGTAAAATGGACTTAACAAAAAGGTTTCTGCACTGATGAGATAAACTCGTACGCAGAATAAATGTGAACATGCGACAGTGGGGCTATGATATTTGATCTGTTGAAAGAGGCGCCAAAAAAGTGTCGGCAGTGGATTGAATGTACACTGATAGGGGAGGGGCGTCGGGCTGTTAAAAAAGGCTGCTTTAATAAATAAATGAAAATACTGGTGAAAAACTAAATAAAAAACCAAAACCATATTAAATACCGAACCTGACTGCAAGTGGTAGTGAAAGTAGCATAAGGCACCCGTAGTACTGTTAGTGCCAGAGCTGCTTAGAATAAAGAACCGTGCTGTACATGAGGAGAAAAAAAGAAAGAATGAGGTGATAAGATGTAAAGTGCTGGCCCATTACTGCACCATTTGATAAAACTAAGGAGCGATGTTCTAGAGCAGGGGTGCCCACACTTTTTGGGCTTGCGAACTACTTTTAAAATGACCAAGTCAAAATGATCTACCAACAATAAAATTTTAAAAAAACACAAAGCACGCTATGCATAGAAAATGTTAATTATCATTCCTATTCCAGGGTTTTTCAAAGAGGTCAAAGCAGATGACTCTATGCACTGTCACCTCAGTAACAACCATACAAAAATACCCCCTCCCTTTTTACTAAACCACGATAGCAGTTTTTAGCGCGGGGAGCTGCGCTGAATGCCCAGTTCTACTCTCGACTCTCATAGGCTCCCTGCGCTAAAACCTCTATTGTGGTTTAGCAAAAGGGGACCTTAGTGTAAAATATAGACAGCAGATATAAATTCAGATACATTTTGATCACTAAATTTAAAATAAAATAATTTTTCCTACCTTGTCTGGTGATTTCATGAGTCTCTTGTTGCACTTTCTTCTTCTAACTGTGCATCCAATCTTTCTTCCCTTCTTTTAGTCTGTATGCTTCCTCTCCTCCAGACCTCATTCCCTCCCCCAACTTTTCTTTCCTCTCTCCCTGCCCTTTCTTTCTCTCTGCCTCCCTTTCTTTTTTTCTGTTTCTCTTCTTTCCTTCTGTCTCCCTGACTGCCCTTTTTCTTTCTTTCTTTCTCCCTGCCACCATTAACAGGCCCGAAAGCCGACGACACCCCAAGCTCTCCCTGCTTCGGCGGACCAGCATTCCTCTCCCCGACGTCAATTCTGTCGTTGGGGAGAGGAAGACTGATCGGCCCAAGATCATGATCGACCTATTGGGTGAAATGCTGCCGGGTCCTGCCTTCGCGGAAACAGAAAGTAGGCAGGACCCGGCAGCAAGAAGAGCAAATGCTTCACTAACCTGTCTCCCGCCTTAGCCCATAGCGAACGCTTGCTTCAGGGCTCTCAACATGTGTGTGCCGGCCTCCCTTCTTCCCTCCCCCACCCCCCGGACATAACTTCAGGTTTCGGAGGGAAGAGAAGGGAAGCCGGCACGCACACGTTAGAGCCCCGGAGCATAAGTTCGCTACGGGCTGAAATCTCCAAGCCGGGTTTTTTTGGGTTTTTTTAATGTTCAGCAGCGGTGGCAGCAGCAGATGATAGCCGGGCGCTCGTCTAAATTAGCTGGGCGGACCGCCCAGCTAAAAGGCCCTAGGGAGAACACTGTATATATAAAATTGGATGTATCTGTGTGTGTGTATATGTATGCTCCCAGCATAACTCTGAAATGCATGGACAGATTTCAACCAAACTTGGTATACATATCACTTACTATGTGGGGAAAATACTGTGGAGGTAAGAAGGGGGGTGGCATGTAAAAATTATCGAAAACAACAGATTTAAGTGTCTACCCCACAGTGTTTTCAGGCTCGCTGAGATGAATAATCAGCATAATTCTGAAACGCATGTAGAGATTTCAACCACACTTGATATACACATAACTTACTATCTGGGGGAAAATATTATGGGGGTGGGAAGGGGGTGACATGTAAAAATGATCAAAAATGACAGATATTAGTGTCTAATCCATAAACGTATGGAGAGATTTCAACCAAACTAGGTATACATATGACTTACTATCTGGTAAAAAAATACTATGGGGGCTGACTTAAAAATTATCAAAAATGACAGGTAATCTGCTAGTTTTAATATATAGAAGAGGGGGTGTTAAGAAAATGATCAGCCCTGGGCATCAAATATACTAGGTACATGCATATAATGTGTACAGCACTGTATACGCCTAGTAGTGCTATAGAAATGATTAACTATAGGTGCTGGAATGGGGGAGGGGAGCAAAGGGGCCATGACCTTCCCAAATTTGCTGGTGAGACTCAATTATGGCTTTCCCTACTCCCCCACCTACCTCCTCCCCAGCCGCTGTAATTTTAAATCTTTGGGTGAGTCTGCAGCCATTGGCCTGCTCCGGAACCCTTCATTCTGCAGTGTCCCGCCTTTGCAGACTTCCAGGGTAGGCAAATGGAAGCAGGCTCACCTCATTGCTGCCACCAGCTACCAAAAGATTTTTTTTTTTTTTTTTTAATTTCTTTATTGATATTTTGAACTTCACAATGTATACATTTGAAAAATCGAAAAAAAAAAAAGATGGGGGGAGTCGGGAGCTGGAGAGAGAGGTTGTGTCACAGAATCCCACTGGAGGGGAGGGAAAGAACATAAGCTGCACAGCTGGGGGTGGGGAAGGCAAAGGACAGATGCTGCATGGACTGGGGGGGTCGGGAAGGCATGGGCTGGGAGTGGGTTGGGAAGGACAAGATGTTGCATGGGTGGGATGGTGGGAAGGGAAGGAAAGGAAAGACAAATGCTGCTGGTAGGGGAGGGAAGAGAAAAAGAAGAATTGTTTGACATACTGTATGTGTGTGGAGTGGGAGGGAAAGAGAGATGGTATACATGGGGAAAGGAAGAAAGAGGGAGAATTGTTGGGCATGATAGTAGGAAGAGGAGGGAGAAATTGGATGTTGTGGTGGAGAGAGAAGGGTGCGGTTGATTGAAATGGATACAAGAGGGAGGAATGTTGAACATGGTGGTGGATAGATGGGAAGAAGAAATGCAGTATGGTGTTGGAGAGGATTCAGAGAAAGAGAAATGCTAGGTATGGGGCTGGAGGGGAAGGACAAAAGATGCTGTACAGATTAAAAGCCAAGGGATACGAGAGGGAGAAATGTTGGCTTGGGAGGGAGGCCAGAAAGGAGGAAGGATGGTGGAATGCAGCGGACAGAAAGGATGAAGAGAGGAGAGATGACTCAAGGAAGGGAGAGATGTCTGAATCAAGAGAAGGGTGATGGAAGGAGGGAGAAAGATGTCAGACCACTAAAAGGGGCAGGAGAGAAATTCCAGACAATGAAATGGAAGGGAAGGAGAGGAGAGAGATATACCAGACTACGGGAAGGAGAGGAGAGAGATATACCAGACTACAGGAAGGAGAGGAGAGAGATGATAAGTGGGGAGAGAATGAGAGAAATGTTAGACCTCAGGAAGGGGGAAAGACGGAGAGGAAAGATGCCAGACCATAGGAGGGGGAAGGGGGAAGACAGAGATGTCAGACCATGGGAGATGGGGGGATATGTTACACAGGGATGGAGGGGAAAGGGAGAGAGAGGGAGGAGATGATGCACAGCAATGTGTATGGCAGGGAAGACAGAGAGAGAAGAAATGCTTCTTATGGATAGATGGGAATAGGGGAGGAGAAAAAAGGAGGAGATGGTACACATGGATAGATGGGAAGGAAGACAAGGAAAAGTAGACAGTTTTGAGAAGAAAGCGGAAAATTGGAAGAAAGTTGAATGGTAAAAATTAATGCCAAAGATAGATGTAGGAAAAAAAGTGAAGGAGAAAAAAACAGCAAATGGATAAGGCAGCCCTAGAAACACAGTTGAACACAGACAGACAGAAGTGCAACCAGAGACTGTGAAAAGATAATTAGAAAAATAAAATCACCAGACTACAAAGGTAGGGAATATCATTTTATTTTCAATTTAAGCGATTATTATGTGTCAGTTTTGAAAATTTATATCTGCTGTCTATTTTTTGCACTGATCAGGAAGAAATTAATTTTTTTCTGTTTCTCTGGTGTTGTACTGCATGTAGAGTCTGGCATCTTAGGGTTTCATTTGTGTACAGTAGTACTTTTAGCTTGTGGTCCTGTATTTGAATAGCGATTATCTATGCAGTGGCATACCAAGGGGGGAGGTGCCCAGGGTGGTAGCAACCTCCTCTGCCCTCTTCTCTGCCCCCTTCCCTTTCCCCATACCTGTTTAGCTTCCCTGGCACGAGCAGCATCTCCAAATTGCTGCCCACGCTGGCGTCAGCTCTCCTGACGTCACTTCCTAGTCGTGGGACCTGGAAGTGACGTCAGAGGAGAGAGCAGAGGCCAGTGTGAGAAGCAGGTTGGAGCTGCTGCTCGCGCCAGCAAAGAACTAGAGGTATAGTGGGGGCGAGGGGTGAATTGAAGGTGTGTGTGGCAGGGGAGAAGTGGGAAGGAACAGGGGTGCAGAGAGAAGTGCTGACCAAGATGATACTCAAAGAGATCTGTGTGTCCCCCCCCCTTTTTTACTATGCCACTGTATCTATGTTTGCATGTGTGACCAAGACCAGAAGCATAGTGTGCTTTGTATAGTTTAATTATGCGGTTAACCATTATGTGTTATTAATAAGATTATATATTGTGTGTACTGTATATATGGGAAAAATTGTATTACAACTAGCACTATTATTGTAGGGGCGCTGCTTAGGATAGTAGTTGCAGTAGTACACGTTAGAGGTCTGCACGGGAACGGGGATCGCAGGAATCCCACAGGTCCCGCGGGGTTCCCACGGGAATCCCCCCTAACACACGGGACTCCCACGGGGACCCCCCTGTGGCCCACGGGGACCCCCCTCTAGCCAATGGGACTCCCACGGGGACGGAAGGCTTTGGAAGCAGGGTTTGTCCATATAATATAATGGACACGTCAGCCTTAGTAAAAGAGAGGGTTTATAAGTTAATTACCTGAACAGAAAACAAAAAAGGGTTCCACAAGGAAAACAGCAGCACAAACACAAAAGAAACTGTGGAATTGATGATCCTGTCAGAAGTAATTGCTGCTTTTATGGGGACGGGCGGGGATGGAGAGGATCCTGACGGGGATGGGTGGGATTTCTGTCCCCGTGCAACACGTACACACCAATAGGAGTAGTTCATTTTACCAGGTGCACTAACAAGAAATCACTGAACTTAAACCCGAGTTAAACGGCACGACCCCCACCCATAGCTATTTTTAGCCAGAAAAGTCATCAACTTTTCAAACTTGTTGGAAAGGGGAGGGGGGAGGCAACTCGACCCCGCCCCTACCAACTTTTCTGCAGTTCTCTGCTTGTCCGGTCTCGAAAAGCCAATTAACAAATGTGGAACTACACAGATACCTTGCACTCCGGAGCAGAGTTTACGAGTCTGAAGGATCGCCAGATTAGCGTGAAACTACAGCACAGGCTGCCGAGCGAGCAGTTTCCCCACCACCATTAATTAGGCTGCTTTTTAATTCACCGCGGCTCCAGTCCATCCAGTCGCCGCCGCCGCGACTAGCACAGAAAAGGAACGTGCGACAAGCTCAGCGCCTCCGGCTTCCGGCTCCGCAGTCGCACTATTGCGCTTGCTCCTTGCTGGCGGTTTCTGGCAGAAAAAGCGCGGGACGTGGGCTGTGAGGGAGCCGTTTGGCTGGCTTTTGGGATCGAAAGGACTGTGGAGCCGAATGAAGACCTGGGACTCAACGTCTCCAAACCTTGCAACCTACCTCCAGCGTCTCCTTTTATTTTTGGCCCTACAGATTGTCTGTTCACACGCAGGCTGTGTTTGGGTTGGACAGGTACATAGGTGCTAGTGGTTGATTGGGCTGCTCTAGTGTGTGAAACGCAAAGAGTGTTAGACTTCAGAGGTGAGGGGAAGGGGAGTAAATGGAAAATGAATGGTGATTCTGAGGGTGGGGGGCGTAGGAGGCAGCCAGTAAGGACTCCGGGGCCCTTTCACACATGATACAGTATCTCAACCTCTGAGACCCACATCAAATCCTCTCTCTCAGTTATCAGTGTCAGCCTCTAGCTCTGCCGCGCCCCCAAATGTACAGCAGTATCCCCACCCCCCGCTCTTTCTCTTTTCTGCTTTCCGCAGTGTCCTGTATCTCCTCACCTGTCCTCAAACCTGCGCCCTCCTCTGACAGCTCATTCCCGTTGGCATGACTGGCAGGAGCTTAAAAAGCTTAGCGGTCCACAACTTCATGTTCCAGCACTCAATTGGCTCTGCCGATCCTGCTTCCAGGGTAGGGAGTGTTCTTCACAGGGGATTGCGAGGAGAGGAGATTCTGGGACAAGGGAAAAGATGCAGGGCTGGCTAAAGAACTGTGGCACCCTGAGCTAATTTTTGCTTGGATGCCCCTACCACCACCAAATCATTGTATACCCGTCTGCCTTTGCCTCTCCCTGCCCATCGGCTCCCTTCTAGCCAGCCAACTCACCCCAGGGGTAGCAGGATCAGTCCTTACTCGGTCTTGGCCTTGTGACTTTTCAAAATAGTGATAGTAGGGCGTTCAAGAAGAAAACGTTTATATGGCAGCTTGAATCCACTAGAGTTAGTACTGCAAGACTGCAGTTAAGGATCAGCCCTTGGGGCATATCCAGCCAGTTGAGTTTTCAGGATATCCTTGATGATTAACCAATAGCCTCAGGACTTATACTCTAAATCAGAGGTGCCCATACTTTATGGGCTTGCGAGCTACTTTTAAAATGGCCAAGTCAAAATGATCTACCAACAATAAAATAATTTTTTTTTTAAAAAAAAGCACACTATACGCAGAGAAAATGTTAATTGTCATTTATATTCCAGGGTTTTTTTCAAAGAGGTCAAGGCAGATGACTTAGTAACAGCCATGCAAAAATAGACAAATATACCCCTCCCTTTTTACTAAAGCGCGATAGCAGTTTTTAGCGCAGGGAGCTGCGCTTAATTCCCCCCTCGCTGCTCTCGACACTCATAGGTTCCCTGCGTTAAAAAACGCTATTGCGGTTTAGTAAAAGGGGGCCATAGTGCAAAACATAGACAGCAGATATAAATTCTCAAAACAGACACATTTTGATCACTATATTGAAAATAAAATCATTTTTCCTACCTTTGTTGTCTGTTGATTTCATGAGTCTCTGGTTGCACTTTCTTCTTCTGACTGTGCATCTAGTATTTCTTCCCTTCTTTCAGCCTCCTGTATGCTTCCTCTCCTCCAGACCTCATTCACTCCCCTAACTTTTTCTTCCTCTCTCCCTGCCCCCTTCTTTCTTTGTCTCCCTGCCTCCCTTTCTTTTTTCTCTCTCCATGCCCCCTTTCTGTCTCCGTGTCCCCCCTTTCTTTCTCTCTGTTTCCCTGCCTACCCCCTTTCTTTCTTTCTCCCTGCCCTCCCTCAAGCCACTGCCACCACCATCACGGAACAGGCCCCCAAGCCACCGCCGCCCCAAGCTCTCCCTGCAGCAGCATCGGGCTGACCAGCATTCCTCTCCCCAACGTCAATTCTGACATCAGAGAGGAAGTTTCAGGCCAGCCAGGCAGCGATTGGCTGGCCCAGAACTTTCTCTCCAACGGCAGAATTGACGTCAAGGAGAGGAAGGCTGATCGGCACGGTGGATCGTGAAAGCAACACGAGTATCACAGAGCCCGGGATGGGCTCCACAATCGACTCGCTTTGCTTTCACAATCTACCGGTCGATTGCGATCGGCGTATTGGGCACCCCTGCTCTAAATGGATAGCTTCTATTTAACAAAACAAAAAATATAGAGGAACTGGAGAAAAATATCCAACTCAATAGCCTGCTTTTGTGAGGAAGTCCTCTTAATGCTTGCATCAAGCTGTGAAATTTTCACTCCGATCCTAAAGCAAAGATAAGTGGTGTTTGCACTTTTTGAAATACATTAAGGGCCTCTTTTACAAAGCCGCACCAGCGGCCCTGAAGCCCATAGAGATTTAAAGGGCTTTGGGGCTGTTGCCACGCGGCTTTGTAAAAGAGGCAGAAAATGTTTGTCACTTTGAAGGGGTTATTTTTGCCTAAGATAGAATGTTGGAGGGGAGCTAATGAGCTATTTAAGCTCCCCTTCATAGCTCCAGAGCACTGTTTGCCTGCACCTTCTGAGGTGTTTTTCCCCTATGTACACCTATTGAATTGATTGCATAGGATAGATTTTCAGAAAAACAAGATGTCAAGCTTTGAGTATTTTTCCAGCGCATATACTGGAGGTTATTAATTTATTGAGTTAGCTTCTATTTAACTACACTATTCTTATTGAAGATATTCTCTAAAACACTTCAATTGATATTTTAATCAACAGACTGTAATTATTTTTCTTTTAGTTTTTTATAATCTTATTTTATTTTTAATTAATGCTTCATAATAATTCTAATCTCCATAAGTTAAATAATTCCCCCGTGAACCTTCTCCTATCGCTCATACCATTCATGTTTATTAGTACGATAAAGCAAGAATTACGCAAATTGGAAAGAATATGATGCAAATCAGGGAAAGATGAAGATAGACTTACTTGGCGACTAAAGGTTAAAGAATACAAAATAATGATCAAAGAAAAGCGTAGGAAACATTACTCCCAAACAATTAATTCTCCTACTTTAAATAGTCATAAACTTTTTTCAAAATAGTCAATTCTTTGTTTGATATTGAATTCCACAAGCGCCCCAATACGGCGATCTTAGTTGACTTTTTCGCTACAAAAATCTACAAATTGAGATCGTCTCTTGCAGGTTCAAGCATAGATTTACCTATCAACGCTTACTGCCTTAGACAAAGAAGGTAGAGCTATTGATATGATCTGGAATCACTTTGAAAACCCAGATGGGAGCCACTTCCTCAAGCTTTACTCAAAATATGTAAAATCCAATTGCCTATTGGACAACTGCCCACTGACTATTATGAAAACAGCTCCTATCTCCTTCAAGGCTGAACTTTATAACTGGGTTTCATCGTGCATGTGTACCAGTAAATTCCTGGAGGAACTTGGTCATATCCTCGTGACTCCTATTATCAAAAATCCAAAGGAGTCCGTTTCCTTGATGGCCAACTACAGACCCATTGCCAACATACCATTCTTTCTTAAACTAATGGAAGGTCTGGTTGACATTGACCTCACAAAATATTTAGAGAAGTTCAACATTCTACATGATTCTCAGTCTGGCTTCCGAACAAATTACAGCACTGAAACAGTTTTGGCCTCTAGGACTGACCATCTTTTCCATTTGTTTTCCCGGGGAAAAAGCACACTGGTACTGCAGTTGGACCTGAGCAATGCCTTTGACCTTGTTGATTATGACCTCCTGTTTAGGTGCCTTGATTCCATCGGCATTTCCGGACAGGTACTAAATTGGTTCACTGGTTTCCTAAAAAAACGTACTTACCAGGACTACAGCAAAGGAACCTACTCTCAAGCTTGATCCAATCCCTGTGGAGTGCCAAAGGGCTCACCACTCTCCCCCTCACTTTTCAATATCTACATGGCTTCTCTGGGAAATATGTTATCCGATTTACATATACGTGGATAATATAACAATTATTATTCCCATAACTTCATTGACCGAAGAGACAGAACAATTCATCTCATCCGTCCTTACTAAGGTAGAACATTGGACTATGTACTCCAAACTAAAATTGAATCCCAAAAAAACCCAAGATTTTCTTGGCAAATCCCAATAACAAGATCGTGAACACCTCCTTGAGACTAAATGGATCAGACTACCCAATTAATCCCACAACCAAAATCCTTGGCATCACCCTGGACCGAAGCCTGATGTTTGAAGATCATACTAATGCTCTAGTCAAAAAAATGCTTTCTCACTCTATGGAAACTTCGTACCATTAAACAATACTTCGATTTCTTTTCCTTTCGACTGCTGGTTCAATCCCTGATCTTAAGTACCTTAGAATACTGCAATATTATATACTTGGAATCTCTCAAGAAAACCATCAAACAACTGAGTCGTCCAAAATGCTGCAGTACGTCTCATTTATTGCTTCAAGAAATCAGACCATGTAAGCCCATATTACAAAAAACTACACTGGCTGCCTGTGGAAGCAAGGGTCATTTTTAAGTTTGCTTGCCTTTGCTTCAAAACCATGACAGGTACATCCCCAACCTATCTATCACACCAATTTGAATTCCCAGGCACAACTAATACACGCAGTATCTACTTGTTCGCTTTTCCATCCCTAAAGGGCTGCACCTACAAGAGATACCTCAATAGAACACTATAATTCCAAGTAAGCAAATGGAACAAATGTTTAACCAACTTCTTCTCAAACGCACTTTCGTACCAAATGTTTAGGAAGTCAATAAAAACTTATCTCTTTGACAAATTTCTCTGACCCCCACTTCAACCTGATGTACTTCCAAAACACTTCCAGATGAACCTGACTAAACTTAATATGCCAATGTAATTTTGAAAGATCTCTGTAATGTCGCTGTCTGTATACAGTCTCTTTACTTATAAACCGCTTAGAACTGTTTGTGGTATGGCGGTATATAAAAATAAAGTTGTTGTTATTATTATTATTATTATTACTCCCCACACATTCCATTACACCATTCACTCTTGCTTTATAAATTGATAACAAATAACTACTAAACAGCAACACTTGCAAAATTCAAGAGAAAGAAGGGATTTTGCTTGTCCAATGTTCACAATACTGAAATGCTGAAACAGCCAGACGTTGATTCCACTCCAGATCATCCGGATACCTTTCTTTTCTCGCTTCTCCAATTAATGTGGTCTAAGGATGATAGTAAGGGGGAGCAGGTCACGTGTGTACTGCCTCATTCATCACAAGCACAGTATATTAGAAAAGTCATTCGCCAGTTGTGGCCGATGTTGCATTTTCACCCCCGGTTGGGTGAACTACCTTGGTTCGCCTAAACAGGAGAAATTTGACAGAACTGTTTTCCAGCTTTGGCTTTGGGGGACAGAGTGACAGTATCCAACCAAGGCATGTTAGATGCTCAGGTTGTGTGTATTGTCCTCTAGCCCTAGTAGTAAATCAAATCAATATTCTGGATAGTGAATGAACATTCAGGCTTAGATCTAGTACGAATTGTGATGCTAAGTAAGTGGTCTATGGCATATTTTGCCCGTGCGACAAGTGGTATTTGGGGCAGACCTATCGTAAAATTAAATACTGAATAGCTCAACACCTTAGTAATTTGAGGCTAGGCAAAGAAGATACCCCTCTAGTGGCACACTGGGTGGCATGCGTGCATACTTTAGAAGAAGGGGGAGATCGTGCCTAACGAACTTATTGCACTTCTTCGAAGGAATTAACAAACGGATGGACAGAGGAGACCCCATAGACATCATATACCTTGATTTCCAAAAAGCCTTTGACAAGGTGCCTCACGAACGTCTACTCCGGAAACTGAAGAACTATGGAGTGGACGGAGACGTACATAGATGGATCAGAAACTGGTTGGCGGGTAGGAAACAGAGGGTAGGGGTGAAGGGCCACTACTCGGACTGGATGGGGGTCACGAGTGGTGTTCCGCAGGGCTCAGTGCTCGGGCCGCTGCTATTTAATATATTCATAAATGATCTAGAAACAGGCACGAAGTGTGAGATAATAAAATTTGCGGACGATACAAAACTATTTAGTGGAGCTGGGACTAAAGAGGAATGCGAAGAATTGCAAAGGGACTTGAACAAATTGGGGGAATGGGCGGCGAGATGGCAGATGAAGTTCAACGTTGAGAAATGTAAAGTATTGCATGTTGGAAACAGAAACCCGAGGTACAACTATACGATGGGAGGGATATTATTGAATGAGAGCAACCAAGAAAGGGACTTGGGGGTAATGGTGGACATGACAATGAAGCCGACGGCACAGTGCGCAACAGCCGCTAAGAAAGCAAATAGAATGCTAGGCATAATCAAGAAGGGTATTACAACAAGGACAAAAGAAGTTATCCTGCCATTGTATCGGGCGATGGTGCGCCCGCATCTGGAATACTGCGTCCAATATTGGTCTCCGTACCTTAGGAAGGATATGGCGTTACTCGAGAGGGTTCAGAGGAGAGCGACACGCTTGATAAAAGGGATGGAAAACCTCTCATACGCTGAGAGATTGGAGAAACTGGGTCTCTTTTCCCTGGAGAAGATAGAGACTTATAAGATCATGAAGGGCATAGAGAGAGTAGAGAAGGACAGATTCTTCAAACTTTCGAAAAATAAAAGAACAAGAGGACACTTGGAAAAGTTGAAAGGGGACAGATTTAAAACGAATGCTAGGAAGTTCTTCTTTACCCAACGAGTGGTGGACACCTGGAATGCGCTTCCAGAGGGAGTAATAGGGCAGAGTACAGTACAGGGGTTTAAGAAAGGATTGGACAATTTCCTGCTGGAAAAGGGGATAGAGGGGTATAAATAGAGGATTACTGCACAGGTCCTGGACCTGTTGGGCCGCCGCGTGAGCGGACTGCTGGGCATGATGGACCTCAGGTCTGACCCAGCAGAGGCATTGCTTATGTTCTTAAGTTAGATTTGTGGTGTTGATTCACATGAGATTACCTTGGGGCAGGAATATATCAGACATTTTACTACAGAAAGAGCAGAAGCTTATATTTTAGTGGAATACGGTGGAACCCTATGGTTTAAATAAAGAGGTGGAATGGAATTTATTGGAAATGGAAGGGTCAGCTGGTCTTGATTAGAAGTCAGAAATTAGCATTTAAGCATGGTGGCATGGTGGCATCATTCAGCCTTTCTCACGCCAAATTGTGTGTAATTCGGTTGCTGGTGGGATCTGAGTTATGATGAACCCTGAGTTCTTGCTTTTTTACAAGCTTGGTTTAAAGATAGGTGTTAAGTTGTGCGTGGGTTAGGAGTATATATGAGAGAATGAGTATAGCATAAGTTATACAGTGCATATGTATTTTAGGATGTGAGAATGAAGCAGTGAACCTCGTTGATACAGCTCCTGAGGACACCAATCGGCGAAACACAGTCCTGTGTTGGGCTGTAGCTAGCGTGATTTAGAATACAAAGAATTTTGGAGAAGTGAGAAAAGAGAGGTATCCAGATGATCTGGAGTGGAATCAACGTCTGGCTGTTTCAGCATTTCAGTATTGTGAAAATTGGATAAGCGAAATCCCTTCTTTCTCTTGAATTTTGTGAGTTTTGCTGTTTAGCAGTTATTTGTTATCAAGTTATAAAGCAAGAGTGGATGGTGTAATGGAAAGTGTAGGGAGTATGAATGGTATGAGTGACAGGAGGAGATTCATGGGAAGTTATTTATGATAATTTATGGAGATTCCAATTATTATGAAGTATTAATTAAAAGTAAAATAAGATATTAAAAAAGAAAAATTATAATTACTGTCTGTTGATTAAAATATCAATTAAGAACATAAGCAGTGCCTCCACTGGTCAGACCAGGGGTCCATCAAGCCCAGCAGTTCGCTCACGAGGCAGCCCATCAGGTCCAGGACCTATATAGTAATCCTCTATCTATACCCTTCTATCCCATTTTCCTTCAAGAAATTATCTAATCCCTTCTTAGAAACATAGAAAGATGACGGCAGATAAGGGCTACAGCCCATCAAGTCTGCCCACACTATTGACCCTCCCTATTAAGTCTAATGACCCCCTTAAGTATAATTGTAATTATACTGCCACTCTACTGACCCGCTCTTTCAAGTCTATACCCTAGTGACCCTATCCCTTGGCATGACCCTCGTAGGGATCCCACATAGGTATCCCATTTATTCTTGAAGTCTGAGATGCAGCGTGCCTCGATCACCTGCACTGGAAGCTTGTTCCAATGCTAAATCACTCTCTCCGTGAAGAAGTACTTCTTGGCGTCTTGAACCCCAATATCGTACTCTGCCCTATCATACCCTGTGGAAGCGCATTCCAGGCGTCCACCACCCTTTGGGTGAAGAAGAACTTCCTAGCATTGGTTCTGAATTTGTCCCCTCTTAATTTTTCCGAATGCCCTCTCGTTCTTGTAGTTTTTGAAAGTTTGAAGAATCTGTCCCTCTCCACTTTCTCTATGCCCTTCATGATCTTGTAGGTCTCTATCATGTCCTCTCTAAGTCTCCGCTTTTCAAGTGAAAAGAGCCCCAGTTTTTCTAATCTTTCAGTATATGAAATGTTATTCATACCTTTTATCAATCATGTCACTCTTATCTGAACCCTCTTGAGTATCGCCATATTCTTCTTAAGGTACGGCGACCAATATTGGACACAGTACTCCAGGTGCGGGTGCACCATCGCCCGATACAATGGCAGGATAACTTCTTTTGTTCTGGTTGTAATACCTTTCTTGATAATACCTAGCATTCTATTCGCCTTCTTAGAGGCCACTGCGCACTGTGCTGACGGCTTCATTGCAGTGTTTTAGAGCAGTGTTCTTCAACCTTTTTACACCCGGGGACCAGCAGAAATAAAAGAATTATTTTGTGGACCGGCAAACTACTAAGACTGAAATTTTAAAAAATAATTTCCGCCCCATCTCCACGAACTCAGTCTCCGCAAACCATCTGATCCCATCTGCACAAGCCTCAGTTATGATTTTATATTAAACATATTTTATTAAAGTATAAAAAGAAACAATATTCTGTACAATTGTCATTTTATAAATACAAATATACAGAGCAAGGACTAACAAAACCCCTGTCTCCCCTCCCCTTCACATATATCCCCTCTACTATCAAGAAAACTGAACAAGCCAAGTTATTACAGAATGCTACACAGAAATATCATGCTAACAGTATACTGAAGTCACACATGACAGGAATAGTGTTAGGAGAGTCCCTCCTGTTCAGAGAGCCCTAAGCCAGTTGGAAGCTAAAGAAACACTGCCTGGGCTTTGCAGTCCCCAGTTATGTCTCTAGCAGGATATATATTTCAAATCTGATATATTCTAATGACAAAATAGAAATAAAATTATTTTTTTCTACCTTTTGTGGTCTCTGGTTTCTGTTTTCATCTTCTTTTCACTCTTTTCTTTCCAGCGTCCGCCCTGTCTCTTCAATCCAGCATCTGCCCGTTCCATCCACTGTCTGCCCTCTCCCCCTTCCATATGTATCTGACTTCTTTCTATGCCCCTCTTCCCTTTTTACATCATTCATTCCAGCTTCACTGCTTTCTTCATTTTTATCTCTCCTACACCAGATCTAGTATCTTTATCCCTCTCTCATTTCTCTGCTGACCTCCTTTCCAGCATCAATCTCTCTCTACTTTCTCATTCCTCTGTCTCTCCCCTTCCCTCATCTGATCTCTCCATTCCACCCTGACCCCCTTCCTCTCCTGTAATCTCCCTTCCAGCTGTTTCTTTCCTTTTTTCCTTTTCCCTTCCCTCCTCCCCTCCATCCAACATTAACTCTCTTCCCACCCCTTTCCCTCCTCACCTCCCAGTAGCATCTCTCCTTTTACCTCCCTCCAGGTCCAGTAGCAGCTCTCCCTTTATCCACCAGCTTCCCAGCCTCCAACAGTGGCTTCCTCTCCTTCCAGCAGATCTCAGTACTTGCCTGCAGCAGTGATTTCCTTAGGCAGCCTTGGGTTCGTTGCCGCCTCTGAGGAAAGGGGAAGTTGCTGAAGTGAATCACTGCCCTGGCAAGTACGAGAGTTGCTCAAGCCGGCACAAATAGCGTTGCAGCGCAGGGCCTGCCGTCCAAGACGAGCCCGAGGCCCCTACCCACCGCCCTGCCCTCGAGTCCAAGAGTGAGCAGCCCGCATACAGGAAAGCTCAGGGTCAGCGCCGCACCACTCGCTCACCCGTGGACGCTATCAACAACTCAGTGGCAGCCAGCTAACACGGCACGACCCCGCAGTCGCATGGGCTCAACCCGCTGTACTCTCAGCCCAGACGCTGCCGATGGCCCCAATCCACACGCTGGCCCTGCATACGCTGACCATCTCCCTTGTATCTGCAGCTCTCTCCTTTCCAGCTGCACCTTCCCCGCAGCCTTCTTCGGCAACTCGGCAGGGGCAGCGATCAAGACAGGCTGCCGACGTCGGGACCTTCCCTCTCTGAGTCCCGCCTATTTTGTTTCAACTTCCTGTTTCCGCATAGACGAGACTCAAAGAGGGAATGCCCCGACGTCGGCAGCCTGTCTTGATCGCCCGAGGCTGGGTGGAACAGCAGATTTCCGCCAACACCACCGAGGCAGGAAATTTAACCGCGTCGATCTCGCCGGCCCTGCGTGGACCGGCAGAAATTTTCTGCGGACGGCACCAGTCCACAGACCGGCGGTTGAAGAACAGTGTTTTAGAGAATTGCTTCCATAAGAAAAGTGATGATTATATATGAGATACCTGGTAGATTTGCACACACTGGGTGGAGAAGCACAGCTCTAGAACATCAATATACCCACTGAAAAAACTAAACAAGTCAGATTACTAAACACCCCATACAGATTCTCCAGGCTAACAGCATACCTATTCTCAGTTACCTTCTTAGAACATAGATCCTGAAAGAGTACAAAATAAGTAACCACAAATTAAATTTTTTTTAATCCCCTGGTGATGGCGTAAAGTATTACACTTGATAATAAAGTTGATGTTAATGAGTCAGCCAATATTGTGGGTTTCCCAGTAAAAACTCAACACTAACTAGGAAGTTTAATATTAAAATAGATTTATTATAATGAATAATTAAAAGTTCAAATAAGAGTTTTATTCTTCACCAAGCAAACATTTAAAATACTTGTTTGTTTTGCTTTCAGGGTTCCACATTAGGAGTCATCAGTACCACCCAAGAAAAGGATCTAGGTGTCATCGTTGAGAATATGTTGACGCTCTTTGCTCAGCATTTGGCGGTGGTAGCTGAGAAAGCAAATAGAATGTTAGGTATTATCAAGAAACAAATGGAAAACAAAGATGAAAATGTTATGATGCCTTTGTATTGCTCTATAGTGCAGCCACACCTCAAATACTATATACAGTTGCTGCATCTCACAAAAGATACAGTAAGATTCTAGTACAATCCTACTTTATTTCGGGACTAGTGGGTTATTTCCGTCCACCCGCCAAGATCTGTAGGAAGCTTCAAAACTTCAGAGGTTTTTAACCCCTCCCCCTCATAACTCATCACTGAGCATGCTCCTCTTCCTACAGGTCAGGTTGTAGGAGCTTATCTTTTCTGCTCGTGTTTAATTTCAGGGTGTTTCAGTATTTTTCATTTGTGGTTTTGCCTCATGCTGTGGAGGTTCCTTGCGGAGATATCCTTGACTGCGGGAGATCGCAGACCTTTGGAAAAAGTCTGCTTCTGGGGAGTTCCCCTGCTTGTCAGTAAGCCCCCTGGTCAGCCTGCACATCGGATTGGGACTCAGAGACCATTCCCTTGGGAGCTTGCTCACCCCAGCTTCATCCGCTAGTGGGAAGAGCACAGGATGAGCAGTTTCATGGAGGCACAACCAAGATTAGAGCCAGACTGCGTTCCTCTGCCAGGCGTCTACACGGCATGTCCAAGGGTGGTGGAGCTTTCTGGCCATGGTGCTCAGATAGGTGAGGCAGTCAGAAGACTTGAAATCCAGATTTCCAGCTCACTGAGGCAAAGGATCTCCCTGTAAGCTGTTTTCAACTCTGTCTTCAGTTTCACTCATTCAGCACATTCCACAGTGAGTACAAGCACATGTTTCTGTGAGAACAAGTTAACAGCTTGAATCAGAGACTTTGGGGGAGTTTTTAAAAAAGGATTTTTAGGTGGTTTCCCTACATACCTACATGCCGCCCACCCCCACCCCACCCCCTAACCCCATCCCTACAATCCTAAAATCTCTGTTTTTGAGGGTTCTCTGTGGCTTGCTCGGACTATTTTTAGTCAAAACAGACCTTCAGTGGCAATCTTGGATTTTTCCAAATTTGATTTAAAAGTTATTTTTCATACTTGCCAGCTTCATTTTTGAAGGAAAACCACATAGATGACATCCCCAGGACAGAATGTCATGGATTTATGCCTCATTTGCAGTGAATGTCTCTCAGTTGCACAGCTGTGTTCCACGAGTGCTGTGGCCTGCAAGAGAGGCAAGGTTTGCCCAGATGCAGTGCCTTCATCCTCCAGGGAGGACCTTCAAGCGCCTTCTACCCTTACACCCACAAAAATGGTGTTGTGGGGGTCCCTAGGGAATGTACTGGTGATGTTTCAGCGAAATGCAAGCACTGTTCTGGCAATAAACCTCACAAATCTTCCAAGTATTCCAAATCTGAGGTGCAGAGGTTGGCTCCCACCACAGAGGATGGTTTTCCCCAAGAATTTGTGAATATGCTTTAGAAACATAGAACATGACGACAGAAAAGGGCCATGGCCCATCTAGTCTGCCCACACTAATGGCCCACCCTCTAACTACCTCCATGAAGAGATCCCACATGCCAATCCCATCTTTTCTTAAAATCTGGCATGCTGCTGGCCTCAATTACTTCTTGTGGAAGATTACTCCAGTGATCAACCACCCTTTCGGTGAAGAAATATTTTCTGGTGTCGCCATGAAATTTCCCACCCTGATTTTCAACGGATGCCCTCTTGTTGCCGTGGGTCCTTTAAGGAAAAAGAGATCCTCTTCCACCTCAATACGGCCTGTGACATATTTGAATGTCTCGATCATGTCTCCCCTCTCTCTGCGTTCTTCGAGTGAGTACAGCTGCAACTTACCCAGTCGTTCCTCATACGGGAGATCCTTGAGACCTGAGACCATCCTGGTGGCCATTCGCTGAACCGACTCAACTCTCCGCACATCTTTTTGATAATGCGACCTCTAGAATTGTACACAGTATTCCAGGTGGGGTCTCACCATGGATCTGTACAACGGCAATATGACCTCGGGCTTACGGCTGACGAAACTTCTACGGATACAGCCTATGATTTGTCTAGCCCTGGATGAAGCTTTCTCCACTTGATTAGCAGTCTTCATGTCTTCGCTAATGATCACCCCCAAGTCACGTTCTGCTACAGTCCTAGCTAGGATCTCACTATTTAGGGTGTAAGTCCTGCATGGATTTTTGCTGCCAAGGTGCATGACCTTGCATTTTTTGGCATTGAAACTTAGTTGCCAAGTCTTTGACCAATGCTCCAGCAGGAGTAGGTCCTGCGTCATACTGTCGGGCATTGAGCTTTTGTCGGGCACTGTGCTTTCATCTGTTGTGCGGTTGCCTACTATGTTGCATAGTTTGGCATCATCGGCGAATAATGTAATTTTACCTCGAAGCCCCTCAGCCAAGTCTCTTATGAAGATGTTAAATAGGATCGGGCCCAAGACCGAGCCCTGCGGCACTCCGCTGATCACCTCTGTCGTATTGGAGAGGATACCGTTTACCATTACCCTCTGAAGTCTAACTCTAAGTCAGTCCCTAACCCATGCGGTTAATGTTTCACCCAGTCCCATCGAACCCATCTTGCTCAATAACCTGTGGTGTGGGACGCTATCAAACGCTTTGCTGAAGTCCAAGTACACGACGTCCAGGGACTCCCCTATATCCAGCTTTCTTGTTACCCAGTCAAAGAAGCTGATCAGATTTGATTGGCAGGACCTTCCCTTCGTAAAACCATGTTGATGGGGATCTCGTAGATTCTCCTCATTCTGGATCGTATCCAATTGGCGTTTGATTAGTGTTTCCATAAGTTTACTCACTATCGATGTGAGACTCACCGGTCTATAATTCTCAGCCTTCATCCTGCATCCCTTTTTGTGGAGTGGAATGACATTAGCCATTTTCCAATCCAACGGGACTCTTCCTGTACTTAGGGAAAGATTGAAGAGCGCGGATAACGGTTCCGCCAGGACATCACTCCCTGAGCACCCTGGGGTTTAGTTTGTCCGGTCCCATAGCTTTGTTCATCTTGAGTCTTGATAGATCCTCGTAGACACTGCTGGGCGTAAACTCGAAATTTCAAAACGGGTCTTCCGAGTTTTCCCTCGTCGGCAGCTGAGGGCCGGATCCCGGCGCCTCGCATGTGAAGACCGAGCAGAAGTGTTCATTTAAAAGTTTGGCTTTGTCGGAGTCCGATTCTACATAGTTCCCATCGGGTTTCCTAATGCGTACTATCCCATCTGTTTTTCTTTTTCTGTCACTAATATACCGGAAGAAGGATTTATCGCCCTTCTTGATGTTCTTCGCAAGGTTCTCCTTCATTCAGAGTTTGGCCTCCCCGACTGCCGTTTTGACCGCTTTTGACTTTGCCAGATAGTCTTCCTTGGATTCTCGATTCCCTGATTGTTTGTAGAGGATGAACGCTCTTTTCTTCTTTTTTATGAGGTCTGAGATCTCCGCAGAGAACCACTGTGGTCTATTGTTTCTTCGCCATTTACTTACTGATTTGACGTAGCGGTTGGTTGCTTCGTGTAAGGTTGATTTCAGAGTTGACCACATTACCTCTACATTATCTGTTTCGGCATGGTTTTGCAGTGCCCGATGGACGAAATCTCCCATGCTTTTGAAGTTTGTGCCCTTAAAGTTGAGGACCTTGGTTGATGTGCTTGACTTAGTGAAATCTTTCCTGAGGTTGAACCATATCATGTTGTGGTCACTGGAGGCCAACGTATCGCCTACCGAGACCTCTGTGACACTTTCTCCGTTGGTGAGTCTAGTATCGCCCAATGCCTAGTGGACTCTAATACCATTTGTCTGAGTCTCGCTCCATTTATAGAGGTTAATAGCTTCCTGCTGCCGCTGGTCATAGCGGAAAGATTGTTCCAATCCACATCAGGCATATTGAAGTCTCCTAACAATACTGTGTCCCCACGCAAAGTGATATTCTCGACTAATTCTATATCCATGTCCTCTGTTGTCTTGGAGGTCTGTATACTACACCAAGATACAGGCATTTGTCCTTCCCCCTAGCCAAATTCACCCAGAGGGATTCCCATTTTGCCCTCTCTGTCCCACCGAAGAAAGTTGTATCCCGGTATAGCCATATCCCACCCATGGGAGTCCGTGAACCAAGTCTTGGATATCGCCACCACATCTAGGTCGGCGTTCCTCATTTCCGTCTCTAATTCCAGAATCTTATTGCCCAAACTGTGGGCATTAATGTACATAGCCCTCCATACCTTATATTTGCTATGTCTCTGTGTAGATATTCCTGCTTGAGCTAATTGGACTCCTATAATACTGTTTGCAATGTGTGTACTTACCTCGGACTCAGAAATGGATTGGCAACTTACCTCGCCAAGTTGGAATTATGCTCGTAAACCAAGGTACCACTGTATAACCCTACATGTTTATTCCTTCCCTTCACATGTGGAATTTCTATCCATTTGGATTCCATGCTGCTATGTCATGCAGAATGTTTATTTTGTTTGATTCAGTTTCCTCTTTAATATATAGCACAATTCCCTCCTTCCAATTTGATCTACTCTATCACTGTGATATAATTTGTAACATAGTAGATGACGGCAGATAAAGACCCAAATGGTCCATCTAGTCTGCCCAACCTGATTCAATCAAAAAATTTGTTGTTGTTGTTGTTGTTTTATTCTTCTTCTTCTCCTTAGCTATTTCTGGGCAAGAATCTAAAGCTCTGCCCGGTACTGTTCTTAGGTTCCAACTACTGAAGTCTCCGTCAAAGCTCACTCTAGTCCATCTACACCCTCCCAGCCATTGAAACCCTCCCCAGCCCATCCTCCCCTAAACAGCCATATACAGACACAGACTTTGTAAGTCTGCCCAGTACTGGCCTTAGTTCTTCAATATTTACTATTTTTTTCTGATTCTAGATCCTCTGTGTTCATCCCATGCTTTTTTGAACTCCGTCACCGTTTTCCTCTCCACCACCTCTCTCAGGAGCGCATTCCAGGCATCCACCACCCTCTCCGTAAAGAAGAATTTCCTTACATTGCTCTTAAGTCTCCCACCCCTCAATCTCAAATTATGTCCTCTGGTTTTACCATTTTCCTTTCTCTGGAAAAGATTTTGTTCTACATTAATACCTTTTAAATATTTGAACGTCTGAATCATATCTCCCCTGTCCCTACTTTCCTCTAAGATATACATATTCAGGACTTCCAATCTCTCCTCATACGTCTTTTGTCGCAAACCTCCTATCATTTTTGTCGCCCTCCTCTATACCGCTTCAAGCCTTTTTGTGTCCTTTGCCAGATACGGTCTCCAAAACTGAACAAAGTACTCCAAGTGGGGCCTCATCTATGACCTGTACACAGGCATCAACACCTTCGTTCTACTGGTTATGCCTCTCTTTATATAGCCCAGCATCCTTCTGGCAGCAGCCACCGCCTTGTCGCACTGTTTTTTTCGCCTTTAGATCTTCGGACACTATCACCCCAAGGTCCCTGTTCCCATCCGTACATATCAGCCTCTTCCCTCCCAGCATATACAGCTCCTTCTGATTATTAATCCCCAACTGCATTACTCTGCATTTCTATGCATTGAATTTTAGTTGCCAGATTTTAGATCATTCCTCTAACTTTTGTAGATCCTTTTTCATGTTTTCCACTCCCGCCTCGGTGTCTACTCTGTTACAAATCTTGGTATCATCCGCAAAAAAGACAATGTCACTCATAAACATATTGAACAGCATTGGCCCCAGCACCGAACCCTGAAGGACTCCACTATTCATCTTTCCTTCCTCCGAGCGACTTCCATTAACCACCACCCTCTGGCGTCTGTCCGTCAACCAGTTCTCCACTTTGGGTCCTAACTTCAGCCCTTCAAGTCTGTTCAAGAGCCTCCTATGAAGAACTGTGTCAAAGGCTTTGCTGAAATCTAAGTAAATTACATCTAGCATATGTCCTCAATCCAGTTCTGTGGTCACCCAATCAAAAAATTCAATCAGGTTCGTTTGGCACGATTTACCCTTTAGTAAAGCCATGTTGCCTCAGATCCTGTAACCCATTAGATTCTATGAAGTTCACTATTCTTTCTTTCAGCAACACTTCCATTATTTTTCCAACAACTGAAGTGAGGCTTACCGGCCTTTAGTTTCCCGCTTCATCCCTGTGACCACTTTTGTGAATAGGGACCACATCCGCTCTTCTCCAGTACCCAAGAACCACAGTGTCTCATTGGTTGTCCTCCTTCCAACAGGTCTTTGAGATGCTTATTATATCTACCTCTGAAAACAAAAACTGTGGATACAGATGTTCTGGAGATAATTTATTAAACACTGATATATAAAACCATGAAAATTCAATTTAAAAAGTACAATGATAAAAAATACAGTGATAAAAATCCAACCAGACCCTAAGGAGCATTTTTTTGCTACTTCAGCTTGTCTGCGGTGTTCTTTGCCCACATGTTTAAAGACAATAGACTGTTTTCAGTCCAATTCTTTATATGTGAGTTTGCAAACCATTGGACCCCTGAGGAAGGCGTGTTCGCTAAAATACGGACTGTGTAGGGTCCGGTTGGATTTTTTTATCATTGTACTTTTTTGATTGAATTTTCATGGTTTTATATGTCAGTGTTTAATAAATTATCTCCAGAACATCTGTATCCATATTTTTTGTTTTTGTTTTCATCGGTGGATTGTTTTCACTGTGGATCATTGGGTCTCCCCATTTTTCTTTGTTGTATTATATCTACCTCTTCATTTGGCTAGCTTTGTTATTATAGTTCACGTTAGCAATATTTACAGTGGTACTGCACTGATATTTATAATGTTGGTAATAGAAATGAGTGATTATATGAAGAACATTCAGAGCCTGACTGATTGGAGAGAAAGAATAGTAATTTGGAGCTGTACTCAGTTTTGATGCACCCATATCTGTTAATGCAGAGAATCCCAAACTGTGGGTCAAAAAGCCTAAGTTTGGGGTCATGATGACCTAGTTGAAGTCTCTCCATAAGTGCATTATTATTCTGTACCTCTAAAGGAGGGAGCACACAATTTTATTTGGCCTCAATCATGGGGTCACAGCCATAAAACATTTGGGGAGCATTGTTTTCAATGTGTTCACTGTTACCAGACATTCTAACCCTAGGGAATTCCACATGCTGAGGAAAGTAAGATCCTACTTTCGCCAAAAACATTTTGCCGTCCTCGTCCAATCCATCATCTTCTCCAAACTTGACTACTGCAATGCCATTTACTTATGCCTAACAAAAAAAAGTCTTCAAAGACTCCAGCTTATCCAGAATACTGCAGCCAAGTTGATCTTTGCAAAACGCAAATCTGACCATGTCTCCTCGCTCCTGTCCAATTTTCACTGACTCCTAGTGATTTCCAGAATCCATTTCAAATGCTCCTGCCTGGCTTTTAAGATCATTCACGGCATCCTTTCTCCCCTAATCCCACTATCCTTTAACTCCTCGAGTCCTGACTCCACCAGACCCGCCCAAAGATATAAACTATCCTTCCCCTCTCTATGCAGTATTCTTTATGCAGGTAAACTGGGAAAATCTCTTCTCTTCAAAATCACAGGTCTCTGGAACAACCTTACTATCCCGTTGTGGAACCTGGGCTCTCTCCAACTATTCCGCAAGCAACTGAAAACTTGGCTCTTCTCTAACATTTAATTCTATTTTCCCCCTTATTCTTCCATTCTATATATAAGCTCATGTAAACCTTTTCCTTTCTCTTCTTATATTTTAAGTTCTTGTAAACCGTGCCGAGCTCCACTTCCGTGGAGAAGATGCGGTATATAAACTTAAAGTTTAGTTTAGAGACTGACTTTTTCTTTACATATAAAACTCAGACTGGTAGCTGCGTCCCCTTTTTAACTACACACATTATAAATGAGATGAAGGAAACGCTTTGAGCTGTGTGCTATAAATTGCACAGTATGCCACTGATTGGATGTAATTCATTCTTGGTATGTCACTGCCTCTAATAAACTGCAAGAAATTGAAACACCAGCAGCAGTCAGCTTTTTTCAGTGAATTATAGTTCCTGGTCTGGGAGGGGGTGGGAAGGTTGGGACTGCATCTATTATCATATATATGCCAACAATAAAAAAAAAAAAACTTCATTAGCATCAAATTGATTTTATGATATCTTGTAGATGGAGATAAGAATCTCTCTATAGCATACTAAGGAGAAAATGGATACAAACCTATTTTGATTCTAAAATGAAAAGGATAATTTAAGGTTGCCATTCTTTTTACAGCTTCAATAGACTCAAACATGCAATTTAATATCAGAATTTTTAAGGTGAAGAATTAATAAGTTTTAAGAAGGAATTCCTCTTTCCTTTTGTTTATGTATCTGAAGACTGGAGGAGGAAGTGGGAAGACTAATCTATTTAGGTACTTATGCAAATGATATTCACACTAAAAAAATTTTAGTATATCATGAGAAATGTTAATATGCATACATAAACTCTACTTAATGTGATTAGATACAATGCTTTTGAATAAGCATAGGCAGTTTTCTGTACTAATGAGACTACAGTAGATAAGGTGTATAGTAATCCCTTAAAAATACTATATTTTACCACCATTCAAAATAAAAAATTGACTCAAAGTCAACTGGCCACTTGGGTAGGGAGATTTATTTAATTCCTGCCTTGGCACATAATTTCTTCTCTTCACCCTGCCACACATACCATATAACTATCCCTCCCCCATCCCCTCCCCCCAGCTGGCAGATTTCAATACCACAGCCCATACAGCAAACTCCTCTCCAAGCTTAAATTTGCCCTGAAACCTCCCCCTTGGAACCACCTAGTATACACCCACTTGAACTCTTAGGGGCAAATTCTATAAAAGGCATCCCGATTGTAGGCGGCGGTAGGATCCTACCACTGTCTAACCAGCCAGTCAGGATGCACGTTTTTTTAAATGCCCCAAGGAGGGTTGCCTACATTATAGGCATTTTTGCGAGCCTAGGGTGGCGCGTAGAGCCATCTAAGCTTGCCAAAGGCTAGGCATTGGCGTAGTTTCAGCCATATGTGGCCTTAGATGAACTTAGGTGGCACTAGACATCTCCCTAGGGCCACGATAGGCATCTGAAATGCTGGTCTACATTTCAAATAGACGCAGCCACTGAGCCAATCACAGCAAGGGAATCTCCCTGCCGCAATCAATTTAGGGAACCCGTCTGCCCCATGAAGACAACCAGCGGCAGTGATGCCCAAGCCCTCCTGCTGGAACCCCCGAAGCTGCCCCCTACCCCTGAATGTCTGCAGGAGAAGTGCCCAATTCCTCCTGCCGCTACTCTCCCCAAGACATCCCCGGGCAGGAGGGATGTCCAGTCCCTCCTGCCGGAACCCCCAAAACCACTCCCTCCACCCCCAAATGTCCACAGCAGGAGGAGTGCCCAATTCCTCCTGCTGCCATTTCTCCCCCCCCCCCAAAGACATCCCCTGGCAGGAGGGATTCCCAGGCCCTCCTGCCGGAACCCCCCCAGGTATTACCCAGCAGGAAGGATGCCAAGTCCCTCCTGCTGGACCCCCCCCCCCCAAGATCGGCTGGAGGGACGCCCACTACCTCCTGCTGGAAACCCCTATAGGCATGCCCCCCGACCTCCCCCCCAAAAAAACCCCCATCCAAACCCCACCAGTACCTTTTTTCATTGGCCAGCCACAGGGATGCTTCCTCCCTTCCTCTGGCCAGCAGGCCTACCTCCACAGAATGGCAGGCCTTCCCCTTCCTGGTGCATTGTGGGATGCACTGGGGAGAGGCCTAAAGCCCTGATTGGTCCAGGTGCTTAAAGCCCCTCCCATAGGAGAGGCCTTAGGCACCTGGACCTACCAGAATCTTAGGTCTCTCTCCCAGTGCATTCTGGGATGCACTGGGAGTGGTCTTAGATTCCGATTGGTCAGATCCCTTAGACCACCCCCCTGTTATTGTGATAGACCACATTGAGGCATGTGGAAATGGCAGCCCACTCATTACGCTTGCTGTAGGCATAGAGGCATGCTTCCTTGGTGGCAAACAGGTGTGTATACTGTGCCTTTACATCTTGAACCAGCATCTGTATTTCAGTATCTGAAAAATTTACCTTGTGGCTGAGTAGTGGCTAGTCCTTCTTTCTCTTTTTTTTCAAAGCCATCTTCACTGAAAGCTGAAACTTTTGAAAATGATGTTTAGGGGCATTTATGTAGCCATTTCTAAATGTCTCAGATTCAGGTAGATGGACGTTTTAGGTGCACTGCATTTATGCCAGGATTTTCTAAGCCTAAATGCCTGTGCCTAAATGGTGCCTAACTCAAAAAAACACCCACAAACCACCTTTAACCATGCCCACTTAACTATGTGCTTTGTACTAGGCAGCTACTACTTTGTGTGCCTAACTTTCAATTTAAGTCCAATTAACACTAATTATGAGGTGTTAATTGCCAATTATCGGCACTGATTAAGGGCTAGATTCACTAACCTGACTTCTGTGGCCGATCCGTGGCCAATTCCAGCAGGTCCAACCAATTTACAACAGCAAAAAATTTTAATGAGGGCAATCAGAGGAACGCCCCCACGAATCACTAGTGTGCAATCCTGACGCATGCGCAGACAACAACCAGCCCTTGAAACCCTGCCTCCCTTCTGAAAGCATTCACCGCACCGGCAGAGCTGACTCTTGTGTCAGTGGTGCAAACATTTGTGAAAACAGGGACTTCGGATGACAAATCAACATGCAGACACCACATAGTTCCTAAGAGCCCAGTTGAAAAAAACTCTGGGCTCTCCAGGAAGAAAGCGCCAGCTTCTGGCACACATTCCTGGGAAGAAATAGATACAACGCTGGCACGTTTTATTTTTAAAAATAGGTGGATTTTTGTCATGCTGTAATATAACCTTGTTTTTTACTTTTATTTTACTTTTGTAGCCCTTCAAGCCCGTGGTTTTAACCCGCTTTAAACCCGTGGGTTAAAACCACAGGCTCGCAGTGCAGGGAAGGGCAAGAGAAATTTGGGGGAGATCACGGCGGCAGGCAGGAGAGATTCAGGCGGCGATTTGGGGTTGAGAAGGCCAGCAGGCAGGAGAGATTTGGGGGAAAGCAGGGCGGCAGGCAGAAGAGATTCGGGGCAGCAGAGAGCAGGGCATAGAGTAGGTTGACAATGGTCCTGGAGAGTCGGAAAGGATGTTTGCAGCTGGTCCCCAGCAGTCGCTTCTTGGATTGATCGGCCAGCCCAGTCGGATCGTGAAATTTGTTTTGTGAATGGGGTCCCTTCCTACTTTGCATGTCATTCCCCTCATTTGCATGCGCGGATCGGAAGCGGATCGCAAGAGAGGTTAGTGAATCGGACCGGAGGGAAATCAGGTCGCAAAGGGGTCGCAAACCGATCGATACGCGATTGGTTTGCTTAGTGAATCTAGCCCGTAGCCTGTTACTAGCCCTTAGTGAATCTAGCCCTTAGCCTACATTGGCTAGGCATGCCGATCTAGACACCTAACTTTTGGGTGGAATTTATAAAATTTGAGAGTTTGTCTGAAATAATTTTTAAAACAGAAGTACATGCTATTTTCTCTTTGAATACGTGGCATAGTTCCTGCAGAGAAAATGTGTGTCCTTTTACCTATGTTGTAAAAAAAAAATATACCCTTAATTATTTTATTAATATGTAACTTCATAATTGAAACAAAATAAAGTGTATCAGGCATGTAGGATGCTTGAGATTAATAACGTATGACAGGAATGATTTGAATGGATATCAAGAATTGAAGTCAAAAGCAGGACATGCTGCCTTAGTGCCTTACTGGTTCTTTCCTTTCTTAGTGGTGGGAGCTTGTGCATTTGTTCCTGCTGCTCAGCTCTGCCAGCACCATGAGAAACTTAAAACACAAAAACAGGGCCTTTTTATATGCATGGATTTTATCTTCTAGTTCTATCTTCTTATCTACATTATATTACACTAGGCTTATAGCCCGTTACATTAATGGGTGCTAGAATATATGTGTGTGTGTCTGTCTTTATTTCTTTCTCTCTCTCTCCTTAGCCACTTTCTTTCTTTCTGTCTTTCTTTTTCCTTGGCTGTCCATCACCACCCCTTGCCTGCTCCCCCTGTCCATTCTCCCTTCCTTTTACCTCCCCTGTGTCCACCCCACCCCTTCACTGCTCTCCTTATGCAGCAGCAGCCCTTCTCCCTTTGTTTTACCTCCCCCCTGTCCAGCAGCACCTCTTTCCTTCTCCCCTGTCCAACATTAGGCCTCCGTTCCTTTTTGTTCACCCCCCTGTCCATCAGCACCTCTTTCCTTCTCCCCCTGTCCAGCAGTAGGCGTCCCTTCCTTTTTCTCCCCCCCTCCTCCTTCTTATCCCTATGATACACTTACCTTGCTCTACCCCTGATCAAAGGTTCCCGACAGCCGCCCAGTTGCACCCATTAGAAAAGTTCCCTCTGCCGCATCCCGCACCCCTCCTGACGCGACTCCCGCTGTCTTTCTTTCTGTCTGTCTCTGTCCCTGGCCCCCTATGTCTGTCTGTCTTTCTGTGTATTTCCCTGCCCCTGTGTCTTTCTTCTTTTCTTTCTGTCTCCCTTCCTCCCTCTGTCTGTCTGTCTGTCCAAAGCAGCATTCCCTCCCCCCACACCAGTTCCCTGTGCAGCAGCATTAGCGTTTCCTCTACCCCCCTTTCCCTTCCCGCGGTCCCGACTACAAACCTGGTGATTCCAGCAGCTTGTGCAGCAGTCTCCACACGCTGCTTCGGGTCCTTCTACTGCCCTGATTTACTCTGGCACGTCCCTGATAACATCATCAGAGACACGGCAGAGCAAATCAGGGCAGTAGAAGGGCCCGAAGCAGCGTATGAAGACTGCTGCACACGCTGCTGGAATCGCCAGGTTTGTAGTCGGGCCCATGGGAAGGGCGGGGCGGCAAAGGATTCGGGTCCCAGGCGGCGGGGTCAGTTTAAGAGCCGGGGCGGAAAGTTGCTGGGCTCCTCGGTGGGGGCGCTGAGCGGCCGCAATCCCTCTCCTCCAAGACCCCCCTTCCCTGCTGGAGGAACGGAGATCGGCGGCTGGCTGCAGTCCCGGCCTGTGGAGGCGATCGGCGGCTGGTGACGTAGTAAGCGCGCATGCGCACTCTTGTGGCCACATCCCGACGGAACAGGGAACACGGCTTTAGAGTGCGCGCTTACCATTTTATTATTATAGATAAATCTCTCACACTTGCTTGTACAGGAAGAACAGGACTTATGGCAGAGCTCAAAGTCTGCTGATGGCAAAGGGCTGCTGACTTGCAGTGAAGGAGCAAGGAATGCATTAGAAGAATGAAAAGAACCTGTGCTGGAAAATTGGAAAGGTTCAAGCAGAAGATGGAGCAAGATAGTTCTGATTTCTTGTTCTTTGTGATTGCTTACCTCTTCCTTTGAATAGTTTTTACATAGCAGGTGAACAACTTTGGAGGAGCTGCTTCAGGAGAAGAACCAGCTCCAAGCTAGTTCCATTATAATTTTCTATTCCACCTCAGGAAACTAATTCTCAAAAGTTTCAGTAAAAAAAGAATGAGAGACTCAAAATAGATTTTCATGTCTACACTAGTGCTGTGGATACAGATGTTCTGGAGATAATTTATTAAACACTGACATATAAAACCATGAAAATTCAATTTAAAAAGTACAATGATAAAAAATACTGTGATAAAAATCCAACCGGACCCTACACGGTCCATGTTTCAGCAAACACGCCTTCCTCAGGGGTCCAATGGTTTGCAACCTCACATATAAAGAATTGGACTGAAAACAGTCTATTGTATTTAAACATGTGAGCAAAGAACACCGCAGACAAGCTGAAGTAGCAAAAAAAATGCTAAGGCCGAAACACGGACCGTGTAGGGTCCAGTTAGATTTTTATCACAATATTTTTTATCATTGTACTTTTTTAATTGAATTTTCATGGTTTTATATGTCAGTGTTTAATGAATTATCTCCAGAACATCTGTATCCACAGTTTTTGTTTTTGTTTTCATCGGTGGATTGTTTTCACTGTGAATCATTGGGTCTCCCCATTTTTCTTTGTTGTGCTACACTAGTGCTGCCCAATTCAGGAAAAAAAATTTTTGATTCGATTCAGCCTATTGAATCGATTTTTCGATTTGATTTTCATGCCCAATTGTTTGTTTTTTTCAAACATCCTGGTGGGTTTATTTTATAGCCTCTTCACCCCTTTTATAGCCTCTTCACCTCCTTTGCCTTCTCCTAACCACACTGATGCTGTGGTGTAAACAAAATAAACAAACAAAAATGACTTTTCCTCTCTCTGTTAAATCCTAGCTCACGATTGTGGTCTAACACCAGCTCTGGCAGATTACACATTTCAAATTTGACATATTGTAATCACTAAACAGAAAATAAAATTATTTTTTCTACCTTTTGATGTCTAGTCATTATTCAAATCTTGTTGGTCCCTGGCTCTGGTTGTCTTCTGATAACTTGCTTGCCAGGGTCTACTTCTTTCTTCTTTCTCCTTGCTAACCATCCATCTTCTATCTCTGTCCTCCCCTTCTGTTTCCCTTCCCTCCCCCGGAGGTCTGGCATCTTTCCTTTTTTTCGTCTCCATCCACAGATCCACCCTTTCTCAACTACCCTTCTATCCAGTATCTCTATCTTCCCCCCCATATACACACCATCCCTTGTGTCGAACTTCTCTCCCTTTCTGTTCCTTCCCTCCCTAAATCCCATTGTCCTCCATCTCTCTCCCTCTCCTGTTTTTAGACTCATTATTTCTTACCCCCTAAAGTACTGCATATACATGTCTCATTGAACCCCTCTTCCCCCCCTGAAGGTCTGTCCCCCCCTGAAGCCCTGCACCTCCCCCTGAAGCCCTGCATCCCACCCCTGAAGGCATGCCTGTCCCCCCTGAAGGCCTGTACCCCCCTGAAGGCCTGCACCTCAACCTGAAAGCCTGCACCTCCCCCTGAAAGCCTGTCCCCCCTGAAGGACTGCTATCCCTTCCCCCATCCCCTCCCAGAAGGCCTACGTGTTCCCCCTGGCCTCCTGCGTACCATTTACCTACTAGCAGCAGCCTGCAGAGAAGATCGCTGGGGCTAGTGATCTCTGCAAGCTGCTATAGGTCTTCGTAGCTGTTTCCTCTGCCGCGATCCTGCCTCTGACATCAGAGGAGGGGTGGGACCGCGGCAGAGGAAACATCTCCAAATACCTATAGCAGCTTGCAGAGATCTCTAGCCCCAGCGATCTCTGCAGGCTGCTGCTAGTAGGTAAATGGTGCGCGGGGAGGCCAGAGGGGATGCCGGACACCAGCGGGAGGCCAGAGGGAAAGCCGGACACCAACGGAAGGCCAGGAGGGAAGCCGGACACTAGCACTTCCCGACTGACCCTCCCCCCTCGCCCTCTAAAGCAGGTGCGGTAGTGGCTGGCCAGCAAGAGGCAGCGCTGCCGCTCCTGCTTTAGGGTCGAGGGGGGAGGGTCAGTTAACGAATCGGGAGGCCAATTTTTTTTTTTCTTGTTTTAAATCAATTCGAATCAATTCACCCGAAATAAATTAGTGAACCGGGCAGCACTAGTCTACACTCTGTTTTAAATTAGGAAATATGTTCATTCTTTACTTGTCAATTTTTACTGTGCTTCAGTTTTCTAAATAAATTATTTGTTTTAAATTAATTGAAGAATATTGTCAGTGTCTTATAGTGAGTAGTAGGTACATTCAGATTCTCAAATATGTCACTTAAAAATTCTAACTTAAAGAGAAATTTTATAGTTGTACAGATGACATCACCATCCTCCTGCCTTTCGATCAAACCAACTCCCAACACAACGAACAAACTACACACTGCACTAGAAACAGTGTCAAAATGGATGAGAGATCACAAATTAAAGCTGAATCAAGACAGTACCAATTTCTTACTTCTAAAGAAAAACAAAACCCTAACCTTAACAAACCTAGAAATAGACTCCATCACATACCCCATGCAACCCAACCTAAAACTGCTGGGAATAATGATAGACAAAGGCTGCACCAATCAACTTCAAATCATCAAAACAATCCAAAAGGCATTCGCAACCGTGCACAACTTAAGGCAAATCCGAAAATACTTCAATAACGAACAATTCAAACTCTTGGTACAAGCGTTAATCCTAGGACTCCTGGACTACTGTAACATCCTATACCTGTCAAGCCCAACCAACATGCTAAAACAATTACAAATAGTCCAAAATACAGCTCTTAGACTGATTTACTCGCTGAAAAAATATGACCACATTACCACCGCCTTCTGAGATTCACACTGGCTCCTAGTACAAGCACGCATACAATACAAATTACATTACATTAGTGATTTCTATTCCGCCATTACTTTGCAGTTCAAGGCGGATTACATTCAAACTAAAACAAGAATTACATTCAAAATTTGAAAGAATAGAATAAGCGATGACATAAAATTTTTAAGGTAATAAAAAATGTCGGGTAAAAATAGTTATCAACGGGAAGTAGAAGTTTTTAGGAGATAGGAATAGGGTAAATTAAGGGTTTTTAGATAACGTTTGGTAAATAGAAGAGTATTAGAGAGTATTAAGGGTATAGAGAGTGTTGGATGTTGGATTGGGATTGGTCGTGCACCCTATTCAAAGCCCTAAATGGAAATGGACCAAGCTATCTGAGCAACCGCCTAAACAAGAAAAACACATCCAGACCAAGGAGAACTCATGCACACTTTACCCACCACCTCTCCAATCTGCTGATTATAACGCCCAACTATAAAACATTCAGGAAAGAACTTAAAACCTTTCTATTCAAGAAATTTATCAAATGATCTAACTAAACCTGATTGACCCTCCACAGATCCCGATGCATACTACATCTATTAACCATTTTTCTTCCTGGAAATTCCCAGGCCAACTCTATTAGTAAACCGCCTAGAACTGAAAGGTTTTGGCGGGATAGAAGACACCAATGTAATATAATATACATAGCTTATGAATGCATGTGCTTCACTGTTATAATGCAAATTAACCCCACCCCCACATACACACATACCTTTTACAATGCTCAAATGCTCATTAAATCCCTATAGGCGTCAGCGCAATTACCACAGCAGCAGCTGCTACCACGGCTTTGTAGAAAAAGCCTTATGGGCCTTATGCACCTTTATAAAATTGACTTTGTACAAGCTGTAAACTTTGTGTGTATGTATTTTGGTAAGAACAGGTGCTTATCTGTACAGTATGTATACTTTATTTTGTAAGCTATACACATAAGTGCCAATCCCAGCCTCACCTTATCCATTCTGTATCTTTAGGAGCAACTGCATTTATACAGTATAACACATAAAACTAGAAGCTATGGTTTCCTAGCACTTACTTATATCTATATATATTTTGGGGCAGTTTTACAGATTTCTTCTTTGAATATGTAAAATGCTGTTTTGCAAGGACAAGTCCCTTAAAAATTACCACCTGGGGGGGTAACTTTGTAAGCCATTTTGAAGAAAATTCTATAAACTGTGCCTAGGTTAGGCACTGCTAGGTGCCCTAATCAGAGATGCCTAAATGACCCCCCCCCCCCTTTTTATAAAGCCACATTAGGCTTTTTTTATATATACATTTCAAATGTAATACATCACCATATCATTGGGATAAGAGAAAAACAAATTTTCTTACAAGAAAATAATTAAATAAAAATTTTTGTCAATTCTGCCCACAACAAAATAGCAATAAGATCCCAAAAAGAAAAACATGGAAATCTTTTTACATTATGAGCATTCTGGCCCCCCAAGTCGGTTTTATCAGTGAACTTATGAGATTACATTATTTCATAAACATCTTCCTTAACTCTCAAAAAATGTTCTAGGATCATAAAACTGAAACTGTCCCCCTCCATAAAGAATGCAACAAATACAAAAGGGTCCTTTTATTAAGGCGCGCTAACCGATTTAGTGTGCACTAAAGATTAGCATATACTAAATGCTAATGCATCCATTATATTCTATGGGCACTTTAGCATTTAATGCATGCTAAATTGGTTAGTGTACCTTAATAAAAGGACCCCCAAAGTTAGCTGGCAGGAAGGCTTTATGGCTTATCTGTGTGTCTTGCTAAATCTGGAAAAATTCTTATTTTAGATCCTAAAAAGTTTGATTCCAAATATCTAAAGGAAATTTTCAACACTGTAGTGCGGTCCAACCCAAAGGCAAAAGAAACTAATAATGTTGTTCTTTGTGTAATCACCTCCAAAGAGGATTCCAGAAAAGTTGTCAGACCCGTAATGCCCCCATCCACTCCAGGGCCCACTGCAGTAATATCTTTGGATCTTCTAATTCCCTACAGGTATGTGGCTTTAGTAATCAGAGGCAATGAGTCAGCTGGCATTTTTAAAATCTCAATTTCTTAAACATACCAATAGCAGATACCAATGGAGATTTATGAAAATTTACCGTATTTTTCTCTTCTTAAGACGCAGCCTAGATTTAGAGGAGGAAAACAAGAAAAAAAACATGCTGAACCAAATTCTCCCTGCACCCAACTCCACTTTTCTTGCCAGGCTCTGAACCCTGTACTCCCTCCCTGCCAGTCTCTGTACCCTGTCCCCCCTCTGGTGGTCTAGAGATAGGGCACAGGGCAGGCAGGCCTAGTGGCAGTCAGACAGGCAGGCAGGGCCCCCCCTTAACTCCGGCGGTCCAGCGCTGTAGGGCAGGAGCTTTCAGTATCCTGCCCTTCCCTCCTGCTTTATCCCGAGTGGCAGCAGCCAGAAGGCAGGCACGAGTTTTTCACTTCTTGCCTTGTCCCACGCCGCTCCGTGAATGGCGGTTTAGCACTGTAGGGCAGGAACATTCAGCCTTCTGCCCTTCCCTCCTGCTTTCTCCCGAGTGGCACCTGCAGAGTGAGAGCAGCAAGAAGTCAAGTGGGAGTTTTTCACTTCCTGCCTTGTCCCGTGCCGCTCTGTGAATGGCTGCCCCAGTTCTCAATACTGTACTCACAGTTCCTTGCCCCAAGATCTTAGAGGCCACCTTAGAGGGTTAAGCCAAGGGAACCCATCACCAGCAGTGGGATCCCTAGGATAGTAGACTTGGGGGTGGGTCAGTAGATTGGGCTATAGCCCTTATCTGCCGTCATCTTCTATGTTTCTATAGATCTTCTTGAGTTAGGCCCACTGTTTTCGTCATCTGCCCCCCTTGCACACCGAGGGCAGCTTGAATTAAAAGATCCCGGAGCCTTGCTGACCGGCGGTCAAACCACTTCCTGGCTGAGGGGAAGCTGCATGTTGGAAAGGGCTAAATGAAGCCCCATCTACACTGCTGCCTGAAGCTCCCATTCCAGGCACAACCAAAGGGAGGTAGGCATTTGGTCCCACTGTGGCTCGAAAGCAAGCATTACCTGCTTTATCACAGGAGTGGAAGAAGAAGTTGGGGGGAGGCTCATGAACCTTCACTTTCCTTTTCCCCATCCCAAACAGGTAAGGTTTTTGACTTTGCAGGGTCAGCTTGAAAGCTACAGAGTGGCAGCTTGTGTGTCCGCTCAACACCGTGCCATCTTGGAATCTCTAATCCACGTTAGGCTTTTTTATTTCTGGCCACAACAGTAAAAACTCTGACTCTCATAGGAATTCTATGAGCGTCAGAGTTTTTACCGCCGCAGCTGGCTATAAAAAAACCTAATGCAATGTGACAAGTCTGAGCAAGAATTCAAGGAAAAGTGCTGCACATAGAGCCACACTTTGCGAATAACAAAAGAAGTTTATTTTGCACATTGTTATTTTCACAGGGTTATGGAACAGTTAAACTTTTCAACCAACATGAATTAAAGATTCTGAACACAAACACCAGGTGCCCCACCCCAAACACAGGAGCCAGCTAAAAGTCTCTTTAGCACAGTTTAACTCTTGGCACACAAAAGACTTCATTCTAAACATTTCAGGGGCTTACCTTAGCTACGCTACCAAGAACCCTCTCTTCTCACCAGAATCTTTCTCCCTTCATTCTTTCCCCAGGGCTCCTCTCAGCCCTTAGCAAGGGAAAGTTTCCTTTTACTGAGCACCCTAAGCTCAAGGAAGTCTCTTCCTTCTGGGATGTTTCCTCCCAAGGGGCCTCACTGAATGAATCTCCAAACCGAACAGATATCCTTCTTTCCAGCTGAGTCACGCCCCTCTTCTTCAGCTGGGCTGCATCATTCTCCCAATGTTCCTCAGCACTAAGCTGCAGAGGCTCAGTGCCTTCTGGGACCTGGAGTCCAATTGCTTTTGGGTTAGCTCCTCCTGCTGCCCAAAGATATAATAGTATCACCTGTGAGGGAGTATCTCTGACTCCCTCACATACGACATTATAAAAGGGGCGGATGAATTCTGAGCATAATTAATTGTTTTGAATTGGTTTAATTGGCGTGGTAATTGACCACACTATTAAAAACCAATTTAAAAATGTAAACAAAAAATTAATTTATCGTTTATTAAACTTGATATACTGCCTTCGTTGCAACATAATTCAAAGTAATTTACAATAAAAATTAATTAAAGTTTCCATGCAGCACCCAGCTACAACTAAGTTGAGATGCCTATCGGTACCTAATGACGCCTACCTGAAAAGTAGGCATGTTTAGGGATGGAGAATAGGCATGGTTGACCTAGGCATCTATGTTTGTTTGTTTTTTGTTGTTTTTTTTTTTTCAGTTCAATAATTTTTATTAAGTATTTTAAAGGATACAAGAATCATTTAAAGTACATAGAAACAAAATAAAGCTTTCTGTATATAAAATATATAAAATATATAAATCTATGTTTAACTGTATAGGAGCAAAGGCTCCAATTATTAAAAATGTATGTAAGGGATATATAAGATAAAGATGAGAGAGAGCAGTAAAGAAAAAGGAAAGAAAAATGAAAGAGAGAAGAGAGGAGAAGAAAAGGATGACAGGAGTGTCTAAGAAGATGAGCGTACATAGGAATCTAAGAATGACCATGGAGATTTGTTGTATTTCAAGTTCATGCAGGTTCGGAATGTAACTCTCTTCTCATATGCATAGGATTCAAATCTATGATACATACTCAGAGAGTTCCACCAAAAGGTATAATCTAATAGCGAAGGTGATTTCCAATTTTTTAGAATGTGCATGAGAGCAGTCACCAACATGGTATCAATGAGTTTAGGTGGACAATTTGATTGTGTGAAACATGGGTGTTGAGAGCGAAGGATTACAATGTCTATAGAGATTTCTTCTGAGCAGTTAGTAATAGATTGTATGGTGTTCCAGACGTAGGTCCAAAAAGAGCGGACTAGAGTACAATGAAATAACATATGATCAAGAGTTCCTTCCTCTTTCAAACAGTTCCAGCAAACAGAGTCTTGCTTTAAGTTAGCTTTCCACATGCGAAGTGGGGTCCATATTGCCTGCCACATAAGAAAGTACATTGATTGTGATACTCTAGAAGATAAAAGCGGGCGATTTGTTGATGACCAGAAAAGCTCCCAATCAATGTCAGAAAGCGGAGTGGTAAGTATAGCGTCCCAGTGCTTCATAGAGTGAGGTGAAAAAGTGAAGGAGTGATCTCTTAAAATACTGTAGAAGGATGATATCGCCTTGCCTTTTAATAGAGACAGAGAAGACCAGTTGTAAATAGTATTTTTGGAAGTCATATAGTCAAATCGTATATGCAAAGAAGGCAACACTCCAGTGAGAGAACGCCATTGTGAATAAGTAGAAGGAGGCAGCGAGTATGTAAAGCACAGTATATCGAATGGAATTAACGAGTTGAGGGTAGACAATTGATGGACAAACCATATACCTGCCCGCTGCCACCTTTTCCATGATAGAGATTTGTCGTGATTTTGAATTTTGGGATTGTTCCAAAGGGACATGAGTGGACTAACATTAACTGAGATTTCAGTCAATGTATCTATAAGATAAAGAGCATGCTGCGTTGCACCCAATAAAGAGTATCTCTTTAAGTGCCTTGGTATTGACACCGTTAGTAAGCATGAGATGTGTAAAGGCGTACATAAAAAACATTCCATTTCAAACATAGACATCTATGTTAAGGGCTAGTAAATTAGACCAGGAAAAATCTGGCCTAATGGTGCTTAGTGATGCCTAAACTCGCTTAGATGCCACTAGGAGTGATTCTATAAATGGCATTGCAAAGTTGATTGACAACTGTGCTGATCGGCACCTACAGATTAGATGCTGTTTGTAGAATCAGGCCCTTTGTCTTTAGAGCATTGCTATATGTGTAGAAATAAGTTCAATTGTAAATGGGTCAGATTAGATTATTATCTTTCTACAAATACAAACAAAATTTGAATATTGATTATAGAATTTTTCAACGCTGCTCATGTGCTTTTTTTATCATTTTTTATTCCTGTTGCATATTGCAATCTCTCTTCATGATGCCTTTAATGTTATATTGTGATGCCTTTAATGTTATATCATGACACCTAGATCCTTTTCCTGGGCAGTGACTCCTAATGTGGAACCTGACATCACATAGCTATAGTTCAGGTTCCTCTTTCCCAAATGCATCACTTTGCATTTGCTCACATTAAACATCATCTGCCATTTTGATGCCCAGTCTTGTAAGGTCTTCCTGCAATTTTTCAAAATCCTCTTGTGATTTAACAACTTTGTGTCATCACCAAATTTTATTAACTCACTAGTTATTCCCATCATTGATAAATGGGAAGACGAAGTCGGTATCTGAGTACCCAGAGAAATTTGCAGGGATAATATAGCTTCCCAAATAGTCTCAAAATTAAAGACTCTTGGTCTTAACAAAGGGGGAATCTTTAGCTCAGACCCTGAAAGCAAAAGGGACATTTGAGCACCTGATATACTTGATGATACTACATGCTCAAAGCCTGCTTTTTGAAATTACATTTAGGTCCTAACACTTCCAACTTGTAACATACTATATCTGTTTCTCATTCCCTCTGTAGCCCTTACTCTCTCTACCTCTTAAAGAAGCGCAGAGTAGTGGTCATTGGGGACTCCCTGCTTAGGGGCACCGAGGGACCAATCTGCAGACCGGATATGCAGTCGAGAGAGGTTTGCTGCCTGCCAGGGGCCAGGATCCGGGACGTGACCGCCTGCCTAGATCGACTCATCAGGCCCGAGGACTACTTCCCCATGCTCCTTATTCACGTGGGTACGAACGACACTGCCAGGAACACCCCAGAGAACATACCTAAGGACTTTGGAGCCCTGGGTGAGAGGCTGAGGCAGATGGGAGCGCAGGTGGTCTTCTCCTCGATCCTCCCTGTAAGAGACAAGGGAAGAGCCAGGGAGGAGCGTATCCAGAGGACGAACGAGTGGCTACATGAATGGTGCAGGGACATGAATTTCGGCTTCCTGGACCATGGAGAGGCACTAAAGGGACTGCAGGGACCAGATGGACTCCACCTGACAAGGAGAGGCAAGAACGTCTTCGGACATCGACTAGCCCACCTCCTCCGAAGGGCTTTAAACTAGGTAAGTTGGGGGAGGGTACCCACTCATGTACTAGCACAGTAAGTAATTTTCCAGGAGAGGTGAATCGATACTCCATTTCTGAGACCGAGGTAAGTTCACACAGTAAAAACAATCATACAAAAGCCACTCAAACTCAGGCGGGAAATTCTACACAGGGTCTTAGCAAACATAAAGTATGGAGGGTTATGTATGTTAATGCACACAGCTTAGGCAATAAAATTCTAGAATTAGAGACAGAGATAACGAACGCTGACCTCGATGTAATAGCGATATCTGAGACTTGGTTCACAGACTCACATGGGTGGGACATGGCTATACCAGGATACAACTTACTTCGTCGGGACAGAGAGGGAAGGATAGGGGGTGGGGTAGCACTATACACTAGAGATAACATCAAAGTCACCAGAATCACAGATGTCAACTACACCGGGGAATCACTCTGGGTGAACCTGGCCAGAGGAAACGAAAAATGCTTGTATCTGGGTGTAGTATACAGGCCCCCAAAACAGCAGGAAGACAGGGATATGGAACTAATCAAAGACATTGAGAACATCACTTTACGCGGGGACACGGTTCTTCTAGGGGACTTCAATATGCCCGATGCTGATTGGAAGACACTTTCCGCTACTACCAGCGGCAGCAGAAGGCTTTTAACCTCCATAAAAGGGGCGCGACTCAAACAAATGGTACTGGAGCCCACCAGAGATCAGGCGACACTGGACCTGATACTCACCAACAGAGAAAGCGTTTCAGAAGTTTCGGTAGGCGATACACTAGCCTCCAGCGACCACAACATGGTATGGTTCAACATCAAGATAGGCTTCACTAAATCAAACACAGCAATAAAGGTCCTCGACTTTCGGGGAACTGACTTTAAACGCATGGGAGACTTTGTCCATCAGGCGCTACAAAACCAAGCTGAAACCAATAATGTAGAGGCTATGTGGTCAATCCTGAAATGCACCTTGCATGAGGCAACAAACCGCTATATAAAAACAGTAAGCAAACGACGGAGGAAGAACAAGCCCCAGTGGTTCTCTGCAGAGATCTCGGATCTTGTCAAGGAAAAAAAAAAGCTTTTATTTCCTACAAGCATACAGGAAACAGGGTGACAAAAGAAGACTATCTGACCAGGTCTAAAGCAGTCAAAGCGGCAGTCAGAGAGGCCAAGATTCAAACAGAAGAACAACTAGCGAAAAACATTAAAAAAGGGGGATAAATCCTTCTTCAGATACATTAGCGACAGGAAACGAAACACAGATGGGATAGTACGTCTCAGGAAAACAGACGGGACCTATGCAGAAACGGATTCTGATAAAGCCAAACTACTAAATGAATACTTTTGCTCAGTCTTTACTTGTGAGGCGCCGGGGACCGGTCCACAACTGCAAGCAAGGCAAACCTCGGAAGACCCGTTTCAAAACTTCAAGCTTACACCCAGCAGCGTCCATGGCGAACTATCAAAACTCAAGGTGAACAAAGCCATGGGACCGGACAATCTACACCCCAGGATTCTTAGGGAGTTGTGTGATGTCCTGGCGGAACCACTATCCGTGCTGTTCAATCTTTCCCTAAGTACCGGAAAAGTCCCCATGGACTGGAAAACAGCTAACGTCATTCCATTGCACAAAAAAGGTTGCAGAACGGAAGCTGCGAATTACAGACCGGTCAGTCTCACCTCAATAGTGAGCAAACTCATGGAAAGACTTATTAAACAAGAATTAGATACGATCCTGACCGAGGAGAATCTACAGGATCCCCAGCAGCATGGGTTCATAAAGGGAAGGTCCTGTCAATCCAATTTGATCAGCTTCTTTGACTGGGTTACAAGGAAACTGGATATGGGGAAGTCTCTAGATGTCGTGTACTTGGACTTCAGCAAAGCTTTTGATAGCGTCCCGCACCGCAGATTGTTGAGCAAGATGACTTCGATGGGATTAGGAGTGATATTGACGACATGGGTCAATGACTGGTTAAGCGGTAGAATCCAGAGGGTGGTGGTTAACGGTACCCCCTCCAATACATCGGAGGTGACCAGTGGAGTGCCACAGGGATCGGTCTTGGGACCGATCCTTTTCAACATATACATAAGAGACCTGACTCAAGGGCTTCAAGGTAAAATAACACTATTCGCCGACGACGCCAAACTATGCAACAGAGTAGATAACAGCACCTTACCCGACAGTATGGAGCAGGACCTGCTCTTATTGGAACATTGGTCCTCGACTTGGCAGCTGGGCTTTAATGCCAAAAAATGTAAGGTCATGCACCTTGGCAGCAAAAACCCATGCAGAACCTACACTCTGAATGGCGAGACCTTAGCTAGGACTAGGGCAGAACGTGATTTGGGAGTAATCATCAGTGAAGACATGAAAACTGCCAAGCAGGTGGAGAAAGCTGCATCCAAGGCTAGACAAATGGTGGGATGCATCCGTAGAGGTTTCGTCAGCCGGAGGCCCGAAGTCATAATGCCCCTGTACAGATCCATGGTGAGACCTCATCTTGAATATTGTGTTCAATTCTGGAGACCACATTATCAAAAAGATGTGCGGAGAATTGAGTCGGTTCAGCGAATTACCACCAGGATGGTCTCGGGACTCAAGAACCTCCCATATGAGGAAAGACTGAATAAACTGCAACTATACTCGCTCGAGGAACGTAGAGAGAGGGGGGACATGATTGAGACTTTTAAATATATCACGGGCCGCATCGAGGTGGAAGACGATATCTTATTTCTTAAAGGACCTTCAACCACAAGAGGTCATCCGCTGAAAATCAAAGGTGGGCAATTTCATGGCGACACCAGGAAGTATTTCTTCACCGAAAGGGTAGTCGATCATTGGAATGAACTTCCATTGCAGGTGATTAACGCCAGCAGCGTGCTCGATTTTAAAAAGAAATGGGATATGTATGTGGGATCTCTAGCCGGGTGAAGTCTGGGGGTGGGTCATTAGCGTGGGCAGACTTGATGGGCTACAGCCCTTTTCTGCCGTCATATTCTATGTTTCTATGTTTCTATATATGGCCCTTCATGAGCAACATTTATTGAGCCACCCTATGTCCTATGTGTCTGTCATAATTTAGATTGTAAGCTCTTTTGAGCAGGAACCATTACTTGCATGTTTAATGTACAGTTCTGTGTACATCTGGTAGTGCTACGGAAATAATAAATAGTAGCAGTAGTAAGAGTTATTCTGGCTGCTGATTCCCATGTAACGCTGAGCCAGTGGGGTACCAAGGGGGGCGGAGGGTGGTCCACCCCCGGGTGCACACCCCAAGGGGGTGCACAGCCTGCTACCCTCCCTATTCTGCCACTGCTGCTTTCCTTAACCAGCAGCAGCGGTAGTAAACTTTAAACAGAGGTGTCCACGGCCCAGCGTGTGCTCCCTCCGGCGGTTGCTTAGCTTCTGGCCAGCTCCCCTGCAGAAATGTTTTTTCTGCTCAAAGCCACGGCCATCGGCTCCTCATGCAATCCACGGCTGTGTCAGAAATGCTGCTGCACAGGGAAGGGAAGGGGGAGAGAGAAATGCTGCTGCAGCAGCACCCAATTGGGGAGAGAGAGGGAAGGAGGGAGAAGGAAGACAAGGGAGAGGAACCAGAGATGCCAAGTTCATGGGAGGGAGGGAAAGGAAAGGAGATACCAGACCATGGAGGGGGAGGGAGAGATGCCAGGGCATGGGGGGGAGGGAAGGAGACAGATGCAAGATCAGGGGAAAGGAAGGAAGGAGGGAGGAAGAGAAAGGAAGAAGAGGAGATGCCAGATAATGGAGGGGGAGGGGGTATTGGAAGGAGAGGAGAGCAATGCCAGGGCATGGGGGGAGGGAAGGGAAACTAAGGAGACAAATGCCAGACCAGAAGGAGAGGAGGTGCCAGAGCATAGAGGGAGAGAGATACCAGGGCATGGGGGGAGGGAAGGGAAGGAGATAGAGATGCCAGACCATGGTGTGGAGTGGGAAGGAAGGAAGGAAAGGAGAAGAGAGAGAGATATCAAAGCATAGGGGAAGAGGTGAAGACAGAAAAATGGAGAGGGGGTGAAGCTGAAATGAATCATGTGCAAAGGAGAGAAGGGGCACAGGATATACAGTTTATTGAAGGGACATAGAGAGAGGGAAGATGCCATATGGAAGAGAGAGAGGGTGGATAGTGGATGGATGAAGCAGAGAGGGTGGACAGTGGATGGAAGGGGCAGAGAGAGTGTGGGCAGTTGATGGAAGTGGTAGAGAGAGAGGGCAGAAGCTGGGTGGAAGGGGCAAAGAGAGGGCACATGTTGCATGGAAGGGAGAGAGGACAAACGCTGTATAGAAAGAAGAGAGCGAAGAGAAGATGATTAAAGCAGAAATGACAAAAGTAGAAAAATTTTTTTGTTGCTTTACATAGAATCAAGTAGTATTGTAACTGTATTGATAAAAGTTTATAAATAGGAAATGGAAATAAGGCAATTTTTTGTTTTTTTACACTATATCCCTTCCCTCAGGTCAGGACAGGATACCATAACACAGGGATCTCAAAGTCCCTCCTTGAGGGCTGCAATCCAGTCGGGTTTTCAGGATTTCTCAATTAATATGCATTGAAAGCAGTGCATGCACATAGATCTCATGTATATTCATTGGGGAAATCCTGAAAACCCGACTGGATTGCGGCCCTCAAGGAGGGACTTTGAGACCCCTGCCATAACAGCAGTATACTGTACTGTCTTGAAGAAAGATTTGACCCCTGAAAGCTAATTACTACTAATTGAAAAAAGGATTAGTCCAATAAAATGGTATTTTCTTATTTCTCATTATTTGTTTTATTTCTATTTGTTAATTTGTAAAGTAGTGATTGTTATGTATCAATTTTTTTCAAATTTACATCTACTGTCTTTATATTTTGCACAGTATTAGGGGATATGTGTCACTGTTTCTGTGGTGTTGTGGTGTTGCATTGTATGCAGAGTCTGGTTTCTTGGTGGTTCAGTTTAATTTTTGTCTACATATTTCTATTTTTAGTTTGTGATTATTCCTTATTGGGCGAGGGTGTATCTCTGTTCTATGTGTATGAAAAGGACATGGTTTTCTGTTTGCATTGACTGTGCAGGATCAATTGACTGTGCAGGATCTGGCTTGTTTAGTTTTACAATGTCTGTGTTGGTGTTCTATTGCTCACTGCAGTGTTTAAGATGCTGCCTTTTCCTAGATACACTCTTGTGCGATATGTGGATTGTTACTAAAAATAATATTTTTCATATAGATGAGAGGGATGTCAAAAAAATGATGGGCCCTGGGTGTCACGTATGTTAGGTACGCCACTACGCTGAGTCCAGTGCCATCTCTCCTTGCAATGTCTGAACCACGGGTTCTTCTTCTCCCTTGTAGATCTGCTGTAGGGCTGCCTCGCCAATTCTTCAGGTTCCATCAATTGACACTATTGGGGGTAGCAGCTGAATCGGCAGATTCTGCTCATCTAGGGACAAACTGACTACTTCAAGGGAGGCTATCAGTGAATTTTCAGATTCCACTAGATTCTACACTCCTGGCCCTCAATCCACCAAGGCATCCATTGGTCCAGTAAGTAGTTCCTCAGAGCCAAGTTCTACAGGGTAAACCCAGATCTTGGATTTTCATTTTACCATTGAAAGGAAGGAATAGAGGAAAACGAAGCAGTGCATCTTGCAGAACACCACAACAAGCAGCTATCTTGTGAAAGCTGCTCCCCCTCTTGTCCATGGATCAATTTAAAAAAAAAAAAAAAATTGTTCCAAAGACTGTTGCCAGTGTGTGATATACTCCTGTAAAACCTACTTCTGTGCTCTTTTTAAATTTTTGTTCATTATACAGTACACTGTATGTAATTTATATAATCCTTTGTAAACTGATCTTGAGCTAAAGGTGCAGGTGGTATATAAATATACTGTTATTGTCAAAACTAAACAATTACTGCCCCCTCCCCCTTTTACAAAGTCACACTAGCAGCTGCCACTGTGGTAACTGCCCCGAAGCAGATTTAAATCCCATAGGGATTTAAAGGACTTTGGGGCCATTGTTGCATAGGAGCCGCTTGTGCGGCTTTATAAAAGGGGGAGGGGTAAATTTGGTCAACTGGTTTTCCACATGAGTGATATGAGTGTTGGATAGCTTTATTCCTTAAAAAAACTGTGTTATGTGTTTGCTTAGGTTTCCTTTGTCTAATATTAACATTTTGTTTAACGATCAGAAACCATTCAGTGTGGGAAATCCGGAGGTGAGGGAACTTTTTCACATCACTGTGTGTGTATCTTTCTATAGATAGGTAGATATGGTGAAGAAATAACTAAAGGATATTAATGAAGTGTATTTAGGAAATACTACTCCAAATTTCTATTTTCATGTTATAATAAGAATCATATTAAATTGTTAAATACCTCATGAATATCTTTTCTTTTTTCACAACAGTTCATATTTAGCTAATTGTGGGGGGGTTTCTTGGTACTCATATACACTCTCAGAAACTTAGAAAGATTTGGGATGAATGAAAACATATGATAACATTTAGGGGTCATTTTACTAAGGCACACTAGCCGTTTTAGCGCGTGCTAAATGCTATTGCATTGATAAAATATAATGGACGCCTTAGTAAAAGGACCTCTCAGTCTTATAAAGTGGCACTTATTCGACTGCTGAATCTATCAGGGATATATACACAACTGCTCTGTCTCCAAACAATATTAAAGTAGATCCAGAAAAAAAACCCCTAATGTGTGGGCAAAATAGCTTTGATTTAGAAGTTATTGTTTTGAAAATGGACAACACTGACTTTTTGAGCTGGTCTGGTTCAACTGCCTCTTTAATAATTACTTTTGCAGTAACAACCAAGAAGTATAATCAAGAGAAGCAGTTCAGTATTAAATTACAGAAACATTACATACTGTTGTCTCAACCAGCCAAACTAACCTATAATTCCCTGCTAACAATTATGACAACTGTGCTGGTAAAAATAAAGATCTGGATTTCAGTGATCTCTATCTGAAGACTTTTGTGCCTTCCTTGAAGATTTTGTATTCCACTCTTTGTTACTTGTTTGTCCATAAGTAAAGTCTTTAATGAAAAAAGTTAAAGAAAAAAAAAATACTAGGAAATTTTTGGCTCCCTCTTCAATAATTATTCTTACAGAATACATAGGAGTTGTTGGCCCACTCAGTTTGACAGATGGCTTTTCTTCTTTTTTTTTAATTACATGGATTTTACCATGTAATAGCTCTTGTAGGGAAAAAATTGTGGATGTGCTCAATTATTTTATCTGTGGATGTGCTCAATTATTTTATCTGCTGATATTCAAAGTGATTTAAGCAGGCAGTAAATGTTCCTGATCACTTAGGGGCCACCCAACTACTGATATAGTGGCCAGGGGTGGCTCAAGGCAACCTGCTGCCTGAGGCGAAGGATGAGATTTCACACACACACACACACACACACACTCCCCCTCCCCCCACACACACACACATACCTCCGCTCACTCCTTCCTGAAAACTACAATCAGGGAGCAAGGTGGGTGGGAGTGATAGAATAGAGTAAACTAACAGGAGCCAAGCAATTAGGCTTATTACAAAATCATTAAAATACATAAACCATATATATTTATATATTATATGTACATTAAACCAAAGTGAAACAACATGAGGAGTCAAACCATACATGAAAGAAAAATGTCCAGCTCATTCTACCAGGGTTGACCCCTCAGGTACTGGCAGCCATCAGGACTTTGCTGCATACTTCCAATTGCCTGGAGTGAGGAGCATAAGTGCTCACAGAGAAGTCAATTATATGTACGTATTCATTCACATTGGTATACAGTCAAATCTTGGATTGCGAGTAACGTGGTTTACGAGTGTTTTGCAAGACAAGTAAAACATTTTCTTAAATTTTAACTTGATAAACGAGCGTTGTCTTGCAGTACGAGCACATATATGTGCATCATGTCAAATATGCACAATATATGTGTGTTGCATCACTGATCGCATCTGAACGTAATACATGCACCTGCAGTTCAAGTGCGCACAACATACACACATCTTCTTGTTAAATTTTGTTTATCTGTTGTGAAAACTCCCCTCCTCATGCTCACCTGAATATCTACATTACTTGTAATTCTAGTTTATTGTAATTTCTTATTCAACTTTGTTTAATTGATGTGAACCGCCTAGAACTCCCTGGGTATGGCGGTATACAAGAATAAAGTTATTATTATTATTATTATCTCACGCTGAGCGCGGCTGAATGTAATAAAAGCATCACGCCCAATTCACCTGCAGTGTAGTGACTGTTCGAAACAAACAGTAGCATAGTAAATGACGGCAGATAAAGACCCGGATGGTCCATCCAGTCTGCCCAACCCTACATGCGCATAAAAATCAATCATTTAATTAAAATTGTCCTTTTTCTTAGATATTTCTGGACCAGAGACCTAGAGCCCTTCCTGATGGTGTGCTTAGGTTCTATCTACTGGAGTTTTCATCAAAGCTCACCCCAGCCCGTCTTCAACTGAATGTCCACGTATGGGACACATACCATACTAGACTGCCCAGTACCATAAGAACTGCCATCTCCGGATCAGACCTTCGGTCCATCAAGTCTGGCGATCCGCACACAAGGAGGCCCAGCCAGGTGTATACCTGGTGTAATTTTAGTCACCCATATCCCTCTATGCCTCTCGTAAGGAGATGTGCATCTAGTTTACTTTTAAATCCTAAAACGGTGGATTCCGCAATAACCTCCTCTGGGAGAGCATTCCAGGTGTCCACCACTCATTGCGTGAAGGATATTTGTCCTGGACTTGTCCCCCCTTAGCTTCAGTCCATGTCCTCTTGTCCGTGTCACATTGGACATTGTAAATAATTTTTTTTCCTGCTCTATTTTGTCAATTCCTTTCAGTATTTTGAAAGTCTCGATCATATCCCCTTGTAGTCTCCTTTTCTCAAGGGAGAACAATCCCAGTCTCTTAAGTTGTTCCTCGTATTCCAAGTTCTCCATACCTTTTATTAGCTTCATTACTCATCTCTGCACCCTCTCCAGCAGTTTTATATCCTTTTTAGGTTGGGAGACCAATGTTGGACACAGTATTCCAAGTGTGGTCTGATCATTGCCCTATAAAGCAGCATTATAACTTTCTCTGATCTACTTGTGATTCCTTTCTTTATCATGCCTAACATTCTATTTGCTTTCTTTGCCGCTGCCACGCATTGTGCCGATGGTTTCAGGGTCCTATCTATCAGTACACCCAGGTCCTTTTCTTGTTCGCTCTTACCCAGAGTTGCACCTGACATTCTATACTCGTGTTCCATGTTCTTTCTGCCTAAATGCATTACTTTGCACTTTTCCACATTAAACTTCATCTGCCATTTTTCTACCCATTTCTCTAACTGACACAAGTCACTCTGGAGTTCCTCGCTATCCTTCTGCGATCTGATTGCCCGGCATAGCTTTGTGTCATCTGCAAACTTGATGATCTCACTGGATGTTCCTTCTTCTAGGTCATTTATGAAAATATTAAATAAGATGGGCCCAAGTACCGAGCCCTGGGGCACACCGCTAGTCACTTTCTCCCAGTCTGAGAACTTCCCATTTATGCCCACTCTCTGCTTTCTGTTCTCCAGCCATTTGCCTATCCATCTTAGTATATCTCCCTCTATTCCATGGCTTTGTAGTTTCCTGAGAAGTCTTTCATGTGGAACCTTGTCGAACGCTTTCTGGAAGTCCAAGTATATTATATCCACCGGTTCTCCACTATCAATTTGTTTGTTCATGGTCTCAAAAAATTGAAGTAAATTCATCAAACATGATTTCCCTTTCCTGAAGCTATGTTGACTGGCTCTCATCAGGTCTGTGTATCCAAGTGCCGAACTATGCTATCTTTAATCAGTGCTTCAACCATCTTTCCAGGGACAGACTCACAGGTCTGTAGTTGCCCGGTTCTCCTCTTGATCCTTTTTTAAAAATTGGCGTGACGTTCGCTATCTTCCAATCGTCCGGTATCTGTCTAGTTCTAATTGACAGGTTGGCAAGTTTTTGCAAAAGCTCTCCGATTTCAACCTTTAGTTCTTTTAAGACTCTCGGGTGAATTCCATCAGGTCCAGGGGATTTGTCGCTTTTAAGATTGTTGATCTGGTAGTATATCTGGTCCAAGTCCACTTCTACTGTGGTGAGGCTGTCCTCTATTACTCCTTTGAACACTTTCACTGCTTCTGGTATTGTTGCGGTGTCCTCCTTCGTAAAGACAGACGCAAAGAAGGAATTTAGTTTGTCTGCAATTTGTTTGTCCTCCTTGATGTACCCTTTTCTTCCCTGGTCATCCAGCGGTCCCACCGCCTCTTTTGCAGGTTTTTTTCCTTTTATGTATCTAAAGAAGGGCTTGAAATTTTTGGCCTCTTGCGCTATTTTCTCCTCAAAGTCCTTTTTGGCATCCCTCACCGCCTTGTGACATTTCTTCTGATCATCTTTGTGTTTGTTCCAAGCTTCAGTTGTTTTCGTGTGTTTCCATTTTTTAAAGGAGTCCTTCTTTTCTTTCATGGCTTCCTTTACCTCTCTAGTAAGCCATGCCGTTCTCTTTTGCCTTTAGTTTTCCTTTCTTTTGAAATCCGCGGAATGTAGAGATTTTGTGCTTCCGTGATAGTACCGTTTTAACTTTGTCCATCTTTTTCTTGAGCTGTTGTTTCACCATGGCTCTCATGCTATTGTATCTTCCCTTTTTAAAGTTTAAGGTCTTGGTTAAGGTTTTGGTACGTTTCCTTTCCCAATGTCAAGTTTAAAGTTGATCATGTTGTGATCGCTCGTCCCCAGCGGGACCGTGATTTCTACTTCTTTTGTCGGTCCCGTAATGCCTTTTAGGACCAAGTCCAAGGTGGCGTTTCCTCTCGTCGGCTTTTCCACCATTTGTTCCAGGAAGCAGTCCCCTAGCACTTCCAGGAACTTGGCCTCCTTGCCGCAGTTCGAGGTTCCCAGGTTCGAGTCTATCCCCGGGAAATTAAAGTCTCCCATGATTATTACATTACCTGTCTTACATTATTGTTTAATTTCATCTATCATTTCTGAGTCTGTCTGTCTCCTCCGTCTGTCCTGGGTGTCGATAATAAAGGCCAATTTTTATGTCTGCACCATTGTGTCTAGGAATCTTGATCCAGAGGGACTCCAGCTTCTCTGTCCTTTCCATTGCAGCCTCTCTAACAGTTTCTACTCCATCCTGAACATATAGGGCAATACCTCCACTTTTCTGCCCTACTCTATCTCTGCTGTATAGTTTGTATCCCTGTAGTACTGTGTCCCATTTGTTTTCATCATTCCACCATGTTTCTGTTATGCCAATGATTTCCAGTTCATAAGAACATAGCATAAGAATATAAGAAGTTGCCTTCTCTGGGTCAGACCTGAGGTCCATCGCGCCCAGCAGTTCGCACCCGCGGCGGCCTATCAGGTCCATGACCTGTCAAGTGGTCCCTGCCTCATCCTATAACCTATCACTACTTCTGTCCGTACCCCTCAATCCCCTTATCCTTCAGGAATTTATCCAAACCTTCTTTGAATCCCTGTAGTGTCTTCTGCCCTATCACAACCTCCGGGAGTGCGTTCCACGTGTCCACCACTCTCTGGGTGAAGAAGAACTTCCTGGCATTGGTTCTAAACCTGTCCCCTTTCAGTTTCTCCGAGTGCCCCCTTGTACTTGTTGTTCCCCACAGTCTGAAGAATCTGTCCCTGTTTACCTTATCTATGCCTTTCAGGATCTTGAAAGTTTCTATCATGTCTCCTCTAAGTCTCTGCTTTTCCAGGGAGAACAGCCCCAGCTTTTCTAGCCTGTCGGCATATGAAAAGTTTTCCATACCTCTTATCATTTTTGTTGCTCTTCTCTGGACCCCCTCAAGTATTGCCATGTCCTTCTTGAGGTACGGCGACCAATACTGGACACAGTACTCCAGTTGCGGGCGTACCATTACACAATACAGTGGCATGATGACTTCCTTTGTCCTGGTCGTGTCTTGCTATTGTCTCTAATTCTCCCATTTTGTTTCTCAGACTTCTAGCATTCGTATACATACATTTGAGTTCCCTTTGTGTTACCTACTTGGACTTTCTAAGCTTAGCAGTCTCTACTGTTTCTTTCATGGTATCCTTTTCTGCTCCTGCGTTGTCCCCCTTATTTGCTTTGTGGTCGTCCCCTCCCATGTCTGAGTAGTTGTCCGTAGTTCCTTCTTCGGGGCATCCTAGTTCCTTCAATATACAGTATACCCATTATTTTCTGATTAGAGATCCTCTGTGTTCTTGCAATGCAAGTACATACAGTACTGTATTTTCTATTAAAGTTTTTGGGATGTGGAATGAATCATCCCTTATTTCCTATGGGGAAATTCGCTTTGATATACGAGCGCTTTGGATTACGAGCATGCTTCTGGAACAAATTATGCTCACAAACCAAGGTATCACTGTAATTTTCATTCATATGGGTATTCCAGGATTAAGTAATAAAACTCTCCCAGCAAAAGGTAAAGAGCGTAAGTCTAATGTTTCACGTAGCAACTTAATATACAAACTCTGATGTTAAATCAGCAATAGCAAAACAATTTCCCTCTATTACCAGACACTGTGCAATGTAAGAAAAAACCTTGCAAATGAACATTCAGAAGCTTCCCATATCATACTAGTTCCAGGTTAAGAACTCAAGCTATACCAATCCAGCCTATGAAAAGTCAGCACTGCAAATGTTCTAAACACCAGCATACCTCCAGGGATTGGGATTGAGGATCTTTTATTAAATACAGAGGATGAAGAGCTCTTTCCAGGTAGAAAAGACTGACTACTACAGATTCATATACAGAACCTTATCCCTGTTACTCAAGAAATGAATAGGCCAACACTTAGCAATTAAAAATATATGAGATCACAAACTAGAAACAAAGAGGGGCATAATCAAAACATATGTCTAAGTCCGATTTGGGTGTATAGCGCTAAACGCCCAAAGTCGGCAGTAGAAAAATGCCAATTTTCATAAAATACGTCTAGAATAATTTTTTTTTTTTGAAAATTGTCTATCTGGACATCCAGGCTATTGTTCATTCAGACCACCATGATGTCTATGTTTATACCACATTGTCGACCAAAATTTTGTCCAAGTCCCAAATGCCCAGAACAAGACTATTTGGATGTGGGAGGAGCCAGTCTTGTAATAGACTGGCTACCCAGACATGGCAACAGAACAGTGGGGCACCTTAGAGGGCACTGCTGTGAATTTCACAAAAAGGGTGCCACATAAACATCTCGCCAGAACTCCCTAATAGGTTATGGTGAGCCCCCCAAAATACCCCCCACCCCAATCCACTATGCCAAGTTGTCTAACACCCCAATAGCTGTTATGGCTGCAGGTGGCACCTTTATGGTAGTAATGTAGGGTTTGGGGGGTTTTGGTCGGTGCACATGTTCCACCATAAATGTAGTGGTTAAGAGTGGCTTATGGGCTTTCCAAAGCATTTACTACCCTATCTTTTTATCCAACTTAACCCCAGCATCCATCTCTGTACCCCTCCATCTTCCCCTACATATGACTATATTTCTTCCTCCTTCCTACCCAACAATGTCTATCCTCCCATCACCAATGCTCTCCTCTCATCCCCTGTATCAGGCTCATCTCCAAGCCCTAGTTCCCATCTCCCACCAGCTGCCATGTTAGCCCTCAGTCCCCTTTACCTATCTCCAGCATCAGACTAGTCTCATCTGTCCGCTTCTCCAATCTGCCCAGCTCTTTTCTTTATTCAAACCATTCTAGTCATTAGCACTGTGCAGGAGTTGAAAGTACAGAAAGTATGTTATAGGAAGTTGATTCTCTCATTTTTTTAGCAGCTGTATGGTGCCATTGTAGAGAATGACACGGTGACAAAATTCATCACCGTTCCCATCTCCACAGGAAACCATTTTCATTTCATTCTTTAAGGAGAGAGGGAAGAATCAGAGTATGAATGGGCACAACCACTGACCCTCAAACTTTGCATTGAAGAATGCTGGTATAGAAGGACTGAGGTTGAGATAGACACTAAAGAATGACACGAGATTGTTTCCTGTGGTTATCCATGGGGATGGGAACGGTGCTGAATTATGGCACCAAGTCATTCTCCAGAAGCAGCCATGGCAGCTGGAGTGAAGAAAAGAGCTCCCCACACTGTAGCTGATTTAGTGATACCAGATCTGGCAGATAGTAGAAAGGAGAAGCTGGCACAAGTTTTGGTGGAAGTAAAAGAGGCTGATGCACCACAACAATTTGAAAAGGGTGGGGTATTACTTTGGAAATATCTACATGTTTTGCTTTCTAAATGCAAAAGGCAAAGCAAAAAGAAACCAACAGGAACTGCAATGCAAGAAACCAAAACGAAACTGCAGAAAATGTACACGGTACTTGCAAGAACTGATGGCAGCCATTTAGGAGGCGCGGGGCCAGGCTGGAGCGCGAAAGCTCACTCCTACCCTGCACCACTGGCCGTGAGATTGGAAGAGGCAGCTGGCAGCCATCAAGGGAGGGAGAGATAGGAGTGAGCCACAATTTTTAAAAGGTACCAGTACATTCACTCCATAAGGTACATAAGAACATAAGCATTGCCTCTGCTGGGTCAGACCAGGGGTCCATCGTGCCCGGCAGTCCGCTCCCGCAGCGGCCCCCCAGGTCCATGACCTGAAAGTGTTCCCTACCTAACCTAAAATATCCATACCCTATTCGCTCAATGTCCTGTAAGGTAAACCTATCTGTACCCTGTAATCCCCTTCGCTTCCAGGAAGTCATCCAGTCCCTTTTTGAACCCCAGAATTGTACTCTGTCTTATCACCTCTCCGGGAAGCGCGTTCCAGGTGTCCACCACCCTCTGAGTGAAGAAGAACTTCCTTGCATTCGTTACGAATCTGTCTCCTCTCAGTTTTTCTGAATGACCTCTTGTTTTAGTTGTCCCTGCTAGTCTAAAGAATCTGTCCCTCCCCACCTTCTCTATGCCTTTCATGATTTTATAAGTCTCTATCATGTCCCCTCTCAGTCTCCGCTTCTCCAGGGTAAAGAGCCCCAGCCTGTCTAACCGTTCGGCATATGAAAGGTTCTCCATACCCTTTATCATCCTCGTTGCCCTCCTCTGGACCCTCTCGAGTATTGCCATGTCCTTCTTGAGGTATGGCGACCAGTATTGGACGCAGTATTCCAGATGTGGGCGCATCATTGCTCGATACAGTGGCAGGATAACTTCCTTCGTTCTGGTAGTGATACCTTTTTTAATAATGCCCAACATTCTGTTCGCTTTTTTTGAGGCCGCTGCACATTGCGCCGCCAGCTTCATTGTGTTATCCACCAATACCCCCAAATCTTTTTCTTGGCTGCCTTCCCCGAGTACCCTCCCTCCCATCGCGTAGCTGTACATGGAGTTCCCCTTCCCTATGTGCAAGACCTTACATTTCTCCACATTGAAGCTCATCTGCCATTTTTTTGCTCACTCACTCAGTTTGTTCAGGTATTAGCTTGAATATATGCAATTAAGTAACACCGCAGCTAATAACATGGGACGGCTTATCTTACCGTTTTTAAACATAAATGAGCATTTTCTGTGGCTTATAGAATGGGCCGGCCTATCGTGGGGTGCCTATCGGGGAAATACGGTAGCGGTTTCTCTGGTTTTGAAAATGGGCATTTGTTCATCCCTGACTTTGGACGTCTTGCAGGAAACGTCCAGAGTCGGACTTAGACATCCTATCGAAAATGCCCCTCCACACATGTTATCATAGTCCCACTTTATAATATGAACAAATTTACAAGCAGTTTGCAAGATATCAACATACCTTTGAGACCGTGTGCTATGGTATTTTTGTTTTATCTTCTCTATATTGAGTTGCTCTTCCCTATTGGGATCCTACTCAATTTCAGTCATTTCTGCCCATATCCTAACCTGCCACCTTTATCTGTTTTTACCATGTTACTTCCATTTATTTGAATCCCAAAAAATTGGAATGTAGCTGCTGATGCATGGATGCATATAAGCAACTAGAGAATGGGAAAGAATTGTTGAAAGCATGTTGTTTACCATAATTTCAATAATGTGTAAATATATATATATATATATATATATATATATATATATATATATATATATATATATATATATATATATGAGGCAAAAAGTAACCTACAAATGCAAAACAATAAAAAGAAATAAATAGAACCAAGAACTAGGGAAGATAATAATTTGAATAGGATCTGCAACCAATGGGTCTCATTGTCGCTAGAATGCTCCTTTGATAAGATCTGTTGGTACTGAGAGCATAAGATCAGCAGAAAGTGCTCTTTAGTTTCAAATGTGCTTATGGGTCTTGCGGGATATTTTTGAACGATGAAGCAAGCAAGATCATGAGCCCTCCTCACAAAGAATGGTTTGGGGGACATAGGACCATGCAAAATTCTGGAGGAGGAGTTATTTTCCACCATCACTAGAGCTGTATATATAGAAACATAGAAAATGACGGCAGAAAAGGGCCATAGCCCATCAAGTCTGCCCTTTCAATTGACCCTCCCCCTTACTTCCTTTGATCATCTTCGCTTTGTTTAGCATCCAATAAACTGCATGCTAACAAAATACGGTATGCTGTTTTGTGCCACTGCACTCTAAAATGAAATAGCACACACTACCCCCTCTTCTACAAAGCTGCGTAGTAACGGCCCCGAAGCCCATAGAGATTTAAAGGGCTTTGGGGTATTGCCGCGTGGCTTTGTAGAAGAGAGGGGTAAAATGAAACAAAATAGCGCTAAAGTGAATATTTAAAAAATCTCCCCATACATTCCATTACTCAGCACCAACATAGCATAACAACATTTCTAAAAGTTATGCCTTTTTTTTTGGAGGGGGGGGCACAATGTTATTAATGGTTGCTAATCACCGGGCTAGATAATTTTGTCTCTTCGGAATGAGAATTTAACATATTTGTTGAAAACAGTTACAGTACTGGAATTAATATATCAAATTATGCATTAGTCACCATGACCTTGCCATTATTTCCAGTCAGTGCATGTTACTGTGTTTACAGAGATCAGTTTTTTTCAACTGGAAGAACAGAATGCTGCTGTTTAGTTAGTGGATGTCAAAGCAAGACACATTCTGTATTCAGTCTGCAAATACTGTTTTACTTCAGTGCTTTTAAGATCTATGAAACCTGAAATCATAAGAAACCAGTGGGTACATGTAGACAGCTTCTTGAAGAGGGTCTGACAGAAAAATCCACATGGGCTGTCTATAGATAAAGTTATCAACTGTGAGGCTCATAATAATAATAATTTTAAAAAATGTTCAAAAAGTGGCCTAAATCGGTACTTGGACGATCAAAAAGACAGATCGTCCAAGTATCGATAATCAAAGCTGGTTTTAGACGTGTCTAAAACCAACTTAGGCCTTTACCCTGCCTCTGATTGCCTAGAGCAAAAAGAGGTGTTCTTAGAGGAGGGGAAAAAATGTGAGGTGGGAGAGAGGTGGGCTGACCAAATATAGTCATACTGCAAGTATAACCAAAAGTCTAGGGAGATGGTCCAGTCGGAACTTATACGTTTTGACTTAGACAAAGTCAAAACAGGTATAAGTTCCGAATAGGGGCCTCTGAGCTGATCGCGGCTGCCACGATCAGCTCAGCAGCCCCAGCAACCTGCCCACCCCCATTGCAACGATTGCGGCAGGAGAGATGCCTAATCTCTCCTGCCGTGATTGAAATCCCCCCGAACTGCCACAAACTTTGGCAGGAGAGATGCCCAAACTCTCCTGCTGGCATCCCCTCCCAACAAACCCAATACCTGGTGTCCGGGGTTAGGGAGGTCCGGGCAGTAGGGGGGGCTGTTTGGAGGTTTGGGGGTGATCGGGGGTGTGCCATGGGCAGGAGGGCCTGGGATCCCTCCTTCCCGTATTTGAGGGGGGTCGCAGGGGGTGAGCTGTGGGCAGGAGGGCTTGGGATCCCTCCTGCCATATTTGAGGCGAAGGAGTGGCCTAATTCTTCTTTTGGGCATTTGGGACTTGGACGATATTTTGGTTGGGAATGTGTTTTAATTTTAGACATTGTGATGGTCTGGGCGCTTAAACTGCTGAACGTAGAGGTAGGCCAAACTAAAAAAAGCAACTCATTTTGGAAGTTTTTTGAGAATGGACATTTTCCCTGCTCCTACTTTCAGCGTTTAGGGGTTTAGGCCAAAAGAGGACTTAGACTTTTTTTATTATGCCCCTCCACGTGTCTTCAGGAAAACAGTTCTTGTCTTGTTTGGTGAAAGAGAATAACTATTTTCATTCTTCTTGCCTCCTTTATGTTCTGTCCTTATAAGGCAGGTCAGGAAGAGTTCAAAACATGGCCCATTCTTCTATCCCTCATTAATAATGTTCAAATTTGGCAAAGATGCGCAATATTTGATATTTATCTTTCCACTGTAACTGAGGAATAAGGGGCAAATTCTATAAGTGCCCAAAAGTTAGGCACCAAAATAGGCACCGTTCAGCGCAATTCAAGTAAAATTGGGTGCTGTTTATCGAATCACACTGAGCAGCACCTATTTTGGAGGCACCCAATAAATAGGCCAGCTCTAGGCACAACTAAAAGTTAGGTGGCCATGCGAGTGCTTCAACATGCTTAAGAGCAGTGATTCTGTAACAAGGCGCCAAACTCGAAGCCACACCCACACCTAACATGCATAACACCGCCTAAATTTTAGAGGTGCCTTGTTACAGAGTCACTCTTTCTTGATAGGCACCTAAGTTTCAATTATTGCTGATTAAAAAGCTTAATTGATCTTGTTATTCAATTTAGGTAGGCGCTTATCTAGTTGGGCACCTCCAAAATAGGTGTCTAACTTTAGGCGCCGGTTAAAGAATTTGAACCTTAGCAACCTAGATGAAAAAAAAAAATTCATTCAAAACCTGAAATGTCTTTTTATCTCTCTAGATCATATTGGAACTGTTTTTTAACCTTTTTTTTTTTTTTTGACTGCTAGGGATGTGCATCTTTATGAGATCATGTGCAGTCAGTTAATTTCTTCTCTTTATTTTCCTGTAAAAATATGATGTAATTTCTTTCATTATTAATGCACTACACATTCAGCTAATTACCGGTAGTTCTGCAATGTGAATGGCGGATGTTCTATCAGGAGAGATTAACCTCAAAGTGTAACACTTTTACACAAGTTCAGTTTTCTTCTCATCACAGCTTTCAGTAACGTTCAAGTGTAGTCACCTTCAGAACTCCTCAGTATCATAGAATAATCATAGCCGCCCAGGGCTCCATTTTGTGTCAAGGTCTGAAAAAGTCTAACACAGTTTTCGAGCTTCTGTGGGAAGACTAAGGAAAATTTACATAAGCTTGCCTAGACTTCAATCCAAAACAATGTAGAATTGTACAGTACACTGACGATGCAAGGATTTATTTTTGAGAAGTCCTAGCAGTCAATAGTAAAAAGACCTGGGGTCTTTACTGACACTACAATGCAACAAAGAAGTTGGAAAAGATAATAATGTACTGGAATACATATAAAAGGCTGATGTTCTATGATTCGTAATTGCTTAAAGGATGTTTTAGAAATCAGTTTAGAAGCATCTAGATATGTAAACAGCAAAGTTTACACATCTAAACCACATAAGCATTCAAACAGTGAATTTAGAAAGCTTCTATTTGCACGTGGAAGTGATGGCAGATAAAGTCCTGCAAAGGTCCATCCAGTCTGCCTATAAAGGCAAAGCTGCACCTGCTACACTGTGCAGGTAATAGTAATTTACGCTTAAACACTGGTTAGCAATTACCACCATACCAACCACATATGGATGGTTAAATATGTTGCAGTCCTGGGACAATATTTTATAATCAAAAGTATTGCTAATAGTATTTCATTTGCTAATCTCAGTATTAAAATGTTTTCTCTTTCCCTTTGAGATGCACAATACCCTCACTTGTAGCATATGATAATAAGGCAATATACTGTACATATTTCTCTCCTTTCCTCTACACTGTTTCATTTTTGTCACCTTTTGTCTGGACTGCCTTAAGTTTTTTTTTTTATGTCCTTGGAGAGATATGGCCTCCAAAACTGAATACAATACTTATCCCAGGACAAGCAGGCAGCATATTCCCACACATGGGTGACGTCACCGACGGAGCCCAGCAGCGGACAGCCTCGAAAGCAAACTTGCTTGAAGATCTCGATCTTTCGAGTGCTGCAGTGCGCATGCGCGCGTGCCTTCCCGCCCGAACTAGGGGGCACATCTCCTGTGAGGATCCTCAGTTCGTTTAATTCCGCGAAGACAAGAAGACACGTTTTTCTTCATCTCTGCAGCAATTTGCCTTCTCTTCACCGCGGCTGTTTCTTTTTTTCAGGAAAGTTCGGTCGCTGTGCTTTTCTATTTTATTTCTCCTTTTTTTGTAAAAAAAAAAAAAAAAAAAAACAAATTTTTTTTTTTGTTTCTTTTCTTACTTGTCCGGCCGGTGAGCCTTGGGCCTAGGCCCAATTGCTCCTTCCGTTCGACACGGACTTTATTTTTTCTATGTCCCGGCCTCTTATCGGGTTTAAACGTTGTCGTCAGTGCAATCGTGTGATTTCGGTCACCGATCCCCACTGCTGCTGTCTACAGTGCCTGGGTCCGACCCATTCCCCAGAATATTGTCATCGTTGCTTCACTCTCACCCCACGGGCCTTTCGACGCCGGTGCACCCAATTTTTTCAACTTTTTGGAGACATGGAGCAACCTTCGGATCTGACTTCGACCTCGGCAGCTGCCCCGGTCTCGAAGGCTTCGACTCCCAACAACATCGACGTCCACGGTCTCGAAGGCTTCGACCCTGGTTCCGGCTGGAGCTTCGGTCTCGAAGGCCTCGACCTTGCCTACTTCGGTGCCCTCGAAGACAGTGACATCGGTGAAGTCTTCCATGGGGGGTAAGTCTCCGGGTTCTCTTTCAGGTGCCGTACCCAAAAAGCCACCAGAGTCCTCTTCACGCCCATCTTCCAAGCGTACCTCCAAGATAAGGGAATACTCACCTTCGAGGTCACCCTCTTCGGAGCGTACTGCTGCACCTACAAGATCAGAATCTTCTGTCTCGGTGCCGATGCTTGAGGACATGCTGAAATCTATCTTGACCACTCAGATTTCCTCATTAGTAGCTCAATTGGTCCTGTCCTCGACCTTGCCTCGGGTGGATCAGCCTGTTACCCAACCAGAGCTTCCAGTGCCTCGAGGCCGATCCCGGACACCGAAGAGAATACCTTCCTCTGATTCTTCCCCGGAATCGCCTCCTCCGAAGCATCGGTCGAAGCATTCGAGACATCTTGCTTCCAAGCTTCGAAGAGAGTCTTCTGCTTTGGATACCGAGACTTCTCTGCCTCGTTCTTCGAAGTCGAAGCACAGACCTCGACACCACCGAGCATCGACTCGAAGTCCTTCTCGAACGAAGACTCCACCGTCGAAGCCTACTCGTCAAGACACTTCTCCTCAGACTTCGACTCATTCGGTACCACGTACACCTGGTACTTCTTCATCCAGGAACCTTAAGAGAAAACATTCTCTTACTCCACCACATAGTACAGCTTCTTCTGTAACCCTACGTCTTGAGTCAGAACCACTCTCACCATATTCTAGAGAGGCTTCTCCTTCCTACTCAGTACTTCCTAAATCTCGCAGTGTGTCTCCTGAGGAAGCATATGATTCCATATCCATTTCATTTGCAAAATTCATCTTTGATATGGGACAAGCTCTCAAACTGGATCTCCATTCAGATTCTAAATATACTCCTGAATATTTAGCAGATATGGAGCTTCCTCATCCATCTAAAGAGTCACTACGTTTACCAATGACTCCTGTTCTCAAACAAACCTTTGTTTGTAACATGGAGACTCCTTATTCCATCACTGCCATTCCATCTAAATTGGAATCCCATTATCGAACTGTTCCATGTAAAGGTTATGAAAAATCTCAACTTTCTCATCAATCCCTGGTAGTAGAATCATCTTTAAAGAAAGCTCATCCTTCCAAAATCTACGCTTCAGTTTCTCCAGGCAGAGAAGGTCGTACAATGGATAAGTTTGGTCTCTGTTTATACCAGAACTCCATGATGCCAAATAGAGTTCTTAATTATAGCTACATTTTTACATCTTACTTCAACCACTTTCTGAAGATACTACCATCGTTTTACCCGGATATCTCCACAACTCATCTTTCTGAATTCAAACTCATCCTCAAGACTCTTTCTCAATTAAGACTCTTCATGTTACAAGACTCCTATGATGCATTTGAACTCTCTTCTCGAGTCTCTGCCTTTGCTGTAGCCATGCGTCGTTTGGCATGGTTACGCATTGTTGATATGGATCCCAATCTTCAAGATCGATTGGCGAATCTACCTTGTCAAGGGAACGAATTGTTCGATGACTCTATTGAAGCAGCTACTAAGCGTCTCTCAGAACATGAACGCTCTTTTGCTTCCCTCATTCGACCAAAACCTAAACCTACACCAACTAGAGGTTTTAAACAGACTTCACGTCGTTATCCTCAGAAAACGACTCCTGCTTTTTCCAGGCCTCCTCCTCGTCGTCTTCCCCAACAACAGTGCCAGCAAAAGTCTCAGACTCCCGCTGCCACCAAAACAGCTCAGTCTTTTTGACAGTCTCAGCCTGAGCATTCCAATTTCTCTGTTTCCAAATTCTCCCCTCCCCATAGGGGGGTCGCTTTTCCACGTTTTATCACCAGTGGGAGCTCATTACATCAGATCTCTGGGTGCTTACCATCCTACGAGAGGGATACTCTCTTCGGTGCCTCCAGATTGCCATCCAAGAGAGTGTCCTTCCAATCAGTCGCACCTTCCCCTTCTTCAAGAAGCTCGGGCTCTTCTTCGCCTGCGAGCTGTAGAGGAAATTCCTCTTGCCCAAAGGAACTTGGGATTCTACTCCCGTTATTTTCTAGTTCCCAAAAAGACGGGGGATTTGCGACCTATTCTGGATCTCAGAGCTCTCAACAAATATCTAGTCAAAGAGAAATTTTGAATGCTCACTCTGCCGACTTTATATTCCTTAATGGATCATGGGGATTGGATGTGTTCCCTCGATCTCAAGGAGGCGTATACTCATATCCCTATTCATCCAGCATTTCGCAAGTACCTCGGATTTCAAGTAGGAAGCCTTCATCTGCAGTACCGAGTTCTCCCCTTCGGGTTGGCTTCTTCTCCCAGAGTTTTCACAAAATGTCTGGTGGTGGTGGCTGCAGCTCTTCGCAATCAGGGTCTCCAAGTATTTCCATACCTCGACGACTGGCTCATCAAAGCTCCCTCTTTTTCAGGGGTTATTACAGCGACCCAACAGACTATTCTTTTTCTTCAAAGTTTGCGATTTCACATAAACTTTCCCAAATCTCAGTTGACTCCCTCTCAGTCTCTCCAGTTCATAGGAGCAACTCTGGACACTATCAATCTGAGAGCTTACCTTCCACAACCACGTCAGGCTGCACTTCTTCAGATTTCTCATCAAGTCTTCCACCTTTCATCCATTCCAGCTCAAATGATGATGGTTCTGCTCGGTCACATGGCTTCTACAGTTCATATGATTCCTTTTGCCAGACTTCACCTACGTATTCCTCAATGGACACTGGCATCCCAATGGCAGCAAACTGTAGATCCACCATCTCGACAGATTTCCATAACTCCTTTATTGCGGAAATCTCTCCGTTGGTGGATGCTCTCTTTGAATCTTTCAAGAGGCTTGCTGTTCCATCCTCTTCCTCATCAGAAAGTCCTCACAACCGACTCATCAACGTATGCTTGGGGAGCTCATATGGATGGTCTCCGAACTCAGGGTCTATGGACTTCAGCAGACCGTTGGTGTCATATCAATCTGTTGGAACTCAGAGCGATATTCTATGCTCTCAAAGCCTTTCAACATCTCCTTCACGACATGGTGATTCTTGTACGTACAGACAACCAGGTAGCCATGTATTATGTCAACAAACAAGGAGGGACGGGATCTCATTCCCTCTGTCAGGAAGCTCTGAAATTGTGGCATTGGACAATCCTTCACAACATCTACCTCAGAGCTGTTTACATTCAGGGTCAACACAATTATTTGGCGGACAAATTGAGTCGTCTTCTAGAGCCTCACGAATGGACACTCAATTCTCCTACTCTTCGCCAAATCTTTGCCCGTTGGGGAACTCCGCAAATAGATCTGTTTGCGTCACCTCTCAACTTCAAACTGCCTCAATTTTGCTCCTGCATTTACGCTCCTCAACGTCTAGAAGCGGGCGTTTCTGCTGGACTGGAGGAATCAGTTCCTGTATGCCTTTCCTCCGTTTCCTCTGATTCTCAAGAGGAACTCTAGTCAAACTGAAGTCAGAACATGCCACCATGATTCTGATAGCTCCTCGGTGGCCCAGACAACCTTGGTTCTCCCTTCTACTTCAACTCAGCACCAGGGAGCCTCTCCATCTACCAGTATTTCCTTCTCTACTCACGCAGAGTCACGGATCCTTGCTTCATCCCAATCTGCAGTCTCTACACTTAACAGCTTGGTACCTTTCTGCATAACAAACTTTCCTCAATTTTCTCAGTCTGTTCAAGATATATTACTTGCTTCCAGAAAGCCATCAACTAGACAATGTTATGGCCAGAAGTGGACTAGATTTTCTGCTTGGTGTTCTACACGTCAATTGCAACCCATATCTTCCTCCTTAGCATCCGTTCTGGACTACTTGCTTCATTTGTCACATTCTGGACTTCAAACTACATCTATTCGAGTCCATCTTAGTGCTATAGCTGCTTTTCATCAGCCTCTGGATGGGAAACCTCTTTCTGCACACCCCATGGTTTCTCGCTTCATGAAAGGACTTCTAAATCTCCATCCACCGCTTAAACCACCTCCAGTGGTTTGGGATCTCAATGTTGTTTTAGCTCAACTTATGAAACCTCCTTTTGAACCGCTTGACAAAGCTCACCTCAAGTATCTCACTTGGAAAGCTGTGTTCCTGATCGCCCTCACATCTGCTCGATGAGTCAGTGAATTACAAGCTTTGGTGGCAGATCCACCTTCCAGTTTTTCATCATGACAAGGTGGTCCTCCGTACTCATCCTAAATTCTTACCTAAAGTTGTTTCGGAATTTCATATCAATCAGTCTATTGTTCTACCTTTTTTTTTTTCCAAAGCCTCATTCTCATCCTAGAGAAGCGGCCCTTCATACCTTGGACTGTAAACGTGCATTGGCTTTCTACCTCCAACGCACTCAACTTCACAGAACATCTCCTCAACTTTTCATCTCCTTTGTTCCGAACAGGTTGGGACGTCCTATTTCAAAGCGCACCATCTCCAACTGGATGGCTGCTTGCATTTCTTTCTGCTATGCTCAGGCTGGTCTTCCTCTGCAAGGTCGAGTGACGGGCCACAAAGTTCGAGCGATGGCAGCATCTGTAGCCTTCCTCCGATCAACTCCTATTGAGGAAATCTGCAAAGCTGCCACTTGGTCCTCGGTTCAAACTTTCACCTCTCATTACTGTCTGGATACTTTCTCTAGGAGGGATGGCCATTTTGGCCAATCTGTTTTGCAAAATCTTTTTTCGTAAATTGCCAACTTCCCTCCATCCCTTTTTCCTTAGCTTGGAGGTCACCCATGTGTGGGAATATGCTGCCTGCTTGTCCTGGGATAAAGCATAGTTACTTACCGTAATTTATCCAGGGACAGCAGGCAGATATTCCCACAACCCTCCCACCTCCCCTGGTTGGCTTCTTGGCTAGGTATCTGAACTGAGGATCCTCACAGGAAATGCGCCCCCTAGTTCGGGCGGGAAGGCATGCGCGCATGCGCACTGCAGCACTCGAAAGATCGAGATCTTCAAGCAAGTTTGTTTTCGAGGCTGTCCGCTGCGGGGCTCCGCCTGTGACGTCACCCATGTGTGGGAATATCTGCCTGCTGTCCCTGGATAACAACTGTTACGGTAAGTAACTGTGCTTTCAGGTAGGGCCTCACTAATGACTTATACAGGGGCATCAATACCTCCTTTTTTCTGCTATTTGTGTCTCTTTCTATGCAGCCTAGTATTCTTCTGGCTACAGCCACCACCTTGTCACTTTTTTTTTATTTTTGAGATCCACTAACAGTATCAAGTCAAGGTCTCACACCTAGCACACACTACTGTTTAAGATTTTTACATTAAACCATTCTTCTAATTTTTGTAGATCCCTTCTCATGTTGTCCATCCCCTCTGGGGATTCCCTCTGTTGCAAATCTTTGTATCATTGGCAAAAATGAAAATTTTTCCTTCTAACCCTTCAGCAATGCTGCTCACAAATATGTTGAATAGAATTGTACCACATTTAATACTGTACAGCATTTAATACTCATAAATGCTCACTCATTTGCCTTTGCTTTTAGTGTGGATGACTTCTGGAGTTTGCCTGCTTATCACCCCACCCTCTAGTTTAAATTTCTAGAAATGTATTGTCTGTATTTCTCACTAAGGATCCCTGGAATGAGGAGAATTAAGGGGAAGGTGGTAGGGGCATGGCTTTTGCCATAATTTGGATATGCTACAAAAATAAACATGTAACTCCTACATGCTTCCCTGGGGTACATGCAAGTTCCAACTCCTTATTTAGACCTGAGGTCTAGATCAAGAGGCAGTAGCAAAAGCCAAAAGAATCCTACCTCTAACCCTTTGATATTTGGATGACCATTCCCAACCCTATGACATCCTCAATACTCCCAACCCCCTGGCAGGGTCTCCCTGGTGTCTAATGGAGAACAGCAGCGATCCCTGATGCTCCATCGAGCATCCAGGTTCAAAATGGCACCTTTGACTCCTAGGGGCTGTATTGTAGTACTACTGTTAGGAGGCAAGCTGCCAAATAAGGTCTATGTATGCAAATTTTAACTGGCTTCCAGTGATATATTGGATTCTCTTCAAAATGTTTGTATTGACTCAGTCCTGTCATACTGGATCTCCCCTTCCCCTATCCTTTAGCTGCCTTGTTCCTTATGTTCCAACCAACTATTTGTTCTCAAAAATCTGACAGTTGTTCCTACACATACCTGTATATAGATCCATTTAGCTTGTGTTTCTCATTCTTGCTTTTAAGTCATGGTGCCAACCTTGTGGAATGGATTGCCAATTTAAATCCATACCGTGAGTTCCTTTTGCAAATTTTAATCTGCCTTAAAAACTTATTATACTCAGGCTTTTGTTCCTGATTAACTTTCAGAACTTGCACAGACCTGCCCTGATTCCTTATTGACCTTGCTGTCATACTTTGTCTTTGTGATCTCACTTTCTTTTCCTGGTGTGTCTCCCTCTCCCCTTATCTATTTAATATTAATATTTTATGATTAGTACAGCATGTTCGATGGGATTATAACTATTTTCTTTCATTTTATAATTGTAAACCACTTAGGTATATTTTTGATTTTGCAGTATATCAAAATTGATGATGTGTGTGGGCTCCAGATTTGAATATCTGGTCCTTTTTAAGCTAACACATAACCACTTTAAGTCAATATTCAGTGGCCATGGGTTACAGCATAAAAATAGGACAGACTTATGTGGTCCCATTTATGCAGTAAACCTGGCTGCTTAAGGGCCGAATATCAGCACTTAAGTAGCCAAGTGCTGAGTCCACACCTAGAACATTCCAAACATAGCCAGCTTTGATTTAGTCACTAAGGCCTTAATTCTATAAATGGTGCCTAATTCCTAGGAGACGTTGAGCGCAATTGTCAATTCCCTTCTAGGCACCTTTTATAGAATTGCACCTAAGTGGTCTTAGGTGTCGGTAAGCACCGAAATCTTAGGCACATTTCCATTTAGGCTAGGGTTTTCTTGGCCTAAATGAGTATGTCTAAGGTAAATGCCTATTGACACCTAAGTCAAACCATACCCAAAATCTACCCCAAACCCACCCCGAGTCTGTCCCTAACCATGCCTACTTGCTGGTAAGCACCTTATGGTAGACACCTTGCTCGAACTGGTAGGCACCTACCAGCTAAATTGTTTTAATGATTTTTTAAAATTGTTTTTAATGGCACTGATTAAGCCATTAAGAAAATTAAGTTAAGATACCTAGATCACCTAGGCGCACCAATCTAGGCGCCTAACTTTAGGTTCCAGGTTCACGGCTATGGACAGAGGGCTTCAGTTGTAAAATCCCTGAGGCAGCCGTTTAACAGCGAAACAAGGCTCTTGTAGGAGATGTATTGAGCATGGATGGTTGACCATGAGTATTACTCTGCTCAAAGTTTACAACAACAACGCTGGGAGATGACACACCCCATGCTCCAGTAGTTAAGTGAAAACTTTCTCTTTTTCATACCATGTGCACAGTGGTGTGTTTTGGCCTGATGTGAGATATACTGTACATTTAATTTATATGGAATTTTTTATTCCTATGACAATTAAAGGAGCAGCTTGAAATCCAGGTGAATTGCTGCCGATATGAATAAATATTTAAGCCTTTTTCTTCACTTTTGATGACTAATGTGGATCTCCTGAGGCTATCCCACCGCTGGCTTGTAACTTTTTGTGTTTTTTGATTATTTGCCTAACTTTAGGTGTCATTTATAGAATTGGGTCCTAACTGTGATATTCAGTGATACTTAGCCAGTTAAGTGCAGTTATTTATTTATTTATTTAGCCCCTCCTTTACAAAGCCGTGCTAGCATTTTTAGCGCTGGCTGCTGCGGTAACAGTTCCGACATTCATATAATTCCTATGAACGTCTGAGCTATTACCACTGCAGCCAGTGCTAAAAAAACTAGTGCAGCTTTGTAAAGGATGGGATTAGTTTTATTGCCCATCCTCCTGAGGAGCCCAGAACGGGTTATAGTAATACATTGTGGTATTCAGCCTATGCCTGCTAGGTCTGTCCCCAGAGCAGTGCATAGATGCACTATAGACAGCTCAATTTAACCCCAAACTGAACATTATGGGGACTTTTCTTCGTTGGCCTCTAGAGGGAGCAGGAGAGCAGATTTTCCTGTTCCACAACCCCTACACAGCTCTAGTTTAGTTCCCAGCAGTCACCTGTATGCTGGAGGCAGAACCAGCCGGAAAGCCTTTTCACCTGAGAGTTTGGGGCGTGGCTGCAGGCTATTACATCAGAGAGTAGAACATCTAGAGAGGGGGAAGGTAAAGCAGGAGCAATAGAGAAGACAGGGAGGCTCAGGGTTGAGAACTCTGGATGGCAGTGAACAGTCTGAATGTATAGAGCTGACAGAGGCTGGGCCGGAGCCACCAAACTTAATGCCTCAGAATTTTCAGACCATGGAGCTGGAGCCATTTACTGAACCACTGAATGGAGCCCTGCCAATGGAAGTTTGCTAGACTGAAGGCAAGTAAATTAATCTGCCTAAATGTTTAACCTTGGCTAAACTTACTAAATGCCTTTTGTTGAGTAACCCTGAAGAAGGTGTGGTGCTTGGAGGCACCTCTAAGAACTTTAAAGAACAGTTTTGGGATTTTGTGTGTGTGTGGGGGGGGGGGGGTTTCTTCCCTCTGGGTAGGGGAAGGGCTGTTACCAGTCCCAGGAAGTGGGGACTGCTCTGCGTTTTCTGTGGTGGGTTTGAGGGCATATTATTTGCAAATTGTGACCACACAGAGCACACTCCCTGGCCAGCAAGTCAGATGCTGGGGCCTAGTGTCATAGCACTAGTGCAGGCTAAGGTAGTGATAATAGCCCAAAAGACTGTTGTTGAAATATTTGAAAGTTTGAACCATTAATCAGCTGGAAAGCCAGCAGCAGCTTTGAAAAGCCTGAATTATGATTTTTTTGGAACTTTATTGGCTGGCACTAATCCAGAGACTGTATGGAATTACAGTTTGATTGCTTTGGACTATACCTTATACTTTTAAACATCCTGACAAGATTGGATTTTCTTTCTTCCAATATGGAACTGTTTGAACTCTAGGCAAGCAGGCTGGTTTGCATGTTTTTGTTTTGTGAATAAACCCAGACCTTGCATGATGCAATATACTTACTTAGTGTTTTCTTTCCTTGTAAAGCCCGTAGTGGCTCACAAGAGTTTTCCTTTTGTTACTGGTGCCCTAGGACCCATTGCCCTGAGGCTACCAGTGACAACATTCACAATGTTTTGGAGGCATAGGAATAAGGGTATATTCACATTATACTGGAGAATTAGGTAAGGGATATAGCAGCATATTCACAATATATTTGAGGCAGGGGAATGGAATATTCACAATATACTGGGGACTTGGGGCAAGGTTACAGATGTAGATTCACAACAAAGTATGTGACTTGGGTTAACAAGGTAGTTTTAGAGTACTACAAGTTATAGTGGTATCTTTGAATGATTTAGAGGCATAGGAGGATACATTCACAATGTATTGTACTCACTCCAGGCTGGTACAGAAAGAATAAGGCAATGAATTACAATAATTATAGCAAAGAGAGAACATATATGGATAGCACATCAGGGTGGGGCAAGAGGTAAAGAAGAAAAAAAAAAAAGAATAGAACTCAGTAAATTAAGAAAAGTTAAAAATTAAAAACTCGGGAATATGAAGTCTTAATCCTAGAATAATCCTCATGTCTACAACTCAAAGACATCCTTATACAGAAACAACAAAAAACAAAAAGACTTTTAATACCTTTTAAACCAAGATGGTGCTCAGAATCCAAGAATGGAATGGAAATTCTCAAAACGGGGGACAAGCCCCTATAGAGTCTTTCACTGAATCTATCATTGCACCAACTTTTGTGGTAGAAAGGTGATTAAAAATACTTCATAGTGAATGTAGTGATATTCAATACAAAAGTTAAATGTCCAAACAACTTGAGACTCCAAAAATAGTGAAACCAAAAACTTAACTTAAATGGCCATGTAGCGATGATTCCTCAGAGAACCCGCTGTGCTGTGTGTGAACTTCAATTATAAATCCTTCCGCCCAGCCCCTACAGCAGCTAAACCCGACAGGAAGTATATTATATACCCAGTTTGCATTGGGCATCCTTATACATAAAACATTTTAGAGAGCCTTTGAATCTATCCAATGATGTTTCATTACGCAAATAACCTGGTAAAGTATTCCAAAGCTGAGGGGCTATAACTGAAAAAATGGTAGACCTCCTTGTGCCAATAACTTTTAGGGAGGGGTAGTAAGAAGATGTTGTTTTGTTGACTTTAATGTCCTAGAAGACGATCGAGAAATATTGGTGCATTTGATAGCTGGATTTTAAAGGTTATTAAAGCTATTTTATATGTGATTCTATAGGAGATTGGCAGCAAATGAGATTTTTTTCAGAAGTGGTGCCACATGGTCATATTTTTTTAGGATGTGTAATGATTTTTATTGCCGTATTTTGTATCATTTGTAATCTTCTCAATTCTTTTTGTGTGATGCCTTTTATATAATGAAGTACAGTAATCCAACCTTGAAATTATTAGTGAGTGGATTAGAATGTTTAAGGCTCCTGGTTCTAACATTTTTGTTAAAGATCTAATTAAACACAGTTTGTAGAAGCAGTTTTTAACCACCGAGTTGATTTGGTCATGGTAGAGTTTCTGATCAAGGACTATTCCTAGAAATTTTGTGGATATAACTATTTGTAGTGGAATTTTATCTAAATGTATTTGAGATAACAATGTAAGATTTTTTTTCCATGGCAACAACATTTATGTTGATTTAGATATGTTTAAAGCCAACATGTTTTCTTTGAGCCACTGACGAATTTGCTCCAATTTGGTGTTTATATTAATTATGTCATTGGGATCTTCCATGTTCGAGGGGTGCAAGAGTTGAATATCATCTGCATAGGCGTAGGAAGAAAATCCGATGGAGCTCAGAATGGTTTACATGAATGTATTCAGGTACTCAAGTATTTTTCCTTGTCTGTCCTGGTGGGCTCACAATCTAATGTACCTGGGGCAATTGGGAATTGGGTGGTTTGTGAGGAGTGTGGGAGGAGTGTGAGTTTGAGCCCACCACCTCAGGATTGTGAGGCTGTAGCTTTAACCACTGTGTCGCACATCCTCCCCCCCTCCCCCAGTTTAAATTTGCCCTCAATCTTGCCAAAAAGTAGGTTCCAGTTTTTTAATAATTGTAACAATGATTTTTCATGATAAGGGCATCTCTCAACTAGACAGTATGCTTTCTTTTAAATTCATTAGATCATTAAGGGTTCCTTTTAAAAAGCCACGGTAGTGATTCTCTTGCACCATTCAATTCCTATGGGCTTAGCTGCATTTGTTGCAGGAGAATCGCTTCTGCGGCTTTGTAAAACGGGCCTTAAATGACTTTTGAATGGTTATGATTTTTGACCATTAGTAAACTGTACCAGATTAAACTAATAACTTAAATGTTAAAACTGAATCTCTGTCTTTAGCCACCAAGGCTTCTAGTTTTTATAGGATATTTACAGTTTTAGTTTCTGGCAAACATTATAAATCATTAAAGATCATTCTAGTAAATTGTGAATGAGATGTAAACTGTGTCTGTGTCTGCAGAAAGGCGACACCACTTTTGTACTCGTAGCAGCTACATAAAGTAGATCAGCAATAATTAAGTTGAAACAAATGTCTATAATGTTTGCTTCAGCCTTTTAGAAGACCTTTAAAAGTATTTATACAGAGCAAGCAACTTTAATGCAAGATTCACTATTACAGTCTGCTCTATCATACAATTGACTCTTTCAATAGCAAAATATAATTACAGGCATAACATCTCCTAGGAAAATAGTAAAAATTGTAAAGCACACAGAGGTACTTTTACTACAATAGGTACTACTATAAGTTAAAAAGGCACTGCTGAGGGATGCTCTGTCATTCTGTGGTAATTTTGGGATTGGTACACGCAACCCACATGCTAAAAGTATATTTTATTTTTTAGCAAAGGAGGCATTCATGGAGGCGGAGAGTAGGTATGCCTGTACTAATTGGCTGTACACTAAGGGCTCTCTTCTTCTGACATCACTTCCTGGGCTTACGCCTAGGAAGTGATGTCAGAGGAAGAGCCGACTCTGGTGCCAGCAGCAGGGTGGGGGTTGCTGCTCGTGCCAGGAACATTAAAGAGGTACGGGGAAGGGAAGGGGCGTGTGCGGCAGAAGGCAGTATGGAGGGAGTGGATGGGGGTGGGGGAGAAGAGGGGGAGGGATACCTCTGCCCTGGGTACCTCTCACCCTCGCTACGCCTCTGCTATTGCCTACAAAATAGGTGGTGGAAAAGGCTCACATGGTAATTGCACATGCTAATTTCAAAAGTAGCACATGGCCATATTAGGATAATAGAAATTGTGACCATTTTAGAATAGGCTAAAAAGTGGCCATTTTTTAGCACAGTAAAAGGGCACCAAAGTTTCTTTCATATCTATCATTTCTATGGAAACTACCCTTGCTAAAGTCTCTAATAACCTGTTCCTGGCCAGATCCAATGGCCTCTATTCTATCCTCATCCTTCTCAATTTATCTGCTGCCTTTGGTACTGTTGATCACCACCTACCCCTCGATACGCTGTCCTCACTGGGATTCCAGGGTTCTGTTCTCTCCTTGTTTTTTCCTATCTCTCCTATCACACTTTCAGTGTATGCAATAGTGGATCCTCCTCCACTGCTATCCCACTGTCAACTGGTGCACCTCAACGCTCTGTCTTGGGCCATCTCCTTTCTCCATCTATACCCACTCTTTCAGTGCACTGATCTCCTCCCATGGCTTTCAGTATCACCTCTATGCTGATGACTCCCAGATCGTCCTCTCCACACCAGATATCGCTACAGGAATCCAGGCCCAAGTCTCAGCCTGCCTGTCTGACATTGCCGTCTGGATGTCTCACAGTCATCTAAAACTGAATATAGCTAAGACCGATCTCCTTATCTTTCTGCCTAAACCCACTTTCCTTTTCTCCCATTCTCTATTTCTGTGGACAACACTCTCCTCCTCTCAATCTTGTCAGCTCACATCCTCAGGGTCATCTTTGACTCCTCTCTCTTCTTCTCTGCTCAGATCCAACAAACTGTTAAAGCATGTTGCTTCTTCCTCTATAATATTACCAAAGTCTGACCTCTCCTTTCTGAGCACACTGCCAAAACCCTTATTCATACTCTTATCACTTCTTGCTTAGACTACTACAACTTGCTTCTTTCATGTCTTCCGCTCAACATCTCTCTTCTTCATTCCCTTTAAAATTCTGCTGCATGACTTATATTCCACCAGAGCCAACATACTCGCATTACCCCTCTCCTTATTTATTGTTGAATACAGTTCAAACTCCTCTTACTGGCTTACAAGTGCATTCACTCTGCAGCCCCTCAATATCTCTCCTCACTTATCTCTCACTAAGCTCCCTCCGTGAACTCCATTTATTGGGTCCCTCTTATCCATACCTTCTTCTCCTCTGCCAACTCCAGACTCGTTCCCTTCTATCTTGCTGCACCATATGCCTGGAACAGACTACCTGAGTCAATGCGTCAAGCTCCAACTCTAGCAGTGTTCAAATCCAAGCTAAAAGCCTACTTTTTTGACTCCACTTTCAACTCCTAACTCCCACTCACCATAAGATACCTATGTCCATCCAATCATTCTCTCTGCAAAAAAAATCCCCAATCCCTATATGTCCTGTATGTCTGCCAAATTACATTGTAAGCCCTTCAGAGCACGTATCATCTATTGCATGTTAAATGTGCATTGCTGCGTATGCCTTTCAACACTATAGAAATGATAAATAGTAGTGATAATAGTAGCAAATATGTGGGTACAGTGGGATTAGGATGGGGTTTGGAAGGCTCACAGGTTCCACTCCAAGGAAGTGGTTAGAAAAGAGTATGGGCCTAAGTCCCCATCTCTATGGTTCACTATACCACCCACCATGCTTCTCCAGGAAACTGTTTGCTGTGCCACTAGGACTGGCCATAGCATCTGAAGCTGTCATATAGGTAGGTATGTACTGTTTCATTCACATCTTTGGGGGATGGAAGGGGGTCAGTGACCATTAGGGGAGTGTGTGTGTGTGTGTGGGGGGGTCATACTTATATCCTTCCAGTGTAGTCGTCTGGCCAGATTGATCAACTTTTTGGTACTTATGTGTTGTTAAAACAGTCTAGCCCCAGACGTCTAAAATGGGTCCTGGATGATTTCTTACATGTTCGATTATAGCTGAAATATATAGCAAAAAACCCAAGTACTGTGAAAACCTGATATATCTAATAAATACTTTCACAAAAAATATATGTATAATGTCTAATGGATGTCCATAGCTCCGTGCAGGCTTACTCATGAAGTGCAATTCAAAAAACAGAGGAAAAAGTCTCAGACTGAGGCCCTCCCACCACCACAATCTTTCGATGTGGAGATGTGGTTTAGCGTCCCTCTTTAAGCTCGATCGGATTTATTATACCCTGAGGCAGCAGTCTTGTGAAACGCTGGCCACTGTTGGTGTACCGATCAACAGCAGATAAGTGGAAGACTATTCATGTCATTTTTCCTCTATCTTCAAGTGCATATAATTTAAATAGCACCGAGCAGTGCTTTTATCTACCTGCAACATTACAGAGGTTTTTTGCCAGTGAAGTTATCGCCTAACCACTTTTAAACCACCTTTGTGGTGGTGGGAGGGCCTCAGTCTGAGGCTTTTTCCTCTGTTTTTTGAATTGCACTTCATGAATAAGCCTGCACGGAGCTATGGACATCCATTAGACGTTATACATATATTTTTTGTGAAAGTGTTTGTTCGATTATAGCTGAAAAACATGCAGGTCATAAGCCTGCCCTAGTCCTGCTCACACCACACCACACCTCCTTGAGATTTAGACAAACTGTGAATGACTAGCATAGATTGGCGAGAAAAATGTCCATCTGCCCCTTTACGCGACTTTTTAGATGTCTTTCTGTTTTTAAAAGAAGCCCCATATTGTTCATTCTTCTTCTAAACAGGGAATACATGTTCATTTTTCAGATCCACTCAAAACACACCAAGACCACCCCACCTTGCGATGTGCACTTTTTTCAGTTATGGACATGTATATTCCAACTCTGTGAAAATCAGAACTTAAGATGTTTATACAAGATATATGTTTAAGTGCTGGTTTCTGCATTTCTAAAATGTGAAAGCCAGTTTTAAAATAAGTACCATTATTTATTCAATGGAAGTGTGTGCAATCTTTTCCAGAAGTCCCTATTTTTATGACACGGAACAATTTTACAATTAATCACTAACGTATCTTCCTTTCAAATGAGAAAGATGCATCTAATTTTAGGAGCATCACAAAAGGGAGCAAAAGATTTCGAAAACACTTTCTCGTCTTCTCGTCTTAAAATGAAAATGGTTTCCCACCCAGCTAGTGAGTCATTTATAAAATCCCAAGGTGCATCTTTGGGCATCAGTGTGAGATTTTATCGTTGTAATTTATCAAAAATGTAAATATATCCAATGAACAGGAAGAAGATTATTCAAAAAGGCACAAAATGCTTTAGCAGTTATTGTCTAATATAAAGGCATGAAACTGGAGAATTCAGAGCTACAGACAATCCCATGGATTGGAATTGACTGTGAGCCAAAATGAATTGAATGAATGTTTAGCAATTATAGCTTAGCCAGTGAACAAAACCAGTCTCACAGCAGCATTCCTAGAATTTATAAAGCAGCAATACTAGATACATTTTTCAAAATATCAACATGTCTCTTTCTTGGCTGTTTATACCTTCTTTTATCTTACGAAAACAATTTTGAGAATCGCTTGCTTGCATAGACAAGCTTTGGCAAAAGATGTTCTTGTCTACCTTGCTAAAAGTATTTATTTTAAAAGATCTATTTATCTATCTATCTAGAAGAGAGTGCCGCTGAATATTAGCACAGATAATTGCAGCACCGTCCATTTTCTGACAGAAAGTTATCCGGACACTGCAGATATATAGGACAAATAACTCCTAACTATGGCTAGATAGTTACCCAGATGCTGGCATTGAATATCAGCAGGCACCTGAATAATTCCGGTGGCCACTCAAGACCTGGATCTCCTGTGCTGGTGTCTGAATATGGCCTGGTACTGAATTTCCAGGTTTAATTCAGCTGTAGCAGTTGGTATTTATAAAATGCTGACCACCACAGGCTCAGTATCAACTAGAGAATGACACGGGGAAAAATTATGTCCCCGTCACCGTCCCGTCCCCGCTGTCCCTTTCACCGCCCCTTCCCCGTCTCTGCCATCCCCTTCACCGCCCCGGCCCCTTCCCCGTCTTCAGCGTCTTCTCCTCTCCATCCCCCCACCCTCAGCACCCTTCACGCGGTCCAGCAGCTCCCTCCCACCAGCCAGCCGTGCATTTCCCTCCCTCCCTTCTTTTCCCTTACCTTTTCTTGTTAAAACGCGCGTTTTCTATAAGGCTAGGAGCTGTATTACAGCCGGAGCCTTGAAGTCGCATCGGATTGCCGGCTAGAAAAGTCTCCTCCGATGCAACTGGAAACAGGAAGTTGCATCAGAGGAGACTTTTTCCAGTGTTCAACGAGACTTGACTTCAAGGCTCCGGCTGTAATACAGCTCCTAGCCTTATAGAAAACACGTGTTTTAACAAGAAAAAGTAAGGGAAAAGAAGGGAGGGAGGGAGATGCATGGTCGACCGGCCGGCGGGAGAGAGTGGGCTGCCGTTCGTTCACCGCGCGTTCCAGATGGTTCACCGCCCTGTGCTACCATTCACCGCCCCACGGGGTGGTGAATTGCCTTGTCCCCGAACTTGCGGTGACCATTTTTTTTGGGTCACCGTTTTGGCGAGTTACCCGCGGCTAAATGCGGCTAGCCGTGGGTAACCGCCACCGTGTCATTCTCTAATATCAACCCCTTAGGGCCAGATTCTGTAACCGGCGCCCGTCAGTGGCTGCTTTAAAAGCAGCCACCGATCACCTGTCAATCATTCCAGGGCGACGATTACCCAGGCCTACATTTCAGCCACTTATCTTGGACACTAAACCACAGCAGCCAAGAGCGGCAGAGGGTTTCCCTTCCCCCCCACCCCCACCATCAGCTGAGTGGCAGAGACTCCCCAAAGTCGTGGGTGGCCTAGGGAATCTGGCCAATCGGAATCTTAGGCCACTTTCAGCACATCCCGGGAAGGGGCAGGCCCACCATTCCAGCAAAGGCGGGCCTGCCGGCCAGACACATGAAGGACCCGTCCATTCAGACATGTAAAAAAGGTTAGGGGGGTTCTGATGGGGGTTGGGGGTCTGTGAAGGCTACCGGTGGGGGGTGTCCGGCAGGAGGAACTGGGCATCCCTCCTTATGGTGAACTTTTTTTTTTTTGGGGGGGGGGAGGGATGGTCCAGCAGGAGAGATTGGGTATCTCTCCTGCTGGAGAACTATCGGGGATTGTGACTGGTTTTATCTTCTTTTTATAATATTTGTATTGTAATAGGCGTTTTTATTTTCTCCCTTATATTTTAATTATAAACTTGCTTAGAAATGTGATAAGTGATAGAATCAAATTTTAATAAAAACTTGCAACTCCTGCTGCGATCATTTGGTGGTGTTGGGGGGGGGGGGTTGCGACAGGTGCTGGGCAGGAGTAATTGGGCATCCCTCCTGCTGTGATCATTTGGGGGGGGGTTGTGGTGGGTGCGGGTAGGAGAGATTGGTAATCTCTCCTGCCAGTGATTATTGGGGGGGGGGGGGTCGCAGCAGGTTCTGGCAGGAGAGAATGGGCATCCCTCCTGCCATGATCATTCGGGGGGGGGGGGGTGTCACGGCGGGTGCCGGGCAGGAGGGATTGGGCATCCCTCCTGCTGCGATCATTACGGGGGTGGGGGATAGGTTGCTGGGACGCTGAGCTGATCGCAGTTGTGCAGCTCTAGAGACCAGACCCCATGTGGATCCTTTCTGTCTCCCATGCCCCCTTTTCTTTCTTTCTGTCTCCCTGTCCCACTTTTCTTTCTTTCTTTCTCTCTCCCTGCCCGCCCCCCAAGCCGGCGCCAATTTCTCCAAGCCAACACTGAAGCAGCACATTTTAATAACTGCATGCAGCAATCAGGTGCATGCAGCAGCAAATGCACAAGTCTCCCCCTCCCTCCAAACGTCAATTCTAACGTCGAAGAGGAAGTTCCGGAACTTCCTCTCCAACATTAGAATTGATGTCGGGGGAGGGGGGGAGGCTTGTGCAGTCGCTGCTGCATGCATCTGATCTGTTGCTGTGTCGGCGAAGCAGGGAGAAGCGTTGCCTTTAGATCACCTGTTCCGTTGTCCCCAAGCACAGCTTCGGGACACACTTTCTGAAAATGGGACTTTTGGCATCCCAAAGCTGTGCTTGTGGACAATGGGACAGGCGATCTAAAAATGGGACGGTCCCGTTCAAAACGGGACGTATGGTCACATTAACCCTTGACTCAGGCATTGTGCCAAACACAGCTCTATCTGGTTCGTTGATAATTCTTTTTGGACCTTTCGTTACACTTCCATTTTTTTGTTCACCTCCATTTCTTGATTTTTCTTCTGCACTCTGCCCAAAATGGCAAGGACCTTCTCCCCTCCCTAACTTTTTTAACCCTGTGTTTAAAAAGTATACATTCTTTAGAAAGAGTGTACCCTATTCAAAATAGGGAGTACTGTTTCGGAAAAGTGCACAATCTTTCCTAATAGTGTGTATATGCACTTTGGGGAATAGTGTATTTTCTTCATCCATACTACCAATTTATTTAAAAATTTATATGCCGCATATTGACTATGCGGTTTACAAATCAACTTAAGTTCCATATACAAACAATAGTAAAACAAGTAACAACAGAAGTAACACAGGAAGGCATTGATAGTCAGATGCATTTTTAACATGTTCTTGGAATTCATCCTTCCCACATTGTATCACAAAATTCCAGGAAAACATGAACAAATATTCCTTTTTTTATTATTATTATTATTTATTTATAAATTTTTCAAAATTTAACAAGCATACAATCTTATACAGAAAAGTGCAATCAAGAAAACATATCATTAATTATTCTCAAACTTGAAAATAAACCAAAATTTACAAAAAAAGGTAATAAATCCAACTTAATCGCACACTAGTCCTCAATAATGGATCCAAGATTAAGGAATTAGGAGTAAATATAGTACAATAACAAATTAAACCAAAACACATCATCTGTGCTGAAAGAGAGCATAAATTAATTAAGACACTGATGTTTCTCCTTTTTCAAGGCGCTTCATGGAGAGGAAGGAAGTCAAATGAGACAGTTCAAAGAAAATATATTTAAGGGAATTATACCTAATTACACACTTACAAGGGTATCTAAGAAAAAATAATCCCCCCATCTGGGTCACACCTGGTTTTAATAATAAGAATTCCCTCCTTCTTTTTTGAGTTTCTCTCGAAACATCAGGAAAAACTTGAATATGGAAGCCAAGGAAATCTTTGGATCTATTTTTAAAGAAAAGTTTAAGAATCCAATCTCTGTCTGGGGCCAAAGCCACAGTCAGTAAGAGAGTGGCTGGACTAGCCACCTCTCTATCAGATTGTTCCAATAAAGCGGTAACATCCAAAGGATTTTCCTGTGGTCTACCATCCTCATCTTTTTTTTGAGAATCCTGATTTTTTTTTATTAGGCAAGTAATACACTCTTGACAATGGTGGCAATGATTTCTCAGGAATTTTTAAATTTTCCAGAAAGTAACGTTTTATCATTTCTCCTGGAGGAATTGACAAGACCTTTGGAAAATTAATCAAACGCAAATTATTAAACCGACTATTATTTTCAAGTACTTCTAATTTTCTTCTCATAATAAGATTGTCTTTCACAATTAAATCTTGGTTACTCTTAAACATTTTTAAGTCCTTCTTTTCTTCTTGAATCTCAGTTTTTATTACTACAATGTCTTGTTTCACAGTTTTAATTTCTTCTCTCTGGAATTCTAATTCTTTTTCCAAATTCTTTATCTGAGGATTAAGGGAATTGCCCAAACTGGAAATCAAATCCCATAATGATTCCAGTGTAACCTCTGGGGGCAGAATAGGGGCAAAGGAAAGTACTTGTGCAATATTAGTCTGTTCATCTGAGTGCTTTACCTCCCCTGTGCCTTGTTGTCCCTTAAGCACAGTTGTCCCGGTCGCTGGTTCTTTAACAAGAAGAAATTCCCCTTGTGATGTTCCCTGCAGCAAGCCCTCCAATTCACTGGCCTCTCGGGAAGAAAACTCTGCCTCTTTGGACATGCTCTCCTCCCTCGGAGAGCTAGCTCCCAGCAGCAACGGCTGTAAGGGAGGCGTCCTGACGTCGGGTCTCAGCGTGACGTCCAGCCCTGGGGTATCTGCCGAAGCACTCCTCTCAGCCGGCGCTCCCAACGGGCGATTCCCCAAACGACTTGACTCACTTTGAAGACGTCGGAAAATGTCATCAACAGTTAGAACTATGGGGCTCGAGCGCTGGGAGGCTCCACCGACTCTCCTACCCCTTCTCTTCGGCATTATTTCTAGCAGGTAAGAGAGACACTCTCCAGCGTCTTGTCAGCACTCAGATAGCGGCAGCCATCTTGGATCACCGGCACTTCAACAAATAATCCTTTAAATGGCAGACTGACCCTGTTCAATGCATCCCAGGATGCAGTGTGTGGAGTCAAATGCAGCCATTTTTCAAGATGATGGTGCCAGAAGCAGAAATAAGTGGTCATTACTCTTGCCTTTTTTAAGGTATGACTCGGCGCTTCGAGGAGGGGTTGGGGTGGGGAGTGCATTAGTCATCAATAATTTTTGTGTTACCGCTTGGATCGTTTTTGGCTATTACGTAGTATATAAAGTTTTTAATAAGCATAAACTTTCAGGGCAGGCCAGGGGGAGGTAGGGGTAGAGGGGTTATTAGACACCAGGTAAGTGTTTTTAAAATAGCGGGGGAAGAAGGGTGATTTGCTTGGATTAGGGTGGGATGGGGGGTGGATCGTTTCAGGCTATACTGCTCTAGACCTAATGAAAACTTTCTTCCGTTATGTGTGCATCAGAAACTCCTGTTCTCCTGTTTTATTTTTCTGTGCATTGAAGTGGAATGCTCAATGACCTAATTAGCATCCATTTCCATGTCATCTACATGAGTTAACACCTGCACTCAACCTGTTTCTGCATTGCTCAATCAGTAATGTCCTGCAGTAACTGTGTAGTAGCTTTCTGCATTGGTACCTCAGTGCATGGAGACACCCTTGTTTCATCACAGGCCCAAACTAAGGTATTGTGGTCCTTCATCTGGAGTCACCAAGGAACTTCTCTGATTAGGCCCTATCCTTTTCTACGAATAACCCAGTCATTGGCTTCCTGAGTAGGGGAGGGAGGGCCACAGGTCACAGTTTTCTTCAGAACTTAGTTTACAGACAACCTGGTTTCTACCTCTCAGTATTGCTGTTGTATGATGATTGGAATTTTGACATCTTTCTCATTTTTTTCCCTAAAACAGCAGAAAATTCTGCCTCCAAAATATGAGCGTTTGATCATTTTGTTTCATTTGAATGCTGATGGGATTATCTCATTGTTTCTACTTTTGTTTTTTAAATTTGTTTAAAAGCTGGCAAGCAGACCTATACTAAGCAAAGTTTTTATTTTGGTTTTCCCCCACCAATGGACAGAAAACTGAACCAAAGTCCGTGCCAATGTCTGGGCTTCAGTCCAGCCTCCCCTGTTACTGCTGAAGGCATCAATTACCATGTCTGCTCCTATTTAACAATTCAGAGTGTCATCACATACATGCACCATGATGTATTCCTGATATCACTGGGCCCAATATACAAAAAATTTATGCTTCTAATTTTAAGAGTTATGCTCATAAATTGGTCTTTTTAAAAATTTGCGCAGGTTCAGTGCCTAAATTTACTACTCAAAAATTCAATAAGCTCTTAAATTCAGGAGCGTAAAAAAATGAGTGGCAAAAGGGAAAAATATAGGGCAGGGAAAATTTTAGGAGGTTAGGGGGAAGTTATCAAGGCAGCAGCCTATCGAGGGAAGAAGGCACCAGGGGCAGTAGTGCCTGGCATCACCATGCCGTGCACCCCCTACACGCTGCACTTTTCCCTGCCATACCCTCCACATGCTCCACAAGCCCGCGTATCTCTTCAAATCTTCACCGGCAGCAAGCAGTATCTCCTCCCTGCTGCTCGCACCAGCCTCAGCTGTCCTCTGACATCACTTCCTTGTTCCGTGACTAGAAAGTGGTGTCTGAAAGAGAGCCGAGGCCGGCACGAGCAGCAGGGAGGACAAAGGAAAAGGGGGTAAAGAAAAGGAGGTGAAGGGGTAAAGAAAAAGAGGTGAAGGAGTGAAGAAAAGGGGTGAAGAAAAGGAAAGGTGCTGAAGAAAAGGGGGTAAAGAAAAGGAGAAGTGCTGAAGAAAAGGGGGTGAAGTGAGGTAGTGACGAAAAGGAAAGGTGCTGGCACCCCTGCCAAGATAGCTCCTGGGGCGTTCTGCCTCTCCGCCTCCTCATTATGCCACTGTATTGTGTTATAAAAAGTAAACTTTTACGTGGGATCCAGCAACCCAGGTTTGTGAGCCACCTCCAATGTTCCAGGAGTATCAGGTCACAAAGTGTCGGCTGATGCTCCCAGGTCAGAGACTGCTTTCTGAGCCCTCTCGCACTCCTGAAGTACATCCCCACCCTCCATTAAAGCCCCCCCATCCCTAATTCAGTCCCCACTCCTTACTGATCCAGTCCCCCACCCCCTGATGAAACCCTCAAATTCCATAATTTTCCCCCGCCCCATTCCCATACCTATCTAGTTTGCTGGTCTAGTAGTCACAGGGCAGGAGCAATTCCCAATTGCTTCTGTTATCCTGGCACCAGCTGTCAAAATGGCACACCTAGGAAGATCGTTAAATGGACATTCAGAAGTGGATTAATTCAATATAACATACGAAGCATGTGGAGTCAAGAATTTTCATAGTACCTTTTCTTTTCCTGTATGGAGCTGTGTGTTGAGGGAATGTCTATTGAAAATAAGTGCTGTTGATTTAATTCTACTTAAATATATTACTAGATTTTCTTGAAAGACTTACTATGTAACTTTTTGAAAATAGCAATATGTCAGTTTGAGTGGAGTTTTTTTATGACCAGGGATGTGTCCTCTTCAAATTTTTATTTGAAGTTAGATTGTCCCCTGGATATGCTATTTGTCTTATCCAGTGTGACACTGAGGTCTTTTTCTCCACTTATATTTCATTGATAAGAGTTCCTCTCGCCAGTTTGTTTGTGAATGTATTTTGTTTTGTTATTTTGACCCTGAGCAGTAGTCGTGCTACTACCACTAGGGGGTTACTTCTGCCCTGTGACCATTAGACCAGCACGCCAGACTGGTGCAGGCACACAGATGGGATGAAGAGGACTTATGGAAGTTGGGAGCTTCATCAGGGAGTGGGGGATTGTATCAGGGCTGGAGGATTTGCATTGACGGGGTTTCAGAATCTGTGCAGTGACCCCTTTACGCTATAGCTGAGAGCAACAAGTTGCGACTTGAATCCCAATGCTCTTTGCATGGTACCAGTTTTTGGCTGGAGTTATTTTATTGTAATTTGCTGCCCTTAAAGTGACTTGCTTGTATCACTGCAAGTTGCATTATGTTATTTACATAGTAATGAGATGCACAAGATGCATTTGCATCTCATTACTATTTAACCCACAGTGACTTAACTATCACCACTGTAAATTTAGACAAGTGGTATTAGGCTCTTTGAGTCAAGTTAATTAGCAACTAAAATGATTTAAAGCCCTAAAGCAGCCTGATGACCCCCTCCCCCTCCACCCTCAGCCTTAATGCTTATTTTCAGCACTAGCGTCATATATTAGGTTCATAAATCTAAGCAAATGAATGGCAGGCTTTATTTGCTCCTAAATTATGATGACTTTCAAATGAAAACTTAGGCTTCTGAGTTTGGCTGAAAATAGAGCACAAATTTTGGAGCCTAATTTGGGAGCACAGCATTTTTGAATATTGGGTCCTTTAAATTTTAAACATAATCTCCATGATTATTTAATTAATTACTTAAAGCTTTATTATCTACCTTTCTCTAGGCTCACCAAAGTTGAATCCTCTATAATAAAATCCTAAGCGCACATGCGCACTTAGGACAGCATGATCCCTGCCACCGTGGTCTCTGGGTTTGTGCTGAATTCCATTTTTGAACACAGAGGCAGGGAACACGCCAGCGACTCCCCCCTCCCCCACCAACTGCTGCCGTCGCTGCTGCTCCTCTTCAAAGCAGCCTGCTGAGGTTCGCGGCCAGCTGTAGCGAACCTCGCAGGCTGCTCTGCACCTCTCCGTAACACATTCCCTCTGATGCATGGGATCGCGTCAGATGGAATGTGCTACCGAGGTGGAGAGCGGCCTGCGAGGTTCACTACAGCCGGCTGCGAACCTCAGCAGGCTGCTTTGAAGAGGAGCATCAGTGGTTCAAAGACACCGGGAATCATTTCTGCAGGGAGAGCAGGGAAGAGGGACAGGAGGAGCAGGTAAGGAGTGCTGCTGGACAGGGGGAGCAGGGAAGATGGACAGGGGGAGCAACTAAAGAGTGCTGCTGGACAGGGGGAGCAGGGAAGAGGTGCTTCTGGACAGGGGGAGCAGGGAAGATGGACAGGGGGAGCAGGTAAAGAGTGCTGCTGGACAGGGGGAGCAGGGAAGAGGTGTTGCTGGACAGGGGGAGCAGGGAAGATGTGCTGCTGAACAGGGGGAGCAGGCAAAGGGTGGTGGTGGATAGCCGAGGAAAGATAGAGACAGAAAGACAGACAGACAGAAAGCAGCCAAGGAGAGAGAGAGAAAGAAAGAAAGACATCTATTCTAGCACCCATTAATGTAACAGGCTTAAAGACTAGTACCATAATAAAATCCAAACACAGAAAAAGTATATGTACTAGGGGTTGGAGTCAATATAGCGGTAGGCTTATTATTGGATCTGAACTCTTCCTTCTTTCTCTCTTTTTTATTTTTTTCCTTCTTTTGATTGATAAATGAAGGGTTAGAGTGAGGGTCTATCCCTCGGAGACCCGCAACACCAAGCTGATATTATGGACACCTATGTGAAGTGCAGAGGAGCTCAATTGGAGGTATTCAGCATCTGAAATCACTCAGCCTGGATAAGCGAACTCCACCATTGCAGCCTGAGGTAACTCTCCCAGTGAACGAGCATTCCAAGTGATCACCTACCAAAGAGTTTGGTGCTACACAGGCTTGAGGAGTGAAGATCAGAGTGAGTTTCTTGAATGGTGTAAACCTACAATGTGTTTCAAGAGAGTTGATAACCAGGGAATGGTTTGGGCCAGAAGTAACCATGAAGAGTCTTCCCCATCTGTAAGCTAGTAGCACTGGATGCATGGACTGAGTAGGGTAAGGGAAAAGAAAATAGTTGTTGGTTGTTTTTTTTTGCACAAGAGAGAAAGCATCCTTGTACTGAACTATGTAAGAAGAATTAAGGAAGTGCACAGATGAGATACATAATATATCCCTGGAATTAATAAGGAGAGATATATGAGAATGTATAATATTTTCTTTGCTATTAAGAAGGAAAGAGACAGGAGATATGTGTAAATGTTTCTTGAAATGGGCAAATTGTAAAAAAAGATCTGTTCCTTATACTTTTGAAATCTCAGGTGTGAAGTTACTTAGTGTACCTTAAGGTAGTAGCCCAATTAAAGGGCAAGATAGGCAGTCTCTTAGAATAGCCCAGAGACAGATAGATTACTGATATTGCAATTTCAGGATTTAAAGAGGACTGCCCCAGAATAGCAATAATGCTGAGGTAACTTAGAGGTGTCTTCTGGGTAATGAAGTCTCATTAAATCAGAAAGGAGGAAGTGTCCCAGTCATTTTTAAATGGGAAGGGAAAGGAATGGGGACTTGCATACTACCTTTGTGTGGCTTTGGCTTTTCAAAGCTGATATTCAAAGTGGTAGGCACTGGTGGATTAAGTGACTTGCTCAGGGTCACAAGGAGCAGCACTGGGATTAGCTCCGATGCTCATAGAATTCCTATGAGTGTTGGAGCTAATACCTTCACGATGGGTGATTAAAAAAAAGCCTATATGCTGATATAATTTTACAATAAATTCCTAATTTTAAAAAGCTCCTCGTAGCCTCTGCTTTTCGATTGTTCATGCCACATGTTTTATCCATTTATGTAGTGCCTACACAGTGCTTAAATAAGGATTCTTATTGATATTGTTTTTAAATTACAAACTGGATAATCTAGAAAAATGCTTGCTACTTCAGTAATATATTTTAGTACTTCCACCAGGCACTGAGCTCCCTGACAGAATAAAGAGATGAGAAGTGACCGTAGCACCAAACTTCAATTAAACACATGCTTTGCAAGATGACTTAAGGTTAATGCATACTGATCTGAAGTGTTTTCAAAATGCCCAGAATGTATGTGTGAATGGGGAGTGAGGGACATTATTACAATCAATATTCTGAGACAGCATTCTAGGTATTCAAGGAACATTAATCGTTGCCTGGTTTCTCATGTTATCGTACATGGAACTGCCTGTTTCTTTCAAGGTAGCACTGCTTTCCTTTCCAGTTGCAAAAAATGCCACCAAAATTCTATTCCTGCTTTGAATGGTGCAACTAAGTACTAAGTTACTAAGATTAGAGTTTTGGGGGTTATTCTCGATCAAAAATTGACATATCACAACCAGATTAGTAAAGTAGTGAGAAGTTGTGTTCAGAGGTTACGAATGATCAGATCAATTGTTCCATTCTTGGATTCATGTTCACTGAATGTCCTTGTACATTTCAAAGTTAGATTACTGCAACTCATTCTATAAAGGAGTCGCTCTAAAATCTGTTGACTACAACTAATTCAAAACACCGCAATTAAATTTATAACAAATAGGAAAAAATTTGATCATGTGACTCCTCTTCTCAAAGACGCCCATTGGCTCCCAATTGTTCACATAATCTCCTATAAAATAGCATTATTAACAATCAAAATATTAACAACTAAAGTCCCATAATTCCTAGAAAGGTACATTATTCCATATATTCCTACTAGAAGTTTGAGATCAGAGGACAAAAACCTTCTAGTAATTCCATCACTTAGTATAATAAATACAAGACAAGATATAATCTTTGCAGTTACAACGCCCAAAATATGGAATTCTTTACCATCATTTATTAAGGAAGAAAAATTGCTAAGTAAATTTAAAGGACTGTTAAAATGCTGGTTATATAAGGATGCCTTTGAAACATAATTGTCGGATTCTCTTTTGACCCCTTTCATTGCAGAAATTCGGGTTTCCTTTGTCTTAGGTTCTGAGAATTAAAAAAAAAAAACCTTTTAATTTCCTTTTTACTTTTTATTATACTTTTAAAATTTTTACCCTTCTTTTGTACTTACCTTTCATGTTTCCTTTACTATGCTTATTGTAGTTCTCCCCACTTCCCCTATGTATAAGTCTGTAATGTTCATGTGTTTCTTGTAGTTAATAACTAAGACCTTGTTTTTAATTATAAATCACTTTGAATTTATGATATTGTGATACATCAAAATTTTAATAAAACTTGAAACTTGAAGTTCCCCTTCCTCTCTTGCTTTCTCAAGTTTTGATTGCGTTTTAAGAAAGAATAAAAACAATTCTGGAACAGCTCTATCCATCTGCCACTGTTCACTGTAAACCCTGCTTCTATGTCAATGGTACCCCATTAATCCCTGGAGCAACTTAGAAAGTAGTCGTCATTGGAAAAGAATGAAAAGTTTATTTTATTTTGATCTTTTCAAAGATAACAGTATATTTTCTTTAAAATCAACAGAAGTTGATCTATCTAGTATGAATAATCAACAGTAATAATTTACAATTAAAGAGAGCCTCCCATATAAACATATTTCCTAACATGTCTTTAACATATTAATACATGTTAAAGCATATTAGCAGATGAAAATGTAAGCTGTGTGGTAATACATCTTCGATAACTCTTTTGTAATCCACCTTGAACCGCAATGTAATGGCACAATAGAAATCCCTAATGTAATGTAGCCTTTAAAAAACACACTGCCCATGATATTTGAATATTGACTTCCTATAATAAGGCATTGCTCTACTGTTAAGCATGTTTGTAATCCACAAAGGCTGGTACATCGCAAGAATATTCCAGAAACCCACCATATTTTTGATAATTGTAGTTTGTGCAAATACTACACATTTCCATTTTGTGCAAAATATACGGCCTCTTTTACAAAGCCGCGTTACCGGCTGCCATGTGGCAACAGCCACAAAGCCCTATAAATCTCTATGGGCTTCGGGGCCATTAGCGCAGCGCTGCCACTAGCACAGCTTTGTAAAAGAGGCCGTTAGAGGAAGAAAATTCCTCCCAATAGAAAAAGACCAGGTAAAATTCAGGAACTTCTCAAGTAAACTGCCAAACAATCTCCCCTCCCTTTTTACAAAGCTGTGTGACAAAAGTCCTAAAGCTCTTTAAATCCCTATGGTCTTCGTGGTGATGGCGCTAATTGTATTAAGCAGAATATAAAGGGGGGGCCCATAACCAATATGTATTAAATACAATTTTAATTACGACCTTAAAAGACACTAATATTATATAAAAAGATGCAGCTGAATAATAGAAATGCTTCAAAAACTTGTGACACAGCATAGTATAGCCAGCACAGCATGCAGAGTACATATTTTTCTTAATAGAACAAAATATTTTGGTTTAATGTCTGGGACAAGATACTGAAGTCATAACATAACTGTTCCCTGAAAATAAGCTAAAAGACACACTAACATATTTGTCACTTGTAGAGTTAGGGGAAATCATATGATTGTAGCCTACAGAAGTGTATTGTTTAGCCAATGAGAAAGTTTTTGCAAACTAGATGTTTGCAATAGAATAGAGCATGTCTACAAGGTCAGCATGTCCTCGGTGAGCATGTTGTTCACTTCCTTCTATTGCAGACAGAGGTGAAACCAATAGCATGTGATGAGTTGAGTCGTTCATTACTTGTTGCTAAGGAAAAATACTAATGAAGTTTAATTAACCGGAAACCATGTGATTTGAATAGAACCAATAGAATATCGTTGAAGTATGCAATTTGTAAATGGATTGTAATTGGAAGCTGTACCATCTAAATATGTTTAATAATGAATTAATTAATTAATGATGTTATTATCCCAATAAAATGGCCAGTCATTGGTAATTCGAGGAGACTTTTGGCTATCAGCTTACCAATTTCAGTAAGCGGTCAAAACGCTCCTCAAGGCCTTGACTATTAACTACAATTTTGTGTTAGATTTCTTCCTTGATCTCCTCTGAGATAGAATTAAGAACTGAGGGATATGTTTAAGAAAGAGACTTGGGAGTACTGGTCGACAAGTCAATGAAGCCATCTGCGCAATGCATGGCGGCAGCAAAAAAGGCGAACAGAATGCTAGGAATGATTAAGAAGGGGATCACGAACAGATCAGAGAAGGTTATCATGCTGCTGTACTGGGCCATGGTACGCCCCCACCTGGAATACTGCATTCAGCACTGATCGCCGTACATAAAAAAGGACACAGAACTACTCGAAAGGGTCCAGAGAAGAGCGACTAAAATGGTTATGGGGCTGGAGGAGTTGCCGTACAGTGAGAGATTAGAGAAACTGGGCCTCTTCTCTCTTGAAAAGAGGAGACTGAGAGGGGACATTATCGAAACATTCAAGATAATGAAGGGAATAGACTTAGTAGATAAAGACAGGTTGTTCACCCTCTCCAAGGTAGAGAGAATGAGAGGGCACTCTCTAAAGTTAAAAGGAGATAGATTCCGTACAAACGTAAGGAAGTTCTTCTTCACCCAGAGAGTGGTAGAAAACTGAAATGCTCTTCTGGAGGCTGTTATAGGGGAAAACACCCTCCAGGGATTCAAGACAAATTTAGACAAGTTCCTGCTGAACCAGAACGTACGCAGGTAAAGCTAGACTCAGGGCACTGGTCTTTGACCTAAGGGCCACTGCGTGAGCGGACTGCTGGGCACGATGGACCACTGGTCTGACCCAGCAGCGGTAATTCTTATGTTCTGTCCACCTAGTTATTTTGACTAAACAGTGGCAGCTGCTAGCGCGGCTTTCTTTAAAGGGAGAAAATGTTTTATCCACAGAGGTCAAAAGTTATGTACTGGAGAGAATTTCTGAGGCCTAAGGGATGTTGAGATTGGGGGAGGAGGAAGTTCTTTGTATAAAATATTGTAGTTTTGAGAAACAAAACTCCATGGCTTTATTTCTGAGGCCTAAGGGGTGTTGGGATGGGGTGGGGGTGGGGGGTGGGAAGTCCTTTAAATAAAATATTGTGGTTTGGAGTAGAGAATGACATGGGGATAAATTTTTCCCCATCTTCATGGGAATTCATTTTCCCGTCCTGTCCCGGCGAGTCTTTTTTCTTGTCCCTGCCCCATTCCTGCAAGCTCTGTCCTCATCTGCACAAGCCTCAAACACTTTAAAATCATAAGTGTTCGAGGTTTGTGTAGTTAAAGGCTGAGCTTACAGGAATGGGGCAGGGACAGCGACAAAACTTGCGGGGACAGGACTGAGAAACTGAGTTCCTGCGGGGACGGGGGAAAATTTGTCCCCTTGTCATTCTCTAGTTTGGAGGAAGGAAATTACATGGCATATTTTTTGTCCTGGTCTGTGCATGATCTCTTAGATAAATTTCTATGAAATCCACATAATTTGTATAACCAGATATGGTGAGAAATCAAAGTGAAAGGATATATACAGTTCCAAGCCTGTCATGAATTGCTGGGAAAAAAAGGGAATCCTTAGTAGCAATTGGCTCACAGGATGCCTTCAGCAGTTGCTTTTAATCTTATCTGGCCCCCTGTGTGCTTCAAATAATAAACATTAGAAAATAATTAAAATTAAAGCAGCCATAGCTCCTGGAAAAAGATTCTGCAGCACTTGAGTGCCAGTTTTGTTCTCCAAGTTAATGGCAAATGCTTATACAAATGACAAGTGTGCTGTTCTTAACACTGTGTGGGCTGAGACTTACAGGTACTGGAGCACTACTGAGCTGAGAGCTAATGCAATTGAAATAAACAATGCCTACACAAGCAGTTTACTTTTTCTGAAGAATCAGCTATTTATATGCAATCTAACTTTCTTGAAACTCCCACCAGAGATCCTGTCAATTATGTCAATGCTGGCGCTTAATAGGACTCTTAAAAATTGTTTTGCTTTTATTATACAAATTTTGATCTCATAACCTAATAGTGTTATTTAACTATGTCTTATAGCTTTGCTATTCACCAGTGGCCTAACTCAGACACGGATCTTTCTTGGTTCAGTTCCTTCAATTTCATGACTTAGAAAGGTATTGCAGTACAAGTCCAAAACTCCAGATGCCAGAAATGCAGACCACCTTAGAATCCAGCAGGGCTGTGGAGTCGGAGTCGGAGAAAATTTTGGGTACCTGGAGTCGGAGTCAGAAGTACAAAAAACTGAGGAGTCGGAGTCGGAACATTTATCTACCGACTCCATTTTTGAACTTGGCATACCAATCACGAGCAATTCTTTCAGCTATAGCACCCACTATATACACAGCACAAATGTTGCGAGCAGCTTCTGCGGCCTTAGAACCTTGATTAAAAGCAAAAAGAAGGTGGTGTCGAAAATGCTCATTTCTCTCAACTTGACATTCCATTTTAACGATCTGAAAATTAACCAGTGCTGTGGAGTCGGAGTCGGAGTCGAGGAGTTGGAGTCGGAGGAAATTTCGTCGGAGTCGGAGTCTGAAGTACAAAAAACTGAGGAGTTGGAGTCGGAACATTTATCTACCGACTCCACAGCCCTTGAATCCAGACCCTAATTGTAATCTGGACCTTCAGAGAATTCAGACTCTTGGGGAGAGCTAGAAAGAGAGAGAGAGAGAGAGAGAGAGAGGAAGGCTGGAGTGTTTACAGTAAATGTTATAAACGTGAAAAAAATGAACATTCAAAAACAAATTTTACAGTAAAATACCTGTGATTCTCCTAATATGGTCTAATCTGATTTTTCATAATCAAGCACTGATCAAGAACAACTCCCAGGATTTTAATTGTAGGACTTATTGTATATGACATTGAATTGATCTTAATTATTGATTAAAAAAATATTCTTTTCTGATGATACCAAGAAGAATTTTGATTTTTCCTGGTTTAATTTCAGTTTAAATTCCTGGGAATTTAAACTGAAATTAAACCAGGAAAAAACAAAATTCAAAAGGGATACTATACCTTATGGAAACTGCGCACCATCAGATCCTATTTTGATGTCGCTGCTTTCACTAAAGCACCAATGTGCATCAATAACCTTAGCTATCCCATTCAACCCACTATGAAGATATTGGGTGTAACACTGGACCAGAACATGACCAGATAGACTCCTTGATCAGAAAAATCTTTCACACCCTCTGGAAACTGATGTGATGCAGGGAGACAGAAAGAAAGGGGAGGGGGTAGGGAGAGAAGAAGAAAAAGTTGGGGGAGGGAATGAGGTCTGGAGGAGAGGAAGCATACAGGAAGCTGAAAGAAGGGAAGAAATACTGGATGCACAGTCAGAAGAAGAAAGTGCAACCAGAGACTTATGAAATCAACAGACAGCAAAGGTAGGAAAAATGATTTTATTTTCAATATAGTGATCAAAATGTGTCTGTTTTGAGAATTTATATCTGCTGTCTATGTTTTGCATTATGGCCCCCTTTTACTAAACCGCAATAGCGGTTTTTAGCGCAGGGAGCCTATGAGTGTCGAGAACAGCACGGGGCATTCAGTGCAGGTCCCTGCACTAAAAACTGCTATCGCAGTTTAGTAAAAAGGGGGGGGGGGGTATATTTGTCTATTTTTGTATGGTTGTTACTGAGGTGACAGTGCATAGAGTCATCTGCCTTGACCTCTTTGAAAACCCCCCGGAATATAAATGATAATTAACATTTTCTCAGCGTACAGTGTGCTTTGAGTTTTTTAAAAATTTTATTGTTGGTAGATCATTTTGACTTGGCCATTTTAAAAGTAGTTTGCAAGCCCAAAAAGTGTGGACACCCCTGATCTTATGTCATACAGAATTTTTATTTTGTTTGATTTAATTCCATCTTTAACATATATGCACCCCCCCTCCTCCTCCAATTTGATCTCCTCTATCTTTGCAATATAATTTCTACCGAGGTAATACAGTGTCCCATTGATTGTCCTCCTTCCACCAGGTCTCTGAGATGCCTATTATATCCACTGTACCTCATCATTCAGTGCTATATACTCTAACTCAGGGGTCCCCAAAGTCTCTCCTTGAGGGCCGAATCCAGTTGGGTTTTCAGGATTTCCCTAATGAATATGCATGAAATCTATGTGCATGCACTGCTTTCAATGCATATTCATTGGGGAAATCCTGAAAACCCGACTGGATTCGGCCCTCAAGGAGGGACTTTGGGGACCCCTGCTCTAACTCTCCTATTTTATTTTTATTTGTATGCAGACACTTCAAATTGTGTTTTTTCCTTGTATGAACAGGCTGCTGAGAAGATGATTAGGATTTCAGTCCTTTAATCTGCCTTCCTCTTAAGCACTCCTGGCTTTCTTTCAGCATTATTGAAAACTCACTGTTGGGACTCCCTAAATATCCTGTTTCAATAGTATCCTTCAAGGATACTCCACACCAAGCCAGTGTTCTCGGGCAGCTGTCAGCTTTCTCCCCTATCATAGTTTAAAAGATCCTCTATCTCCTTTTTAAATGTTAGGACCAATGTTAGTGCCAGCAGCCTGGTTCTGTCCCTGTTAAGGTGTAATCCATCCTTTCAGAATAGGCTCTCCCTTACCGAGAAGGTTGCCTAGTTTTTAACATATTTAAACCCCCCATCCCTGCACCATAGTCTCACCCTTTTGGGTCCTGCATGTGGAGCGAGGAGCATTTCTGAAAATGATACTCCAGAAGATCTAGATTTCTACCTGAGCCTAAATTTGGCTTCCAGAAATTCCCTCACTCATTTTGCTATGTAATTGGTACCTACATATACCAAAATAGCTGGCTCCGCCCAGCACTATTTAAAATCCTATCTAAGTGACTTGTGAGGTCTGTCTCCTTTGCACCAAGCAGGCAGTTAACCAAGTGATCTTCATGCCCACCAGCCTCCCAGCTACCGTATTTCACCGAAAATAAGACACTGTCTTATATTAATTTTGGGCCCAAAAAAGGCACGAGGTCTTATTTTCAGGGATGTCTTATTTTTTTCATGTACAATGATCATCCCTCCCTTCCTCGTCTCCACCCCAATTCTTCCTATTTCCTATCTCTCACCCACATATGCAGCATCTTTCCTCCCCTCTCACCCATCCCTTGTGCAGCAGAACCCTTGCAGCTTGTATCCCTCCCATCCCTTGCAGCTTCTATCCCTCCCTTCTTCCTATCCCCTGTGTAGCATTTCTATCCCCCCTGCCGCGCACCCCCCCCCACCCCATGTCTTCCTTCCATCCAAACCGTGAGACTAAATGTACCTTATAACAAACTGGCATTGTCAGCAGCAATGTAGACAGGCTCCTTCACGGCCTGGGCCATTCCTTTGCTGCCTTTGGCCTGCCCCGGAAGTCTTCATTCTGCAGCATCCAGTTGCTGCAAAATGAAGACTTCTGGGGCAGGCCGACGGCAGCAGGCTCACTCGTTGCCTCTGCCGGCTCCCTGAAGATTTTAAATGAGAGCGGCCAGGGAGGAGATAGGTGGGGGAGTCATGAGAGCCATAACTCTTCTGACCTCCGACCGCCAATTTTTTATTATTTATTTTTTTTTTTTTTTGGGGGGGGGGGGCCATGGCCCCTATGGCTACCCTCGTTTTGACGCCCATGCACTATTTGATGTGTGTTCATTAACCAAAAGCCATTTACACATTTGTTACAATTAAATATTTCTTTAACAACCATTTTTATTTTTTGTATCCTCTTTTGGCTTTGCAAACATGGTAATCCTACATAGGCTTCCTGTTACTGTAGCAATCCATACAAGTAAAAAAGGTGGGGTGCCACAAAGACCTGAATCAGCACTAGAGGTTTTGCAGGCTCCATGCTGAATTCCAGTGTAGAAATTGTTGCATCTGCTTGGGACTGTTGCACCAAAACAGGAGATCCTACCTTCATATGATAGAGACACAAGAAAGACAGAAAAGGTGACCTGTTGTGCTCAATTTCTTTATTATGATAAAGACTCAACAGGTACATATTTCGGCCTCTATGGAGTCTGAATCTTTGTGAAGGAATTAACAACAACTTTACATTAAGCCTTATTACTGTAGTTCTTGAAGTAAAAAAATGTGTGTCAATTGGAAAATAGATCTTAATAGATGTGTCAGCTGGTCTGAACGATGTGACAGCTTCTAAAGTCGTTGATTCAGACTCCTGAGGCAGGCCATAGAGGCCGAAACATGTACGTGTCGAGTCCTTGTCATAATAAAGAAATTGAGCTCCACAGGGCACCTTTTCTATCTTTCTTGTGTCTCTGCTTGGGACTGACCAACAGTGTACAGAACAGGAACTTTGAAGCCTAAGGCCCAGACTTAGGCATACCAGCTGTGGTGATATTCTGGACCTCTCAAAATATGATGCCAGATTCAGTTGCTTATGTTACCTATTCCAGTCTGTTTAGAATACAAGCATTGAGTTTCTTATATATATATATTGAGTTTCTTATATATATATATATTCTTTTTTTTTTCAAGCAGCACCATTTTCTTGACAGTGAAGAAATACTCACCACAGAACTGCTTGAGAGGATTAAAGTCAAAGGAAGATGAAAGTTATAGTGTTCTTTTTTTCCCTCTTTCCAGTGTTCTGCAAAACAAATAATAATAATAAAACAAAACTGTCATTAAACTCACTGCCAGAGTTTAATAACCCGTCTCAAGACGCTTGTTTCTATGGTACTAAATCTTGAAAATTGCTAGTTCTATAGATCTTTTTGGGTACATGGATTGCCATGTTATTTCCCTTATACTAGATATAGAATGCTGAACTTGACAGAAACATCTATAATAAACATAAATTATACAGACTATTTATTAAAAGCTAGAATCCAGATTCCTGGATGAGTAATATTTTTGAACACATGGAAAAGGATATTTTATGAAGAGCAGATTCATCATTTTTTACTTCAAGACTCAAATATACTTCTATCTACCTGATATTCAGAGCTATTTTGCTGGCCAGGAATGGCTCCTGGCTAGCTAAATAGTACATAGCCACCTAAGCACTAATATCCAGTGCATGATGGCTGCTGAATATTAACAGTTAGCGGCTTATGTCACGTGACTTAGCTGGCTATCACAAAATTCAGACTTCTAGTCAGCATTGTCGAGCAGCCAAATTGGGATACTCAAATAGCTGGTCTATATTTGGCCAGTATAAACTTAGCCAACCAACGGTGAATATCAACATGGCAGGCTAAGATTTTAGTGGCCAAAAATACTACTACCACTATTAATTATTTCTATAGACGTATACAGCGCTGTATAGAGTCACAAAGGACACAGTCCCTGCTCGAAGGAGCTTACAATCTAAACAGACAACACAGACAAATAGGATGTCATGGATACAGTTAGGGGGAATGGTTAATCTGTTGGCTAGGGCAGTGGGGAGTAGGGTTATGGATTGAAGGCTACATCTAAAAGGTGGGTTTTCAGTCTGCTTTTAAACAAGGTAAGGGAAGGGGCATGGTAGAGAAACTCAAGTAGTTTATTCCAGGCATACAGGGCAGCTAGATAAAAGGAATGAAGTCTGGAATTGGCAGTGGAGGAGAAAGACATAGGCATCGGCTCTGTGGGTGCCCAGGCACCCCCAATATTTTAAGGCCTCACATGACTACAGATGCATTAGTTGCCCTCGGCCCTGTGACTTAAGGGAGCCTTCCGAAGGCCAGCATGTTTCCTCCTTGTCTCCACTCTTGTCCAGCATCCCCCTGGCTTTTCTGGTTTAACTTTTAAAAGTAATTACGGCCTGCAGAGGATCACTGGCCCTGCAACGATTGTAATAGGTTTCCCGCAGCTTCTGCAATGCTTTTCCTCTGCCACGATCTGTCCCAGATGTTAACAGGATGTTACATCAGAGGAGGGGCGGGACCGCAGCAGAGGGAAAGTGCTGTGGAGGCCACAGGAAACATGTTACAATTGCTGCAGGGCCGGCGATCACCTGCAGGCTGTAATTACTTTTAAAAGTTAAACTGGCAAGGCCAGGGGGATGCCAAACGAGGGTGGAAATGGGGAAAAATACCGGCCTTCAGGTGGACCTTTGGTGTAGCGCTTCTACAAATACACAAATGGAGGGAGGGGGTCCAAAGAGAAGGAGATATGCTGGACTGAGGAGGGGTTGCAGGGGAAGGGGAATAAATAATGGGCCTGGAAACAGAAGAGAGAGAGAGAAATGGTGGACAATGGGTTGGAGGAAGGAAAAAGAAAGGGAGAGATGTAGGGCCCAAGGAATGGTGTGGACGGAGGGAGCATAGAGATACTGGATAGGAGGGTAGATGGGAATAGAAAGGGAGAGGTGGTACACTCTGGGGTGGTGGGGAAGGAGGGAGAGAGATGATGGATGAAAGGGTAGTTGAGAAAAGGAGAGATGGTGAATCTGGGAACGGTGGAATCCATTGCTGCAGCTACTCTTGCACTCTTTGGGCCATTGGCAGCAGGGCCGCCATCAGGGCAGTACTACCAGTCCTGCATTCAGGGGCCCGGAGCTGACAGGGGGCCCGGGCTCCCCCAGGGTCCTAGGCCACAGTCTAGGGAGGGAGCGGTCCGCCCCACTGCACAGGAGAGAGCTTGACGGTGAACCCGCGGAGTTCAATACATCTCGAGCTGCGAGGCTCGTCTTCTGTTCCTACCTGCCCTGCCGCTCACATATAGCCGATCAGAAGTGTTCCCCGATGTCAGCGCTGACGTCGGAGAGAGGGCTTAAGCAAAGCCTGCCCTCTGACGTCAGCGCTGACGTCGGAGAATACTTCCGGTCAGCTATTTGTGCGCGGCAGGGCAGCAGAAAACAGAAGACAAGCCTATCGGCTCGAGCTCCATTTTGCTGAGAAAGTTGCAAAGATGGGCTGGGAGGCAAACGCGGAACACAAAAGGGGGGGAGTGCATTTTGGACACAAGGCATGAACTTGGGAGAGAGGAAGGGAGGGAAAGAGATGCTGAGGTGGGGGAGGGAATGGGTTTTTGGACACAGAAGGCATGGACTTGGGAGAGAGGAAGGGAGGGAAAGAGATGCTGAGGTGGGGGGGGAATGGGTTTTTGGACACAGAAGGCATGGACTTGGGAGAGAGGAAGGGAGGGAAAGAGATGCTGAGGTGGGGGAGGGAATGGGTTTTTGGACACAGAAGGCATGGACTTGGGAGAGAGGAAGGGAGGGAAAGAGATGCTGAGGTGGGGGATAGAATGGGTTTTTGGACACAGAAGGCATGGACTTGGGAGAGAGGAAGGGAGGGAAAGAGATGGTTGTGTATACGGGGAATAGAAGAAAGAATTTTTGGTCATAGGGAGGGAGTGAGGTACAGATAGTGGCATACCAAGGTGGGGAGGGTGGGGGGGAGGGCGGGCGGTCCGCCCCACCCCACCCCACCCTGAGTTTACATCCCAAGGGGGTGCACAGCTGGCCACCCTCCAGTGTTCTCCCTAGGCCGGCAAACTGCGGCTCTTTAGCCACTTGAGTGCCACCGCCGCCATCGGGAACAGGCCGGCGCCAAGTTCTCCCTGCTTTTCCCTGTGGGGCCGACCAACTCTCGCCACTCGCGTCAATTCTGACGTCGGAGAAGACGTTCTGGGCCAGCCAATCGCTTCCTGGCTGGCCTAGAACGTCCTCTCTGACGTTAGAATTGACGTCGGGTGGCGAGAGTTGGTCGGCCCCGCGGGGAAGAGAAGCAGGGCGAACTCAGTGCCGGCCTGTTCCCGATGGCGGCAGTGGCAGCCTATTCCCCAGTGGCGGTTGCAGCATTTTCCCAATGGTGGTAGCATAGGGGAGGGCAGGGAGAAAGAAAGAAAGGGGGGACAGGAAGCCAGAAAGAAAGAAAGGGGGCAGGGTGAAACAAAGAAAAATGGGGCACGGAGAGAGAGAGAGAAAGACAGACATACAGAACGAAAGATGGTGTGGGGAGAGAAAGAAAGAAGGGGGCAGGGTGAGAGTAAAAGAAAAACAGACATACAGAAAGAAAGGGGGTATGGAGAGAGAGAAAAAGAAAGAAGGGGCAGGGTGAAACAAAGAAAAAGTTTGGGGAGGGAATGAGGTCTTGAGGAGAGGAAGCATACAGGAGGCTGAAAGAAGGGAATAAATATTGGATGCACAGTCAGAAGAATAAAGTGCAACCAGAGACTGATGAAATTACCAAAGGTCTATCTTATCTGGTTTCTTCATCTCCCCAAAACTGATAGTATTCCCTCCCGAGGCACCTCTCACCTCTTCTTCCAAAGTGCAGGGGATTTCTTGATGGCTCCCATCTCCTCCTTCCATTGAAAGGCTTGATAGGGATGTCCCTCCAATGCTGGAATCACTCTCTCCCTCTCGGGACTGTCTGGTTCCAAGCAATCCCTGCACTTGTGCACTTCCGGGCTGGGGAGGAACCAGCCTCTGGTCCGGACTCAAAGTAGTCCGACTCTCTGCGCTGAGGTTCGCCGAAAGATCCGGATTCCCTCCCGAAGTAACTGGGGTCACCTCACCCATGCGAGCAAAGGCGCTCGTTATGGTAGACTGAATCAGCCGTTGAAAGGGTTCAGCCGCCGGAGGAACAACGCGGGAGACTCCCTTCCTCTTCCCCATGTCGCCACCGGAGAAGAGACACCAACGCAGATTCAGGTACAAACGAGCAGAGAGAGCTCGCTCAGGCGTCCGCTCCCGACGCCATTATTAAGGGTCTGGATTTGTGTGTCTTTTTTGACAACAGTTACATAACAGGGATGCATGGAGAAGTGGAGTAGGAACCAGACAGAGGCTTTGTAGGATAAAAGTCTGAACAGGTAAAGAGAAACAAGGATAAAAGGTATGAAGGTAATACAAGAAGACTGTAGGGTGATAAGAGTGGAAGATTTAGATGAAATTAAGCAGGGAAAGAAAAAGAAATTATGGGGCCCATGTACCAAATAGGGGTAAAAAGGTGATTTTATGTGGGTCTTTCCCACATACTAAGGCATTTTAAACCACTGCAGTAAAATGGATGAATTTTCTGTTTTGTTTTCAATTAATAGTCATGCATTAATTTTGCCATTAGCACATAAGCCCCTACAGCCACAACAATGTAGCTGTGCTTTGTGATTAGCACAGAACATGCCCACTCTCTACCCCCCCCCCCCCCCCGACATGGCCCCTAAATCAATCAATCAATAAATTGTATTTTTAATGCATGGGTAACATGCATACATCTCTAAATCACCACAGGATGCCTCAGTATGCCCCACAATAAGCCATTTTTTGCGGTGGCAAGCACACATTAGTAACAGGGTCCCTTAATGAGCTGATAAGGAAGACAAAGAGTGACAGGAGTCAGGGAGCAAAGAGGTAATTGATAGGAGCCAGAAAATGCACAAGGAATAGATTTTTTAAATTATTTATTCAGGTTTATGATTAAATTAGTCAAGTAACAACTGAATAGCAATATTGATGTACAATACAAAGACGACCATAGAATATAAGAACATAAAAATTGTCACACTGGGACAGACCAAAGGACCATCATGCCCAGCATCCTGTTTCCAACAGTGGCCATCCCAAGTCCAAACTAGGAATAAGCAGTGGATTTCCCCAAACCATTTCAATAATGGCCTATGGACTTCTCTTTTAGGAAATTATCCAAACCTTTTTAAAACCCTGCTAAGCTAACTGATTTCACCACATTCTCCAGCAACCAATTCCAGAGTTTAATTACACGTTGTGTGAAGAAATATTTTGTTTTAAATCAGCTACTCAGTAGCTTCATCACATGCTCCCTAGTCCTAGTATTTTTAGAAAGAGAAAACAAGCAAGTCACCCTTTCCACTCCACTCAGTATTTTATAGATTTCAATAAATGTAATAGGATATATTTTATCATTTTTTTTATACATCAAGAGGGCAATTTAGTCAAGAAGCACTGGCATCTACTGTAGCATATTCAATAGAATAGGTGTCAACTTTCCTTTAGAGAGTTCTAGCATAACAGGTCAAAAATGTGTGTGTTTAGGAGGGGGGAGGAGGTTGTAGATATCTGGCACTGGGTTGTTTCTGGCCCACCAAGCTCCTTCATTTGCACAACTTTTCTCCCAGAATAGATCTTTTGTTTGAAATATTATGACATCTCTGGCAACAATGTTCCCCCATGTTGCGCTTCAATTGGCTGAATCAGCTGCAGTTGGCAGTGATGCCCTTGACTAAGTGGCTTCCAACTCTTCATTTGTTGAGTCAAAAAAACCTGTCTGACGAGTTATTGCTGCACAAAATTCCATACCTGGTTGGAAAGATTGGCATTGGATGTTGTTGGTATGTAAATAATGTTGCAACTGAACAGTAGGGTGGTAGCCCACAGAACATGACCAGTCAGTGGGGACCTGAATATTCTGAACAGGTGGTAAAGAAACTGTTGGAAGCTATCTTCAAACACATAACATGTTGCCTTGTGGGCGGTTGCCTTAGAAACAGAAGTTGGCCATGGCTTGAGTCATGCTGCTTTTAGGTGCTATAGAATTTGAAACATTTTAAGTGCAAATACTTGCATTTCCATAACTACATTTCCAAAACTTTTTGATGGGAATGTGCTGTACATCTGAAGGGATGGCTCTGAAGTATTATAAAGTGCATTAAGTTTGTGCAAGGTATGTTATTGAAAATCAGATTAGTATTATATAAATGATTTGGGTGACAAGACTGAAATTCAACTATGAAAAAAAAAAAAAATTCAAGGAACTTGTGTTAAATCTATTTGCAGTGATAATAGAAGGGAAGAAAGAAAGGGAGGGAAAGAAGCATGAGAATGAGTGAGGGGATGTGGTAGAATGGAAGGTGAGAATGAGTGAGCAGCTGTAACATAGTAACATAGTAGATGATGGCAAATAAAGACCCGAATGGTCCATCCAGTCTGCCCAACCTGATTCAATTCAATTTTTTTTTTCTTCTTCTTAGCTATTTCTGGGCAAGAATCTAAAGCTCTACCCGATACTGTGCTTGGGTTCCAATTGCTGAAGCTCACTCCAGCCCATCTACACCCTCCCAGCCACTAAAGTCCTCCCCAGTCCATCCTCAACCAAAGGCCATATACAGACACATACCGTGCAATTCTGCCCAGTACTGGCCTTAGTTCTTCAATATTTACTATTATTTTCTGATTCTATATCCTCTGTGTTCATCCCTCGCTTCTGTGGTGTGTACAAGAGCGAAAGAAAGAACGTAAAGTGTAAAGAATGACTGAGGGGCATTGCTGTAAATTGAGTAAGGCAATAAGATATGGGGATATGAGAGAGAACAAAAGAGGAGCTCTTCTAACTCTTACTCACTTGTATCAATGTCTGTTTCAGCATTCCCGCTGCAAAATTCCCTAAGCCCTATTTGTTCTGTTTGTCTATTTTGATTAGATTGTAAGCTCTATCGAGCAGGAATTGATTCCTACATGTTTAATGTACAGTGCTATAGAAATGATAAGTGGTAGAAGTGGTAGGGGTTGAGGGGATCATTCCTCTCCAGGATCTCTTCTTTGTCCTACCTTTCTCTCCACTCTTTCCCTTTCCTTCCCCCTTCCCTCCCCATCCCTCTGTGTCTCCTGCCTGATATCCCTTCACAGTTTCCCTCCTCTGAGATTGTCTTTTTCCTTGCCCTCTAGATCTTTTTCCTTTTGCTGGTTTTCTGTGTCTTTTTATCCTTCCCATCACTGATCACTAGGAACACTTTCCTCAAAAATGAAGTAAACTGGACACACAAGAAAAAGTTTAAAACCCCCCACAAAAAAACTATTTGCTGAAAGTAAGATAACATTTACACAGAGAGGCATTTTCAATAGTGCGTCTAAGCTCAACTTTGGATGTTTCTCGCAAGACATCCAAAAGTTGGGGTGGACAAACCTCCATTTTTGAAGCCACTAGATGTCCAAAATGATTTTTTGGAAAAATGACCTATTTGGACATCCACCTTTTTTGTCCATTTTCAAATTCAAAAACATCCATGTTCAAAATGTCCAAATCAAGCCCATTTGGAAATGGGAGGGACCAGCATCTTAATGGACTGGCTACACAGACATCCCAACAGGGCAATGAGGCACCATAGAGGGCACTGCTGTGAACTTCACATAAAGGGTGGCAAGTACATATTTCACCAGAATCCCCTTTTAGTGTATGGTGAGCCCTCCAAAACTCCCCCAAAACCTATGGTATCTACCTATTTACCTCCTCAATAGCCCTTATGGCTTTAGGTGTCACCTATACAGTAGGTTTTAGGTGTGTTTTTTTGGGCTCACACTTTACCCTATAAATGTAGTGGTTAGAGTGGCTTATGGGACTTACTCCTCCTCTCTATGGTTCACTAGTTCACCCACCAGGCTACTTAAGACACCTGTATGTAGGTCTACTTTCTATACCAGGTGCTGTTGTCTAGAGACAGGTATGTACTTTTGTATTCTGATCTTTGTGGGGTGTGAAGGGGTCAGTGAGCTCTGAGAAAGTGTGTATGAGACTTTATTTTATCTCTGCAGTGGTTATGAGGTCACTTTGGGTATCTTTAATTTTTTTTCAGTTCAACAGCTTTTTATTAAGTTTTGCAGGATAAAACGACAAGTTCAACAAGTGAAAAATACATATAACAATACAAAAAGTATGCCAAAGTACATTTGAGTGCAAACCCCTCCCCCCCAAAAAATATTGCATAAGTATTAAATGAAAGATGCAAGTCACATATTGATAAGTCATAGAGAAAGGTGCAATTCTCATATCTGGCTTCAACACAAAATGAGAGAGACAGATCAATATATTCAGAGAAACTGATTGACAATTCTGTATAACATAAAGTCAAAGGCAAGAGTCACAGTTTAACGAGATCCCAGTCACAGTTTAACGAGACCCCAAGTTTTAACATACAAAGAAACTGAATTGTGTTTTTCTGCAATAAATCGTTCATACTTAACATGCAAGCATATGGAATTCCACCAGTACGGTAGTTAAATTCTATTTGTGAAAAGTCTTTCCAATTTTGCAAAATTATTGTTATTATTTTTTTTATTTCAGTTAGAATTTTATTGGATGAACTAGAGCATCGGTTTTTTATTTTTATTTTTTCAAATTATCTTTATTAACAACTGCAAAGGAACATACAACCAGGAGCAGAATAATCAGAAACATAAAACAGAGCAGCCATAAAACAGCACGGGAGACTATAGTAATAAACAGTAGTGCAATAATCAGTCTAGCTTGAGGCATAGAAAAGGGAGAAGAGAGAGCATTAGGGCTCATAATTAAAATGTTAAAAGGTAAACTGGTCTTATAGGTGTAAAATTGTGCCCCACACTTTAGTCCAGTGAATTGGTAGATGCGGGCATGAAAAAAACATAGAGGGCTCCTTTTACTAAGCTGCGTTAGGGCTTTAACGAGCAGAATAGCGCGTACTACATTGCCGCACGTGCTAGACATTAACGCCAGCATTGAGCGGTGTAGCGTGAGGTAATTTCCTGCGTGCGCTAAAAATGCTAGTGCACCTTAGTAAAAGGAGCCCAGAGTATGATGAAAAGATCCTATGGCAAATTTACAGGACCAACAGTTCCCATTAGTAGATCTAGACCAGTGGTCTCAAACTCAAACCCTTTGTAGGGCCACATTTTGGATTTGTAGGTACTTGGAGGGCCGCAGAAAAAATAGTTAATGTCTTATTAAAGAAATGACAATTTTGCATGAGGTAAAACTCTTCATAGTTTATAAATCTTTCCTTTTGGCCAAGTCTTAATAATAATATTGTCATTTATAGCTAAAGAGAGATATGATCAAGAAACTGTTTTATTTTACTTTTGTGATTATGATAAACATACAGAGGGCCTCAAAATAGTACCTGGCGGGCCGCATGTGGCCCCTGGGCCGCAAGTTTGAGACCACTGATCTAGACAGACTTGGGGTACCTTTTTAACAATTACACCCTTTTAAAACAGGTCTAACTCAAAATATATAAGTTCTGTCTAGGACGTCTGCCAAAACATTCGATTATCCCTGTAAGATATCTTAAGTCTAAGCCTGCCCAGATGCTTGCCGGTAACACTCCTCCCAAAATGTCCCTTTGAGCTCTGGATGTACAGTAGCTTAGAAGTTCTACTGGACATCTGGAATTTTGGTTTCAAAAATTGGCACTTGTATATCCTGTCGATTAGGATGACCAAGTGCCGATGTAGGTGGGTTTTTAGACATCTGGATGTTTTGATTGTAAACCCCATAATTTCTATGCAAATGCCCCTTCCCCTGCTCACTGGCTCGCTTAAAATGCATGTACATTATTTTCAGTGTGGCCTGTCATTGAGATGAATTAGAAACATTAATGCTCTACCCAAAAACTGATTATATATAATGAAAAGCCTTTAATTGTGCATGTTGTAATGAAGAGCCTAAGCTATAGCATTACAGAAGGGCAAGAAAGGAAAAGAGAACAAATCCAAACAAAACCAACTATTACCCCAGCCAGCACACCTTAAAGCTCAGGAACTAGTCCCAGCTGACCTTAAATTCCATGATGGATGTCCAGTCCCCTTTAAATCTCACAGAAAAATTTGTTTCACAGGAGCAATGAAAGGGGTCAGGGTAGCAAAGGGATGGGGGCTCCAGAAGTCCAGGGATTTATGGGAACAAGAAAAATGAGAAAGAGATGACTAGAGGAGAGTATGGGAGCAATTGAAAGCTTGAGGAATACAATTGCTTGTTCAAGCTCAAGCTCAACTTTATTTTGATATACCGTAGAATCACACAAAGATATCTAAGCAGTTTACAATATCATATTACAGGAGAGACAGTTATGATAATGTGACCAGTGATTTTTTTTACTTTTTTTTTTAAGGAGCTCCCCAGGTCTGGAAAAACAGTGTTCATGGTTCTGGTGCCTAAGTGGGAAGGGTTCCAGTGCTGGGGAGGCTGTACTTCAGGGCTCCGGTGTCTGCGGAGCAGAGCTTCAGGAGGGTGCAGGGGTGGCTTGAGACTGAATTACGGGTCCTGTCAGTAACCCAAAGATGCCCATGACTCCATCAGTCTGGGTCCAGGAGGGCAGAAGGGAGCAGGCTGTAGCCGATTTTCCCTGACGGCCATAGTAGTGGTGAATGGGGAGTTCAGGCCAGCAGGAGGCATGGGGGTTATGCAGGAGCATGTGCCAACATCATTGGGTCCAGAGAGAGGGAGGGGCCTCCGGGAAAGCCACCATAGGTGGAAAAATGGCAAAAGGGGGTTCCAGGACTTACGGAGGCCAGGATGGGAGCCTAGTCAGGCCAGTTAGGCCACTGGCCAATGCCAGCCGTGCATGCATGGTTAGCATGCATGCGTGGGAATGGGGATAAAGAGGCTGGAGTGAGGGAGAGGGGAGGCAGAGAGCATGCCCAGGCAGATCCCCAGGTGGTTCAGAGGTGGGAAAGGTGCCAGGTCGCAGTCCTTTTGATTGTCTGCTTAGGGAAGCAACGGGGAGGATGCAGAGGGCTGAAGCCCCAGATGCTTGCCGTGCAGGGGAGGTGTGAGCATGGTTCGGGGCAGGGGAGAGAGGTAGCAGCGTGAGATAGTCGCAGCTTGGCCATGGCTGAATGTTTTATGTCACCTGGGCTCTCTCACAGCTCAGTGGCAGTTTATTTACTGAGATACAGGATGGTGAAAGAACCGGAGAGCAAAATATGTGCCAATCTGTATGCTGGAGCAGAAGGCTGTGCATACAGGGAAACAGCAGACCAATGCAAGCTGCTTGTGGCTAGCAGAAGGTATGAGTACACAAGTATGCTTTTTTAATGTTTTTAAAGCATTTTAAAGTACCTTTAGCTGTGAAACTGGCTGGAATGAGGCTGCAGCAACCACGCGGTGTTGTGTGCAGATGGAAAAGTGATGGCTTTTGTGTTCTGAGCCAAGAAAACTATTGGGACAGTTGGGACCTGGATCTGGTGGGTGTGAGATGCTGCCGGATGAGTAAGGCTTTGAGAGGGTTCTTTTGAGTAAAATTGGTGCTGAAACAATTGAAAATCGTTTGAGTTTGTGAGGGTTTGATGTGAGGAGACAGTCAGTGTGTGTGTGTGTTTTTGTTTTGTTTTTTTACAAGCTGAGCTGTAAGGAATCCTTAAAGAAGCCAGGAGAGCTGAAAAGAGCTCTGTTTATTTAGAAGATACTGGACCTGGTTTTATGGGGTTTACCACACACACAGGTAACAGTCCTGATATTTTAAACACATGTAGCGAATATAGGTGTCCCTTGGCTCAGGAGAACAAACTTACATCGGGCACTGTGATAGGTATCCATTCAGTTGCTGATCTGAGTCAAGGTAGTCCTGACGCCAAGAAGGCGTTACAATAAGATCAGTAAAACAATGAGGGGGAAGTCAAAAGAAATAATTCAAAAGGAAAGGAAAATATAATCCAACCGATATTCAGCCTGCAAGGGGTCAGTGATTTTTTTAAACGCACTCCATGCCAACTAATTTAATCCTGGATGTTCAGTTTCAGATGATATGCAGACACCAACATTGAATATCCAGCACTAAATTGGCCCACAGTGCCCACCAGACCTAAGAACATAAGAAGTTGCCTCCACTGGGTCAGACCAGAGGTCCATCGCGCCCAGTGGTCCGCTCCCGCGGCGGCCCATCAGGTCTATGACCTGTGAAGTGGTTCCTGACCATTTATATAACCTACCTCTGCTTCTATCTGTACCCCTCAATCCCCTTATCCTTCAGGAACCTATCTGGCCTTTCACTATCTCCAGAAGCGCGTTCCATGTGTCCACCACTCTCTGGGTAAAAAAGAACTTCCTAGCATTTGTCCTAAACCTGTCCCTTTTCAATTTTTCCAAGTGACCCCCTAGTACTTGTGGTTCCCCACAGTCTGAAGAATCTGTCCCTGTCTACCTTCTCTATGCCCTTCAGGATTTTGAAGGTTTCTATCATGTCTCCTCTAAGTCTCCTCTTCTCTAGGGAGAACAGCCCCAGCATTTTCAACCTGTCAGTGTATGAAAAGTTTTCCATACAATTTAGTCGCTCTTCTCTGGACCCCCTCAAGTACTGCCATGTCCTTCTTGAGGTACGGCGACCAGTACTGGACACAGTACTCCAGGTGCGGGCGCACCATTGCACGATACAGCGGCATGATGACTTCCTTCATCCTGGTTGTGATACCCTTTTTAATGACACCCAACATTCTGTTTGCTTTCTTTGTGGCTATCGCACACTGTGACGATGCTTTCAATGTTGTGTCCCCCAGGTCTCTTTCAAGGTTGCTCACCCCTAACAATGATCTCCCCATTTTGTAGCTGAACATTGGGTTCTTTTTCCCTACATGCATGACCTTGCATTTCTCTATGTTAAAACTCATTTGCCACTTTTGTGCCACTTTTATACAGATCCCACCCAATAGTCAACCAGGGTCCTCATAAAACAGTTATATGAGCCATGGCTGAATATTGGCAGAGACCCATTAACTTTGTGTGTGTGTGTGTCCATGATAACCCTCCCAGCGCCCCTGTAAAAAGTCCCTCTACTTCCTCCCTTTACCCTAACCTGCATCATGTAGAAGCCCCCCAAAACATCTCCTCTCCACTCCCACCCCACTAAAAACCTCTTGTGCGGTTTTGCAAAAGGGAGGGATAAATTGCACACGCATCTCAGGATTGCATCCAAATTTGGGTGACCTTTATAGAATCTGGGGGAAAGGGTCTGCATCAGAAGAAGTATGAGAAAAGATTTGAAGATCTATGCAACAGAGGAGATAAGACAGGGATGATATGATACAAATGTTTAATACTGGGAGCAAACAAATCTTTTTTTCTTTTTTTTTTTAAGAGAAGCTCTAGAACTGGAGGCCATGAAATGAAATTGGAAGAAGATAAACTTTATAAACAATGCCAGGAAATACTTTTTCACAAAAAGGTGAAGAAAATTAGGTGATTGCATGTAAAAGCAACCACATAAATAATGGCATAGCTTGAACAGTTTACTGAGCACTTCTCCTGAAGAAGCCTATATAGTGTGAAACGGGTTGACCCTCAGTTGGGAGTAAAAAAGATAAGTGCCTGATAATTTATGTTTGATATTCCAAGTACAGTATGCTGCATATCCAAGCAAGAAATTGCTGCACCCAAGGGCTCCTTTTATGAAGGTACGCTAGCATTTTTAGCGCACGCACCGCATTAGCGTGCGCTATAGCACGTGCTAGCCGAAAAACTACCGCCTGCTCAAGAGGAGGCAGTAGTGGCTAGCGTGCGTGGCATGTAGTGCGCGCTATTCTGCACGTTAAGGCCCTAATGTGCCTTCGTAAAAGGAGCCCTAAGTGTTATATTTGCGGTTTGCTCTTTTCCCTTAAACAGGATTATGGAAGTAAATCAATATTTTGGAAAATACTAAAGGAAAAGCATATTTTACAATTTGCGCATTATATAAACAGAGGTTTTTTGACCAGTGATATTACCCTTAAACCCACAAATATAGATGTTGTTCTATTGAGTAGACACCTGGGTTTCTTGGAGGTCTTTTTCCTCTCTTCTTATGAATTTGTACATCATTAGATATTGAAGGTGTTCATATTTTGATTACAACCTTGGGACAAAAGCAGTGACAGAATTCAAAAAGGCATAGGACAAATACAGAGGATCCTTATCTATCAAGAGCAGGGGTGTCAAAGTCCCTCCTCAAGGGCCGCAATCCAGTCGGGTTTTCAGGATTTCCCCAATGAATATGCATGAGATCTATTAGCATACAATGAAAGCAGTGCATGCAAATAGATCTCATGATTATTCATTGGGGAAATCCTGAAAACCCGACTGGTTTGCGGCCCTTGAGGAGGGACTTTGACACCCCTGAGCAAGAGGGTAGGATCAAAGAAAAAGAAATGACAAAAGAAGGGTATAAAATCCAAAGGAAAAAGAGCGTGCCTGGTCTTCAAAACCTCTCTTTATTAGCAAACAATGATAAAACAGTCTTGTCAATCATAAGGGTGTTTCATAAGTCACGGACTGTGTTTCGGCCAAGATGCCTGCATCAGGAGTCTTAAAAGTAAATAACCAAACCCAAAGTGAAATCCAAATTCTTGAGTGTGCCAAAGTAAACCGAACAGAATCACAGTGCTTCTTCCACATAAGAGAAGTACTTCAAAAAAAGAAGGGTAAAACCTTCATGAAGCCGCAGATAGAGTCCTGAAGAAAGGGCCAGGTACAACTGCCACCTTGCTGCTTACACTAGATCCTGGGACCTCAACTCAGTCCCAGCCAGTCAGATTTTCAGGATATCCACAAGAAATGTGCATGAGAGAGATGTACATACAATGGAGGAACCATTTGTGACATTTTCACATGGATTCATGTGAAAATTTTAATTGATCCCGATTAGTGCTGCTAATTGGTTATTAATATTTAATTATTTGTGCTAATTGGCTTGCTATTCAATTAAATTGTGCACAGAAATCAGGAACACACCCAAATTTCTATGTGCAAGTTTTAGTGCCCATTATAGAATTAACTACACAAAAAAAGTGGAATGGAACAAAAATTAACTTTGTCAATTTAGTTGCACTGATAGATCATAAATGGAAGAAGGCAAAACCTCAGACCGTATTGCTACATCTCATAACAGCCAAAGGCTATTGACAATAGTATGGTTTCAATCATTGGTCCACCTCCATCCTTTTCATGTGAATACAATAATTTATTAAGTGCTACAACTGATGTCTTTAAAAAAAAAAATTTTCAATAGATTTTGTCATTTTGTATAAATAAAGTTATTGTGATTGTCAAAGTTAATAATAAAGTTGTATGAGGTCATATACAAAGTTCTATACGAAACGGCAATTCTGTGCAAAAATAGCAGTTTTTCTGTGCAAAAATAGCAATTTTATCATAAATAGATAAAGATTTCAAAGTTTATCATTGAAACTGATTCCGTTTAGAATATCAAAAAATTCATGAAAACCACACTTAATGAATTATTGCATTCACATGAAAAGGATGGAGGCGGACCAATGATTGAAACCATAATATTGCATTTGTCAATAGCCTTTGGCTGTTATAAGACGTAGCAATACGGTCTGAGGTTTTGCCTTCTTCCATTTATGATCTATCAGTGCAATTGAATTGACAAAGTTAATTTTTGTTCCATTCCACTTTTTTGTGTATTTGATATTTGGTTGTGGAATACTGCTTTTTTGTTTTGTTTTCTTTATAGAATTAAGCCATGTATGTCCCAATCTAATCTAATCTAAACCTTAAGTTTATATACAGGTATATAAATCACCACCACTCTGGTGTTAGCTGAAGTAAATTACAAGGGCCGAGGAGCACTCTGGCGCTAAGCAGCCATATTGGACTATGATATCACTTCCTCCTCCCCACATTAGATACTCCAATAATGTCCTTCATTTTACCTGCAGAAATGATCACAAACACTTATTTATCTTTTCTGACAGCCTTCCAATCCAAATATATTTACCCATGCTCACAACTGGGGTAGCCCAGACTGACCAAAATTATGGCCCTGCCCCTCCTGGTGCTTTCTGGGATGCAATGGGGAGGGGTCTAAGTTATATCAGAGAGAGAGCAGAGGTCAGCATGAGCAGCAGGTAGGGGATGCTGCTTGCTGTCAGCAAGATTTGAAGAGGTACACTGGGTCAGGTGTAGTGGGGAAGAATGCAGGGAGCACCCTGCGCAGTGGGGAAGAGTGAGGTGGTGCGCAGCATGGTGATGCAGGATGCCTCCTTACCTGACTATGGCACTGCTGGCATATAAATGTTTATGTGCCAATTTTGATCTATTGATATTCTAAATGTGTAACCATAAATGTCTGTACCTCCATGCATTTTAGCATAGGTTCTAGTCAGAAGAACCTGTTCTAAAATACTAGCGGAATATGAGACACTCCAATCTGGATGTCTAAATTCCAGTTTTAATGTCCTTTCTAAAATGCTGCTCCACATGCGTAACAGCATTGAATATATGTATTTTTTATATGCCATAGCTGTCCAAAACCTTGTGAATGCCCTAGAAATCACATTTTATTCTCCTATAGGGCTCTGAAGATTTATTGATGTCTTATCACACTTAATAGTCCAATGAAAATTTTTCAGATAATGTTTAATGGTGGTTAGTCCACTGGGAGAGTTTCCATAACTATATGTACTGTATCTAGAACCCAGGAATTATATATATATATATATATAGGACAGAGATAGCGAGCAGTTGTGCTGCATTATGAATATACATATAGCTATTCTCAGTTACGTCACAAAGAAATTACACCCAAACCTTAAAGCATCAAGCTTCCAAAGGAAAATCTATATTGATTCCAGACAGATATCTATATCCTTCTGGTTCCGTTTCCTGATTTATCCTTTCTTTTATTTTTATTAAAAGTGGAAAATTGATCAGGGTCTCAAATCAAGCTGCAGTTTAGTATATGATCTCTCCAGTATGGCACTTACTCAGGAGTGGTAGAACTCTTTGCTGCCCTATATTCATAGTCATATGTTTATTGGGGTCTTCTCCTTGATATGCTCCAACTCTGGCTCCATGCACCAGCAGCTCTTCTGTTTCCAATGGCAACAAAATGACAAGTAGGTCTTATACTGTCCAGCTTCATTGTGGCAGAGACAAGTCATGAAATGCAAAGGTCAATAGTCACATATCAAGTACCCAATCATTGCTGCACATAAAGGAGATAAACTTTTGCTAAAAGCACTCTAAGCATTCAATCCAAAATACGTAGCATATGTCATGCAGCACTATTTGGATGACAGAAAAGGCCACTCAACACATCCTTGGCAATAAACAGCGATCTTACTCTCCATCCACTTTTACTTGCAAGCACCACAACCACTTCAGTTTCTATTTTTCAGTAACTCCTACTGACATACTTCACTTCTCTTTCAGGATGCACAGATAATACCAAATAATACAGAATACAATTCGGTAAGAAAAGAGTACTGTAAGGAGGCTACTAATTCCAACTCTAAATAGAAAACACGGAGGTGAAGAGCAAGGGTGGAAGAAAATCGCTGGTCTCAATGATGGCACATGCCAAGGCCTTCTGCCGGGAAACCTGATCCTCAGAGCAGCTGTGGGATCTGTGGAAGAGATGAGATAGAAGATGATTTTCCAGCATTTTGGGAGAGAAGGCAACCTCCTTGCTCATTACCTAGCACCTTGACATGGAGCCATCCTATATCTTAGGAAAGGAAATCTGGAATGACTCCGCTGACATACCATGCAAGCTCTTACTCTGCAATGCACAGCAAAGCCTTTTTAAATTTCATTACATTGAGATGTTCCTCTCACATTTGATACTCACAGGTCAAATGTTAATTCAACATCTGGCACATAACTAAGAATTCGCTTCCTGTCCCTTTTTCATGGCACATAGTTCAACAACATGCCAAGCCTGGTTCTTGAGGAGAGTCACTAATGAATCCAAAGGTTTGTGTTATTAAAAACATAAGGTCAATACAATAATCTGGGGAGTTATCGTTGAGTATTCTTTGATGATATATATAATTCATATGGGTTGCTTTATCTTTAGGAAGTTTAGTGATGACGCTTTCAGCGTCATTAAGCAGCCTTTGGGGAGGGATTTAAATGGGTGGTTCAAGCAAGCATTCTCAGTTTAGCCTGGCCTTACTGCCTTCCGGGCGAGAATCAGCCAAGAGAGGTAGGTTAGCCCACGTACAAGCTGCTCTTCGACGTTCATCTTCACACAGGCTTCAGCATGCTTTTTGCGGTTCAATTTGACTCCTTTCCAACCTAGGATCCCTGAAGAAGGTGTGTACTGAAACAAGGACCGTGTTGGGTCTCGTGGTTTAATTTTAAGGTGTTATTTTTAACTGTAATTATTTTAATAAATTTTGCCTGTATCATTGTAAATGTTACTGCAGTTCTCCTTGCTTTGTTTTGTCTTCGACCTTTTTACTGCAGATTTTGTTGGTTCTTCCTTTTTTTGTTTGTGTAGCATTATATATAAAATCATATACTTTTTTGTCTTATCAATATCACATCAAGGACTACCCATAGATATTGTTTTTACTTGTATGGACCTTCAGACTGCCACCGGGCCAAACACTCCCGGTTGCTGAAAATTCTTCGTCGGTCCAACCTTTATTAATTATTCATAAGAACTCATTTTCTATTTTTTATATTATTTTTGTAAAATTTTCTATAATTTGTAACTAAAGGAACATCACTTAGCTTATAGTGATCTCTTCCTAGATTCACATCTCCCGAAATGCATGTTTCATAGCGAAACTTTTCTTCAGGGTCGAGGGAAACATTTGAGGGAGCTAAATTGGGCTTATATGTAAAGCATTTAGAATATATTTGAATGCCATTGCTAGACATGTAATTCTGTTTTAGTGTTTTAGTATATAATTTTTTTATATAGTTTTAAGGTTATGTTTTATAGAGCATGGTGTTTGTGTTTTCTTTATCAGTGACCCCTCCTGAGGAAGAGTGCGAAACTCGATATTATTACAACAACAGGAGGTGATGGGGCAGTAAAGGTAATGATGATCCCAGTGGCAACCATAGTTTAGTGACTTCGCTGAACAGTTTTGGTTGTAGGGTCTGAGCACTTTACTTATTTATTTAAATTATTTAATTTATTATAGATTTAAAGCTGTGATATTATTGAATAATTAAAAACGTAAGAACATACAGTACAGGAGTATTAAGTTATCACCTAATAGTAGAGGATTTTTAACTGACTTTGGGGTCCTTTTACTAAGGCGTGCTAGCCGATTTAGTGCACACTAAATATTAGCGCATGCTACATGCTAACATGTCCATTATGCGTTAGCGTTTAGCGTGCACTAATATTTAGCACGCGCTAAATCGGCTAGCGCGCCTTAGTAAAAGAGGGAGGTTTATGAGGTAAATATTTGTTTTTGCCTCCTTTATATCAGTCTAGTTCATTGCATCCATATTTTTCCTTTTCCTTTTTATTTCTTCTTAATTCAAATGAGTTGTGTCCTCATAATGTAGGCTAGATGGAAAATATTGAAAAAAATGTTATGTTTTAAGTGTAATTATATTTCCATTCCTTTTACTTTCTTTATTGAATTGTAATGAAAATTTATAAATAACCCCTCCCCCCAAAAAAAAAACATAAGAACATACTGTAAGTGTTGTCAGACTGGGACAGACAGAAGGTTTAACAAGCCTAGTATCCTTTTCATAAAACTGGCCAAGTCAGGTCATAATTACCTGGCATGAGCACAAAAAAGTAAAACAGATATTATGATACTTATCCTAGAAATAGGCAGTAGATTTACCCAAGTCCATCTTAATAATGGCTTATGGACTTTTTATTATTCAAACCTTTTTTAAATTCTGCTAAGCTAACTGCTGTTACCACATTCTATGGCAATGAATTTCAGAGTTTGATTATAAACTGACCCCTTCCTTTACAAAGCTGCGCTAGATTTTTTAGCACCGGCCACTGCATGAAGGAAGGGAGGGAGGCAGGGGGACTGGAGAAATAGCATGATGGAAGGGAGGGAGAAATATGAAGAGATGGAGGGAGGGGGCTGGTGAAACAGCATACAGGGGGCTGGAGAAACAAAATGGAGGGAGGGAGGACTAGAGAAGCATTATGGAAAGGAGAGAGTGATGGAGAAAAGAGCATGGAGTAGGATACTGCTGGATGGGAGGGGAGAGATAAAAACAGCAGGAGAGAAGATTGGAAGGAGGGAAAGGGGAACCTGTGGGGAGGGGGGTGGAAGGAGAAAGAGAAAGAAATAAACACCCACAGGAGAGGGGAGTTGGAAGGAGTGAAAAAGAGAGAAGCACCTGTGGGGGAGGAGGGTTGGAGGAAGGGAGAGAGAAAGAGATGCACTAAAAGGGTACAAAGGATGGGAAAGGGAACCAAGATAACTGGTTATTTCCTGCTGAAAATAACTAGTTAGCCACCAAGACACACGTTACCAGTAACTGGTCACTAACATTTGCCAACTGGTTAGCTCATTCTGATTATCGGGGATATGTGCCTACATTTTGAATACACCTAGACTATAAGAATAAGAACAGCCATACTGGGTCAGACCAATGGTCCATCTAACCCAGTCTCCTGTTTCCACAGAGGCCAATCCAGGTCTCAAATACCTAGCAAAATCCCAAAAAGTAGTAACATTCCATGCTACCAATCTCTGGACATGAAGTGGCTTTTCCTATGTCTGTCTCAATATCAGACTGTGGATTTTTCCTCCAGGAACCTGTTCAAATCCTTTTTAAATCCAGCTACACTAACCGCTGTTACCATATCCTCTGGCATAAGAACATAAGAAAAGCCATACTTATGCCATGTCAATAGCAGGTGAATGCAATACAATAGTGCATAACTTACTATATTTTGTAAGTGGCATGCTTAAATGTTGACCCTGCTAAGGCTGTGCCCATGTTCCTCCCCTGTGAACATCCCCTTTCATGTACTCCATTTATAGAATAATGCTGAGCATGTACCTAGTACTTACCTACATTAAGGCTCGGATTCTTTAACTGGCGCCCAAGTCGGTGGCCACCTTAAAAATGTCCGCCGATTCCCTGTCAATCATTCCAGGGCAACGGTTACAGAATCATGCCAAGATAGGTGGCTGAAATGTAGGCCCGGAAAACCCATGCCTACATTTAACCCTCTTATTTTTGCTGCTAGACCATAGCAGCCGATCATGGCAGGGGATTCCTCCCCCCCGCCCCCCAATCAACTGAGCGGCAGGGACTCCCCAAGTAACTGGTACTCAGAACTTGGGTGCCAGTTACAGAATCCTGGCTTTGGGTAATCCCAGACGCTCAGTTGATGGGGAGGGGGGAATTTCCCTGCTGTGATCGTCTGCTGCAGTCTAGGCAAAAATAAGTGGCTGAAATGTAGGCCAGGGTTTCCCAGGCCTACATTTCAGCCGCCTATCTTGGCGTAATTTGTGGCTGGGAAGCTGCTTTAGATCGCCTAATGCCACTTCGGGGGTTGGTCAAGCCTCCTTTGGTTTCCTCTGCCTAAAGCGGCTTTCTAGCCATGATTCCAGCAGCCATTTCAACCGCCTTTTATTTAGGCATCGGTAGGCGCTTTAACCCTGCCGTTTCTACCGATGCCTAAATTTAGGCGCCAGGTATAGAATTTCCCCCAAGTGCTAATATTCTATAATTTAAGTATGCAATGTAGGTGAAATGTTATAGAATGTTGGGGGCAGTGCTTTGGAAAGTTGAATATAGAGGGATATGAAGAAAGAAGTATAGGTAGATGTTTGGGCTCCTTATTCTTAGATCATGCTGATATTGTAACCCTTTTTCCCACTTTATTTTGTGAGGACCATCTAGTGTTGTTCAAATACTGTATGTAACATCAAGGTTATTTTATAATTCCTTTTCTATATAAGTTCATGGAAGTGCCCGTCTTGATGTTTTATGGTTATACTATATAATTACTGGCAATAAAATCATTTTTTTGTTGTGTATAATATATTAATGATATGAATGATGAGCTTGTAAGATTACATTGCTGCATGTGGTTATTTAATGATTGTTCTCTGCTAAGTGCATATAATCACTCAGCAGATTAGACATCTAAATAAAAACAGTAAATAGATCAATCCGAACAAGGGAAAATAAAATGTCTCATCCTCATTGCATATTTTGCTCTCCTAACCTTCTTTGGAGAACTGCACAGCAAGGTGAAGCAGTCTTCATAAACACATCGTGTCTGATTTATAGAGCTCTAAAGGTTCGGACTATGGGCTCCTTTTACTAAGCTGCGAGAGCGCACGCAGAATTGCCACGCGTGCTAGGCACTAACGGCAGCATTGAGCTGGCGTTAGTTCTAGCCGCATAGCACGGGTTTAGCATGCGCTAATATTCTGTGCGCGCTAAAACCGCTATCACAGCTTAGTAAAATCAGGAGCCTTGACAACCAGCAATACAGAATAACAAGGGGGCAGTGTTAAATTTGCTGGGGTACAGAGCAGAAATTTGGGAGGGTGCCCTCAAAATCCATCAGCAGGCTATATTTCCTTCAGCTTCAGACAGCCTTGGGGCCCCCTGTAGTAGAAGAACCCAGGCAACTGCCCTGTTTGCATCCCCTAAAGCTGGCCCTGGAATAATCTAGCCCAGGAAGGATGGAAGTTTTGGTAAAAAGATATTAATGTGCTTCATGCTGCCCAGATCCTACATCTTTAATTCTCTGCAATCTGTGAAACACAAAACTTGACAGACAATTGCAAACTGGACATTGCAGCATATATGTTGACACCATCTAATGATGGACATCAAATTCACATGTACTGTATTACTATGTTGGTATGCAATATAATTGAACACCTACTGTTAGGACTCAGTTAAAGCATTGATTCATGATCTGATCTCTAACACGCTACCACTTCCTCTTCTTCTTCTTCCTGCAGATTGTGACCCTGAAGGAGTGAAAAGGAGGAAAATCTTGTAAAATTGGTTTATGCTTTTGTCATCAGTAGATTGGACTATTGAAGTGCTTTGTACGCTGACCTCCCTAAGGGGTCCTTTTATTAAAGTACGCCAACCGATTTAGCGTGCGTTGAATGCTAAGACAACCATTATATTCCTATGGGCATCTTAGCATTTAGCGCGCGCTAAATCGGTTAGCGTACCTTCATAAAAGGACCCCTAAATCTGGATTGAAAAGACTTCAGTTGTTCATAACACTGCTGCTTGATTAATTAACTACAAGAAGAGATATGATCATATAACACCACTTTTAAGAGAGCTGCATTGATTGCCTATTTCTGCAAGAATTTTTTTTTAACTCTTGTGTTTGTTTTTTAAGGCATTTGTTTTCTGAGCTTTCCACTTTGCCTCAGCAATAAACTTATGGTTCAGAATCATAATCTAGAATTGTGATCTTCACAGTGTTGTTTACATAGAAATCAATGTTCCCTCTAAGCTAAGCAGGAGTCCTCCAGCTACAGTCCTCCCAGTGGGAGATGCTGTTTCACCATCATATTTTCAATAGTTAGAAATAGGCAAGCTCTTCAGGATTCCAAGGAACCAACCTGTCCCAAGCAATTGAAAAAACAGTATTGAACATCACCCCCTGCTGGCAGCAGTGCAGTTGGAGGACTCCTGATCAGTGAAAGAAACATGAAGGCTAAATGGCTAATCCAGTCTGCCCATCCACTATCTCCTCCTCTCCCTAAGAGGGCCCACATGCCTGTCCCATGCTTTCTTGAATTCAGATTCAGTCTCTATATGGGATATGGATGGAAAATGAGTCAACGGTGGAGGTGATGCAGTCCACTCAGTCCACAACTAGTGTTGGGTTTGCAGTGAGATTTACCTGTGTTTCCCCCTTCCACCACCACTCAGCCCTGCCGGTAAATCACTTATCCGCCCAGGGGAGAGCAATAAAACTCAGCTCTTGTTATTAACATACTTTTTCGGTAGGTTTACGTAGAAACTGTATTAGTATTTTACCGAAAATGGATATGTTGCGAGTTAAAATGTTATCAGACTTCCTAGCATTGCATAGAAGTCCAATAAAGTTTCAAAATGTTCATCTGGAGTGTAACTTGTGTTTATTATTGGCTCTGTTTAGCTTTCTTGTTACATGGGTTCAAGGGTACTGGCAAGCCGTGATGGCCACTCTTGGAAACAAATCTTTATTCACAAAAGTCTGAGCCATCCTCTTCACATATATTAAATTAAGAGTCTATTTTTATTCAAAAGCAAACATCTATGCAGTGGGTAACTGAGAAAGTATTCATACAAATGCAACAAGAGTTGCAGTTGTATGAATACTTTCTCAGTTACCCACTGCATAGATGTTTGCACTCTTGGAAACAGCATATAGTGCTGCATGCACCTTTGGCATGTACCACTATGGATGTTATTTTATGTACATGTACCACTATGGATGTTTTTTGATGTACAAGTAGAGGCTGCACATGTGTTCATCCTTGCAAATCAAGCTACACTGGCTGTCAAATACCTTCGCTTATCATAACCTTTCTTAAAAAAGAACTCATATTTGTAATTGCCTGCAGTCTGCAATATGGTTATAACTGTATTACATGTTGCTTTTTGCGACATCAATGCATTGGAAAAAAGCTTCAAAACATTATTCTAACTGCCACCCAATCATCTTTACAGTAGTACATGAAAAGTTTCGAAGTCATAGATGATGCACACAAAACAGCTGAAATATGGACATCCAAAACAACTTCATGACATGATGGTGTGTTTAATTCGGGGATGAGTCCACATCCAATCAAGGGTCTGCACTGTCCCACGCTGAACCAGAACACAAGTGTTGTTACTCAGTGTACACTGCCGCTAGTGCTGAAGGGAAGAGATAAAACAATGGTTAAGGCTATTCAAAGATTTAATTTTGTAAAACCAAGCAAGGGAAGTGAATGCAGATTTTTAAACACCAGCAGGAATAACTAACATACCTACGGTTGATGAGTCTGGTTAAAACCACACACCCACAAAAAAATGGCTTATGGTCACATCAACCAATGAAAACACATGAAGTATGAACCGCCAAGAAAGATATGTTTTATCCAAGTTTCAAAAGCCTTATATTAAACATAGCACAATAAAGGCATTTGGACCCTGGAAAAAGTATCCTATCCGGCTCTAGGATCTCATTGGTAGCGCAGTCCAACTTCTAAATGAAATGCACATGACATGAAAGTGTGTTTAATTCGGGGATGAGTCCATATCCAATCAAGGGTCTGCACTGTCCCACGCTGAAGCAGAACACAAGTATTGTTACTCAGTGTACGTTGCCGATATTGCTGAAGGGAAGAGATAAAACAATGGTTAAGGCAGCCCAAAATTAGAATTGAGTAAAACTATGCAGAGGGAAGTGGATGCAGTTTATAAACCGCGCATCGAAATAACAAACATACCTACAGTCGTTGAGTCTTGTAAAACCTAAAAAATAAAAAGGCTATGGTCATGTCTACACAAAACCAATGAAAAACACATGAAGTGTGAGCCGCCAAGAAAGATATGTTTCATCCAAGTTTCAAAAGCCTTATTATAACCATTGCACAATTAAGGCATTTGTACCCTGAAAAAAAGGATCCTATCAGGCTCAAGGATCTCATTGGTTGCGCACTCCAAGTTAAAAATGAAATGCACATGACATGAAGGTGTGTTAAATTTGGGGATGATTCAACATCAAATCAAGAGTCCGCACTGTCCCACACTGAACCACTACCCCTCATAAACCATTCATTGATTCATGGGTTCTATGTCCATACTGTTAATATTCGAAGGTGAATTTCCACAGGTTTCACTCCCTCTACCCAGAGAAAGCACACTACTGCAGATTGTTCTTTGTTGGTACAATCTTACAATGGAGCATCCATGTTTCTGACCTTGAGGCTGCCACATGATTAAAGACTGAGTGCTGTACTATGTGTGGACAAACTATCCAAAAGGCAATGTACGAGCACATATGTTGCATTTCACCTGCTCTATTCTAGTTATCGTGCAACTTAACAATTGCCTTTAATTTTTTATTCACCCTCACACTTTTTCTTCTACTTGCAGCTTATGGGGATGTGCATTTGTTGGAGTACATTCAGTTCATTTGGGAACCTTAACACTTTTAGGAATTCAATAAATGACACACACACAAATCTATAAATCATTGCATGAACAATCAATTTGCAATCATTAAAAAGTACATAAAAATACTACAAATGAATGTGAAATAACTGAAAAAACCCCAACTCAAATACCATAAAAACTCCAAACATGAATTGATGATTCTTTGGCTATGCAAGTCCCTATCAGCTTTGTAATGGTTTTAATTATATATGCAGTAGCATAGTAAGGGGGAGTGGACTGCCCCGGATGCCATCTTCAAGGGGACGCTGGCATGATTAGCATCTTCTACTTGCTTCTTGCACCAACCTCGGCCCCTTTCTGACATCATTTCCTGGGCACGGAACTAGGAGGTGAGATCAGAAGGGAGTAGAGGCTGGCGCGAGCAGCAGGTGGATGCTGCTACTCACACAGGCAAATCTTTCAAGAGGTACCTGGGTTAGGCATTCAAATAGCATTTTCCACTTGCTGCTTGCACCAGCCTCGGCCCCTTTCTGACATCATTTCCTGGGCACGGAACTAGGAGGTGAGATCAGAAGGGAGCTAAGGCCGGCTCCAGCAGCAGGTGGATGATGCAGCTCACGCAGGTGAATCTTTCAAGAGGTATGTGGTGTGACAGGAAACCAGCTAGCCCTGCCAGAAACAGGGAGAAAGATCCTGTAAGCCCCTTTAGAAATCCTATCAGCAGATCTGTGAAATATCTTGCAGTTTATAAAAATCCTGTGCACAGCTTTAGGCAGGAGCCTACCCCTTTAAGAATGTCTAGAGCTCAGGCTGACAGTCAGAGTGCAGGGCCCTTCAAGATCTTGCCTGTCCCTGCTAGGAAGGGGTGTGGCTGGGTGCTGAAGTTGTGAAAAACAAAGCAAGAAGACCCGGTGTTCCACAGAAAAAGGAGCAATCCAGCAAAGAAAGAAACTGTGGATAAAACACAATGTTCTTGCTTTTCCTTTATTTCTTCAAAATATCTTACCAATGATAAAAAAAATTATGTCCACATCAACCGTGTTTCACCTAACAAAGCCTTTCTCAAGGGTCTGGTTGTTAATAAGATGTTGATATTGTGGAGTAGATTTCCCAATCTGAAAGATCCAATGTGAAGAACGCAACAAAAGATGACTACTAATGCACAGTCAACTGCTGAGGTTTCCATTTCCTGAGCTTCCCTCCTCAGACAGAGGAGGAAGACAGTTGGAACAAGCAGCTGACCGTAGGCTGGGAAGGAGGTCAGTCTTTCCAGCTGAGCAGGAGCCAGCACAAGCCAATTCCCCTGTGGAGACTACTGACTGGGAGATGGAGGAACTAGCTGAAAGCCATGCTGAGCCAGCTACAGAAACCCAGCAAGAGGACTATCCAATGGATTACCAGGACTCTGCTTTTCCTGATATTAGTGAGGAACAAATGGTCTGTGAGGAGGCTGCAAAGCCAGACAATTTATTGTTCACTGAAGTTTTCATTTTGATATTTATGTTCAAGCCTGCCTAAGTGTTTGTGCTGGTTACATTGTGGGGTGTGACCAGCCACCCAAGGAACTGTGAAGCAGAAGCTGCATTTTTGTTTTTGTTTTTTGGAGCAGCATGTACACTGCTCTGAGTTGTGCTGTGGGGAGGTGGGGAGGTGAAGTATAAAACCTGTGCCTGTCTTTTGGGGAAGGGCGGCAACACCAGTGGTGTACAGGCCTATCTCCTCTCAGCCTGTTTGGGGAACTTGGCTCTACCACATGCAGGGCACCAGCCAGAGCCAGAGTTTATGCCTTGAAGAGACAAATGTTTGTCTGGATTGTTAGGAACTGTGGAATGAACTGTTCTTGTTGGGCCAGAAGAAAAGTTATGGTTGTTTGTTTTGTTTTGTTTTTACATTGGACTCAATCTATTGCACTGGTTGTGCTTGGTTGTTTATTTTTGTATTCAAGAGACTGTGTGCTGAGTTTAAACTCAAGAGACTTTCCTGGAGCTAAAGGTGAACATTGTACTTAAAGCTCCAGTGTGTGGAACTATTGAAACTTTTTTTTTTTCAATAAGGAATAAGTTGATAATTCAAGAATTCTTTTTTCTCATGCCATACTGACCATCCTATTGGAGTTTTTTGATTTTTCATTAAAGTGTTTTATGTTACAACGGAGAAGTCTCTGTGTGCAATTTCTGGGAGACACTGAGAGCTGTGTTCTACTGCCTTTCATTCAACTCTGGGACAGGGATTCACAGGGGCAAGTAGGCCTAGCTGGGATCCTGTCCCACAGTGGGGACAGGTGTTCAAGTAGCATCTTCCATTTGCTGCTCGCGCCAGCCTCGGCCCCTTTCTGACATCATTTCCTGGGCATGGAACTAAGAGGTGAGATCAGAAGGGAGCTGAAGCTGGCTCCAGCAACAGATGGAAGATGTTGCTCACGTACGTGGGGGCAGGCGCATTAGTAGCATCTTGCACTGCCCCAGGCGCCATCCTCCCTAGTTTCACTGCTGCATGTATATAATTTTTGTAAACCGCTGCAAGTTATAGAGCGACAGTATATAAATGTATTAAAATCTCAATTCTTTTACTTTACTATCTTCTATTTCAAGTATCTTAGAGTATATTAAAGTAAAAGAAAGCATCAGCCGGGCAGGAGTTGAACCTAGAATCTTCTGATCCCTAGTAGGTAGATGTGTTATCCGTTGCATAGCCATATTTTTATTTACTTTTATAACAAAAAGGCTTATTGACCTTACAATCTCTAACTTTACATTTTACCCACTAGTCTTCAATTTTCCCTAGGTTTTTTGATTCAGCTAATGGCTCTTTGAGGTGTACTTCATCGTAACAAATTTAGATTTCCTTTCAAACCAGGTTTCACTGGCCGTGAATTGATTCTGGGTTGAATCCTAGCCATTAGACTACCTGAAATTTATTTTAGAGTAGGATACTTATCACTCTACTAATGATTATTCCAGTGGAAGAGCTGTTAGAAGGAGCCAGGTAAGTGTTAAATGATATGAGCTTTTATCATCAGATTCATTGTCCAATGTGCTAACCACTACACTGTGGAATTTGGCTCTTAATCTGGAGTGGAATATTTACCACTCTGCTAAGAAGAATAAACCATAGCATCCGAATACTGGTGGAAGAGCAGAAGGTTTCCAGTTCATCTTTTGCATCAGGAGCCAGGTAAGTGCTTGATTTCAATTTATATCATTAGATTCTTTGTAAAATGTGATAGTCGTGAAGTATTTCGGAGTGCTTTTAGACTTAGGACTCACTATGAGAGGGCAGGTGCTTGCAGTAGTTCGGAAAGTGTATTTTCATCTTCGGTTAGTCAATGGTCTTAGACCTTATTTGGAGGCCTCATTTTTTAGGATGGTGTTGCAGTCGATGGTTTTGTCCATTTTCAACTAGTGCATTCTGGTGTTCTTAGGAGTACCAGAATCAGTTTTGGGTGCGTTTCAGGTGGCCCAGAATTCAGTGGTAAGCTCTCTATTTAAATTGGACAGACGTGTTCATGTAACGGAATATTTTATAAGGTTGTATTGGTTGAAAGTAAGGGACAAGATACGGAGCCTCCACCAAAACTACCCCCCCCCTCCAGGACTGCTTCAAGGGAAGGACTCCCCCGACTGAAACTGCTCAGTGCTAAGAGTCCTTGATCCGGCTCCTCCACGGAGCTTTTTCTGTTATAAACTGCATCTGTTATATTCTGCATCTATAGCCTGCTAAAACATTCACTGACTGCATCTAAAACCAGCCACCGCAGGTACAACCTGTTACCACATGTTATATGTATAGCCGCATGTACAACCATCTATTGCATATTTAGCCTGCCACCACATATATATCCTGTGCTACTCCATTACTGTTACCGCATGTATAGCCAGCTACTGCACGTCTAGTCTGCCACCACTTACATAGCCTGCTCTGCCCATCACTTTTATCGCATATATAGCCTAGCACCTCCTCAGTCTGCATCGCACTATCAGCACTAAACTCTCCTCCCTCCTGCCTGACAAGCTTTGCCCAAACCCTCTCTCACTAGCTCTCCTTGCTCCCACCATGAAGCCTCCCTCTTGGCTCCTCCTTCTACTTCTCTGCTCTTTCACCAATACTTCCCAGTGCCAAAACCTCTCCCCCCCCAACCTCCCCGACTCTACAACACCTGCCCAGGCCTCAGAATCCCCACACTAGTACGCACTAGAACCCATCATTTCAAAAAACACCGAGAAATCAATCACACCTCTTTAAAGCCTGTTCTTCCAGCCAACCTATCCAACCTTACCTCTGACTCTCTCACCCCTGTCCCCACACTCTACTGTAACGCCAGATAAGTCCGCAATAAGATCCAAATAATAAAAGACCTACTCGGTAACTCCGATCCGGGTTTCGTGTGCATCACAGAATTATAGATCGAAAAAAATGATTCATTCACACAAAACGAACTCTGCCCCCCTGGTTACTATGGCTCTTCTCACCCAGAATCAACCGGAAAGGAGGAGGCCTGGCTCTGCTTTACAAATCATTCTTCAATGTTCAGCTCCTTGAAAAGGGCAGCCATACTTCATTAGAATTCATGTTAGCTTCAGTTAATGACGAACTTCATCCCTACCCACTAAGTATCTTGTTACTTTACTGCCCTCCTACCCCCTGGAATAAATCCTCAGAACTCGTTCTCGAGACTATAACAAGAGCCTTCCTAAAATTCCAGAGACTACTGATCATTGGAGATATTAACCTCCACCTAGACGATAACACCAGCAAGGACATAACTGAATTCAAAGACTTCCTCACCTCCCTAGGCTTCAACGCTCCTTCGCCCACCCCTACCCACGATAAAGGACATACACTAGACATCATCAGCTTCCTCGACCTTACTGAGCACAAAATTTCTGCCGAAGAGGCCCGTTGGGAACATGTCCAATGGTGTGACCACCTTCTTGGCTCTTTCTGCCTCCCCATTTTCATGTCTCATCTATGCATTCCATCCCGGCCCACAAACTCTATCACCTACCGCAAAAAAATCATGAGTGAACTGTTCTGGACCCAATTTCTTAATCAACTTCCCCCTTTTCCTAAACATGCTGACCCAGAGTCCAACTGGCATAACTGGGTAACCCTTTCCGGGACTACCTACCGCGCTCTTGCCCCTTTATCTACAAAACCTATCTCTCACTCTCACAAGGCTCCCTGGTATCTTCCATACCACAGGGAATTAAAGCAGAAATGTCGAGCCCTGGAACATAAATGGAAAAAATCAAAATCCCCCTCAGACAGACAATCCTGGAGAGACAACATCAAGTTCTATAACACAGTATTATAAAAAGCAAGAAAGAATTTCTATGAAGATAAAATCACCAGATCAAAAAATCAAAATAGTACACTTTTCAACATCTGGTGAAACCTAACCTCCCACCTTTCCCCTTCCCCCCCAATCCGCAAACGACTTAGCCAAATTTTTCAAAGAAAAGATTTCCACCATAAAGAGTTCTTCCCCCCAGTAGTCTCTTACAACTCTCTACCTCCCAACGATTCCAACCCTATTCCCGCTGATAGATCCTGGACTACCTTTGAACTCGTATCTGATCCCCAGATCTCTAAACTCTGTCTCAAACTGAAATCCAGCAAATGCATCCTAGATCCTTTCCCCTCCCACCTTTACGAAAACATTCCTGCGCAGGCCATCTCCTCCCTTACTAGACTTATTAATTCTGCTCTACTATCAGGCCTGTTCTCCACAGAAATGGGTCACATTGCCTTGTCACCTATTCTGAAAAAAGCCAATCTTGACCCTTCCTTACCATCTAACTACCGCCCCATAGCAAATATCCCTCTACTTACTAAACTTCTAGAAGCCATAGTCGCTACCCAGCTCTCTTCCTACCTCGAGAGATTCTCCATTCTCCATCCCTACCAATATGGCTTCAGACCCAGCTTCAGCACCTAATCCCTCCTAGTTTCCCTAATTTCAAAGGTGCAACAACTACATTTGCGTAACAAATTCGCTGTCCTATTACAATTCGATCTTTCTGCTGCTTTTGATGTCGTCCATCACGACATACTACTTTACCAACTTTCCAAGATAGGAATTGACTCCACCATCCTAAAGTGGTTCTCAAACTTCTTACGCTCTCGCTCCTACCCCGTCAACACAAATGGCACCATGTCCACTCCTTGGACACCATCTTGCGGTGTCCCTCAGGGATCACCCCTATCCTCTATTCTCTTTAACATCTATATGTGCTCCCTGAAACTCCTTCAACTATCCCCCCTTGAAACAATCTACACATACGCGGATGACATCCTTGTTCTCCTCGAGACAGATCAGAACCTCACCAACCTCCACGAGAACATTACAGCTTGCATAATGAGACTCCGCTCCTGGTCCCTCTCGGTACAGATGAAACTAAATGAATCAAACACAAAATTACTCTGGCTCGGCCCAAAATTAGAACACCTGCCCCCCCCTCTTCGCATTACCCTCAGGCGATGCACTGCAGCTTGAATTCTCATGCAAGGTCCTTGGCATCATTATCGATTCTTCTCTCTCCCTCAATGACCACCTCAACTCCTTGGCAAAATCATGCTTTTTCAGCCTCCACATGCTGAGAAAAGTAAGATCCTACTTCTGCCAACAACATTTTGCCGTCCTTGTCCAATCCATCATCCTCTCCAAACTAGATTACTGCAATGCCATCTACTTAAGCCTATCAAAAAAAAGTCTTTAAAGACTCCAGCTAATCCAGAATACTGCAGCCAAATTGATCTTTACAAAATGCAAATCTGACCATGTCTCCCCACTCCTTGCCAAACTTTATTGGCTCCCAATGATCTCCAGAATCCATTTCAAATGTTCCTGCCTGGCTTTTAAGATCATTCACGGCATCCTTCCTCCCCTTATCCCACTATCTTACAACTCCTCAAATCCCGACTCCTCCAGAACCACCCAAAGGTATAAACTAGCCTTCCCCTCTCTACTCGGCATTCACTATGCAGGTAAACTGGGAAAATCCCTTCTCTTCAAAATCAAAGGACTTTGGAACGACTTCACCATCCTGCTGCGGAACCTGGGCTCCCTCCAATTATTCCGCAAACAACTGAAAACTTGGCTTTTCACCAAATTGTAATTCTATCCTCCCCCCTTTTTCTTCCCTTCTACATATAAGTTCATGTAAACCTTTTCCTTCTCTACCTATATTTTTAAGTTCTTGTAAACCGTGTTGAGCTTCATGTTCGTGGAGATGATGCGGTATATAAACTTAAGGTTTAGATTAGATTAGATTAGGTTACAAGCTTTTGGTAAATGTTTTCATGTGCTTACAGAAGTTGGCCCCTAAACACCTGGTCCAGAGCATCTTGCCGCGTGAGCCGGCTCAATGCTTCACTCAATTGAGCATTGTGATCTGTCTGTTCCATCTGTGCAGGACTTAAGGCTTTCCTCTTCCAGAAACTGTCTTTCACTGAAACAACCTTCCAGGATACATTCGCCAACAGCAAAATTTACAGAACTTTAGAAAAATTCTGAAAAGACACCTGTTCTATAAGATGAAATAAAGGGTCTGAGTTAGGCTGAGGGAGAAGGAGTAATGACTGTTGAGTGTTGAGTGCTGGCCACGGAGGTGTTCGATGGTCTGGACTGTTTTATCTGGCATCATGATGTCTGTAATTGAGGTATCTTCTATGCCTTATGTAATTTTATATTTTTATGTATATTAGGGTTTTGTCAGTTTCTGCCTTAAATGATATTCCTCATTGATGTGACATGTATGTCATTTGCAATTTGATTTTATATGTAAGTATAATTTGTTATAGTGTGTTTATGTATTGATTTGTATGGGAAATGTTAATGTCTTATTTTGTATGTTAATATGTAACTCACCCTGGATAAGGGCAGGTGAGAAATAAATAAGCAAACTATGGAAACACTGGGTACTTCATTTAAAGTGTGATACTTACCACTATACTAAAGAGGATTAATTAAAACACTGCCATGCTGTTGGAAGAACAAGACTTACAGTTTATCTCAAGACCTGTAATGAGGAGCCAAGTAAAGCACCAGATTTAATTATTTAAAACTTTTTTCTTTTAAATATAAACTTTTTTCTTTTAAATATAAACCTCCATAAAACACCCAATCACTGTTTCATTCATTTCTCAGGATGATTATTAGCAGAGTGCGTCTGTACTTTAATTACAGCCCAATTTTGTTAATGTATTCTTTTCCACACTTCAATATGCTTTCCTGATCTATTTGGCTTATTACTGTTTCTGTAGAGAACTCACCAGGGGATAAAATCAGAGAATTAATAAATTTAAAGTCAAATCATTAGATTCGGTGATAAGCATGATAACTATTACACTACAGTAAGTCTTTGCACTTTATTTAGAATGAGGTATTTACCACTATATTGATAAAGATTAAAGCACCAGGATACTGATTAATTTTTCTTCCTCAATATCAACTTCATCATCTTCAGCTTTATAGCCGATCCAAATATGATCATATTACTCCTTCACTTAAGTCTGAAAATATGCTTCCAGTTGCTTATAGAATTCCTTTTAAATACAATGTACTCTCTTTTCAGATTCTTCCTTCTTTTTTGGCTAGTCAATTGATTCCTTACTCACTTAAAAGGAGTCTACACTCTTCTCACTAAAATGTTTCCTGTCCCCTCTTTCAGACAGATGTTTTTGGATGTTAATAGGGACTCTAGCTTTCAATAATGGCCCCTAATTTCTGGAATTCTCTTCCATTATATTTAAGGGCTGAAAAATCATTCAAAAATTTTAAGTAACAACTAACGGTTTATTATTTTAAATTGACATTTGATTTACTTTGAATAATATAAGGTTTTTATTTTCTCCCTTACCTTTTGTTGTTTTCCTCCCCATTTCCCCCTATAATATATTGTAAATTGTCCCTTCCTCTCTAGCCAATCTGTGCCAATTGTTTTGTTTTGTTTTTTATGGCTTTTCCTTGTTTGTGCATATTGATTTTTGAAATGTTACCTTTGCTTTTATTGTTGTGTCACCTTTGCTTTTATTGTTGCTTAACTTTTTGTGTTAATAATTGTGGTAACTGTAACTGTAGCAGGTTTCAGGTTTATCTCTTGTACCGATAGCTGCTAAGAAGATCCAATTAAGTGTTGAAAAACCATTGGCATTAACCTTAGATCAAACACAAATGCTTTCTATATATACCTATAAGTAGAGTTGCATATCTGCTAGGTATTGGTGTCTCCCTCTATAGAGGGAAAAAGGTACTGTTTACATAAATACCATTTCATGGATTAGTCTATAACTAAATTAGGGGTCTTGCTATGCTGAAATGTACCCCTAAACCGTTCTATGGGAGGACTCTGCATCTATTAATTCTACAGCTATAACATCACGGCAAAATGACAGTTTTGGAGCAACTTATTTCATGTGAAATCAGCTTGACCTTTAGCATCCATGTTCATGATGAAGAAATTACAGGAGCAAATATTTTTTTATTTTTGCATTCCTGGGGCAGCATATTGCAAAAGGATGAGAAAGCTGAGGTTGTGGATTTCCTTCTTGTGACATCATCATGCAATTTCTGGCCCATTCTCATGCTCTCCTAACCAGGATATTTCAGCCTTAGCTTCATCATCCATAATCACAATGCATGAGCTAAGGGAGAAAATATTTTTATCTTTACCACTCTCTTTGGTTGCATATTGAAGATGGATGAAAATGTTCAGGTTATAGTTTTCATGCTTGTGACATCATCAGGCAATTTCTGGCCCATTGCCTCATGATCTCCTGAGCATGAAAAATGCAGCCTGACCATTGGAATCAATCCTCACTCCTCAATCATCCATGTTCTTTCCAAAGGAGCCAAGGGCACAAATATTTTTTTTATTTTTTGGCTTTCCAGTGATTGCTTATTGAAGATGATTGGCAAAGTTTAGGTTGTGGTTTTCCTTCTTGCGACATCATCAGGCAATTTCTGGCCTATTGCTTCATGATCTTGTGAGCAGGAAAAATACAGCTTGAGCTTAAGCATCCATGTCCTTTACAAAGGAGCTAAGGGTGCAAATATTTTATTTTGTTTTTACCCTTCCAGTGGTTGCTTATAGAAAATTGATGGGAAAATTCAGGTTGTGTTTTCCCTGTTTGTGACATCATCAGGCAATTTCTGCCCCTTTGATTCATGACCTCGTGAGCAGGGAAAATACAGCTTGAGCTTTAGCATCCATGTTCTTTCCAAAAGAGCCAAGGGTACAAATATTTTGGTTTGTTTTTACTCTTCCAATGGTTGCTTATAGAAGATTGATGGGAAAATTCAGGTTGTGTCTTCCCTGTTTGTGACATCATCAGGCAATTTCTGGCCCATTGCTTCATGATCTCGTAAGGAAAATACAGCTTGAACTTTAGCATCCATGCTCTTTCCAAAGAAGCCAAGTGTGCAAATATTTTATATTTTGGCCTGTCCAGTGGCTGCTTATTGAATATGAATGGCAAAGTTCAGGTTATTGTTTTCCTTCTTGCAACATCATCAGGCAATTTCTGGCCTATTGCTTCATGATCTCATGAGCAGGGAAAATACAGCTTGAGCTTTAGCATCCATGTTCTTTCCAAAGGAGCTTAGGGTGCAAATATTTTGTTTTGTTTTTACCCTTCCAGTAGTTGCTTATTGAAGATTGATGGGAAAATTCAGGTTGTGTCTTCCTTGTTTGTGACATCAACAGGCAATTTCTGGCCCTTTGCTTCATGATCTCGTAAGCAGGGAAAATACAGCTTGAGCTTTAGCATCCGTGTTCTTTCCAAAGGAGGCAAGGGTGTAAATATTTTTTTTGCCTTTCCAATGGCTGCTTATTGAAGATGAATGGCAAAGTTTAGGTTGTGGTTTTCCTGCTTGTGACATCATCAGGCAATTTCTGGCCCATTGCTTCATGATCTCGTGAGCAGGGAAAATACAGCTTTTTGTTTAGCAATCCATGTTCTTTCCAAAGGGCGCAAATATTTTTTATTTTTTGCCTTTCCAGTGGCTGCTTATTAAAGATGAATGGCAAAGTTTAGGTTGTGGTTTTCCTTCTTGTGACATCATCAGGCAATTTCTGGCCCCTTGCTTCATGATCTCGTGAGCAAGGAAAATACATTTGAACTTTAGCATCCATGTTCTTTCCAAAGGAGCCAAGGGTGCAAATATTTTTTTATTTTTACCCTTCCAGTGGCTGCTTATTGAAAATGAATGGCAAAGTTCAGGTTGTGATTTTCCTTCTTGTGACATCATTAGGCAATTTCTGGCCCATTGCTTCATGATCTCGTGAGCAGGGAATATGCAGCTTGAGCTTTAGCATCGGTGGCTAAGATGGTGGTGTGACCTGTTCTGGAACTGAGAACACTGCTTGGTTTTTTTATGGGGGGGGGGGGTTCCTCTAAGATGCCACATTGTAAATCAGGGGTGTCCAACCTTTTGGCTTTCCTGGGCCGTATTGGCCGAAAAAAATGTTTCTGGGGCTGCACAAATGCGCAAACGCTGCAGCAAGAAAGAGGAGGGAGCCGGCAAGATGGTAAACACCCAGGGGAAGCAGAAGAAAACACTGCATCGCCCTCTACCGGGACCGCACAAAATACTTCACGGGGCCGCAGGTTGGACATCCCTGTTCTTAATACAAAGATGCAGTCCGAATCAGACCCTTGCCATTGGACTAATCAACGCCTTTGCGCCAAACTACTCTTGAGTTCACCGTCAGAACTCCTCTACAATCCAGGATGCAGGACTTGGTGTCGGCGTCTTGGGACCTGGCTGCTACACCCGCGTCTGAAATCTCTCTTTCACCCCTAGAACCGGTTATTCCTCCGTGTCCGGCGGCGGTAATGACCAAGTGCCAGAGAGGCCCTGACACCGAAGTGGTTGCGGGTCCTAACTCTGTGGAGGGGCACCAGTCAGTAGAAGGTGCTGCCGTGAAGATAAAATCATAGGAGGTTGAAGCAGTGGCTTCAACCCTCCTGGAGATAATCCTGACGAATGTCTGGAGAATGCTCCAAAGACTGGATAGAACAGTACAGAAATCTGTTGAAGAAACCTCCACTCAGGTAGGAATAGTAGACTCTGGCAAAAACTATTGAATAAATTAAGTCAGATAATGAAGTAAAATTTGCATCAGTTAATCAAGAAATTATTACTATAAAACCAGTAACTGAAAATCTAATTAAGGATAAAGTGTCTGTTCATAGAAAACTAGAACAGTTGGAAAATGTTAATAGAAGACTTAACCTATGTATCTTGAACTTTCCAAGATCATCGGATATTTCGTCTGTGGAATTGTTTCGGAAATATTTGAAACAAGTCCTGAAATTCACCTCTGAAGTTATTCCTCCAATAAATAAAATCTATTATTTACCTACTGCTGTTAAAAAATCAGGGGGTGAATGAGGAGTAGCAAATCAAGAATCTCAGAAACAAGTTTCAGTGGACTTGGAGAAAATATCAGCTATACTTGAGGAAACAGTGTCTATTAATGAGGAGAGAGCTACTTTGCTTATTTTTCATTTTTCAACAGAACTTAAATGCTGTGATGAAATTTTACTTTCAAAATGCTCAGAATCCTTTTGGGGGCAACGGATTTGGATATACCCTGATGTCAATAAGGAGACGCAGAAAAGAAGAAAGCTCTTTCTGGCCATGAGGCAAGAGACCAAGGGTTTAGGTGCCACATTCCTGTGCAAATGTTTCATTAGATATGCTGGAGTGAAATATATCTTTTGGGTTCCAGACCAGCTACGAGCATTTTTGGACTTAGAAAAGATCATCAGGGGATAATGGTAAAACATATCTGCATGTATAATGAACCTCCATTCCTGGGCACATTCTGTACAAATGAAATTAAATGAGTCCAAAACAAAATTACTTTGGCTCGGCCCAATGTTAGATCATTTACTCACCTCCATCCCATTATAATCTGGCTCCACTGTTCAGCTTGAGTTTGCAAGCAAAGTCCTTGGCATCATCATAGACTCCTCTCTCTCCTTCAATGACCACCTCAACTTCTTGGTAAAAAAATGCTTCTTTAGTCTTCATATGCTGAGGAAAGTGAGATCGTACTTTCATCATTCTCACTTCATCGTCCTTGTTCAATCCACCATCCTCTCTAGACTGGATTATTACAACTCCATCTATTTAAGCCTAACTAAAAAAATACTCCATAGACTTCAGCTAATCCAGAACGCCGCGGCCAAGCTTATTTTCGTAAAAGGCAAGTTCGACCACGTCTCCCCACTCCTGTCCAAACTTCACTGGCTCCCAGTTCACTCCAGAGTCCTCTTTAAATGTGCCTGTTTAGCCTTCAAGATCCTACATGGCATCCTCCCTCCCGTTATCCCACTCTTCTGGAATTCCTCTAACCCTAATTCCACTAGATCCTCCCAAAAACTGAAACTATCATTCCCCTCTACAAAAGGTATATCCCGCTTAGGAAAATTAGGAACATCCCTCCCCTTTAGAACCACAGAACTCTGGAATAACCTCACATCCCCGCTCAGAGTTTCAAGTTCTCTCCAATCCTTCAGCAAACACCTGAAAACTTGGCTCTTTTCAAAAATCTAACACCTCCCGCTCTTTGGTACCCTGTCCCTCTTTATCTTCCTAGCTCCTTTCCGATAACCCTTCATTGTAGCTCCTTTTCAACCTAACCCTGTAAACCATGCCGAGCTCTACGCTTGTGGAGATGGCGCGGTATACAAACCTAAGGTTTAGTTTAGTTTACAAATATTATGTTTATTAGATAAATTAGGTTCTAAGTGTTTCTTAAGGCTGCTCCCCCTTAACTAAGGGCTCCTTTTACAAAGACGCGCTAGCGGTTTAATGCACGTAATAGCGCACGCTAAATCGCTGGCCGCGCTAGCCACTACCGCCTCCTCTTGAGCAGGTGGTAGTTTTTCGGTCAGCGCAGGGGTTAGCGCATGATTAAAAGTCACGCACGCTAAACCCGCTAGCACGGCTTTGTAAAAGGAGCCCTAAGTTTTGTGGTTTCTTCCATTTGTGCGTCTCCCATACCTATACAAGCTCTAGGTAACATTACAGAGAAAGGGGTTAGAAGAGGATAGGGAGGACTATGGAGGGCAGGAAGGAGTGGAGAGGAGAGAAGCATGTAGAATGAGTTAAAGTAATATGTAAAAAGGGAGGAACCGTTAAACAATAGAATTCAGGGAAATTCAATTAATAAAATAAAAACAATAGGGGTAAAAACAATGTAATAAAATTTAAAATAATTAATAAACTGGGGGGGGAAAAAATCAAATAAGCCTGCAGAAGTCCAATTTCCTGAAGCAATCCCAATGGCAAAAGTCCAGAAGGGACAGATATTAGCTTGGGCTTTCCAGCTGCTGCAGCCCTGACTCATCGATTCTGGGCAGAAGATGCACAGAGATAGAACAATCCAGCGCTGGGCTGTACTGCTCTTGGTCGGCGGCAGATGCCCATGGGCAGCTCCCGAAGAATACAGCACTCTGCCTCCATCGGCGGACAACCGGTTTTCCTGTGATTTATTTATTTTCGCTTTTCATGTAACAAGTGTATTGCTTGTAAAATATTTTCAAATAAATAATTTTAAAAAAAGAGCTTTAGCATCCATGTACTTTCCAAAGGAGCCAAGGGTGCAAATATATATATATATATTTGGCCTTCCAGAGGCTGCATATTGAAGATTGATGGTAAAGCTCAAGCTGTGTTTTCCCTGCTTGTGACATCATCAGGCAATTTCTGGCCCATTGCTTCATGATCTTGTGAGTAGGGAAAATACAGCTTGAGCTTTAGCATCCATGTTCATTTTGCATTACTTTGAAAAATCACCTTTATTTTGCTTACATCATATTTTATAAACCTGGAGCTGTATTTTGGCCCTGCTGGAGTATGCCTGTTTGTATGACTGAGTATGAATGTGTGTGGATGTGAGTGTACAAGTGTGTGTAAAAGTGTGAAGGCACCTGCTTCTCCCACAGTGGTGTCTCAGTATAGAAGGCACTTTCAGTGCCACTGTTTTTTCTTTTAGCCAAGTAAGGCAGAGTAAGGAGAATAGGTGCCTCCAGGTATGAATGTGTATGAATGCCGACAGACATGGGAATGGACCTTGACGTGGTTCTGTTGCTCACATTTAAGGAAAATGTGCTAACGCATTCCCGATTTGTGTTGTGTTCAGCTTATTTTAGAGAAGTAAGTCTGTAGTTTCAGAATTGAGTTTTTTTTAGAAATCTTGGGTAAATGCCATCTGGTCTTGGTGATTTCTTACTTATGAAGCACAAATGCAGAATTCTTGTCTGAGTAAAGTCTGGAAAATAAACCTCTCATGTCTTATCCTGTTCTAGGCAGCCTTAAGAGTGGCAGAAGATGGACAGAAAAGAGGAGGAGGACAAGTACACAGGGAAAGGAAGGAGGCAAAGACATAGGAGATAACCACTACAGAAAATGCATAATTATCTCCACAGTTGCTCCATCAGCGTTGTGAAAGTCTGCAGGATGTAATCAATCCCTGCTTCATCCTGAATAGAGTAGATTGTTTTATTCAAGTAGTGGTTAAGCGCAACTGACCAGGGAATTTTCACTTTGGGCTTTTATTTTTTTTCTGGGCCTCTGTACCACTTGACTTAATAGCCATTTTAGCAAAGGACTCCTCAGAGTTGGTACCAACAGTATTGGAATGGAGTTGTACCCTTGGGTTTTCCTCCTCATGGCAGATCCTCCTCTTTGCATGGCTCTTGAAACTCATCATAGACAAGCCGTTTATGGTTTTAAATAGTAGGCAGTAGAATTTGAATTGTACTTTTGCTTGTATTGGGAGCCAGTGAGAATCTAGGTATGCCACCGTGATGTGGTCGTGTTTCCTCAATGAATAGATAAGTCTTGTCAAATAAATTAGTTTTTAGTAGTTTCCTAAAAGACTTATTTGAGTGTGCCTGAAAAATAATAGTACTTAACCATATAATCATTTTACCTGCCTGAAAACTTAGCAATTTATTGAAAAATCTCTTGTAACGAGTTTGTCTATCATAACTAGATTGTAAGCTTTTTCAAGGAGGGACTATCTCTTTCATGTTTGATGTACAGAACTGCGTATGCCCGGTAGCACTATAGATAATTGATTGAGATGTGCACAGGAAAAATGTATGGTTTAGTTTCTGTTTGTGTCAATCAGCTTGTGATTCAATTTTAGATTCGGAAAACTTTGCTTCCTTCATTTCCTTCAGGTCCATTAAAATCAATGAGGGAAGCAATTGTTCACTCTAATGGTAGGACTTTCCATTCATTCGCAGAAGAGTTGGGGCAGAGATCGGGCCAGAAGAGTCCCCTTCGCCGACACAAGACTTTTAAAAGCAGACAATTATTGACTCTCCTGCTCTCTGCCGCCCTTACCCGCAGTGCAGTCCCACTTTAAAACCATGGGCTCGCACTGCGGGGAAATGCGGCAGAGAATAGGAGAGTCGGGGCGGCAAGAGTAGGGCTCAGCTGGAAGGGGCAGAGGTGGGCTGCAGGACTGGGATTTCAGGCCCGAGGACAGTCAGAAAGGACGTTTGCAACTGGTCCCTTGCAGTCGCTTCCTGGGCTGATCGGCCAGCTCAGTCGGCCAGCTCATGTCTTTAGTGAATTGCATCCCTACTTTGCATGCCGTTCTCCTCATTTGCATGCACGGATCAGAATCGGATCTCCACAGAGGTAAGTGAATCGGGCTAGAGTAAAATCGGGTTGCAAAGGGGTCGCAAACCAGTCAGTTTGCTTAGTGAATCTAGCCCTTAGTTAGAATGTGGTGCATGCTTATCTTGGTGCAGAATGAGTGTATAATCAATAACCCTATGGCTTGGGTGAAGAGCCAGCCTTCCACCTGTTTCCTGAAGTGAAGGTAGTCTGAGGGCCACCCTGATGAAATGAGAAGCTGTGTGTTATGCTGCAGCATTTTGAATAACTGAAACAAGTAAAATTGTGTTGAGTCATAGCATACTTGGCTGAGAGTATAAGCTTTTAGCACTCCTCATAGTGAATTTTACACCTGATGCAGCCATATTTTGGGTGAAATGTGGCCCATGTTGGGTATTTTTAAGGCAACTTTTAATAAAGCATCTAATTCTGATGATACTGGGACCCGCTTTTTGTTTCTACATTGAAATTAGCATGTGGCCATTAATTTGGAAAACGGGAAAATTGGCTATTCTCAGGATGGAGGAAAAAAGTGGCCTTAGTTTGCAAGAAAGACCAGCATAAGGGATGCGCTAAGGCAGGGGTGGGTAACTCCGGTCCTCAAGGGCCGGAATCCAGTCGGATTTTCAGGATTTCACCAATGAATATGCATTGAAAGCAGTGCATGCAAAGAGATCTCATGCATATTTATTGGGGAAATCCTGAAAACCCGACTGGATTCCAGCCCTCAAGGATCGGAGTTGCCCACCCCTGCGCTAAGGCCACTTTTTGCATCAATTTAGTAAAAAGATCTTTTGTTATAGGCTTTCAATTGACTTGAGGGATAGTAATGATAAGTTACAATTTCAGAAACAGTGCATGCTTGTTTCTGGCTGCTTATGGGTTATGAATGGATAATATAGGGGACTGCACTTTATTGCTATGATTCTGTGCTCTGATTCAAAGATGCAAACCATTTTATAGTTTTCTAGAAACAGTATATGAAAATAAAGAAAAGAATTGATTAGTTTTGTAGCCATTGCATTAGTCAAATTTGAATTGTTTTTGGAAACCACTTTGAAGCCTGCATGGTGAATTAGCGGTATATAAATTTTTAATTACCCCCTTCACAAAACCGTAGTGCAGATTTTAGTGCCAGCCGTGGCAGTAACAGCTCCGACGCTCATAGAATTTCTATGAGCGTTGGAGCTGTTGCTGCCATGGCTGGCGTTAAACATGCTACAGTTTTGTAAAAGGAGGAAGGGGTAAATTAAATAAAATAAATAGACTCCCCTCAGTGTTTCAAAGTCCCCTACTAACCTTTTCTATTGTTCACTCTGACGTCCTCTAAAACAGCAGGAATAGCAATAAAAATTTCAATAGGTTTGTTATAGACAAAACCCCCTCCTCCACCAAGATGAGGCTCAGTATAATTGGAAAAAGAAATCAGTATTTGTGGCTCATGCCCACTATAAATATTGCAGAGTACATTTTACAGAGTATGACAAGCTGGATTGATCCATATGATTGCTGCCACACACTTAACAATAAAGTAACTCATCTGAAGTTAGTTTCAGTGATTTATGCGAAGCTGAATATTCTTTAGGACAAATAACATCTGTTTTTAGACAATTTTAGGATGCACAGCCTTATAGCTACTCATATTAATCATACCAATTAAGCTGCATAAATCTCAAACAAATGTGTTAGCAAGTGATCTAGTATTTAAATGTCTAAAACCATTTGTTTCCCGGAATGGTTTATAGGTCCAGATTTCTCCGTTTACTGGAATTGATCCTGTAATGTATGATAGGAGAAGTGAGAAGGACTGATAATTACTGGAGACACAAAGTCTAAGGCCTCCTTTAGATGGCACGGTAGATCAATAGTTACAGAAAAACTGAAAATGCTCTTTCTATTCAGTCTTATGATAGTGTGTCTTTTCCTTTGATTGCTAACACCGCATTGTCCCAGCCCAGCAAAAAACTTAGAACAAAAACATTGGCACATTTTACAAAAAAAAGAGGAAAATCCATTCCACTATGAAATGCAGCAGTAATACAACTGTAATTATGCATTTGCAGGTGGAGAGAGGAGCTGCATAGAGGAACTAGGATACATGCCAATTTAATGAATTACTTTTCAGAATGAGCGAGCCAGTGGTAAGTGCCATGAGGAAGATTCGGTTTTAGCTCCCAGCGTCAGCTGGGTTGGGATTGCATCAGTATGGAGATGTTGGGTTGAGCCCAAAATGGTATGAAGAAATGTTCTGGAGGGAGTTCACGTTTGTTGCACTTGACGGAGGATTGTCATTGCAAAGACTGGATTAAATAAATTGAGAGGAGACTAAAACCCGCTTGAATATACCCTGGCACCAGTGGTGTAGCGAGTAGAAGGAAGTACCCAGGGCAGTGGCATCTGGCATCGCTTCATTGTGCGCCCCCCCCCCCTTCCCCTCCGAGTACCTCATCAAAATCTCTGGCAGCAGCAAGCAGTATCAACTAGCTGCTGCTTGTGTTGGTCTCAGCTCTTTCCAGGAAGTCACTTCCTGGTTCTACAGAAAGCAGGAGAGGTGCCAGTGGCCCCGCCAAGATGACGTCCTTGCTATGCAACTGCCTGGCAGCAGTGGCGTATTAAGGGAGGCGGGGGGCGGTTCTGGGCACGGTCTTCCTTAGGACGTGGCGCCTCTCCTCCTCTCCGACCCCCCTGCTCTTCTCCTTGCTGTGCACACATGCCCCTTGCTTTCCCCATATCTTTTTTACTTCCCCGGTGCGAGGTTGCTGCCCAAGTTGGCGTGCTCTCTGATGTCAGTTCCAAGTCCTGCGCCTAGGAAGTGAAGTCAGAGGGTGAACCAATACCAATGTGGGCATGCTGCTCATGCCGGGGAAGTTTAAAAGATATGGGGAAAGGGAAGGGGGCACCACCGACCTGGGCGCCCCTCACCCTTATTACACCACTGCCTGGCAGCACTAAAGATGGCTATTAGCATTACATCTTAAGACAGTCTAATTAGGTTGAGCAAGAATCCCAAAGAAACAGGAGGAAACTGCTGGGAAAAGAAAGAGAAAAGGTTAGAATATAAAGGCCCACCAATATTTTAAAGGGTTTAACCAGGCAAAAAAGGTTCCTGCTTGGTTAAAATCCACTGATCGAGCTATGTGCCAATATTCAGTGGCACTTAAGTAGATAGTACAGCTGAATAATGCCCATGACTGCCATAGCAAGGTCCAATTCAGGGGCAGAGCTTGGGCGGAGCTGGCACATAACTTCTTAGTGGCGATGTTCAGTCGGTTAACCAGTTAAGTAAGCACAGAGTTAGAACAGAAACAAGACTATCCTAACTTTAGATTCCGAGCTATGTGAATATCATTCGGTGCATGGTTAACTTCCAGAAGACTGTACTTGCCCATCTGCTCAAAGCTGGAGCCCAGACATATGACCTGCAATTGAATATCTGGGTCTGGTAGTGCTATATAAATAATTAATAGTAGTAGCAATAGAAGTCATTCAGACTGCAGCAATCGGTGGTTTAAAACTGTTGACTAGCACAGGCTGAATATCTGGCCCTAATGTTCTACAAGGGTGGAGTACTGACTGACTTTTGGAGAAAACTTAACAAATCAGAATTGATTGAGGAATTAGAAAAACTGTTAAAATCAAGTATAGACTGCTGGGCGTCAAGTTTAAATCTTCCCAATCTATTATAAAATTTCATCAAAATTGTTTCTGACGTGGCGTGACAAGAGCCATCAGAAGCGGCACCCCAAATACATCAAGTATTCATTCAAGGGGTTAACAAACACGCTGTTCATTGGAGCAGTGCGGATGCCCGCCATGTTTAGAAATTTGTTGAACTACTAATCTTTGCCACGCCCTGAAGCAGTATGTTTGTCCTGTTGTTAGTTTCTTCGTGAACCAGGACTTCTAAAAGATAAGTTTTCTAAATTGAAATATTTATTACTATTTATTTGAAAAAGAAAAAAAAGCATAAAAGTTTAAAATGACTAAAGCATAAAAACTTCATAAAAAGTATAGTGGTATATGAGCCGATGTTAACCCCTTGAATGAATACTTGATGTGTTTGGGGTGCCGCTTCTGATGGCTTATGTCACGCCACGTCAGAAACAATTTTGATGAAATTTTATAATAGATTGGGAAGATTTGCACTTTGGATGTTCTGTGTATTGACTGCAAATCTATAATAAATCTCAGCGAGTATAATTGATTGGGGCGTCAGGTTTAGGCATATGCTGAGTGATAGTTTTAACAGCAGCTGTGCACCCAGATTCTGTTCTAGAATACAAATTCTGAATAACTAGCTTCTATTACAGAGCTTCCATAAGTTGTTAAATAACCACTATGTATACTGGGGCAAGGCGTAGTATCTACTTGTAGAGCAGGCAGTTACCATAAATTTAACAATGGTCAATTATCCTCTGAGGTGCTGTAGACAAGAATGTTGTCAACTGGCTTGGATCAAAGAAGACATATTTTTTCATACAATATTGTATCTCATCATAAATTTAACATAGAGTAACCAAAGGATCCTCAGACCACCACCAGAGTAGCATAACTCAATGTGGTTTAAATCCTCATCGATCCTGGTGATATCGATACTCCTGTTATTTCATAATACTCTAATTAATTCTCTATTGCATATTTCATAAATGCATTAAACTTTGTCAAAAGAATAAAGAGAAATGGAGCATCTTTATGACTTAGCTTAATATTTTTTCATGTCCTCACCAATGCATTTCACATTCCTTCTTCAGGATAGGGGGGAGATACTAAAGCAGGCGTGATAGCTTAGCTGCTCAAACATTCAAACCTGCCGCCATAGAGAGGAGGACCCAGGCCCGTACGCCACTCTTAACATTTATGGTAGAAAGTGTGAGCCCACGAAATCTACCAAAATCCTACTATATCGCCATAGAGGTGCTACCTACAGCCATAAGGGCTAATGGGGTGGTAGAGAGGTGGGTATAGCAGGTTTGGGAGGAGTTTTGGAGGGCTCAACATACATTATAAGGTGTTTATGGTGAGATGTACTTCTCGTACTCTCTAAGGCAGGGATCTCAAAGTCCCTCCTTGAGGGCCGCAATCCAGTCGGGTTTTCAGGATTTCCCCAATGAATATGCATTGAAAGCAGTGCATGCACATAGATCTCATGCATATTCATTGGGGAAATCCTGAAAACCCGACTGGATTGCGGCCCTCAAGGAGGGACTTTGAGACCCCTGCTCTAAGGTATTTCTGTGTGACCAGTCCATTACAATTCTGGCCTCTCCCACATCCAAATGGTCTGTATTAGGACATTTTGAAATTGGATGTTTTTGTGGTCGAAAATGGCAATCAAAGTTAGATGTCCTAAGGTTGGATGCCCTGACGACCAAAACGTCTAATTAGACGGTTAAAAATAAAAAGTCGACATCTTGCATTGCTACCAGTTTCAAAAATGGCCATTTCTCCACTTCTGACTTTGGACATTTTGTGGGAAACATCCAAAGTCAGATTTAGGGCTCCTTTTACTAAGCTACGATAGCGGTTTTAGCACACGCTAAATAGCCGCGCACGCTAGACACTAACACCAGCATTGAGGTGGCGTTAGTTCTAGCCACGTAGCGTGGGTTTAGCGCATGCGGCAATTCTGCATGCGCTAAAAACGCTATCGCAGCTTAGTAAAAGGAGCCCTTAGATGTCTTATCAAAAATGCCCCTCCACATCTTTTTTTTCAGATACAGCAACCAAAATTGAACACTATACGCAAGGCGAGGTCACACCAAAGAGCGATACATCCCTTTTCTAATAATTCCTAGCATCATGTTTGATTTTCTTTGGCCATATAGTACAAAACATGTAGAAGTGGCTATTTAACTTAATATGCTATTAAACACACATTTCCCCTCCAACAGTGCTCAGAATATCCTTAAGTATATGTGTCCTTAAGTATATGTGTTTAAGGACATTCTGAGCACTGTTGAAGAAGGGACATGTGTGTTTAATAGCATATTAAGTTAAATAGCCACTTCTACATGTTTTGCACTATATGGTTTTTGTATTTGAAGTGGGCAGTCAGATAATATACTTTCTATTTCTGTGGTGATTTTTTTTGGCCACCACCACACACTGGGCAGAAGATTTCAGCATATTGTTAATACATTATGCGCCGCCTCTAGCAACATTCAAATCCAAGCTAAAAGCCCACTTTTTTTTAACCTGCTTTCAACTCTTAACTCCCACTCACCATCAGATAACCTATACCCTTGGTATCATTCCTTCTGCTAGAAACTCCCCAACCCTGAGATGTCATGGCTGTCTGTCCAAATTAGATTGCAAGCTTTTCTGAGCAGGGACCGTCTATTGAATGTTGAATGCACAATGCTGTGTACACTTTTCAGTGCTACAAAAATCATAAACGATAGTAATATTTTCTGCAGTGACACCTAGATCGTTTTCACGGGTGCAGTTGCTGACTCCTAAAGTGGACCCTAGTACCTGGTAACTGTAAACCATACATATCACACTATTCTGTAAGTAGTGCACATATAAACATACAGGGAGAGTGTGGTGCAGTGGTTAAAAGCTACAGCCTCAGCCCCCTGATGTTGTGGGTTCAAACCCACACTGCTACATAAGAACATAAGAGCATAAGCAATGCCTCTGCTGGGTCAGACCTGAGGTCCATCGCGCCCAGCAGTCCGCTCACGTGGCGGCCCAACAGGTCCAGGACCTGTGTAGTAAACCTCTATCTATACCCTTCTATCCCCTTTTCCAGCAGGAAATTGTCCAATCCTTTCTTAAACCTCAAAACTGTACTCTGCCCTATAACGTCCTCTGGAAGCGCATTCCAGGTGTCCACCACACGTTGGGTAAAGAAGAACTTCCTAGCATTCATTTTGAATCTGTCCCCTTTCAACTTTTCCGAATGCCCTCTTGTTTTCTTATTTTCTGAAAATTTGAAGAATCTGTCCCTCTCTACTCTCTCTATGCCCTTCATGACCTTGTAAGTCTCTATCATATCCCCTCTAAGTCTCCTCTTCTCCAGGGAAAAGAGACCCAAGTTCTCCAATCTCTCAGCGTATGAAAGGCTTTCCATCCCCTTAATCAGTCTTGTCGCTCTCCTCTGAACTCTCTCGAGTAACGCCATATCCTTCTTAAGGTACGGTGACCAATACTGGACGCAGTATTCAAGATGCGGACGCACCATTGCCCGGTACAGCGGCAGGATAACTTCTTTCATTCTGGTTGTAATACCCTTCTTGATTATACCTAGCATTCTATTCGCTCTCTTAGCGGCCGCTGCGCACTGTGCCATCGGCTTCATTGTCATGTCCACCATTACCCCCAAGTCCCTTTCTTGGGTACTCTCAGTCAATAACATCCTTCCCATCGTATAATTGTACCTCGGGTTTCTGTTTCCCACATGCAATACTTTACACTTCTCAACGTTGAACTTCATCTGCCATCTCTCAGCCCATTCCCCTAGTTTGTGACCCTGGGCAAGTCACTTAATCCATTGCCCCAGGTACATTAGACAGATTGTGAGCCTGCCGGGACAGACAGGGAAAAATGCTTGAGTACCTGAATAAATTCATGTAAGCCGTTCTGAGCTCACCTGGGAGAATGGTATAGAAAATTGAATGAATAAAATAAATGCAAATTTCTATTTCAGCACTGTGCACCTGCATAAAAATTGCCCTTTTGGCAGTTTGACTCATAGCCTAATACAAATTTCCATATCATTTTTACACAATATAACCACTGGACCTTATACTGCATGCTTTTGTGTCTATTAAATGAAACATCTGTGCCTTAAAATAGGTTAGGGACTTTCCTTGAGTATGAAGATGAATGACTTCCTCTGGCACATTCGAGGTTACAAAAGACTTGCTTCTATGACTTTCATAAGATCCTTGTTCCAGACACTGCTTTCTGTTTTATTACTGCTAGGAAAATGGTGGTGGAATTCAAAAAAGCATGGGATAAAAATAGAGGATCTCTAATTAGAAAACGAGGGATGCAAATTAAAGAACTAAGGCCGGTATTGGACAGTCCTGCAGGTTCTGTATCCCATATATGGTGATTCGGTGTAGTATGGGCTGGGGAGGGCATCAATGGGAACTCCGCTAACTTTGGAACATGAGGATGTTACTGGCCAGACTTTACGGTAGATATCCTACAAACAACGGGATGGCTGGATAGGCTGGAATGAGCTTGGACGGCAACTTCAGCAGTTGGAACCAGTCTGTGTGTGACTTTGGTTGTGAGAGGAGCTGAAGAGAGAGCTGCAACTGGGAACCAGAGGCCTGTGGAAGGTGGGAGCTGGGCCTAGCTCTGTGCCCCAGGCAGAGCTATGAAGCCTGGGGTCCCTTCCTAGGGAAGGTCCTGGTTTGGAGGGCTTACTATGGAAGGAAGGAGGGAACCAGATGGTGAAAAGCCTGGGCCATCAGGCTGGAGGAGGCCAGAAGAGCCAGACCCCAGAGCTCCTAGAGGAAGGGTTCCTGTTCCAGAATTGACACCAAGGAGCATGAAGGTACAACAGGGGTCTGGCAGGGCCTGGGAGTTGGAGGTGGAGATGGGCAGGAAGAAAGCCCAGGCTGTTACAGTGGTGAAGGATATGGAGGACTCACAAGGGTCAGAGGAGGATATTTTCAGTGGGGAGGAGGAGGTGGAGAAGGACATGGATTTGGCCACAAGAGCCATATTAACAGTTAAGGGGATGGCTGGACTGGAGAAAAAGCTGCAGGACTTACAAAAGAAACAACGTATGGTATCCACTCTGTATAAGCTGGCTCCAGAGAAGCAAAAGAAAAAGTATAAGAAAGAACAGCGGCAGGTGGAGAACTGCATAAACAGAGATGGCTGGTATTACAAAAGATGTGTCTAACCCCATGGCTGAAGTGTATCGGAACAGAGAGAGAATGGCAGGGCTGCAGGGACACCAGGGGAAATTACAGGCAGCAGTTTCTGCAGAAGAACCCTGTGCAGAAGCAGGACAGTTGGAAGAAGTGCAGGAAACTCCCACAGCAGTGGAAGAAAAAGCTACCACAGAGGCTACTGGAGAAAAGTTGGGAGACAGCCTGAATTGGTACAGCTGGGAAAAGAGTGCAGACACAGCAGAAACCAGAGTGGAGGAGGGGCGGACAAAGGAGCGCGGGAAGAAGAAAGCCACACAAAGAGTGAACTACCTGGAACAAGCAGGGACTGAAAAACTTCATATAGAGTTTGAGCAAGTATTAGCAGGGACTGAGAAACCACAAACAGAAATTGAGCTACCACAAACTTTAATAAAAGCACCTGAGGGAGTGCTGGAACAGCAGGCAGCTGAGACTAGTTTGCCCAGTAACTTGCTAAAATTCTTGGAGGAGGAGGAGGAATGTGATTTGAAAGTGATTGATCAGCAGCCTGGATTGGAAACACCTGAGTTCCATCGGCAAGGAAAATCCCAGAATGCAGCTCAGGGGAGGAGTTCCCAAGAACTGGTGGGTGGAATCTTTTGTGTGACTGAGAAAGGGGTGGAGTCTTCTCTGAGCTGTGCTGAGGGAACTCAGCCTAATTCAAAGTGCAGAGTACAGCAAAGAGGTGTTTCCAGTGTATTGGAAGGAGTGGAGTGGAGTCAGGAGCTGGAACCTGAGAATCTACAGAGAGAAATACAGCAGGAGGTGGCTGTAGGTGATGAAGCTGTGCTGCCACAACAGCAGCAAGGGACAAAGCAAGTTTTGCCTTGTTCTAAAGAACTGCAGTTGAAAGAACTGAATGCAGGACAGATCCCTATGGATGTGAATGGGGGTGTTGGGGAGGGGGAGGGGGTGGGAGAGGTGGGGGATCTGGTGGTGGTGGGCATGGTGCCCGGAAAGGGGTTAAACGGGGAATATCTTTTGCAGATGTGGTGGCTGGGGGATCGGGACAGGGAGGTAGGAATCGGGGGAGGGGGGATGCGCAAGGGGAGAGTGGGGGGAGGAGGGAGGATGGTGGAGGGAATGGGAATGGTGGTGGGGGGTGGGGTAGCGGGGGAGGGGGAGAAGGGGTATTTTCAAGAGAAGAAATGTGGTTCAGTTGAAGTGGGTGGGGGTGGGGAATATGCCAACAAGGGACAGGGTGTTGAGAATGGTTCTGGGGTTGGGCTTCATCCCTGAGGACCTGTATGCCTGTATTCATCCGGTAATGGTTCCGGAGTATGACATCAGTTTCCAGAGACAGAGGGGTTTAGAGTTATTTTGGGAAAAATATGAGGGGGTGAGGGGGAGGGAGCAGTGGGCAGAATTTAAAGCCATACCTGTGAGTAAGCCTGACCTTGTGCAAGTGACAGTGTTGGTGAGAAATGAGTCCATCCCCAGTTCAGACCTGACATACTGGTTGAATCGGTATGGGGTGCTTCGGACTCCATTAGTGAAGATCATGGACCCGAGTAGGGTCTGGGCTGGTGGATGGACGGCCAGCATGAAGCTAAGTCAAGTGGGTAATGTGATATAGCATGTTCCACCAGTGGCATACATTGGGAGAGAGCGCATCCAATGTTTTTACAAGGGGCAGCCCAGGGTATGTTTTCGATGTGGATCGTTTAGGCATCTAAGTATGGTGTGTCCTACCCTGATGTGTGTAAAATGTGGAGGGAAGGGGCATATTGGGGAGGAGTGTGACCTCATTCGGTGCAACTTGTGTGGATGTCTGGGACACCCGTTCAGCAAGTGTCCGAGGGCTGCACATAACAGGTGGCGAGAGGAAAATGATGGGGGAGGGGAGGAACCACAGGAGCGGGCCCAGGAGGAGGAACTGGATCAGGAGGGTGGTCAGGAAGATAGCCAGGAAAAGGTGAGGCAGGGTGAAGGGTTGGTGCAGGAAGCAGAGGGGGGGGGAGAGAGAGGGTGGGGGTGGGGATGAGGGCACATGGGAAAAGGTACGTAGTAAGAAGGTGGGGAAACACCAGAGGAAAAGAAGGGGAGATAGGGTTGAGGATACTAATAGGTTTAGTGTATTGGCACAGGAGGAAGAGGATGGAGGTGGGGTGTCCCAGAAGAGGAAAGGGAAGAAAGGTCAGGAGGGAGGGCAGCAGGAATACCCGGCGGTGATTCTGGAGAGGTTGCGGGTTGAGACAGTGGGAGAGGAAGGGGATGGGGGAGGGGCTTTTCTAAATACAGAGGTGGGTGGGAAGGAGGGTATGGAAGTAGATGGAGGGGATGTTTTGCTGGTTGGGAGGGATGTGATTAAGGAAGGGGAAGATAAGGAAAGGGAAGGAATTGGGGAAGAGTTGATTCTGGCGGAGGGCGAGGCGGTCCCGCCAGGGGTGGTGGTGAAGAGGGGAATGGAAGAAGGGAGCGGAGAGAAGGGGGGAAGAAATCTAAATTAGTGTCATGATGGGGGTCCCGGTTTGAATATTGCAACTTTGAATGTTGCTAGTCTCCGAATGGAGAGAAAGCGGTTTCTGGTTTATGAGTTCCTGGCTTCCAAACAATTGGATGTTATCATGTTGCAAGAAACAAGGGTTGACCACCCAAGTTTATTGTGGAAAGCTAAAAGGGACTGGAAATGGGGGCCGTCATACTGGGTATTAGCCCAGGAGGCTTATGGGGGGGTGGCAATTCTGTTTAACTCCAGGGCGGTGGAAGTGCATAGGGTGGTGGAATTGGGTGGGGGGAGGGGGCATATATTGGATGTAAGGGTGGAGGGAGAGGAGGTAAGGTTGGTGAACATCTACGGTCCTCAGAGGAAGTGGGAGCGTAAAGCTCTAATCTCCCGGATCAGACCATATTTATACACGGCCAGGAGGATGGTGTGGGGAGGGGATTTTAATGCAGTGGTGAGGCAGGAGGATAGGGAAGGGAGGAAATTTTCTTTAGGACATGATGAATTATTTTTGAAACAGGTGGGGGAGGGGGCAGGGCTGGTTGATATTTATACAGATTTTGGGAAGCAAGGGGGGTTTACGTTTGGCAGGGGGAAATGCCGCAGTCGTATTGACAGGTTTTTTGTAAGGAGGGAAGACTGTCAGGACCCTCCCCAAGTGCAGCATGTTGAATTTACAGATCACGCTTTGGTGAGCATACAGGTAGGGGGGAAGAACCCAGTTATGGGTAGTGGTCTGTGGAGGCTCAACAATGCATGGTTCCAGGAGGAGAGTGTACAGGAAGCCTTTAGGGAGTTCTGGACAGACCAGATGTCTACTGTAAGCGCGTACGGGTCATTGGGGGGATGGTGGGAGGTTGTGAAGGGTAGGATCAAGGGTTTTTTCAAGAAAATAAGTAGGAGGGCATCACAAAATAGGGAGAGGAGGCTGGTAGCCCTGAGGAAGGAATTAAATTGGAGGATGGAAGGGGGTGAAAAGGGGGAGGGGATTCAGGTACTCAAGGCAAAAATTGAAGCACTACAGTACGATAGATATAGGTCCTTAGTGTGGGAGAGAGACTATGGGCATTTCATCTCACCGGACCCTTTCAGGGCATGCAAAGAGAGGGTCAGGCGGCGGAAGGTGGGGAGTTTGTGGGACAATGAGGGGATAGAGCAGGAGTCATGAGAAGGGATATTGAGGGTGGTGGGAGAGCATTTTGGGGGGCTCTTTGAAGTTGGGCAAGAGGAAAGGGAGGGGTGGGAGGAATATATAGAGGGGACCCCGGGGGTGGGGGGAGGGTTAACAGAGGAGCAGGCAGAAGCGCTGAATGGCCCATGGACGGTGGAGGAGGTAAGACGGGCGATAGCCAGCCTGACCAGAGGGAAATCACCCGGTCCAGATGGGTTGACAGCCGAGTTTTTTAAGACATTTTGTGAGCAGATAATACCTTTCTTGGTGCGGCTGTTTACGGAGCTTAGCTGTCAGCCTGTTCTGCCGAGGTCCATGAGGGAGGCGGTATTGGTTTTGATTGCGAAGCCAGGGAAGGAAGGGTCAAGGGTGGGAAATTGGAGGCCGATTTCTTTGCTTAATACAGATAGGAAAATTTTAGCAAAGATGATGTGCGCAAGACTGGGAGAGGTGGCGGCATCAGTACTGGCACCAGCACAGATGTGTGGCGTGCAGAGGAGGGGGCAATAGAAGCAGCGGTAACAGTAAGAGAGGCAGTTGAGAGGGGTTGGAGGGCCCAGGGGAGGCGGGTGCTTGTTAGTTTGGACCAAGCCACAGCCTTTGATAGGGTGCCATACAAATATTTGTGGGGGGTTCTTACAAAGTATGGGATTCCTGTGCAGTTTGTGGAGGGGTTGAAGACTCTGTATAGGGAGGCAGCAACCTTTCCCTTGGTGAATGGGTGGAGGGGGGAGCGTTTCTCCATTGGGAAAGGGGTGAGACAGGGCTGTCCCTTAAGTCCATTGCTATATGTATTTGCCATCGATCCATTGCTGCAGCGGATGGAGAAGGGTGGGGGTTTAACAGGGATAGATATGGGGGAAGGCACAAAGGTCAGGGTGGTGGCATATGCCGATGACATCTCTGTGTTTGTGTTTTCAAATAGAGAGTTTAGGTGGATGGAAGAAAAACTGGGAGAGTATTCAGGTGCCACAGGGGCGTGCATTAACCAGGAAAAGAGTCATTTGTTGAAACTCGGGGATCCGGCATGGGAGGTGGAGAGTACAAGTGGGTTCTTGCCTCCAGAGGGGAGGGTTAGGGTGCTGGGGGTTGTCTTCAGTGGGGATGAGGCGTATCAAATGGAGAATTGGAAGGGAAAAATCCAGAAAGGGCGGCAGAAGCCTGGAAGCAGTGGAAGCTGACATTTCTGGAACGGGTGCATCTAATGAAAGTATATTTGGTTCCTTTGTTCTTATTCCTTAGTTATGTGTGTTTGCTCCCGCAGGGGTTGCACGCTACGATGTATAGTCTTTTTTTTCAGTGCCTCTGGGGTAACCGCTTAAATCCAATAAAGAGGGGGGTAACGTATTTGGCAAAAGAACAAGGGGGCTTGGGGATGGTGAACCCCATTCTTTTTTTCTCCTCCCTCTTCCTCCAGTTCCATTTGGGGGGGTTGGTGAGGGGACAGCAGGAAAGGGTGGCATGGGTAGAAAGTGTTCAAACGTGGGGTACAGTGTTTTGGAAAGACTGGTTGGGGGGAGTGGAAATAGGGAAGAAGCGGGTGGTGTGGGTTTTGGCAGGGGTGCCGGGTCAGGCGGACATGGCCCGGTTAGTTAGGAGTTGGAGGGTAACGGTGGATGAAGTAGTAGAGGGGAGGAAGACATGGACGGAAAGAGTGCTGCACCAGTGTTATGCGGTGGAACCTCTGCTGAAGGATTGCCTGGGGATACGTCAACAGCAGGCACTCCGTTATGTGGCGATGCCACGCCTGCCCCCTAAGTACTTCGATGTGGCATGGCTGGCACTGCATGGCAAGATGTATGTCCGGGCAAATCTAAAGTGTAGACCTGTGACTGACAGGGAGTGTCATTGACAGTATGTTACCATTGTTCTGGGATGTTGCCCGCCTCACTGCTGTAACCTCACGCAAGCGCTTTCCTGTATCTGTATGCGATTGTGAGGTGGAGTGGAGAGGACAATCGCGTACAGATGCAGGAAAGCGCTTGCTTGAGGTTACAACAGTGAGGCGGGCAACGTTCCAGAACTTAAGGTAACCATTGGAGGCATTGCAGCTTGTGCCTGTGTACGTAATCTCGTGAACTCTCGTGAAATTCGGCATCTCTCCTGGCGGTGACTGCTTCATGTAAAATGGCGGTTGTGTTTGGTGAGAGCTGAAGGAGGTTGCGGACGTGACCACCGGACACTTAAGGCACAAATTTTCCAGGTACAAGTCGGATATTGATTCTCCCCTCTACAAAAAAGCCTAGAGAACTACACCAAAATATTGTCTCTTGCAGTGAATATTTTAGGTTAGAATCTAAATCACAATTATGCATGAGGTAAAACTCTTTATAGTTTATAAATCTTGCCTTAACTGCTTCTGATAATTTCAGCTATACATAGCTGAAAGCAGTGCAACATGTAGAAAGTGAAAAACTATCTAAACTTCACTTTCTACATGTTGCACTGCTTTCAGCTATGTATAGCTGAAATTATCAGAAGCAATTAAGGAAAGATTTATAAACTATAATGAGTTTTACCTCATGCAAAGTTGTCATTTTTTTAATACGACATTAACTATTTTTTTCTGCGGCCCTCCAAGTATCTACAAATCCAAAATGTGGCCCTGTAAAGGGTTTGAGTTTGAGACTGCTGCACTAGATAGTATAGAAAAATCTAGATTTTCAATGTTGGTCACCAAAAATGACCCCGCAATGAATATCTGGGTTGAATACCAGCAGCAAGTAACACAGTGCTACCTGCTGCTGGCTGAATATCAGGTAAGTCAAAGAAAAATCACCAAAATATTCCACAGCAAAACAGGAGAAACCAAAGCAAAAGACGAAAACCATGGAGCCAATGATCTTGATACAAAAGTTTATTGAAAGTCTTCATAATTAAAAAGTGATGCAGGTCAATAAATAATCCATATAATACACAGTGAAAGTATTGTGGTGTGGATCCAACACAGTCCAAGTTTCGGTCATAAAGACCTTCTTTTGGGGTCCGATCTGATACTGCCACAAAATTCAACATTCAACATAAGAACATAAGAATTGCTGTTGTTGGGTCAAACCAGTGGTCCATCATGCCCAACAGTCCACTTCCGCAGTGGCCCTTAGGTCAAAGACCACTGACCTAACTGAGTCTAGCCTTACCTGCGTACGTTCTGGTTAAGCAGGAACTTGTCTAACTTTGTCTTGAATCCCTGGAGAGTGTTTTCCCCTATAACAGCCTCCGGATGAGCATTCCAGATTTCTACCACTCTCTGGATGAAGAAGAACTTCCTTACGTTTGTACGGAATCTATCCCCTTTTAACTTTAGAGAGTGCCCTCTCATTCTCTCTCCCTTAGAGAGGGTAAACAACCTGTCTTTATCTACTAAGTCTATTCTCTTCATTATCTTGAATGTTTCGATAATGTCTCCTCTTTTCAAGAGAGAAGAGGCCCAGTTTCTCTAATCTCTCACTGTACGGCAACTCCTCCAGCCCCATAAACATTTTAGTCGCTCTTCTCTGGACCCTTTCGAGTAGTACTGTGTCCTTCTTCATGTACGGCGACCAGTGCTGAATGCAGTATTCCAGTTGGGGGCGTACCATGGCCCAGTACAGCGGCATGATAACCTTCTCTGATCTGTTTGTAATTCCCTTCTTAATCATTCCTAACATTCTGTTCGCCCTTTTTGCCGCCGCCTTGCATTGCGCGGACAGCTTCATTGACTTGTCGACCAGTACTCTCAAGTCTCTTTCTTGGGGGGGGGGGGGGGGAGTGTCTCTCCAAGTACTGCACCAGACATCCTGTATTTGTGTATAAGATTTTTGTTATCGACATGCATCACCTTACACTTATCCACGTTAAACCTCATTTGCCATGTCGTGGCCCATTTCTCGAGCGTGTTTATGTCACGTTGCAGGTCTTCGCAATCCTTCTGTGTCTTCACTACTCAGAATAATTTCGTATCGTATGCAAATTTAATCACCTTGCTCGTCGTACCAATTTCCAGGTCATTTATAAATATGTTGAAGAGCATGGGTCCAAGCACCGAACCCTGCAGACAAAGGACAAAGTGCTACTGGCACAAAGAAATCCACAGTTTTCATCTTTTGCTTTGGCTGAATATCAGGCCCATTATTCCTACAACTACTGTACAATCATATATTGATTTAGTTCAAGCTCGAGCTATTCAGTGTTGTCTGAATACTAATAAAACTAAAATGTTATGGCTAGGGCAAGCCTCAATAATTCCACCAATTAATATACTGTACTAACCCTTAGAAATATCTCACTTCCAGTTGAATCTATAATAAAAATGTTGAGTATAACAATAGATTCCACATTGTCCTTAGAGCCCCAGGTTAATATTTTAAGTTAAATAAAATAATTCTGGAAGCTTAAAGAGCTTTATAGAATTAAGAAATACTTTTATTTGGATCATTTTAAAACTTAGGCACCTGACTCCCCCCACCCCTCTCTTTTATAAAGCTGCATAACAAAAGTCCTGAAGCCCTTTAAATCTCTATGGGCTTTGGGGCAGTTACTACAGCAGCAGCCACTAGCAAGGATTTGTAAAAAAAAAAAAAAAAAAGGTGGGGGTTAATTTGTAAAATACCTTTAATAGCCTCAATAATTCAGAAAAAAATTAGGGGTCCTTTTACTAAGGCACCCATAGAATATAATGGGTGCTTTGGCATTTAGCATGCGCTAATCATTAGCGCGTGCTAAATCGAATAGCGCACGCTAAATATGTTAGCATGTCTTAGTAAAAGGACCCCTTAATTGGGTGATAGGCACCTATCACATGGTGCTCAGTGGTGCCTAATGCCTAAGTGAGCGTGGGCGGAGCATGACTTAGGCACCGCTAAGCATGATTCTCTAAAAACTTAGGTGCCTGAAATGAAGGCCTTTAAAACCCTCGCCTACATTTTAGGTGCCTAAGGGATCCTTGAATCAAGCTGCGCTAGCGGTTTAACATACGTAATAGTGTGCGTTAAACCGTCGGCCGCACTAGCCGCTAACGCCTGCCTTGAGCAGGCGGTAGTTTTTTGGCCAGCGCGGGGGTTAGTGTGTGATTAAAAGTCACGTGCGCTAACCCCGCTAGCGCGGCTTGATAAAAGGAGCCCTAAGTTTTTACATAGGTGCCGCTGGTTGTGATTCTGTAAATGGCGCCTGAGTGTGCTTGACATGCGTCCGGCACCATTGTTCTAGGCGCTGGCTGATTTAGGCGCCGGCCAATTTAGGTGTCGTTTATAGAATCAGTCCTATGGTGCAAGCTTGTGCAATAGCTCAATTAGATTTCATTAACATAACATAAAATGTTATTTGTATACCACAATACACTGTGAAGTTCGATGCAGTTAAGAGGAAGTAAGTAGAAGACCATACATGAGAGGTGAGGGTTTAAGTTCCAATAACTTAACATGACAAGGTCAGTGTTAAATACAATCATGGTAAGGTAATTTGGGGAAAAAAAATGATTCAAGTAAGTAATACTCTATGTAGCTAGATTAATCTGCCATGCAAGAAAAGGGGAACTGGTAAACCCACTTTTAAAAACTAGATTACGAGGAAAGACTTAAGAGACTGAGGTTGTTCTCCCTTGAGAAAAGGAGACTACGAGGGGATATGATCGAGACATTCAAAATACTGAAAGAAATCGACAAGATAGAGCAGAAAAAAACGTTATTTACAATGTCCAATGTGGCACGGACAAGAGGACATGGGCTGAAGCTAAGGGGGGACAAGTTCAAGACAAATATCAGGAAGTTCTGCTTCACACAACGAGTGGTGGACACCTGGAATGCTCTCCCAGAAGAGGTAATTGCGGAATCCACCATTCTAGGATTTAAGGGTAAGTTAGATGTACATCTCCTTATGAGTGGCATGAAGTGACATGGGTAGGGGTAGGCTAGATGCACTTCTCTTTACGAGAAGCTTGGAGCGATATGGGGACCAAAACTATGCCAGGGTACACCTGGCGGGGCCTCCGCGTATGCGGATCGCCGGACTTGATGGACCTAGGGTCTTTTCAGGAGATGGCGCTTCTTATGTTCTTATGTTGGTTGCCAATCCAAGTCCCTTAGAAATTTACCCCCCCCCCCTTGTTTTTTACAAAACCGCGAAAGCCTCTGCGCTGAATGTTCTGTGCTGCTCCCGAAGCTCACAGAGTTACTATGAGTGTTGGGAGCGGCACAGAGCATTCAGTGAGCCAGCCTGCGCTAAAATTCACTTCCGCGGTTTTGTTAAAGGTGGGGTAAATTATGCATCCTAATATTTAGAATCATGAATGCCATGACACCATCATATTTATCATTGCTAGTCCATTTTTTTTTTACTCTTCTTTAAGGACACACCGCATTATAAATCAATTGGCTATTCCTTTTCCACTAGCAAAGAATGCAAAGCACAAGGCACCCACTATTCAGTGCTATTTAACCAGCCAGGAGCAGCACTTCACCAGTTAAATAGCATTTAGCTGGCTAACCACAAATATTCAGTGGGAGATATTACCAGTTAGTGGCTAAAGCTTGGCTCTCTATATCATGTGATAGCCATTAATTTTAAATGCTGACCGACTAAGTTTAGTGGCCAAATTGGGCTGCATAAATAGCTGGTCTACCTTTGGTCACTATGGGCCTCTTCTATCAAACTGCGCTAGCAGTTTATAGCGTGGTGAGCTGCGCTGAATGGCCCGCACTGCTCCTGACGCTCATAGAGTTCCTATGAGTGTCGGGAGCAGCGCGAGCCATTCAGCATGGCTCTCTGTGCTAAAAACTGCTAGTGCAGTTTGATAGAAGAGGCCCTATTACTTAACCAGTCAGTGCTTAAAATTGGCATAGCCAGCTCTGTTTGAGCCAGCCAAAAATAAACCGGATATTCAATGCAGGTCACCAGAAATGGCCCAGCATTGATTATACAGGCTCAGCGCTGATTACAGGAGTTAGCTAGCCTGCCTCCCACAATCTGAATATTGGGTCCAATCAAATGTATTTTTCCTTGCTTTCTTATCAAGCAAGAAAGGCATGGAATTCTTCGTCAGATGTTCTTAGACCAAATCTAGATTATCTGAGTTTTAGAAGAAGGCTGAAAATTAATTTATTTAAATAATGTTTAGATTAGTCAGAAGAAAAAAAAGAAGGCATTGAATATCTGGTTTATTTTTGGCTGGCTCAAACTTAGCCAGCTAAATCAATTTTCAGTGCTGGCCAGTTAAATTATAGCACCTGATTTGGCTTCTAAGCTTGGTTGATCAGCGCTTAAAATTGGCAGCTATCTCGCAATATAGCTGGCCAAGTTTTAGTCACTAACCACTAGTATTCAGTGGAGACAGTTAGATATCTACCACTGAATATTAGCGTTTAGCTGGCCAAATACTATTTAAACAACCACAAGCCATTCCTAGCTAGTTAAATATGCGCTGAATATCGGGCAGATCGGGTTTACTCACATTAAAACCAAGGAATCTTGACAGAAGCACTTGTCAAAACACAGTCATGTTGAGCCACCAATAAATTATTAACCTGACTGGTCTCCAGTGACATCATTATCCATCTGGCCATCTCTGCTTTTGCTCTTTTACTCAAAGATGATTATGGTAATCTCCATTTGGGGTTTTTTTTAAACCATTTTTTTTTTTTATTACAACGTGCTTCAATGAAATTTGCCTGGTTATTATGAGGGAGGTACTGAAAGGTTCTTAGCCTAACCAAGAAGAGAATGACGTGAATACGTTTCAATCAATGATCTGAAACAATGTCACAACACAGAATTTTGTTTCTCCAAATTGGCACTTAATGAAGCAAGATAACATTCTTTTCAGCTAGCTTAGCATTTAGGAAGTTGGTTGGTTGGGTTGAGAACTTTTCAGCATCCCCTTGCATCTTGTTAAATGAATTGAACTGCTTGGTCGGAATTTGCAGATCTAAATTATTGTGACTATTGGGCCCAGTTTGTCAAACTCTCATTTCAGCTGCCATTTCGTGCAGTCGTTAATCATCCGCAAGGCGCTTTTATAAAATTGCACCTACTGGTACCTAAGCGGTCTTAGGCACCAGTAGGCAATGAGGCCCAGATTCTATAATGGCGCTTGGATCGGCAGCTGCCCATGAAGCTGCACCAATTGTGTGTCAATCACACAATGGCGCTGTTTATAGAATCACAATTACATCACAGACAGGTGCTGGAAATGTAGGCCAGGTTTTTCAAAGCCTATATTTCCGGTGCCTATGTGTGATACAAATCATGACTACGGAGGCACCTAAGGATACTTCTGGCATTAAACATGCCTATTTTAACCTTAGGTGCCGGTACGCACCTCCGTAGTCTTGGTTTCAGTGCCATTTGTGGAAGCGCCATCTTTTTTTTTTGTAATGGGAGTTTAATTGCTTTTAAACAACATGATCAATTATTGCATCAATTAAAGGCAATTGAACCAATTAAGTTAGGCAGCGGTAGGGCAGCTACCTCCGCCTAACTTTCGTTAGCTGTTGCAGAATCCGTCCCTGAATCCTTAGGCATACTGCCATTTAGGTTAGGGTTTTCCTGGCCTAAATGAGTGTGTCATAGTCAAACCACCCCCAAAATCCACCCCGAATCTGCCCCAAATCCTCCCCTAACCATGGCTACTTGCTGGTAGGCACCTCTGTATAGACGCCTACATTGAAGTGGTAGGCGCCTACTGAGTTACATTCCTACTGGCTAATTGATTTTTTTAAATGGATTTTTAATGGTACTTTCAGTTATCAGGGCTGATTAAGCCAATTACCCCTCCCCCCTTTTACTGAACCGTGGTAGAGGTTTCTACCATGGCCCATAGCATTAAATGCACTGATGCTGCTCCAACATTCATTATAAGCTTTAGTCCAAATACCAGTGTATGTCAAAAGTATATTATCAACCCTCTCAAAAATAGAGTATCGTAAAACAGAAGTAACAAGGTTGATAAAGGTCTTAACCGTAATACCTCAGCCCCACCACTCCACCGCTATGTAAAATTTCTAAAGCAGGAAGATATTGTGGTGCTTCATCATTGGTAATTCGGTATAGATCGCCGTATGTGTATTCATATAGACATATTTTTTATATATATTTTTTAGTTGTGTTTTTTTCAATAAATAAACTATATAAAAGTGTATAGGTGTATATACTTAACTTCTACACACAGCCGAACCTGGGAGCCGACCCGACATGTTTCGCACAATACGTGCTGTTTCACCCACTTGGCCAATTGCATGAGGAAGCTGGTTGAAATTCGTTGTGGGGGGGTACGGTGCTGCAGAGTTTCTAAAATAACATCTAATGCCTCTAACTGGGGAATCTGGGTATAGAGTGAGATGACATCCAGGGTCACCATCAATTTTCCCTCCATAGCAATATCATTCATAGCTAATTTCCTGAGGAAATCTGAAGAGTCCCTAATGTATGATCGTATCTTAGGGACCTCATTCCTCAGAAAATAGTCAATAACCTTAGAGAGATTCAGACTTCCTTATACCGAAAACCTGTTACAAGGAACACTATTCTCCATTATGATAGTTTTCACCCATTTAAATTAAGATTTAACCTCCCCATAGCCCAATTTTTGCGGGTACGTAGAGTTTGTTCCACGTTAAAAGAATATAACATACAGGCGGATCTGTTAGCAGACAGATTTCGCAAGAGGGGCTATCCAGAGAAATCTATCCGCCAAGCCTACTTAAGGGCAAAATTTGCCCAGAGGGAGCTACTCCTGGGAGAATCAAGTAAGCTTGAGGGTGGCACTCACGAACCGTTGACGTGTGTGCTTCCATATTCAAAAGCCACTAAACTAATGGTGGGATATTTACGACAGCACTGGCACATAGTACAGCTCCATTCATCTTTAAGTGAGTTTCCTCGGATAGCGTACTCAAGAGGAAGAACGTTAGGGCAAAGATGTGACCCCTTAAAATATGGAAAGAGGGGTGAGAGGGAGAGAGGTTATCATAACCCCTGCGGTAAATGTCAGTGGTGCTCCTCTACTATTGTAGGGGATATATGGAGGGTTCCAGGTAGATCATTAAGTTTGTACTCTAATACTATTACGGATTGTACATCTCAAAACGTGATATATGCAATCGTATGCCCCTGCGAGTTGGTTTACATCGGCAGGACGAATCGGAAGATTAAGACCAGATTGAACGAGCATAAATCACGAATCATTAATAACGTTACCCAGGCCCCGCTAGTTGCCCACTGGCATCGATATAAACATGGGGTAGACCAACTTCGATGGCGAGTAGTTAAGGTGATAACGGGGAGGGAAGGTGGGAAAGATGTGCAGAGATTGAATGAAGTGGAGCAGAGACTGATTTTTACATTAGATACAGTGGAGCCACGGGGACTGAATGGCGAGATTGACTGGATTACAGTGATTGGAGGATGATTGTACCAATGGGCTTCTGGGGGGAGTGGCTTAATTGAATATTTAAATTTGGTCCGAGAACGCCGCCGCCATTATTCACAGACTTGACACTTGTGAGTCGGATGACTGCGGCGACCTCGGTGAGTGATAGTGGAATAAGATAAAGATTGTTATGGGGGGTGGCTACAGGTTGGGAAAAGTCTCATTGTAACTGCCCTAAACATTGCACTTCTACTTTTGTATAGGGAGACCCTTGAAACAGCACGTATTGTGCGAAACATGTCGGGTCGGCTCCCAGGTTCGGCTGTGTGTAGAAGTTAAGTATATACACCTATACACTTTTATATAGTTTATTTATTGAAAAAAACACAACTAAAAAATATATATAAAAAATATGTCTATATGAATACACATACGGCGATCTATACCGAATTACCAATGATGAAGCACCACAATATCTTCCTGCTTTAGAAATTTTACATAGCGGTGGAGTGGTGGGGCTGAGGTATTACGGTTAAGACCTTTATCAACCTTGTTACTTCTGTTTTACGATGCTCCAACATTCATGGCATCGGAGCAGCATCAGAGCATTTAGTGCTATGGGTCATGGTAGAAACCTCTACGCTGGCTTAGTAAAAGAGGGCCTAAGTCAGGTACCTAGATCAGCTAGGCATGCTGATCTAGGTTCCTAACTTTAGGCATCTTTTATAGAATCAGGGCCAAAATGCTCATGTCCTCAAATATAGGGATCCAATACAACTAGAGAGATATTTAAAGCAAATAAGATAGATTCAGAAGGAACCTCGGAAAATACCTTTTTTAACAGAAAGAGTGGTGTATTCTTAGAACGGCCTCCTGTTGAAAGCAGTGGTGACCAAAAATGTATCTGTATTCAAGAAAGCTTGGGACAAGTATGTTGAATCTCTAAGGGAGAGGAGGGGACAGTAGATGGCATGGATAGGCAGACTAAGTCTTTATCTGCCTTCATTTTTCTATGACATTTATTTAGTCATTTATTTAGCCCGTCCTCCCAAAGGAGCCCATAACGTGTTACAGGAGTACATACATAGTATGGGAAGGACAAATTTTAGTGAGACATACAGACTTTACAGCACGGACAAAGGGGTTTAGATTACAGCAATTACAGTATAGCCATAACATGCAAACTTACACATACAGACTTAGGGCTCCTTTTACTAATGCCAACTCAATGGAGATGTTAGCGTCTAGCGTGTGCTAAAACCGCTAGTGCAGCTTAGTAAAAGGAGCCCTTGGTGGACATAGGGTGGTTTAAATTGTAGCATTTTCAATGTGGATATACTTGGAGGTGAAATGGCTTTTCTTTGCTGGTGGGTGCATCTTTGTTGTCATAGAATGTGGTAGTAATTCAGGTTATATTTGCGGTGGCATGCGAGCTTTAGCGAGATTCCGTTTGGTATATTAGATGGTGTCTTTGGGATTCCATCCATCCGGGGTATAGACATGGGTCTTCAAATCACGTAGACAAAGCAAGGAAAAAGGTTTGCACCTTTAGACCGAATGCTGAGGCATTCCCCCCTACCTTTTTGTCACAAGACTCTTGTCACGTATTAACCTGACACAGGTTTACCCTTATCTTATCTCATATCTTGTTTAAGCATCCCTTATATGGGTAACAATCAGACTTTGCCTGAGCAGGCCCTGAGTTTAAGGCTAATCAAGAGAGCTTAAGGAGCAAGCATTATAACCTTTGGACTGTCACATGCTATATAGTAAGATGTCAAACATATTAGAAGTGTACACATTGGGAATCTTTATTGTAACTGTTATGATGTATTCAGATGTCACGTGATATAGTAACTTTGAGAATCACATGTAAGATTCTCAATAAAAGTGTGAGAGACCATCCATTAAGAACCACCTCCATCCCGACTCTAAGACTGTGTGTGTGTGTTTCCTGTATGACATCCCTACATTCAAGGAGCTGGGTTTGTAAAGAGGAAGGTTTTCACGGCTTTTCTGAAGTTCCAAAGACTGTCTAGTAATCTAATGGATGGGGGGGGGAGGATGATGTGCCACATTCTGGGTATGTAATGAGAATATGAGCGTCTTCGGGCTGTCTCAGACGTGAGTGAACGGCCTGGTGGCAGGACCAGATGTTTTTCTGTTTGGGATCGGTTGAGGACATAATTTTGTAGTTTTGATGCTATGTAGTTTGGTGTCATATTGTGGAAAGTTTTGAAAGCTAGCACTAAGGCTTTAAAGGTGCATCGTTTTTGGATAGGCAGCCAGTGCATGGATGTTAGTGCAGGGGTGACATGGTCGCAGAAGCTGTTAATTGTGTTTATTTCTGATACTGTATCATGTTACTCCTATTATTAGGATTCAATTTGCCTCCCCAACTGTATTAATTGTATTTATGCTTATGTTTGGTTATCTTACTATTATTGTTATGCTCTTAACAAAATTGTACTTTTTGTATGTCAAACTGTACCTGCTGTAGACCACCTTAGGCGAATCTCTTTATAAAGGCTGTTAATAAATCCTAGTAAATATGTACATAAAATATTATTTATATTAAGATTTAATATACCTATCTCCATGATTACCTCATTGTTTTAACTGTTTTATACTAACAATTGGCATTTGCATTTTTATCTAGCGCAGCTTGATAAAAGCGGGAGACAAACAATTAATAAAACCAAATAAATAGAAAGATAGAAGAAACATAGAAACATAGAAAATGACAGCAGAAAAGGGCCATGGCCCATCTAGTCTGCCCACTCTAATGACTCACCCCCTAACTACCTCCATGAAGAGATCCCACAAGCCAATCCCATCTTTCCTTAAAATCTGGCACGCTGCTGGCCTCAATTACCTTTTGTGGAAGATTATTCCAGCGATCAACCACCCTTTCGGTGAAGAAATATTTTCTGATATCGCCATGAAATTTCCCACCCCTGATTTTCAACGAATGCCCTCTTGTTGACGTGAATCCTTTAAGACAAAAGAGATCTTCTTCCACCTCGATACGGCCCGTGACATATTTGAACATCTCGATCATGTTACCCCTCTCTCTGGGTTCCTCGAGTGAGTATAGCTGCAATTTACCCAACCGTTCCTCATACGGGAGATCCTTCAGTCCTGAGACCATCCTGGTGGCCATTCGCTGAACCGACTCAACTCTCCGCACATCTTTTTGATAATGCGACCTCTAGAATTGTACACAGTATTCCAGATGAGGTCTCACCATGGATCTGTACAACGGCATTATGACCTCAGGCTTATGGCTGATGAAACTTCTATGGATACAGCCCATGATTTGTCTAGCCTTGGATGAAGCTTTTTCCACTTGATTGGCAGACTTCATGTCTTCGCTAATGATCACTCCCAAGTCACATTCTGCTACAGTCCTTGCTAGGATCTCACCATTTAGGGTGTAAGTCCTGCATGGATTTTTGCCGCCAAGGTGCATGACCTTGCATTTTTTGGCATTGAAACTTAGTTGCCAAGTCTTTGACCAATGCTCCAGCAGGAGTAGGTCCTGCGTCATGCTGTCGGACATTGAGCTTTTGTCGGGTACTGTGCTTTCATCTGGTGTGATTTTGCCTACTATGTTGCATAGTTTGGCGTCATCGGCGAATAATGTAATTTTACCTCGAAGCCCTTCAGCCAAGTCTCTTACGAAGATGTTAAATAGGATCGGGCCCAAGACTGAGCCCTGCAGCACTCCGCTGATTAACCTCCGTCATATCGGAGAGGGTACAGTTTACCACTACCCTCTGAAGCCTACCTTTGAGCTAGTCCCTAACCCATGTGGTTAATGTTTCACCCAGTCCCATCGAACCCATCTTGCTCAATAGCCTGCGGTGGGACGCTATCAAACGCTTTGCTGAAGTCCAAGTACACGACGTCCAGGGACTCCCTTATATCCAGCTTTCTTGTTACCGAGTCAAAGAAGCTGATCAGATTTGATTGGCAGGACCTTCCCTTCGTAAAACCATGTTGATGGGGATCTTGTAGATTCTCCTCGTTCAGGATCGTATCCAATTGGCATTTGATTAGTGTTTCCATAAGTTTACACACTATTGATGTGAGACTCACCGGTCTATAATTCGCAGCCTCCGCCCTGCATCCCTTTTTGTGGAGTGGAATGACGTTAGCCATCTTCCAATCTAACGGGACTCTTCCTGTACTTAAGGAAAGATTGAAGAATGCGGATAACGGTTCCGCTAGGACGTCACTCAACTCCCTGAGCACCCTGGGGTGTAATTCATCCGGTCCCATAGCTTTGTTCACCTTAAGTCTTGATATTTATTTATTTATTTATTTTTATTTATTTATTTAGATTTATATCCCGTTCTCCCAGTAGCTCAGAACGGTCGTAGACACTGCTGGGTGTAAACTTGAAATTTCAAAATGGGTCTACCAAATTTTCCTTTGTCGGCAGCTGAGAGCCGGATCCCGGCGCCTTGCAAGTGAAGACCAAGCAGAAGTATTTGTTCAAAAGTTTGGCTTTATCGGAGTCCGATTCTACATAGTGCCTGTCAGGTTTCCTAAGATGTACTATTCCATCAGTGTTTCTTTTTCTGTCACTAATGTACCTGAAGAAGGATTTATCGCCCTTCTTGATGTTTTTCACAAGGTTCTCCTCCATTCGGAGTTTGGCCTCCCTGACTGCCGTTTTGACCGCTTTTGACTTGGCCTGATAGTCTTCCTTGGATTCATGCTTCCCTGATTGTTTGTAGAAGATGAACGCTCTTTTTTTCTTTTTTATGAGGTCTGAGATCTCCGCAGAGAAGGGACATTAAGGTGGGCAGACTAGATGGGCCGTGGGCCCTTATCTGCCGTCTATTTCTATGTTTCTATGTTTCTATGTTTCTATTGTTTTTTTGCCGTTTGCTTACTGATTTGACGTAGCAGTTGGTTGCTTTGTGTATGGTTGATTTCAGAGTTGACCACATTACCTCTACATTATCTGTTTCGGCTTGGTTTTGCAGTGCCCGATAGACGAAATCTCCCATGCTTTCGAAGTTAGCGCCCTTAAAGTTGAGGAACTTGGTTGATGTGCTTGACTTAATGAAACTTTTCCTAAGGTTGAACCATATCATATTGTGGTCACTGGAGGCCAACGTATCGCCTACCGAGACCTCTGTGACACTTTATCCGTTGGTGAGTATTAGGTCTAGTAACGCTTGATCCCTAGTGGGCTCTAATGCCATTTGTCTGAGTCTTGCTCCCTTTATGGAGGTCAATAGCTTCCTGCTGCCGCTGGTCATAGTGGAAAGTTTGTTCCAATCCACATCAGGCATATTGAAGTCTCCTAACAATACTGTGTCTCCACGCAAGGTGATATTCTCAATGTCAATTAAATAATGTGTGATTGACCGGAAGATTCTACACAGATAATTCAGCATCTCCCTCTTTTACTAAGGTATGAACCAAACACATCCATAGAATATAATCGACGCGTTAGCGTTTAGCATGCACTATTTCACGCGCGCTAAATCGGACTTCTATAATTGGGTATTTCTAGAATTCATAACCTGTGTTGAGGTTGCTACGCATCAGACTGAACATTTGAGTTAGCGTCTAATATTTTTGAACGCTTAGCTCTGCTGTGTAGCTACTTTCAGCACATGAGTACTTTCATCCGCTGACTAGGCTGCTAAATAAAGTGGCTGCGATTGACATTTTTGGGCAGTCTGCCTGCAAAATGAACTGGCAGGATTTCTTAAGAAGATAAAAATAATACAGCTAAGGAATGAATTGATCCTCTAAATAAAAGAGTAATTGTAATTGAACATAAAACCCTAGAGAATTCTTTCTGTAGCTTTGGCATCAGCAGACAATGGGAAAAACAACATCCGATGATGTCAGTGCCTGAAAGAATCATCTTAATGCATGCTTCTTATGTGGTAAATGACCATCCTCTATAATAAAACCCTAAGCGCGCATGCGCACTTAGGAGGCCGTGATCCCTGCCACCGTGATATGTGCCTCCGTGCCAAATTCGATTTGAGGTGCGTGGGGCGGCTTGCGGCGCGTGGGGCAGAAGAAGGAGGGTGCGACTGTTTCATTTGGTGGTTCCGCATGCGCAGTAGAGTGTGTGGCAGTTTCCCTATCAGTAGGAGTCTGCGGCAGTTTAAACATTGCCTTTCTTCCACGACACTGCTACCCCGAAACCACTGCAGACCACCATGAAAACCGGGCAAAAGGTAAAATGAAGGGAAAAAGGCTACTGCTGGTCAGGGGGAGCAGGGAAGGGGTGCTGCTGGACAGGGGGGAGGTAAAAGGAAGGGAGAAGGGCTACTGCTGGACATGGGGAGCAGGGAAGGGTTGGTGGTGGACAGCCGAGGAAAGAGATAGACAGAAAGAAAGAAAGAAAGACAGACAGCGGCCAAGGAGAGAGAGAGAAAGAAAGAAAAAGAGACACACACATCTATTCTAACATCCGTTAAAGTAACGGGCTTAAAAACTAGTGTATAATAAGTAGAATTGGGATGTAATATATATTTTTAAAAAAATAACCTACGACTGCAAACTGGTTTACAATCCAACAGATTGCTTGAGAAAGAGAGACATGAAAAGTTGAAATGCTCCATCTCTAAACAAATGTGATTCAATTTTTTCCTATTTTAGCAATAAACACTAAAAATACAAGCAGTAAGCCAGAGAACAACCATGTTTTGGCAACCTGAAGGCTTCAATTTTACAAAGTGGATGTTATTGTTGAAGACTTCTCTCTCAGTGAAACATTTATTTCAGTATTTGGAAATAATAGAAACCAGAGCACTAACAGGTCACACATTGGTATAATTAATTGCTTTTCCAATTGCTTACAGTCTCAGTGGGTACATTGGGTAAACAGAGATGAGGAGACCATTCTGAAAGATGATTTCCATAAATACATTTATCTGTGTTGCCAGATGGTATTCCTATGGATGTGCTTTGTTTAAAGGAAGAGAATGACGTGTCAATTGCATTTTAAAACCTACAGATGTCAATTGCCTGAGACAAAAAGCAGGTGCAAATACGGAGGCTACTGCAGTAATAATTTGAATGAAACTATGCATACAATATTGGTTAGATTATGTGCAAAACTTAGCAGGTACAAAGTATCTATGGTATTTTGTACCACTGTTCCCTCTAGCTGAGAAGGAGTCTCCAACTGTATTGCTGCCAGTGGGGGGGTTGTGCTTCAATGTCAGAGCTTGCTTATCCCTCACTATTAAAAACGTAACAATGAAACAGCTCCCCCCACTGGCATGACTGTAGCTGGAGGACTCCTACTCAGCTTAGAGCAGTGGTCTCAAACTCACGGCCCGGGGACCACATGCGGCCCGCCAGGTACTATTTTGAGGCCCCCAGTATGTTTATCCTAATCACAAAAGTAAAATAAAACAATTTCTTGATCATATGTTTCCGTAGCTATAAATTACAATATTATTATTAAGACTTAGCCAAAAGGAAAGATTTATAAACTATAAAGAGTTTTACCTCATGTAAAATTGTCATTTGTTTAATAAGACATGAACTCTTTTTCTGAGGCCCTCCAAGTACCTACAAATCCAAAATGTGGCTCTGCAAAGAGTTTGAATTTGAGACCATTGGCTTAGAGCAGGGGTCTCAAAGTCCCTCCTTGAGGGCCGCAATCCAGTCTGGTTTTCAGGATTTCCCCAATGAATATGCATGAGATCTATGTGCATGCACTGCTTTCAATGCATGTTCATTGGGGAAATCCTGAAAACCCGACTGGATTGTGGCCGTCAAGGAGGGACTTTGAGATCTCTGGCTTAGAGGGAACAGTGCAATGATTCGAACCCAGGGCTGGCTTAGCAATTGTGTGCAAACCAGTTTGGTGGGACCCTCATGCCCAAGACCTAAGATTTTAACAGGTTCCCGGATTTATTTATTTAAACAGAATTCTTTAATTGCTGACTACTATTCTAATCTTAGGAACCCTTTTACAAAGCCAAAGTAAAAATCGATCTTAGCATGCCTTCATGGAGGAATATATTTATGTTTATTTAAGATTTGATATTCCGCTCATGTGTTGTACTGACCTAAGCAGTTTACAATGTATCAAACTAAAATGAAATTAGGTCTTTCCCATTTGTTAAGGCCATTTCTATTGCAGCTGTAAAAATCCTGATTTTCTTTTTTTTTCCATTTAGACCATTCGCCAGTGTTGCCATTAGTGTGCAGATATTTTTAAAATTTACTATGGCAGGATTTACTGCCACCTATTTTGTAGGCGGTAAGGGCTCCCACGTTATCTGTGTGCCAACCAGTTGGCACCCGGTATTGAAGATGCACTAACACCTGTGTTTAGTGATCCCATCTCGATCCATGCATGGAAATGGCATGCAAATTTGGGAGGGCAGCGATTCACTAAACTTTTTCCCCTACACACTGACTGGCTGGCCTATCAAGAACAAGCGACTGGTGAGGACCAGTCACTTGTATAAAAAAACTTCTCTGCCCCAATTCTTCTCTCTCTGGCTCCCCCGACTCTCCTGCTCTCTGCCGCCCTTCCCTGCAATGCGAGCCTGTGGTTTTAAAGCGGGGCTGCACTGCGGGGAAGGGAGGCAGAGAGCAGGAGAGTCCAAAATTGCCCACCCACAGGCCCAGCCCACTGGCCCGCCACCCCCCCAGAACATAAAAGTTGGGAGCAGGAGGGGTGCTCAGTCCCTCCTGCTCCTTAGGCCTCTGTGATATCTTCGGGAACAGGAGGAAGCACAAGGTCCTCCTGCTCCTGCTTCTCTGCTGGGCCGCTTCGCAATTCTGGCCTTAAGCCATGCCCCGGTGCATCATTTGATGCACAGGGAGGGGCCTAAGGCCCTAATTGGCTGAGGCACCTCAAGGGATGAGCCCGAGGTGCCTCAGCCAATCAGGGCCTTAGGCCCCTCCCTGTGCATCAGATGATGCACCGGGGCATGGCTTAAGGCCGGTATTGCGAAGCAGCCCGGCAAGGAAGCAGGAGCAGGAGGACTTTGTGCTTCCTCCTGTCCTGAAGATATCACGGAGGCCTAAGGAGCAGGAGGGACTGGGCACTCCTCCTGCTCCCAATGATTTTTCAAGGTACGGGGAGGGGGGGAGGTGGGGGGGGCGGCCAGCCAGGCTAGGCCAGGCCAGGCCAGGCCCGACCAGGGTTGAGCCCATCGGGGTGCAGTAGGCCGGTGAGGGAAATAGTAGAGATGGCAGGAGGGAGTTGGAACTCCCCTGCCATAAATTTAAAAGTGAGGTTGATTTTTTTCATTCGGGGAGGGAGAGAGGAAAGGGCACTTGTCGGGAGATGGAGGGGGGTTTAATTTTTTTAAAATCAGGCTGATATTTTGCATGTGTAAAACACACAAAATATCTGCCCGATTTAAAAAAAATTTTAAAAGCCGGCAGAAGCCCTGACAGCAGTGACAGGAGGCTGCTTCTCCTGTCACTACTGTCAGGGCACTAGCGATCCATGCAGTCGATTGGGTCTTGCCTCCAATCACCACCATTTGCATGCAGATGGTTGGCGAATGGGTCGGCCTGCCTCCAATCGCACACGGATCGGAGGGTTAGTGAATCTAGCCCCTAGCCCTGTATTAGGCTCAGAGGGGGCATTGTACTGTCTTACAATTTAAATTTGAAGACTTCAAACTTCAGTGCAAATTGAGAGGTCTGTAAATGTAATAAAAAGAAAGCACTGAGGCAGTATCACACCAGATGGATCAAGCAGTGAGCCCTTTATTTCAAGAAACAAGTCTGCTGTCAGACCTACTTCAAGGGCAAGTTCAAATGGCATGTTACATAAATTAAGATGGATGCATTGGTAGAGCCCTCTGTTGTGGTTAGCACCTTAATAGTTTCATTTTTTCTGGTCAGCTTTGTGGTTTCATTGTGATGGTATTCATGTCTACTGTTTTGACTGGTGCAATATGTGTTTTATATTTGAAATACTACTGGACCTTTGTTCATGAGAGAGCTGCAAGTTGCTACATAGCTTATTCTCAGTGCAATAGGCTCATCACTTCTTTTATTGGTACAAATATGCCATTTGTGCTTTAACACTATGAAATGGTATTTAAAAAAAGGATTTTCACACATTTCCCTCTGTTGCTGACCCCAGGAAGTTGGCAAGCATACAAGTAATTACAGTTTGCAGTTACCATGGAAATAAAAAGCCCATTTTCAATATATTTTTTATACTCTTGATAAGAGAGAGAGGGCTGCAGAATCAGAGCCAGACAAATCAATGTGTTAGCAAACTGGAAACTATTCCTTATTAGCTTGTTGCCATAGCGCTGATGGTTCATTTGATTGTACCATTTGGACAGCTATAAAAGGATCAGAAAGAACGTGGCCTCGGCAAGGGAAGAGCAGCAGTGAGTGACTCAGGCCACTGTTGCTAGGTTGAAATTGCACTTGAAGAAAAGAGCTACAGTATTAATAGGCCAAAAAATACACATGATTTCCATGAATCTAGTGAGAAAGTCTCTGATACTTTCCAAGGGTAATGAATGTTTAAAGATGTAGGCTTTGCTTTCAGAACTATTCATCAGGCAACATGCGCTTCTTTTCAACTCATTCACTAAAGTCACATAGCAATCTTTCCTTAAATGATATTATGGAACTACCGTGTTTCCCCGAAAATAAGACACTGTCTTATATTAATTTTGGGCCCATAAAAGGCACTAGGTCTTATTTTCGGGTAGGTCTTATTTTTTTCATGTACAATGATCATCTCTCCCTTCCTCTCCTCCACCCCAACTCTTCCTATTTCCTTTCTCTCCCCCACATGTGTAGCATCTTTCCTTCCCTCTCACCCATCCACTTATGCAGTATCTTTCTATCCCTCCCTCCCATCCCCCTGTGCAGCAGAACCCTTGCAGCTTCTATCCCTCCCATCCCTTGTGCAGCAGAACCCTTGAAACTTCTATCTCTCCCTTCCTCCCATCCCCCTCTGCAGCATCTTTCTATCCCTCCCATCCTCCCATCGCCGTTGCGCACCCCGCACCCCCCTGCTGACCCTTTCATCTCTCCCTTCCATCCAAACCCCGTCCGCGAGTTGAAATACCTGGAAACAAACGGCAGCATAGGCTGCTTTGCGGCCTGCCTTTCTCACGTCCAGGTATTCCTCTGCCGCATCACTGATGATGTCATCAGCAACGCAGCACCGAATGGCCGGGCGTGAGAATGGCAGGTCGAGATGCAGCCTGTGCTGCCGACGCTGCCATTTGTTACCAGGTATTTTGGTCACGCACTTGGAGTTCACATGGGCGGGAGAGACGGAAGGGTCGGCAGGGGGCGTGTGGAGGGACAGCACTGCTGCTGGCAACTAGGGCTTATTTTCGGGGGTAGGGCTTATATTAAGACCTACCCCAAAAATCATGCTAGGGCTTATTTTCGGGGAAGCACAAGCCAAGCAATTTTGATGAGGGGTATGGGAATGGAAGGGCAGTTGCCCTAGTCAGTGGCGCAGAGAGAGTTAGTGGCGCCACTGAATAGCGTTGCGGTAGCACCCCTCCCCCACCCTCTTTTCTGCCTCCCTCAACCCTCCTCCTGCCACGTGCTTGACCCCTCCCCTTCCCCCATACCTTTTCACTTTTCCAGGCGAGAGCAACAGCACAAACTTGCTGCTCGCGTCGTGTTGGCTATTCCTCTGACATCAATTCCTAGGTGTGAGGCCCCGAAAGTGGCATCAGAGAGAGGCAAAACTGACACGGGCAGCAATTTCGTAATGCTGCTCGTGCAGGAAAAAAATTAAAGAGGTACGAGGAAAGGGAAGGGGTGCACGCATACAGCAGGGGGGGCAGGAAGGAGGGAGCAAAAAGGAGGACGAGTGCCTAAGCCCTTTACAAAAGCCATGCCCATGGTGGACTGTCCCCTCACATCCCCCTTACTGCGCCACTGGCCCTACTAATATAGGCTCGTACTTGGTGATGTCTCACTTCTGCTCAAGTGGGCAGCCATAACATGAAGGGAAAAATATTTTCTTTCCAAACTGATAAACAGAAGATCTATTGCATGAAGGTTGGACCAAAGAAGCAGAACTAATCAAAAGGCACAGAGAAAGAAGCCATAATGGTGGTAAAAGCAGCACTTATTGACAGTAAGTTAACAAAATAGGCAACTTTATTCTAGCCTTCTTAATCAAAATAACCCAAGTATTGTTATTATTATCACTTATTTAACATTAATAGTTGCATGTAACATTTTATAAAGTCTTTGCTTCTTTAAAGTATAATTAAAACAACAAAGATTCACAAGACATAAGAGATGGCATAGACAAAACATTTTGGCTTTTCCCTAATTTTCATAGACACAGACTCAAACTCATAACCCAATTCTTCTTTAATGCAGACGACTTACTATTGAAATGTACTAGAATAAGAGTTGCTGCCTTCTGCAAACTAACCCCTCCTTTTATGAAGCCACGATAGTGTTTTCTTATCGCCGGCCACGGCGGTAAAAGCTCTGACGCTCAAAGAATTCCTATGAGCATCTGAACTTTTACCGCTGTGGCCAGTGATAAAAAAAATGGTAAAAGGAGGGGAGGGTGTAAGAGTCTATTGTTAGTCAACCCTCCCCAGGCAAGAGGGGGCTGGGGAATCAGCTATAAGCTGGCTGGTAATGTTGTCAATATATATGCGGCGGTGAAAATGCAAGGATTTGGGAAGGCTAAGTAGTCAGATCCCAGCATAGGCAGATGCTGTTCTGGAAAACATGCTGCTTGTTTCAGACATGAAGAAAGAGGAGCCGGCTCTTAGTCCTTACCCAATATGCTTGGAGGCAGGGCATGCCAATAGGGAAAACTCACAAGTCACTGAGAATAAAGCTCATATGCTCAGAAAGGGCCAATGATAGGAAACTACAAAACAGTGCTTTGTATACACAACAATGTAACCTGCTTTAAAATTTTTAACACACACCAATCAATTCCATATATGTTAATTTGTTAATTTATATTATTGTAAATCAAATCTGTCTGCACTAAATATTTGAAAATTCATTAATGAACTGAATGCATGCCTGCATGCACATCCTTAAATCTTCTCTCTTATCAAGCAGCATTATGGGGCAAAGACCTGGGAAAACTAATTATGCACGCAAATAACTATGGTGAATTTAGGAAGCACCTAAAAACATACCTGTTCTTGAAGTACATAGGTAGCGAATCTGCACAATCTCTCCCAACACAATCTCCCATCTCAGTCTCTCCCATAACAACTGATCCCTTAAACTGTTAGCCACTAATCCCCAACTATGTAAGTTCCACTCAATTTGTAGCATCTTTCTAATCATTGTAAACCGCATAAAACATCACGGTCCTGCGGTATATAAACTGTTATTATTATTACTACTTATAACATAGTTACATAGTAGATGATGGCAGATAAAGACCTGAATGGTCCATCCAATCTGCCCAACCTGATTCAATTTAAAAAAAAAAAAAAATTCTTCTTCTTAGCTATTTCTGGGCAAGAATCCAAAGCTCTGCCTGGTACTGTGCTTAGGTTCCAACTACTGAAGTCTCCATCAAAGCTTATTCCAGCCCCTCTACACCACTGTTCTTCAACCTTTTTACACCTATGGACCGGTGGAAATAAAAGAATTATTTTGTGGACCGGCTGAAATTAAAGACTGAAATTAAAAAAAACATTTTCACCCCGTCTCCACGAGTTCGGTCCCCGCAAACCATCTGATCCCATCCGCACAAGCCTCAGTTATGATTTTATATTGAACATATTTTATTAAAGTATAAAAAGAAACAATATTCTGTACAATTGTCATTTTATATATACAAATATACAGAGCAAGGACCAACAAAACCCCTGTTTCCCTTCCCCTCCCCTTCACATATATCCCCTCCACTATCAAGAAAACTGAACAAGCCAAATTATTACAGAATGCTACACAGAAATATCATGCTAACAGAATACTGCAGTCAAACATGACAGGAAGCTAAAGAAGCACTGCCTGGGCTTTGCAGTCCCCAGTTATGTCTCTAGCAGGATATATAGTTCAAATCTGATATATTCTAATGACAAAATAGAAATAAAATTATTTTTTTCTACCTTTATTATCTGCCCATTTTGTTCTGCTTTCTTCTGTCTTTTCTTAAATTTCTTTCCAAGGTCTTCAATCTATCTGCCACTTCTGTCCCTTCCTGTCTTCTACCTATTATTTCAATATCCAGAACCTCCTTTTTCTTCTTACTGCATCCACCCTGTGTCCAGCATCTCCCACCTACTCCGTCAAGTCCTACTCAATCAAGTCTGCTTTTTTCCTTCACCCTACAACCTCCATGTCCAGCATCTTCCTGTGTTCTTTTTTTCTTCCCGTTGCTGAGCCATCCAGTCAACCCACCATCTTTCCCCATCCTAGTGCCTCCCCTCTTTTCCCCATCTTAATCCAGCAGATACCTTCCATCACCCTACTCCCTCCATTCCTTATTCAGCATCTTCTCCTTGTCTCCCTATTCCCCCTTCACCATGTCCAGCATATCCCCTCTGTCTCCCTACTCCCACTACCCATGCCCAATATCTGACTTCTATCTTTATACTCCATCCTCATGTTCAGCATTTTCCATGTCTCTCTGCCCCCTGCAAGGTCCAGCATCTATCTTTGTGTCCCTATTCTTCCATTTCCCACCTAGTTCCAATAACTATCCTCCCCCAAGGGGATCCACCATCTTCCTTCTGTCACACCAATCCCCCCTCCTGGGTCTACCATCCCCTTCCAACAACACCTATATCACATTTTTCCCTCTCCTCATAATCCAGCATCTCTTATTTCCTCCCTTGGCTGCTGGCCCCGATCCACTCTTACAGCACTCGATTGCTATTAGCCCTGCCTTCGACCCCAGTCCTACTAAACTTGGCAGCAATAACAAAGCAAAACCTACCCTACCTTCAATTATGGTCCCGCTAAATCAGACGGCTAGAATGAAGACAGAAGCCGTGGGACCTTTCCTCTTGCCTAAATTGCTATTCGCTACAAGCTCTGCCGATCTCGATCCTGCCCCTCAAAAACAGGAAGTCACTTCAGAAGGGGGCGGGATCAAGATCGGCAGAGCCTATAGCGATGCAGGCAAGAGCAAAAGTCCCACGGCTTCTGTCTTTCTTTTTGCCGGCCGTTTGTAGAAGTACCGCAGCTGATCTTAACGCTGGCCCTGGAAGGGCCCTGGAAGATGCCCGACAGGAAATTTAATTTGTAGATCTCGCCGGCACTGGTCCGCGGACCGGTGGTTGAAGAACTGTTCTCTACACCATCCCAGACTTTGAAGCCCTTCCCAGCCCATCCTCAACCAAACGGCCATATACAGACATGGACTGTGCAAGTCTGCCCAGTACTGGCCTTAGTTCCTCAATATTTATTATACATAGTAACATAGTAGATGACAGCAGATAAAGACTCGAATGGTCCATCCAGTCTGCCCAACCTGATTCAATTTAAATTTTAAAATTTTTTTTCTTAGCTATTTCTGGGCAAGAATCCAAAGCTCTACCCAGTACTGTGCTTGGGTTCCAACTGCCAAAATCTCTGTTAAAACCTACTCCAGCCCATCTAAACCCTCCCAGCCACTGAAGCCCTCCCCAGCCCATCCCCCACCAAACTGCCATACACAGACACAGACCGTGCAAGTCTGTCCAGTACTGGCCTTAGTTCAATATTTAATATTATTTTTTTATCCTAGATCCTCTGTATTCATCCCACGCTTCTTTGAACTCAGTCACAGTTTTACTCTCCACCACCTCTCTCGGGAGTGCAATCCAGGCATCCACCACCCTCTCCATAAAGTAGAATTTCCTAACATTGCCTTTGAATCTACCACCCCTCAACCTCAAATTATGTCCTCTGGTTTTACCATTTTCCTTTCTCTGGAAAAGATTTTGTTCTACGTTAATATCCTTCAAGTATTTGAACGTCTGAATCATATCTCCTCTCCTTTCCTCTAGGGCAGGGGTGTCCAATGTCGGTCCTCGAGGGCCGCAGTCCAGTCGGATTTTCAGGATTTCCCCAATGAATATTCATGAGGTCTATTTGCATGCACTGCTTTCATTGTATGCTAATAGATCTCATGCATATTCATTGGGGAAATCCTGAAAACCCGACTGGATTGCGGCCATCGAGGACCGACATTGGACACCCCTGCTCTAGGGTATACATATTCAGGGCTTCCAGTCTCTCCTCATACGTCTTCTGGCGCAAGCCTCCTATCATTTTTGTCGCCCTCCTCTGGACCGCTTCAAGTCTTTTTATGTCCTTCACCAGGTACGGTCTCCAAAACTGAACACAATACTCCAAGTGGGGCCTTACCAATGACCTGTACAGGGGCATCAACACCTTCTTTCTTCTTGGGATCTAGCTAGATATTTGGGATCTGGGTTGGCCACTGTTGGAAAGCTTTTATTATTTTCTGATTCTAATCTAGATCCTCTGTGTTCATCCCATGCTTTTTTGAACTTCGTTACTGTTTTCTTCTCCACCACCTCTCTCGGGAGCACATTCCAGGCATCCACCTCCCTCTCCATAAAGAAGAATTTCCTAACATTGCTCTTGAGTCTACCACCCCTCAGTCTCTAATTATGCCCTCTGGTTTTACCATTTTCTTTTCTCTGGAAAATATTTTGTTCTATGTTAATACTTTTCAAGTACTTGAATCATATCTCCCCTGTCCCTCCTTTCCTAGTCTAGAGTATACATATTCAGGGCTTCCAGTCTCTCCTCATACGTCTTTTGGCGCAAACCTCCTATCATTTTTGTTGCCCTCCTCTGGACTGCCTCAAGTCTTCTTATGTCCTTCACCAGATATGGTCTCCAAAATTGAACACAATACTCCAAGTGGGGCCTCACCATGACCTGTACAGGGGCATCAACACCTTTTTCTTCTTGGGATCTAGCTAGATATTTGGATCTGGGTTGGCCACTGTTGGAAAGCTTGATGGACCTTTGCTCTGTCTCAGTATGGCAGTTCTTATGTACTTAGCGTGGCTTTTCTGCTGAATGTATTTCACACTTTATTTCAGTAGTTATATATCTAGAGTAGGGTTACCAGATATCCAGGAAAACCCGGACATATCCTCTTTTTAGAAGACTGTCCAGGTGCCCGATGGACTTTTCAAAACCCAGCAGTATGTCCTTAATCTAGAGACCATAGATATTTGCGGAGGTTGAAAAGCTGGAAATGACTCATGAATGGGGCAAAGAAAGATTAATTTTTAGGGCTCCTTTTCTTAAGGTGTGCTAATGGATTTAGTGCACGCTAAAGAAGTAGCAGCCCATATGTATATAATGGGTTATGTAACATTTTGTGCATGTTAATCATTAATGTGCACTAAATCCATTAGCACACCTTAGTAAAAGGGCCCCTTAGAAAAGGACCCATTAAAAAAAGTGAGGCCAGTTTGTTAATTAAGATTCACTCAAGGAAATGGGCAAAGAAGACAAAAAGGCAAATGCAACACATTGTGGATAATCCTCTGTATGAAGCCAGATCTGACATGCAACATTCCCTTCTGATTGTATTTAAAGTGTACTTTGATTTGTGGATTACAGTTTATTTAGATTTGCTGTACCGTCGTTCCTGAATGGAATGTCAAAGCAGTTTACCAACTTATAAAATAGAAAAGAAATAGAAGTTTATTATTTGACAGGACAGCATAGCAAATATATATAATAGATTCAAGGAAACAAGACAAGTAGTACATTCAGATTAGTCTAACAGAATTGAAACTTAGGCACAACTATAAATCACTCTGAAACCCATAGATCCCTTAGCAATGAAAATCTTGCATAAATAAGTTTTCAGGGTTGCCCTAAAGGTTTTATATTATGGTTTGCTCTACCGAGAAGGAGGCAATGCATTCCAAATTGATGGGGCAGTGATGAAAAATGTGCTGTATACTGTGGATACTAGCTTTACACATGATGCTTAAGATATTGACAAAGCAATGTTCTTGAATTGAACAGAGCAAACAGAGCAAACTCGTATGGGTATATTAAACATTAAGGGGCTCATAATCAAAACTTAAACATGTCTAAAAACCCACTTAAGTCGGTACTTGGATGACCTAAAAGACAGGTCGTCCAAGTGCCGATAATCAAACCAACACTGCGTGAATTTTTATGCCTCTGAATGCCGCTGTGCATCCAGAGCTGAAAGGGGCGTATCTTGAAGAGTGGTTAGGGCCGGATGGGGGCCAACCTAGACTTATTCATTCTGCAGGGATAATTAAATGTTTTACTAGACATCCTGGACGAAACTTAAACATTGTGCGTAAGATGATGTAAAAACAAAAGGTATCCAAAGTGACCAGATAACCACTGCAGAGACAAAGTAAAGACTTCCGCACACTCCCCCAGTGTTCACTGACCCCCCTCCCCCCACACACAAATATCAGAATAAAAAAGTACCTGTCTCCAGAGCATCAGCACCTGGTCTAGGAAACCCTAGTAGAGCTGCACACAGGTGTCTTAAATCAGTGTTCTTCAACCACTGGTCCATGGACCAGTGCCAGTCCATAGAAATTTCCTGTCGGTCCACAGGCCCAGCACGTGCATCAGGCCCAACAGTGTTCTTCAACCACTGGTCCACGGTGTGATCGATGCGGTGTTATCTTCGAGCCAGCTCCCTCTTCCTAACTGATTCAGTGCACAAAGCCACGGGCAGTGGCTCCTACGGGCATCCTGCGCCTGAACTGGAAGCCTTCTCTCTGATGTTGCAACGTCAGAGGGAAGGCTTCCAGATGAGGCACGGGACGTGCAAGGTGCAATTAGTACTATTATGGGGGCGGTGTCTGGGGTGGAGATTGGGTAGAGATGGGCGGGGTATGGCCCACAACTTAGCCCAGTATTCTTCAACTGCCGGTCCACGGACCGATGCCGGTCCACAGAATAATTTTTTTTTTCTGCCGGTCCATAGGTATAAAAAGGTTGAAAAACACTGTCTTAAATAGCCTGGGGGTGGGCTAGTGGACTATAGATAAGAGGACCCAGGCCCATAAGCCACTCTAACCGCTACATTTGTGGTAGAACATGTGCGTTCACCAAACCTCCCCCCAAAACCCTACTCTACTACCATATAGGTGCTACCTGCAGCCATAAGGGTTATTGGGGTTTTAGACAGGTAGTTATAGTGGTTTTTTGGGGGAGTGCTTTCAGGGCTCACCATAACCTATAAGGGAGTTCTGGTGAGATGTTTATGGTGGCACCCTTTTTGTGAAGTTCACAGCTCTGTTGCCATGTCTGGATGGCCAGTTCATTGCAAGATTAGCCCCTCCCATGTCCAAATGGTCTTTTTCTGGGCATTTGGGAACTGGATGAAATTTTGGTTGAAAATGTGGTTCCTGGTGGTTCAGACAGATGATTTTTGAAAGAAAAAAAAAAATTCTAGACGTATTTTTCAAAAATGGGCATTTTCCCACTGCCGACTTTGGGCATCTAGCGCCATGTGCCCAAATCGGACTTAGACATATGTTTTGATTATGCCCTTCTACAGGAAGACAAAGAGTGTGATGTACTGTGATAGAACCAAGATCTTGCACTGGATCCTGAATTGGATTGGGAGTTAATGATGTCGGAAGGGTTCTGATAGCAGTATTATGGACAGACTGAGTAGCTTCAGCACATACTATAGGACTGTGGTCTCAAACTTGTGGCCCGGGGGCCACATACGGCCTGCCAGGTACTATTTTGAGGCCCTCAGTATGTTTATCATAATCACAAAAGTAAAATAAAAGTTTCTTGATCATATGTCTCTTTAGCTATAAATTACAAAAGATTTATAAACTATAAAGAGTTTTATCGCATGCAAAATTGTCATTTCTTTAATAAGACATTAACTATTTTTTTCTGAAGCACTCCAAGTACCTACAAATCCAAATTGTGGCCCTGCAAAGGGTTTGAGTTTGTGACCACTACTATAGTACAAACTAAAGAAAAAGGTCTATAGCCCCAAAAGACCTGACTAGGCAGAGAGATCAACATCATTAAGTGGTCATACATGTACAGGGGTACACACTTTAACAGTGTGAAACCAAGGCATCTTAAAAGTAAACAAGGCCCAGTTGAAACAAGCAGAGCAGAAAGGAAGTCATAACCTCATAGAGCTTGAATGATGATCACATCTTGCTTCTTAGGTTCACTTAGCACTTAGGGCTGGATTCTAAAGGCAGCGCCATTAGGAAGGTGCCAGTAGGCGCTCTACAGGCACCAAATTGTTTTAATTGGTTATTAACTGCATGGTAATTGACCACGCCATTAAAAACCAATTAAAACCAATTAAAATAAAAAAAAGAAGCACCACGATATGCCTACAAAACACTACACCAGAATCGCATCTACGCAGGCGCTTAGCAGCGCTGAATGTCAAAAGAGGCATGGTTATGGGCGGGATTGATGTTCAGCGCCGCAAAGCAGGATTCCCTTGTGGGCCAAATATGAAAATCCTGCGAAAAGGGTAGTTTTAGAAAATTACTTAAGATGCAATTGTTTGTAGATGCCTTTTTCTAGCCAATACTTTTTTTTAGTGTTGTTCATTGCAGAATCATTCATGACTCTTTCAATAAGTTTTTGGTATTATTTTATAGCTATGCTTTAGGAAAGGTTTGGACAAGTTCCTGGAGGAAAAGTCCATAGTGTGTTATTGAGAAAGACATGGGGTAAGCCACTGCTTGTCATGGATCGGTAGCATGCAATGTTGCTACTTCTTGGGCTTTTGCCAGGTACTAGGGACCTGGATTGGCCACCGTGAGAATGGGCTACTGGGCTTGATGGACCATTGGTCCGACCCAGTAAGGCTATTCTTATGCTCTTATGGTGCGTACATTGTGTTCAGTGGATGCAAAATATTTGGAATGTGTACTTTTAGGGAACGTGCATTATGCTGAGATGAAGGCAGCCACATTTTTTGTTGCAGGACCACATTGGTGGAACAGTCTGCCAGGGTATTTACATCCTGCTACAACTGTGACCCAATTTAAGAGGTTGTCGAAGACTGATTTGTTTCTACTGCATATCTTTTGGCCTAATGGGAGTACAGGCATAGTGTGGGACAGTTGTTCAGTTCATTTTTTCCTTCCAGGCCGCCAAACTGAATATGTGGCTAGGAAAACCTATATTAGAGGCCACTTCTTATTTTGATTTTAGGAAAACATTAAAGACCCGTCTGTTTGACATGTCTATATCCTAGTATTACAACTGTTTAATTCACTTTTGTTTCTTAACTGATGCATTTCAATTCTAACTGTTTCTTAATTAATGTATTCCTATTTTACTTGATTATTTTTATTATGTCATTTCAATTTTATTGATTGTATGTATTTTATCTTGTTGTGAACTGCTTTGAACCTTTTCTGGTATAGCAGTATACAAAAATAAATTATTATTATTTTATTGTATGTATGTTAAATTTTGCTGTTGTGTATGTGCAAGGTTTTTATGGATATTTTATTGTGATCTGCCTTGTGTGTAGGCAAAATAGAAATAAATATACAAACAAAAAACAAAGAAACATTTTGGGCTCCTTTAAAGCCACAATAGTAGCTGCTGCTGCAGTAATCGCGCCGAAGCCCATAGGGTTTTAATAGGCGTTGGAGCATTTGCCGCAGCAGAGCTACTACCACGGCTTTGTAAAAAGGAGGATTATTTTTTGAACTCTCTAAGAACCCCTAATTAACTGTGAAATGAACACCCAGATTTATAATTAATGAATACCTGAGAAGCCCTAAATATAAGAAGCAAAGTAGATTAGATTAAATGCAACAAATGGAGTTTTTTTTCTGCTTATAATAGACAGAACCTTTAGCTCAGAATTGGAAAATTCTAGATTGTTTGAGCACTATTAATGAAAGGAAGAGGAGGAAGACAGCTGTTAGGAGAACTGACAAGTAGAGCTATTAAATACGCAAGTCATTTAATTTTCCACAATTTGATTCTCACAAGCTGTGCAAACTTTGCTTTGTTCCTCACTTTTTTTTTAAGAAAGATATTTAACATTTGCACTGAAACAACCACAGTAAGAAAGCCAGTATTCTGCCTGGCTGAGAGCCTCAGCAAACAGAAGAACACCATCAGATTTATGCTTTCCCTAGTATTTTCAGCTGTAAACTGAATTAAAAGTGTCCTGTGCCAAGACTGCAAAATGAATTTAAAGAAACAGCCTTTAAAAAAAAAAAAAATCCGGAAACCATTTTGCCAATTTTTTCATTTTTGCCTGATTTTTTTTTTTTACATCTTGTGTACTTCATTCACCCCCTCCCCACCCACCCCCGCCTTTTATGAAGCCGCATTAGGCTTATTTATCACCGCCGTGGCAGGATTAGCTCCAATGCTCATAGGCATTCTATGAGGGTCAGAGCTAATACTGCCACGGCCGACAACAAGAAAGCCTAACGCGGCTTCGTAAACGTGGGTTTAAATAGGTGCTCATAAAATTGCATAACATAAAAACAGACATATAGAAATCATAGCACATACTTTTATATGGATTCTATACGTGGCGTCAAAGTTTCATTATGGATCCCAGATGCATATGCAAATAAATAGATTAATGAACTGTAACTAAAAATAAATTGCCCTCCATAATGCACTTTCTCCAAAGTATACATTCCAAATATTTTGCGTCCATTGAACACAAAGTATGCCAATGGAACTGTTTCAATCTACCTGCGCACTATTCTATAACACCAAGGGCTCCTTTTATGAAGCCGCGTTAGAGGTTTAATGCGTATGATAGCACACGCTAAACCGCCGGCTGCGCTAGCCGCTACCGCCTCCTCTTGAGCCCCCATCAAACTTTTCCAACAATTTTTTCAACCTTATTTGCCTCCCATCCCTCCCCCCTCCCTGGATGTGCATATTATCTAATAACAAACCATAACTATAGAGATTCTACAAAGGCATCACCAACTGTTTATATTTTATCCATTTCAGTTTCAACTTCACAGGCCAACATAAGGGGAAGCAGGCAGGCAGTTACAGATAAGAAGTGCTGCTACAGCTCTGAGACTTCTTACCATCTGAAAGCTTATGGTTTATTTACTTATATCTCACTTATATTTTGATCATATTATGCCAGTATTGTCTTAGTTACATTGGCTTCTGATCCAGTGTAGGATTTGTTTTAAGATTCTTATGTTAGTTTTTAAAGCCTTGCAGAGTATCCAAGGGTTAAACATGACTGAATGGTGGGGTGGTATACAAGAAAATAAATTATTAATAGTAGTAGTAGTAGCATGATTAGTCCTCAGCCTGTATTGTTATGTTATGCTCTATAATGAAACTCTAAGCGCGCATGTGCACTTACAACAGTGTGATCCTTGCTTCCGTGATTTGTGCCTCCGTGGCCATGTTCGATTTGCGGTACGTGTTTGAAGCGCATGCAGTGCTTAATGCGGCGGTTTGTCTTCTGCAGTGTGGCGGCGGTGATAGGAATGGCAGGAGGGTGTCCTTTGGCCTGGACGAGGCGGACAGGGTGCGGGTGCTGTGAGGCGTCCTGCTGTCAGAAGAGGTGTTTAGTCGAATGAATGAGTCCTCCCATGCTGGTAAGAATTACAGGATGTAAATACAGGGAAGTGAAGGAGCAGGAAAATGCTGCTGCTGCTGCTGCTGCTGCTGCACAGGGCAGTAGAGGGGGAGAGGTGGGAGACATACAGACAGACGGGGCCAGAGAGAGACAGACAGACAGACAGACAGACAGACAGAAAGAAAGACAGACAGACAAAGAGGGCCATGGAGAGAGACAGACATAAATAAAGACAGACAGACAGAAAGAAAGACAGGGGGCAGGGAGAGAGACAGACAGAAAGACAGACAGACAGACACCAGGAGGGAGAGAGATAGAAAAAAAGAAAGATAGACAGACACAGTGGGAGGGACAGAGACAAAAAGAAAGAATGACAGACAGATAGCGGTCAAGAAGAGAGATAGACAGAATGAAAGACAGACAGACAGACAGAAAGCAGCCAAGGAGAGAGAGAGAGACAGAAAGAAAGAAAAAATGACAGACAGACAGTGGCCAAGGAGAGAGAGAGAGACAGAAAGACAGAAGGACAGAAAGTGGCCAAGGAGAGAGAGACACAGAAAGAAAGAAAAAAAATGACAGAGAGACAGAAAAAAAGACAGACAGACACAGGGGCCAAGGAGAGAGAGAGAGACAGAAAGAAAGAAGACAGACAGACATCAGCCAAGGAGAGAGAGAATCAGAAAGAAAGCCCTACTGCTGGACAGGGGAGCAGGCAGGGGGTGGTGGTGGACAGCCGAGGAGAGAGAGAAAGACAGAAAGAAAGGCACATCTATTCTAGCACCCGTTAGTGTAAAAGCCTAAAAGCCCTTGTTTTGGGCATTTGGGACTTAGGCTTTTTTGGGGTTCATTATAAGTAGTAATTGTAGACTTAGTGGTGGTCTGGGCGTTTGAACAGCTGAACGTAGAGGCAGGCCATTATCAAAAGAAACCTCCTTTAGGACGTGTTTTTTGATAATGGACATTTTCTCTGCTCCTACTTTCAACGTTTAAGGCCTTAGGCCAAAAAGGGACTTAAATGTTTTTTTTTTATTATGCCCCTCTTAGGTTTAACTAGTATCCCCGATTTTTAATCTGTTTTTATGTAAATTTTTATTGTACACCGCTTAGAAATCTGATTAAGTGATTTAAATTTTTTTTTAATAAACTTAAAACTAATGGGCTTAAAGACTAGTGTTATCATAAAACGGTATTTGTATTCCATCTTACCAATTTAGTTTAAGGACAGATTACAGAATCAAGAGACCAGGTTAGTGGGCCCAGGAATTACATTGTTTAAGCTAGTAATTTCCATGAGAGGTTGGTGAGATTTGTTAAAGGTTAAGGTTTTTGGGCTAATGTGGTGTTTCTCCGTGATAGTTCCAAGATCTTAAGCGGGTGGGATATAGGTAGTTTCTGAGTCTGGTTTGCTGTGGTTTTTAGTTCAGAGTAAGTTCAGGGACTTGGAAGAGAAAAGCTTTTAGTAGTTTTCTGAATTTGAAGTAATGGTCACAGAGGCACAGCTTGAGATGATTGTTCCATAGATTTGCGAGTTGGTATTGAATGGACAGAGATGTCTAGTAGATTTCAGGTATTGTACTTGAACATTGGGAATTTCAGTTAGAGGAGCTTTCTGGTAGAACATCTGGTGGAACTTTGTAGTAGTATTGCTAGATCTGTTAGATAGCTAGGTGCATTGTCACTTAGGATTTTATTTACTGTGATGCCCAGTTTGAACTTTATTCGGTTTGTAACAGGCAACCAATGTAGTTCATTGAAGCAGGGGTTGTAAGTGTTCAGATTTCCATAGTCCGGAGACAAGTCTAGCTGCTTAGTTTTGTATTAATTGTAGATATTTTGTGAGTGATTTGGAGCAGATGGCTAGTGCAAGGTTACAGTAGTCTAGTCTTGGTAAGATTAGTGGTTGTACTAGGATGCAGAATGGTTTGGTGTTGAAATATTTCTTATGAATATGGTTCTGAGTTTCCTCATGATCAAAAAGGATTGTTTAACTATGGATTGCAAGTGTCGATGCATGGTCAGGGCATTGTATATTTCTACTCTTAGTATGCGGTAGTGTAGCTCCAGGGTGTTCCACAATATGTTTCTGAAAAGTCGATTCCTCTAGAACAGGGGTATCAAAGTCCCTCCTCGGGGGCCGCAATCCAGTCGGGTTTTCAGAATTTCCCTAATGAATATGCATGAAATCTATTTGCATACAATGAAAGCAGTGCAAGCAAATAGATCTCATGCATATTCATTGGGGAAATCCTGAAAACCCGACTGGATTGCAGCCCTCGAGGAGGGACTTTGACATTCCTGCTCTAGAACATTTAAGATGTTTACAATCTTCATAGTATTCTCAGCTGCAATTACCATCTTTAAAGTTAGTCAAAGTGGCTACCTGACTTTTTGAAAAGTCTTAAAAGCTTGAATGTTTTACAGTACTCTTATTTGGAGTCTCTCAAAAGGGACTCTGTATTTTTTTATGTCAGTTTGCTATTGAAAACTGCCTTAAAACTTGTGTGAAAGTCAGTATATCAAATTATTAAATCAAATTATTGCTAGTTATTTGCCAATTTATTGCCAGTTTATTGTTATATACGCAAATGGTCCTAATCTATAATTGTGCACCCAATTCTATACTTAATTTTTGGACACCATTAAAAAAATTGGGGGGATGGGGCAATCAATGGCATAGTAAGGAGGAGTGGGGGGGTTCCACCCCGGGCACAGTCTTAGTGGGGGCGCCAGCTCCCGTCCACCTCTCCTCCCCGCTCCTTCCCTCTCCGTTCCCCACCGTACCTCTAGCTCTTTACCGGCATGAGCAACAACTCTGACCTGCTGCTCGCGCCAGCGTGGGCTCTCCTTCTGATGTCACTTTTGGGTCCTGTGCCTACGAAGTAATGTTTAGCCAGCAGTATAAAACAATCCCGCTAACAACAGGTATATCACGCATTGAAAAATGCCAACACTGTAGCTGTTTACAATCGCTTACTTTCCTGCCTGCCGCTTCATATATTGGAATTAACTTGGTTGGTCCAGCACATCTGTTCCACCTTTTGCTTTTTTTTGTGGTCCCTTCTGTGTTTGTTGAACATTGAGGGGTTATTTGGCAGCAAAATATGTCATACTGATGTGCCCATCAATTATAGGGTGTTTCTTGAGACGTACACGAGGGGTGGAGTTGTGAAGTACATATGAGTACATATGTGGAGTACACTCCCACATTTTTACATAAACTTTGGAGTATATGTAAAAGTTTGTGTCAGCATTTATGCACTATATTTCAAAATATCTCTGAGGTAATGGATAGGAAGGAGGTTTGAAGTAAATGATTACACCACATGCATTCAGGATGAGAACTTGAAATAACATCCATGTTATAAGAGGTCCCTATACTGAGAATAGAGCATTTTTATGATGCTTCAACCTCCTAATTCAGTTCTCATGTGGGTGAGTTTACTGATAATGTGGGGCATCATATAAATGATATAAAGTATAGTGGGAGCATAAATGTTTTACTAAATCAAAAAATAGAATTTTAACTCTTCCCCTAGCCTGCCCCTAAACTACCCGGTTAGGAATGACAGTGATATTCAACAGCACTACCCAGTTAAGTACTATAGAATATCAGTAACCAGATTGTTCAGTGGGATTTACTAATCAGGAGATCTACTCAGTTAAATTAGGGTTACCAAACATCCAGGAAAACCCGAACATGACCTCTTTTTAGAGGACTGTTTGAGTGCCCGGCCAGACTTTCCAAAAGCCAGTAGTTTGTCAAGGTTTTGGAAAGCCCCGACCTCCTGTCCGCATCTGAAGGACTTCTGAGCATGCACGGATGACATCACATGCATCCGCTCATGCTCGGAGACCCTCCAGACGTGGCCGGAGGTTGGAAAACAAAGACGAGGCTTTGCAGGGGGTGGGGCTAGAGGCAGAATGGGCCATGGCCATGTGTCTGGGTTTCTCCGGACAAAAATATGGTAATCCTAAATTAAAACCTTTTGAATATCAACCCTTAAATAAATAACTTATCCATATAAAGTTTTGTCTGCTGTTCACGTGGTGACGCTTAAAAAAAATTAGGTTATCCATCTAGTGGATGAACATCACTGCTTAAATGTATAACTCATTGACCTGACTCAGAATGCCCTTAGCCAAACCTATTTTTTTAAATGGATGGATCCAAGAAGAGACAAGCCTAGAAACGGGCTTTGCAACACTGCATGATTTCTTCTTTAGACTTATTTCCTCTCACCTGAATGTTTAAAAAACACACGGGTGCAGAGCGGCAGTTCCAGGAGCCTTTAGCGCTGGCAGTTACCAGTTCACCGAGCCGAGGTAGTGGCTTTGCAAACTCTGGGCGGCTTGCATGGGAAGGCATCAGCCGGAGGAGGCTTGGCATCCCCCTTGGAGCTGGGAAGTTTCTCTTTCCACGGAGCAAAGGTCTGCCTCATCTATGCCACTTGTCGGTCAGTCCCAGTCCCAAAGTTAATAGCTCCAGAGAAGCAGCCTCTGATGGACTCTCAGCCACTTGTGTGGTTGGGCATATAAAGATCTTCATAACTCAGGATATGCCGTCCTTTTGAGCCTCGATGGTTGAAGAAGGTGCGGGAGTTTATTTTACCAAGTTACAAGAATTGATAGACAAGCAACATTTACTATAACATTGTTGAGACCTAAGAGTTTTCTTTGGAAATTTTGTGGGATGGTATCTTATGTTTAGAACAGTCTCTCTCAGGTCAAATAAGAACATAAGAATTGCTGCTGCTAGGTCAGACCAGCGGTCCATCGTGCCCAGCAGTCCACTCATGCGGCAGCCCTCTGGCCAAAGACCAGTGCCCTAACTGAGACTAGCCCTACCTGCATACGTTCCAGTTCAACAGGAACTTGTCAAACTTTGTCTTGAATCCCTGGAGGGTATTTTCCCCTATGACAGACTCCGGAAGAGCATTCCAGTTTTCTACCACTCTCTGGGTGAAGAAAAACTTCCTTACGTTTGTATGGAATCTATCCCCTTTTAACTTTAAAGTGCCCTCTCGTTCTCTCTATCTTGGAGAGGATAAACAACTTGTCTTTATCTACTAAGCCTATTCCCTTCAGTATCTTGAATGTTTCGATCATGTCCCCTCTCAATCTCCTCTGTTCGAGGGAGAAGAGGCCCAGTTTCTCTAATCTTTCGCTATACGACAACTCCTCCAGCCCCTTAACCATCTTAGTCGCTCTTCTCTGGACCCTTTCGAGTAGTACCGTGTCCTTTTTCATGTACGGCGACCAGTGCTGGACACAGTACTCCAGGGTAGGGCGCACCATGGCCCGGTACAGCGGCAAGATAACCTTCTCAGATCTGTTTGTGATCCCCTTCTTTATCATTTCTAGCATTCTGTTCGCCCTTTTTGCCACCGCCGCACATTGCGCGGATGGCTTCATCGACTTGTCAATCAGAACTCCCAAATGAGAACTTTTCTACAAAAGGAAGAAGTGGTAATGCAGCAACAAGATTCAGTGTGAGGAAATTTGAAGAGTGAATCTCAGTAGAGAAAAAAAAATCAGATTTGTTTCAGAGAAAAAATGTCTGTGATTAAGGATATAACTGTAGTGCAAAGAAAATTGTAAGCTTTGGATAATGCTAACAGACAAAGAAATCTGAGATTTATTAACTTTCCACACAGACCTGCAATGTTAGCCCTTGATATGTAGAAGAAATTTGCTATAACTGTTTTTCAAAGTTCCTGCTGAATCTGTTCCTCTGGTATCTAGTCTATTCGCATGCGGTTCTTCCCTAGGACATATAGGAAGAGATTAGGAACAGAAAAATCTCTTAAGTCATTTAAGTCTCACTTGAAAGCTTATTATTACAAAATCAAGTCCAGTACAATAATCACTCTTAAGCAATTCAAAATGAGCTGTTTCAAATAGAGAATGACACGGTGACAAAATTCATCACCGTTCCCGTCCCCGCGGATAACCGCGGGAAATAATCCCATGTCATTTTCTAGTGTCTATTAGAGAATGACACGGGGAAAAAATCTGTCCCCGTCACCGCCCCGGCCCACCATCCTCTGCACTGCCCCGTCACCGCCATTCCATTCACCGCCCCGTCACCGTCACTGCCATCTCTTTCACCGCCCCGTCACCGCCACTGCCATCCCATTCACCGCCCCGTCACCGTCCCCGCAGCATCCATATAAGCCTTAGTACTCTAATATTTAGTGTATTCCATTCTTATAAATCAAAGTTCCTGCTGCTGAACTAGAGAAAGAGATGTTCAGCTGGCAGGGCTTTGTTTATAAATTTTTATTAACACAACTAATATACCACCATAATGTTTCCGACAGAGGACAAGTATGCAATAAATGCATTTTGCTGTTTCAATGCCAGTGCTCAGCAGAACAACAGACAGCAATATGGACATTCACCTTATGTAGTACTTTTTTAATAAATAAAAATAGGCAAAATTAGTTGCTGTTTTATCATTATATTTTCTTGCCATTATAGTATTCTTCATTGATCATTTTTCTTTTTAAATTCAAAACAAATTCAACCTATCTTGTGTCCCAGCATGAATTCATGTTTCACTCGGCTGTTTCAAGGGAATTAACCCTCCAACTTCCATTTGCAAAAATACCCAATGTTGTTCCTTCTATGAGCAATATTTAAATTATGAGGAACAACATTGGGTATTTTTGCTGAATTGTGTGACACCATTTGGGCTGAACATGAAGATTGAAAATGCCTGGTTAGCCCTGGACAGATGATTTGAACAGCCAGGAGCCTGTCCTGGACATTTAAATCATTTTGAATATCTAGTCCAATGATAACAGAATTAGGGTGATTATAGAAACATAGAACTTTGTTGATCACTAAAAACAGTGGAGACTAAGGGTCTATCAAGCTCAGCATCCTGTCTTTGACACTGGCCAGTCTTGGTCTTTGGAACTGCCCATTGTGTCAGAAGCAATAGGGATTAAGTGACTTGCCCAGGGTCACAAGGAGTGTAGTGTAGCTCTAACCACTGGATTTAGAAGTTGGCTTCTTTTGGGATCTTTAACTCATCATCGCTAGGACTCGAATCTGAGTCCGTGGCACCTAACATAGAATGGAATTAGTATGGCAAAGTAATGAAGAATGGTCCAGCAGCCCCCACCCTCCCTCCACCTCACCTTATATTCGTTCCGAGTTTGCCGGCTTCCTTTTTCCCTAGCCGCACGCGTTCAAAAAGCCATGCATTTAGCCAGCTCCCTCCCTCCACCTCACCTTAAATTTCGAGTTATCCGGCTTCCTTTTTTCCGAGCCGCACGTGTTCAAAAATCCGTGCACGCGCGGCTGCGCGAGTCAATCAAACTTCTCCTCTCCTGCAACTTCCTGTTTCTGGTTGCGTCAGAGGAGAAGATTGATTGACTCGCGCAGCCGCGCGTGCATGGATTTTTGAACACGTGCGGCTCGGAAAAAAGGAAGCCGGAAAACTCGAAATTTAAGGTGAGGTGGAGGGAGGGAGCTGGCTAAATGCTACGGGCGGGCGGGCGGTGGCTGCGGGGACCGCGCGATCCTTGATACTTCACTGCGGAGACAAGACCATTCACCGCCCCGCGGGCGGTGAATGGCCTTGTCCCCGTCGCCGCAGCGACTGCTAGTTTTTTTCCCCGTTTTCGGCGGGTGACCCGCGGCTAAAATGCGGTGGCCGCGGGTAAACTGCCACCGTGTCATTCTCTAGTGTCTATTTCAACCTCGGTCCTTCTACACTAGCATACAAAGCAAAGCTTGTGGGTCAGTGGTTGTGGCCATTCATACTCTGATTCTTCCCTCTCTCTTTAAAGAATGACATGAAGATGGTTTTCCGCAGTTATCCGCGGGGACGGGAACGGTGATGAGTTTTGTCACCATGTCATTCTCTAGTTTCAAACATACATCAACTGCTGATAGAACTTATGCTCAGAGACATGAAGGCAATAGTTGATGATAAAGTTATCTTTCAGCTTGCGGGTTCCGACGTGATAAGTTTGCTATTCAATTTTCAAACTATAAGTGCATAGAGTACATCTTATAGCCTGTGTAACATATCATGTCAAATATGTAACAACTTTATCATCAACTAAAAATCTTTTTGAACATGTGATGATTGGGTGGTGAGGCAGTAGTGTTGGGGGGTTTCCCCCTGTTTATTGCCTTCATGTCTCTGAGCATAAGTTCTATCAGCAGTTGATGTATGTTTGAAACAGCTCATTTTGAATTACTTAAGAGTGATTATTATTCTACTGGACTTGATATACTTTCTTTAATCACTCAATTCTTTGAAATATTGAGTTAATTGTCCCCACTTGTATTTACTATTATTTCAAAATGGCATTTGAACCTAGTTCCTAAAAGTTGTCACTTTGCAACTTTTTCCCATGATTTGTGACTAGGGAGTCATTTTCCTTGTAACTTTTTCTCACTACGTGTGACCAGGTGGTCACCATCTTATGCTTATCTTTAACTTTCTTACTTCCTATTCTTTTCGCATCCTACCTTCTTGTTCCTATCCTGCTTGGTTTTCCCTTAAGATATTGTAAACGTTTCCTGCCCTTTTTGTCCTTCGTGTCTAGTTAGGTTAATTGGTCAGTCTTCATTTCTCTTGTTATGTTTTTATTTTAAATATAGCCCATTGTTTTTATTTATTGTACACCGCTTTGATTTGACTTTTTTGTTAAAAATGACGGTACACTCCTTCCTTATTAGTGGTTTCGGCACCCACGGTTTCAAGTATTCATGATTTTTGGTGCCGGGACCCCCCCCCCCCCGCCCCCTAGAGAATCGATTTTTACCTGGTGGTCTAGCGGTAGCGCAGGGCAGGAGCGATCTTCCTACACTCCTGCCCCGTGCAGATCCGTCATCGAAAATGGCTGCCGTGAGTTCCCGTGGTCTCACAAGACTACAACAGGAACTCACGGCAGCCATTTTCGGTGACGGCTCTGCATGGGGCAGGAGTGTAGGAAGATCGCTCCTGCCTCGTGTCTCCACTAGACCACCAGATAAGGTTCAGGATGCAGGAGGGAGGTGGGGGTGAGTCAGAGTCAGCCCAAAAGTTATTCGCAAATTTTCCATATTCGTGGGCCGGCTCGGCCCCTAACCCCAGCGAATATGGAGGGAGGAGTGTATATCAAATAAAATAACTATATATATCTTCTTAACTGTAGCTAGTATTACTTTCCAGCCTATAAATCCTTCTTGTACAAGACCTAGTGAATTTGTTTAATCAAGCTAAATAATAGGCCATATCAACATCACTAACTATTCCTTGGATTTTACATTCAGAATCCCTAACATGTGGCATTATCCTAACCTTTTAGTGATAATGACATAATACCCAGATCACGAGATCCAGCTAGAACAAATAAACAAATCTTGCTATAAAGTCATTAGTAAGGCCTGCATTCTGACATTTTTATTTTTAAATCTTCAGTTCTATCATAGAAAGAATGGTAGAACATGAATTAGTTCCAACTTTCTCCTGTAAGACTGTAAATCAAGCCTAAAAACATTTCTGATTATAACACAAGATAAAGAAATACTGTAGCAGATTAAGTTGTAATGATACTGCAAATCATTCTAACCTGTTTTAAGTTATTTCCCTCCAGACAGCAGTGATGCTCGTGGAAGCTCCTGGCTGCACCGAGCATTTGCACATGCATAGAAGGGGGAGGGAGACTTAGGTTTCTACTGTATAACTCACTAACATTCTCTGTTCAAGATGTTTTGTTTTGATGAAGCTGCTACAAATCGTGCTAAACAAAATGTGCTGTCTGTCTTTTGTGTGAATATACTGTGCCTGAAGGCTAAAGACAACAGGCAGAGGAAATGTTTCATCTTTGCTCTGATCATCTAACTCGATGGTCTTTGCTAATTTTTAAGTGAGGGCCTTTGTGGGTCCAAAAAGGCTGAAAGAGAGCCAACAAATATCTTCATACATGGGACTGTGATGCCAATGGAACTTCTCAACATTCATTCCTACCAGAACACCTGGCCTTGGTCACACAATGAACCCTATGCAAATATAGGACCACAAACTAAAAGTCCTACTATACACTGAAAACCATGATGCCAGGCTCTGCGTGCACAGGGTTTCTCAACATATGATATGCATACCCTTGGGGGTACACAAGCCACTTGTTGGGGGTACGAGGCACTTGCTGCTGCCGAGGATATTGCCTGCCTGCCCGTCCACCAAAGGTGCCACCAGGAATCTCTCCTTCCTGCCTGCCCGTCCACTGAAGCCACCGCTGGGGATCCCTCCTTCCCTCCTGCCCCCCTCTGCCGAAGCCACTGCCGGGTATCTCTCCTTCCTGCCCATCAGAGGAAAGCCTTCCAGGTCAGAAGGAGGGGGGAGGATCACAGGTACCTCCTTCAGCGGCACTTGTTGGGGGGGACACACAGGCAACGGTTCACATGGTGCATGTAGCTGACCTGGAAACCTTCTTTCCGACATCAGAGCTGATGTCAGAGGGAAGGCTTGTGGGTCAGTCTGCTTGCGCGTCCCCCCCCCAAGTTTCTCTGAAGGCAGAAGGAGTAAGTGCGGCTCAGACAAGTAATGGGACATGATCTGGGACAAAGGGAGAAAAGAGGGGGGAAGGAGCACGTTGGGACATGGGAGGGGCACGATTTTGGGACAGAGGCTGGAAGGCAGGGAGGGGGAGGGGGCATGAACTCAATACAGAAGGAAGGGAGGGGGCATGAACATGGGACACAGAAGGGAGGGAGGAAGGGGGCACTAACTTGGGACAGCAGATGTAAATTCTCAAAACTGACATATTTAAATCACTGAATTGAAAATAAAATCATTTTCCTACCTTTGTTGTCTGGTGATTTTATTTTTCCAATCATCTTTTTCCAGGCTCTGGCTGTACTTCCTTCTGTCTGTGCTCTTAACTGTTTCCAGGACCTTCTTATCTATTTACTGTTTTTCTCTCCTTGATCTGCCCTACATCTATCTTTCCAAAAGACACAGGGAATTTAATTCCAAGCGAAATGCTTGGGGTGGGATAGAATAGTAAACAAACACAAAATCCCTCACCCATCAGAAAAATCTTATGATATCAAACTTGAAAAGTGTTACAAAACATGCAAAAATAATTCTTAGGTTTTAATGTGCTCATTTATAGATAGATCTCGAGATACATCAGTTCAGATAACTGTTCCACCTTTTTTTCTGAAGTGCTATATGGACAATTCAATGTGTAATAGAAGTCTTAGCACTCAAGATAAAGTGCTGTGATTAAGAACCGATGCAGTATTAGCGACTCCGTATCGCTGTATGGCACCCTGCTGAAGTATCTATGAGCACACTAAAACCTAAGAATTATTTTTGTGTGTTTTGTAACACTTTTCAAGTTTGATGACATAAGATTTTTCTGATGGGTGATGGGATTTTGTGTTTGTTTACTACATCCAACTTTGGCATTAACTTTTAACATTCAACTTTCTTCCATTTTTCTGCTTTTTTCTCAGTTTATCCACTTTTCCATGTCTTCCCCTCCTCTCCATCCATGTGCAGCATCTCCTCCCTCTCTCCGCTCTTACCCTTCACTCCATCCATGTGCAGCATCTCCTCCCTCTCTCTGCTCTTACCCTTCACTCCATCCATGTGCAGCATCTCCTCCCTCTCCCTGCCCTTCCCTTCCTCTCCATCCATGTGCACCATCCCTAACTCTTTTTACCCTTATCCTACTGTCCATTCATGTGCACCATCTACTCCCTTTCTCTGCCCTTCCCCTCCTCTCCACCCAAGTGCACCATCTCCTAGAGTTTCTTAGAGACACACTTCAGTTCAGGCAATATTTTTATAATTAAGAATTTCTTAGATCCAGCAAAAATTAATCATATCATGCTACAAATGTGATATAATTTTGATGACATTTTGTGGGCATGTGCCTTATTGCAAGTTTTCAAGATCCAATTATAGATAAAACAGCCAGTTTTGTTCCTGCAGTTCAGGAGTTCTTTGAAAGAGAAGAAGGCAAAATGCTTGTCTTTGTTTGATAAGTGACCTTTGGCACACAAAATGCACAGGGTAAGTCTGTTATAGTCATCCTTTAACAACTGAAATTCATCCACTTCTAGAAAAAAAGAAGATTTTTTTTTCTGAGCTTTCATACAAACGAATTCATTTTATTGCAGATTTCCTTGCACTGGGAAAATTTACTTGAATTTATTTTTTTTTTCTAATCATGAGTCAAAAACTGTCACCTTGACAGAAAGGGGGAAGAAAAAAGTGAAATTTTTTTTTGTTTGTTTCTTTTTAATTTGATTATTCACATTTACATTAATATATCAAATGAGGTAGAATAGATTATGCAAAGCATTCTAAGAGGAAAAAGCACCTGCTAGAATAGAGAAGCCTAGGTTTTCATGGCACAGCATCGATGAGCTTATATTGTGATGAAAGTGAAGCAGAGGGATGATCCAGCTGGTGTCTGTAATTTGGCGTCTCTTATTTTTCTTTAAAACATGTTGCAGAAGTTAACCATTTATTCTCAAATTATGGTGAGAAGAAAAAGTAAAATCTATTCTCAGCTTTATCTGGATATCGCTTCTGTCTCTCTGACAGCTGGTTTGATGAATCAGATGTCGTCTCCTTGATGGTGATTGTAGGAATACTCTGTTTACTCTAATCAATACCCTATATGGAACTAACGGGGGACTCTACACCACTGAAAAGCTTCACCCGACCACACTTTACAGTCACTCAAATACAAGTAGCAAAAGAAAAAGAAGTGGAGAAAAAGCCTCAGTTCTGCTTCATCTGGCAAAAAAACTCCACTTCATTAAGATAAACACTTGCACATGTGACTTTACACAAAAAGGTGAAAACAGGTGAAAAACAGCACTATATACCAGAGGATGTGTTAAGAGTGGATAGCATAGCTGGTTTTAAGAAAGGTTTGGACAAGCTCCTGGAGGAAAAGTCCATAGTCTGTTATTGAGATTAGACAAGCTCCTGGAGGAAAAGTCATAAGAACATAAGAAGTTGCCTCCACCGGGATCAGACCAGAGGTCCATCGCACCCAGCGGTCCGCACCCATAGTCTGTTATTGTTATAGTCCATAGTCTGTTATTGAGAAAGACATGGGGGAAGCCAGTGCTTGCACTGTATCGGTAGCATGGAATATTGCTACACCTTGGGTTTTGGCCAGGTACTAGTGACTTGGATGGGCCACCGTGAGAATGGGCTACTGGGCTTGATGGACCATTGGTCTGACCCAGTAAGGCTATTCTTACGTTCTTAAATGTTATCAGATAGGGGAAGAAAAGTGGTCTCCCTTAGCTAGAAAGAGAAAGAGGTGCATTAGCATCGGTATGACCCAAAAGCCCCATTTGGAAGATTGATGAGCTGAGAAAGTCCAAAGAAGGGAGAAAGGGGGTTTAGGGATTAATGAGAGGTTTGGGGGAAGGAGTAAACTTTGCACCACAAGGCTCAACAACTGGACAAATTAAAGATTAAAGAGTGGAACTGGGGGGAAGGAAAAGGAGCAAAGAAAACGTCTGAGAACTCAATAAGACTTCAAGTTCATGTAGGGAGTATAATAAGGAGGGAGCGATTTTTCAAAAGGATTTCTATGAGGAAAGAGGTAGCTGAAAACGGTCCCGTGTGTGTACATGGTGTAGATGTAGAGGTAGAAGAGCTATTTTAATGAGAAAGAGAGTGAGCTGATTAAAAACATTAAAAACTCAGTTGCCCAGAAGAATATGAAAGCTATAAATAGTTATTTGAATGATAAATCAAACTGTTTGCTATTTGGAAAGTAATACGCCTCATGTTTTATTGTGAAAAATAAAGAAACCAGTCAGTGTGAAAATCCCACACAGTCTCAGCGGTGCGCTTAATTAGTTGGACTTGATTTTATTTCTCCGAGTCATTCAAGGAAAATTTAAGCTCCCCAGATGGCGACAGCATGACCTAGCTCAGTGGGAGGCAATTCCAGTCCTCGAGAGCCGAAGCCAGGTCAGGTTTTCAGGATATCCACAATAAATATGCATGAGATAGATTTGCATTTCAAGGAGGCAGTGCATGCAAATCCCATCTCATACACATTCATTGTGGATATCCTGAAAGCCTGACCTGGCTCTGGCTCTGGCTCTCAAGGACCAGAATTGCCTACCCCTGGCCTAGTTTAACTTCAGCTCTGGTCAATACCTCAAAAATCCCAAAGTAGTGTTATGAAAATGAAATAGATGGTGATTAGGAAGAGGAAAGAAAACTAGAAAGACAGAATAGAAGTGAGGAGAAAGGAAGTAGCTGAATTGAGGGAAGACTAAAGAAGAAAGGAAAAGGAGAAGCACGTAAAGAGAATTCTAAGAGATAGCAAAGAAGGAGGTGATTGACAGGAATAAAGTTATAAAAGAATAAAATGAGACAAAAAGATGCAAACATCGTCCTAACACTGGTAGTCCTGTCTGTGTTCCTTTATCTTAAGGGCCCTTTTGATAAAGTGCACTAGCGTTTTTAGCGCGCCCTGCCCCCTGCGCTACGCACCAAGAACTAACGCCAGCTCAATGGTGGCATTAGCATCTAGCGCCCATGCCAAAGCAGCACATGCTAAGCGTGCGCTAAAACCGCTAGCGCAGCTTAGTAAAAGGAGCCCTAAGTTTCAATCTGAAAAATGGATCTTGATCCAAATCTGTTTAAATCTGTGGAGGGGCATAATCAAAAAAAGCGTCTAAGTCCCCTTTTGGCCTAAGTCCCTAAACGTTCAACCCAGAAGCAGGGAAAGTGTCCATAACCAAAACAAACGTCCATGTTTTGATTATGGCCTTCCTCTGCCTAAACGCCCAATCTCCACTACGTCTACAAGTACCCTCACAGCACGTCTACACTTTTTAGCCATAATGAAACAAAAACACGCCTAGGCCACAAACGTCCAACAGAAGGGCTTTTAGGCGAAGGAGGAGCCAGTCCTTCGCCTAAAAGCTGGATTCTGTAACCGGTGCCTGTCAAAAACAACACCGGTTACAGAATCCCCCCCCCCAACGATCCAGGCAGGAGGGTGCCCAAGCCCTCCTGCCATGTCAAACCGCGACCTCCCCCTCCCGACAACATCGGGGCAAGAGGGAGCTCAAGCCCTCTTGCCCCCCGACTCCCCGACACAATCGGGGCAAGAGGGAGCTCAAGCCCTCTTGCCCCGCCGACTCTCCAACTCCCCGACAATATCGGGCCAGGAGGGAGACCAAGCCCTCCTGGCCCTGGCGACCCCCCCCTGCTAGTTGTTCGGGCCAGGAGGGAGCCCAAACCCTCCTGTCCCCGCCGATCCTGCCCCCCCCCGACAACATCGGGCCAGGAGGGAGCCCAAATCCTCCTGACCACGGCGACCCCCTACCCCCACCCCGCACTACATTACAGGCTGGAGGGATCCCAGGCCCTCCTGCCCTCGATGCAAACCCCCCTCCCCCCCAACCCGACCATGTGCCCAAGGCCCCGCCCCCAGGAGGGGCCTAAGGCTCCTGGGCCTATTCTGATTGGCCCAGGCGCCTTAGGCCCCACCAGTAGGCGGGGCTTTGGGACGGATGGGCCAATCCGCCTCATTCCGTCGTTGGCTGCCTGCCGGACAGGCGGGTTTGGCTCCCGTCTGTCCGGCCAACTAAACCAAAGGTACGGGGAAGGGGGATGGGGTATCGTTGGGGTCGGCCAGGGGGGTCGCAGGTTGGCTGGAGGGGCGGTCGGAGGTTCTTGGGGGGGGGCGGTCGTTGGGGGGAAGGGGGTTTGCATCGAGGGCAGGAGGGCCTGGGATCCCTTCTGCCCGTAATGTAGTGCAGGGTGGGGGTAGGGGGTTGCCGTGGTCAAGAGGGTTTGGGCTCCCTCTGGCCCGATGTTGTCAGGGGGGGCAGGATCGGCTGGACCAGGAGGGTTTGGGCTCCCTCCTGGCCCGATATTGTTGGGGAGTCGGCAGGGAAAGAGGGCTTGGGCTCCCTCTTGCCCCGATGTTGTGTGTGTGTGTGGGGGGGGGAGTGATGCATCGCGGCAGGAGAGATGCCTCATCTCCCCTACCGCGATGCCATCACTCCTCTACCCGAACTGCCGCGGGTCGCGGCAGTTCGGGTAGAAGATTGATGGCATCGCGGTAGGGGAGATGAGGCATCTCTCCTGCTGCGATGGTTAGGTTGCTGGGCCGCTGAACTGATGGCGCCAGCGGCCATCAGCTCAGTGGCCCGTTTTTCGGCACTTTGACCTGGTTTTATTTCGTCTAAGTGAAAAAGGTCTAAGTGCCGACTAAACTGTATTGGTTATACCTGTTGTACGGCTAGGTGTAGGTCGGCCCACCTCCCGCCCTTTCCCCTCCTCTAAACACGCCTCTTTTCTCTCTATACGTTTAGAGGCAGGGGAAAGGTCTAAGTTGGTTTTAGATACGTCTAAAAACCAGCTTTGGTTATGGGTACTTGGACGATCAGGCTTTTTGATCGTCCAAGTAGTCATTTAGGACACTTTTTAGACGTTTTTTTGTGTTTTTTTTATTACCCCCATATTGTTCTTCTCTAAGAATGTTTTCATGGCTGTATATAGCTCTTCTGAGCTAGGAAGCTAATTAGAAGCATTGAAGCCAGATCAAGGTTTCCTTGCTTGCATTATGAAGTAACCATTCATTACTTTATTAAAAAAAAAAAAAAAAAAGCTTTAGTTTAGGTGCTCCACCCAGTGGCCTGCATTATTTTCTTGAAACAAATAATTGAAGTTGGTATATCACATTTCACTGTAAATGACACAGTGTACTGCATATGCTATTGCTTAGTAAACTTGGGCAAAAAGATATCCTATGCTACTTTTTCTTTACGTGCACAGTTGTAAACAGTTTCTAATTTCTTTAACTTAAAAATCAGGTGGCACAACTCTACTGTGGTTCTCGATGAAAATCTAAACTTAGCATTTCATATCTTCCAGCTTTTCTTATGGGCGCATAGTAAACTATTTATAATGTTAAAAAAGTCATATAAGAGAGATGCATACAGCTGAGCATGAAAATTGAAAGTTGGTAGAGAATGACATGGGGACAGATTTTTCACCGTCCCGGTGAATTATTTTCCTGTCCTTATCCCATTCCTGTAAACTCTGTCCTCATCTACACAAGCCTCAAACACTTTGAAATCATAAGTAGCAACATTCTAGAGCTCAGATTGTGATGTCATAATGCCTCATTCCACCAATGTCTAAGCTCTGTCCTCATCTGCACAAGCCTCAAACACTTTGAAATCATAAGTAGCAACATTCTAGAGCTCAGATTGTGATGTCATAATGCCTCATTCCACCAATGTCTAAGCTCTGTCCTCATCTGCACAAGCCTCAAACCCTTTAAAATTATAAGTGTTCGAGGCTTGTGTGTTTAAGGCAGAGCTTACAGGAATGGGGCAGGGACAAGGACAGCGACAAAATTTGTGGAGACGGAACAGGGAAATTGAGTTCCTGCGGGGACGAGGACAAATTTGTCCCAGTGTCATTCTCTATTGTACGGCTCCTGATCCTCCTAAGGTTTACTCTTCTTACTGAACAAGTTGTTGTATGGGTTACTCGACCTCAGAAGGCAGATTACAGTTTCAGTCTCTCTCTAGCCCGGGGGTGCCCACACTTTTTTGGCTTGTGAGCTACTTTTAAAATGACCAAGTCAAAATGATCTACCAACAATAAAATTTTTAAAAACACAAAGCACACTGTTTGCAGAGAAAATGTTAATTATCATTTGTATTCAGGGAGGTTTTCAGAGGTCAAGGCAGATGACTTTAAAATATGCAATGTCACCTCAATAACAACTATTCAAAAATAGACAAATATACTCCCTCCCCTTTTACTAAACCGTGATAGCGGTTTTTAGCGCATGGAGCTGCGCTAATGCCCCTCGTAGCTCCTGGTGCTCATAGGCTCCCTGCACTAAAAACCACTATCGTGGTTTAGTAAAAGGGGGTCATAGTGCAAAATATAGACAGCAGACACATTTTGATCACTAAATTGAAAATAAAATAATTTTTCTTACCTTTTGGTCTGGTGATTTCATGAGTCTCTGGTTGCACTTCTGTAAATCCAATATTTATTTATTTCTGCCTTTCTTTCTTTCTGCCCCCCCCTTTTCTTTTTGTCTCTCTTTTTTCTCTCTCCCCTTGCCCCCTCTTTATTTCTATCTTTCTCTCTCCCCCTGCCCCCTCTTTATTTTTGTCTTTCTTTCTCTCTCCCCCTGCCTGCCTCTCGTTATTTCTTTCTCCCCCTGCCCCCCCGAGCCATCATGCCGATTTCTCCACTTCCCTGATTCTTTCTCTCGCCCTGCCCCCCTCCCCCCCAAGCGACCACACCAATTTCTCCCTGCTTCCCCGAGCCAGGGAGCACCAGGCTCACAAGCACCAGGCCCACAAGCCTTCCCCTCTCCCCCCTCCCCCCCCCGACGTCAATTCTAACGTCGGAGAGGAAGTTCCAGGCCAGCCAGGCAGTGATTGGCTGGCCCAGAACTTCCTCTCCAATGTCAGAATTGACGTTGGAGGTGAAGACTTGGGGGGGTCTGGCGCTTGTACACACCTGGCCTAGCTTGGGGAGGCAGGAAGAACAAGATCGATCAACTCGCATTGCCTTTGAGATCTACTGGTCGATTGCGATCAACCATTTGGGCACCCCTGCTCTAGCCCATTCAAGTTCTAATATAGAATAGGCCTCTTCCACTTCTTGATTCAGTCATATCAGAAGACAGGTAATAGTGAAGACACTCTACAGGGGATCTCCACGACTTCCTGATAGGGTCACATTATTTGTTTCAGATCTAGGGCCTATTTCTATGAAAATGTACTTTGTCTTGCCCTGTCTACCACCTTCTAGGAACACAGAAATATATCTTTTGGGGCCTCTTCCCTTTCCATCTTGGAGAGAATAAAGAAGCCCTCTTTTATACAACTCTTTTCCCTTTTATAGTCAGTTGCTGCTGCCATCTACTGACACCATCAAGGCATTTTTCCTCTCATGTTTAAATACTGTGCATAGTCCCAGTGGGGATTAACAGTACCTTCATGGCTCTCTAATATCTGATCCATAACCTTCTGCTGAGCCACACTGTGGGCCCCTTTTACAAAGCCGCAGTAGTGAATCCCGACCTAGCAAATACATCGCAGCCCATAGGAATTGAATAGGCTGCATCCCATTTACCATGAGGAATCGCTACTGTGGCTTTGTAAAAGAGGCCCTTTGTGGGCAACAGGCATATCTTATGTTTTGTCCTTTTCTCTTTGACTTTTATCTGCTATAAAAATTGTATCTAGTTTTACCTTTTTCTGTTTCCTTTTTTGTTTGATGATTTGCAGCGGTGGGTAGTAGTGAAGTAATTGTACTTCATAACAGTACTTAAGTACAATTTGCAGTTTTTTTTACATACTTTTCACTTGTTAAAAATAAGCTGCATTATTATAGTTTTGAATTTGTTGTTATATCAATTGCACATCCAGAGGGGATGGGTTGGGTGGGTGGGAAGGATTGGGTTGGAGGTTTGCACAATTAAATATTTGCATATTTGTATCAATAACTTTATATATAATAATTTTTATGGGGGAAATATGTTGATCTCACTATATATTGTAAAGACTTTAGGTGATGTATAAAGTGTAAAATGTATTCTTTTCCTTGTATTCACTTAATGAAAGTATTAAAAATGAATAAAGATTATAAAAAAAAAATAAGCTGCATTTTTTTGCTTAATAATGAAGTACAACTTTAAAAAGTATTTTTTAAAAGTATTTTCCAAGACCTTACCTCTGCGTTTCCCCCTCTGCAGAAAGAGTTATGCAAGTAATATATTGCTGATTTACATCTTATGGTTTATTGTTTATTATAATTTAATATACCATCTTTCCTAAGGAGATAACAAAGCAGTGAACAGGACTAAGGGCTCCTTTTACTAAGCTGTGGTAGCGGTTTTAGCGCACGCTAAATTGCCGCGCGTGCTAGACACTAACGCCACCATTGAGCTGGCATTTGTTTTTACACGTAGCGCGGGGGTTAGCGTGCGCTAATCGGCAGCGTGCCAAGAAAAGTAGGCAAAAAAACAACAAAAGAATCTAATGCTGCCGAAAACTTAAATATAAACTGAACAAGATTGGCAAATAATATGGAGAGAAGGTGGACACCTCTTACCATAAACTCGGGAGAGAGAGAAAGAATGAAAAAAAAAAAATCTATTAATAACCCTATTCCATTCAATAACCTTAGAAGTGAAAGACTACAATATCAGGGAACTATAATGCGTTTACGAGACCTTAGTCAGTATCCCCCGGGTTGACAACTCTGATGAGGACTATTTAAAGCCCGAGTGAGTTCACCCGATACATCACGATGTCTCTACTTTTAAATAATAATGTGGAGCAAAGATCAAAATCAAAACCAAAAACAGTGAAAAAATATGTGAGTAAAATTCATTCATCGCCCTCTCTCACAAGTAAGTCATCAAAATTCTGTAGCATACATCCAATGAAAATGTCCAAACACAATGTAAAAATATATATAAAAAGTCTATATGCACGAAAATTCAACTCATGAAGAATTCAAACTTATCTGTGTTGAAAGAAAAGTCTGTGGTTTGTCCAAGGAAAGTCCGGGTAAATCCGGATGTTTGGTAACCCCAAGTTTTATTGCACGGTAGACAATAGCACAGACCTGTATTGGTAAAACATGTATTGCTAAGCCAGAAAAGCGTTACCAAAAGCCATACTAATTGCCTAATATGGATAGGGGCAAGAGCTAGGCATGACATGGCTCCTTTAGAGGTGTAGCCAGCTGTGCAGCTAATGTGAAGGTTGGCACAACTGCCAGTAATATGGCTGCACTTACTGCTACCTGAAGAGGGGGAGCTAAGTGCAGTTGTGCTTTTGGCAGTCTGGTAGCATGGCCAGAGATGCACTATCATTGGTTCTCACCCACTTCTTGGCAACCCCCTGACACCACTCATTTATATCCACAAACCCCCAGCATCCCCTGATCACATCCACCAGTGCTCAACATCCCAACACCTCCCAGTCACATCCACCAACCCCCTGACACTCTCCGATCATATCGACTAACCTCCCCAACCCAACCCTTATATGAACCCCCAAACTACATAGATCCCGTCAGTTGATAATATCCTCTCTTAAACCCAAGCCCTGTCCACAGGTGTCAATGGGAACCCTCCCCCTCTTCCTGGCTCCTCACCACCACCACCTCTAGACTTACTCAGAGATAATCGTTGGTGATGTAGTGGGTTGAGATGCCCCATCCTGTGCATATCATTTGCTAAGGTGTTGCTGTATAGTTGGAAGAAATCATTGCCATGATAACCCCTTACAACAATCTCATTACTGCTGCAAGAAGGCATCCTTCCATATAAGACACTGACTTCTTTATAGAATGGACTCCAGACCAGTGTGTTATTGGTGCCTAAGATTTGTAGGCAGATTGGCTACTATGAAGTCTGATCATTTGTGACAATTTTCTGTGAAAACAAACTGGAATCCTCTAATGTAAAAAACATCTATTGATTTCCTATGAAATATAATAGATATGCAGGTGATACAAGTCTCTATATATGGAAATTTTCCAAATATGTGTTGATACTTCATTTAAAATTTTTTGCGAACCTATGAATTTTGAAAATAGCCTATGGTTTTAATAGATTACAGGAATGTGTGTGAAGTGAAGGAGATCCTATTGCTGCATTGCATTTGTGTTATTAAAAAAGTGTGATAACATTTACATTTCCTTGAAAGTGACTAACTTAATGGGGACACCCACATGAAAACAAGACAGTCTCAGAGCACTGAGTATATACATACATTGGGGATGATGTAATAAAGTGTGAGAGCAGATTCTTAGAATAGAATCTGTGCAAGTTTGACTGCCCTAGGCTGACAGGATTCTAGTGTGCATAGAACCATATGGCTTGTGCTGACTACCCATTTATACCATCTACTAAACTCTACTATCTTTTCCACTCCCATAACAATCTTCTGTATTTACCCATGCTTTAAAAAAAAAAAAAATTAATATTCAGTCCTCACCCCCAGCTCCTCCAGAGATTTAATTTAAAAAATGCAGCAAACATGTCTCATAGAAATATTAGCTTAATATTAAACAAGAGGGAAAGACCTCAGAAGCCTGCACCATATAGAATAATAAATTCCAACAATGGTTTCTCAGCAGGACAGGTTCTCTATCATTGGTCACAAAACCCTCTCATATAACTGATTAACAAAAAACTTTTCACTGGTGTATTCAACACCTTCACGTTTTAATCAGTAATAATTGAAAATGTAATGCACTTATCTGAATCAATGATAAGAGCCCGACGGGACCCGTTTCGCCAGATTATTGGCTTCGTCGGGGGACTTTTTGATAGTGCATTCAGTCTGAATTTAAGCACATCAAAAAATGGCTAACTTGATGTGCTTAAATTCAGACTGAATGCACTATCAAAAAGTCCCCCAACGAAGCCAATAATCTGGCGAAACGGGTCCCGTTGGGCTCTTATCATTGATTCAGATAAGTGCATTACATTTTCAATTATTACTGATTAAAACGTGAAGGTGTTGAATACACCAGTGAAAAGTTTTTTGTTAATCAGTTATATGAGAGGGTTTTGTGACCAATGATAGAGAACCTGTCCTGCTGAGAAACCATTGTTGGAATTTATTATTCTATATGGTGCAGGCTTCTGAGGGCTTTCCCTCTTGTTTAATATTAAGCCAATTGCATGTGGAACCTGTATTTTTTGATTTGTGTGTTACATTGAAGAGGTTCTTATCCATTTTTGCCCTACAGTAGTAGTTCATAGAAATATTAGTCATAGCATCTCTTGACTTCAGATGTGACTCATTGAGCTCTGCTGCTGTCCATGCTTTCATTTTAAGAATTTAAAGAGAAGGTTTAAAAACATGATAACATGGGGATATGGGTGAACGTTTTCAACTACATGAATTATTAAAAAAAATATACATAGGCCTAGATTCTCAAAAAGTCACATTAAAAACCGACAGGCCGCTATTGCAGCCGTTATAGTAGTGATTTTAGAAAAGCGAATCATTCTCCAAAAAAATACGCATGCACAGAACAAATGCAACCCCCACCCACCCAACAACAAATTGAGCCACCGAAGTCAAGGAAACCTACACCCGACAGTGGGAGAGATGCCCACTCTCTTCCTCCGCTAAGCAACACTTCTCCTGGCAGTGGGAGAGATGCCCACTCTCTCCCACCACCAAGCAACACCCCCCCCACACCAGACATCCCCTCAGTAGTGGGAGAGATGCCCATTCTCTCATGCTGCAATCAACCTCCTCTCCACTCCCCTCCCAACAGCTATGGGAGAGAAACCCACTCTTTCCCACTACCAAGCAAGACCCATCCCCCAACATCTCCTTTACCTTACTTAGATGGCTCGCTGGAGGGATGCCAATTCCCTCTGACCAGCAGGCCCATATCTTCGAAATGGCATGCTTTCCCCATCCTGGGATGCACTAGGGAGTGGCCTGAGAGTCTTATTGGCCCAGGTTGTTTAAGATCCCTCCTATGGGAGGGGCCTTATGTGTCTGGGCCAATCAGAGTCTTGGGTCCCTCCCCAGATGCAGCAGCATGGGGCCTAAGGCTCTGATTTGCCTGGATGCCTAAGGCCCCACCCTTAGGAAGGGCCTTAAACAACCTGAGCCAATCAGAGCCTCACGCCCCTCCCCAGTGCATCCCAGGATACACCGGGAAGGGGAAGGCCCGCAACTATGAAGAGGCAGGCCTGCTGGACAGACGGAGTAGGCATCCCTCTGTCCAGCCATCTATATAAGGTAAGGGGGAGAGGGCAGGGATTGTCAGAAGCACGAGGGGGGCTTGCATGGCAGCAGGAGATATTGGGTATCTCTCCCACTGTAGAGGGGGTATTGGGGGGGTGTTGCTTGGTAGCAGGAGTGGGCATCTCTCCCGCTGCTGAAGGGATGTTGGGGGGAGGGGGGGGTTTAGCAGCAGGAGAGAATGGAGATCCCTCCCACTGCTGAGGGGATGTTGGGAGGGTGTTGCTTATCGACAGGAGAGAGTGGGCATCTCTCCCCCCTGCCGGGGAGGGGGGTTGATTGTGGCAGGAGAGAGTAGGCATCTCTCTCACTGCCAAAGTGGGTTATAATACATACGCTCAAGAAGTGTGCTTTTACCACTCTCACTATATTAAAAAAAAAAAAGACTATAATTTATGAGCATCATGTAATTTTTATTTTTTTTCATTAGTGACAGTCAAAACATATGCCACATGATGCACTTTTAACAGTGCTGGCATGGTACCGGCACTCCCAGACCAGTCACTGATTTTTGTCACCAAAAGCCGACACCACTCTTGGAGAATGACTCGGCCATGTTTAAGAATCCACCGGAGTGCTCGTTTCAGTTCAAGAACCCATTTGCATGGCAGTGTCGGAGACTGCTAGAAAGTTCGCTAAAGACCGTGATAAGCCATTTTGATAATGTGCCGCTAAAATGCATGCATGCTACACCGTCTGCAACCAGTTTAGTGATTGCGTTAAAGACAACCTTAAGTTTTGAGAATATGGCCCATAGTTCTTAATATAAGTAGTACTGTACTGAGAAGTATACAAATTGCATCTAGGAGATACTGGGAAGTACGGAAATAAAATCCTTAATGTTAATAAAGGTGGTGCTTTTGTTTTAGATAAAAAGGTGTTGGCATTTAGATGAAGAGCTAAGGAGGAGGAAGGGTGAATGAGAGTGATAATCCAGTGCCACACGCTCTCACTATAGTCCCAACTCTCCATGGAACTGATGCTCAAAACTAGAGAATGACACGGTGACAAAATTCATCACCGTTCCCGTCCCCGCGGATAACTGCGGGAAATAATCCCATGTCATTGTCTAGTGTCTATTTCAACCTCAGTCCTTCTACACCAGCATTCTTTGAAGCAAAGCTTGAGGGTCAGTGGTTGTGGCCATTCATACTCTGATTCTTATGTGAGCCAAGGATAATGAAGCCATTGTGACATCACTGATGTGACTGGCTCTTAGGCACTGGTGGAATGAGGCATTATGACATCACAATATCTGCTCTGGGTACCAGAGACTGTCATTCTGTAGTGTCTGTTTCAACCTCAGTCCTTCTACACCAGCATTCTTTGAAGCAAAGCTTGTGGGTCAGTGGTTGTGGCGTTCATACTCTGATTCTTCCCTCTCTCTTTAAAGAATGACATGAAGATGGTTTCCCGCGGTTATCCGCGGGAACGGGAATGGTGATGAATTTTGTTACCGTGTCATTCTCTACTCAAAACTAACACCAGTGCTAAGAATCTGTTAGCAGTCATTTGCATGCACATTATTGTCAATGAATTTGCAAAGGGCTGGAGCACGAGTACAAATCTGTGCGCTAAACTCTGCTGCAAATTGTATTGAAATGGATTCACAAGAGATCAGTTAGCAGTCCTTCACAATGCTCAGATGACAGCATTGCCATGTTCAAAGCAAATTGATAGTCTATAAAGCTGAAAATTTACTGCCAGCTCAGGGGCCTGTACATGCAACCTAATTTATTATGAACCAATAATTTGGTACTAACAAGTAATTATTGACCTTAATTGGCACCAATTAGTGGTTCCATGAGCATCTGGATGTGTGCTATTCTATAAGCCGAGGCATCCAAATCCCATAGCGCGCAACCCAAAAAAGGGAGTGTGGCCATGGGAGGGGCATGTTGCATGCAGTGATATAGAATTCTGGGTATCTGTGCCCAAGTTGTGCACAAGGATTTATACTCGGCTGCAGCTGGTGTAAGTCCTTGCATCGAAAGTTTGGCATGGAAATCCCCGCTAGGCACCATTCTATAAAGCAGGGGTAGGGAACTCCGGCCCTCGAGAGCTGTATTCCAGTCGGGTTTTCAGGATTTCCCCAATGAATATGCATTGAAAGCAGTGCATGCAAATAGATCTCATGCATATTCATTGGGGAAATCCTGAAAACCCGACTGGAATACGCAGGGCCGGATTTAGATGAAAAGAGGCCCTAGGCTATTCCACTTATGAGGCCCTTTCACCTCCCATTTTTAAGTTTGTAAATTACATGAGAGATAATAAAATACATCACCCGGGGCTGAGACCAATTCCCCTCTGGAGCCGGGAAAGAGGTGGGGGGGGGGAGAGAAGAGCAGCGGGATCCGTTATGGAGCTGGAGCACGTGTGCAATTCGGATTCCCCACCCTCGGCTGAATTTTGATGAGTCGCTGGCGCAGGTGCCTTGAGGAGTGACACAGAAGCACACCTCACGCCACCAGGACTCACAATATTTCAGCAGCGCATGTGCGCTCTAGGATTTTATTATTTATGATATAATCATGAAAATATAAAATAAAGCACGTAATATACATTTTTAAATATGCAAATTAAAACATATGTTAAGAGCTTAGAATTCCGCAAAATGAAGATATTGTCACAAAAAATTTTTTCAATAGTCTATAAACACTTCACTAAAGTATTGAACCTACTGAACTCAAAAGGCGAGAATCAAATGATCGTGTATGCAATCCTAAAATAAGAATCTTTTCTAATAACAAGTTTCAAGTTTCAAGTTTATTAGTTTTTAATATACCGACCATCAACAAATATCTGGCCGGTTAACAATAAAATTTAAAAGGTAAGAAAATAAGAAAGTAAAATAATTGGCGTTTTAAAATAAATAGTGCAAACATAGATAATAACAACAAGACAAACTTGAGAGTGAGGTTAAAAGGGAGGGGAAGGGAAAAGTTACATGTTTAAGAAGAGAAGGAGAAAGTGGGAATGGGATAAAACGTATAGGGTAGGGTCGCTTTGTTAAAGCGGTTGGTTGCTTGGAGAGAAAATGGAAGTAAGAAAAAGAAGAGAAAAAGGAGAAGAAAAGGAGAAAGGAAAAAAAAAGAAAAACAGAAGATAAGTCTAAGGACAGTCAAATGCGTCACAAAATAAAAAAGTCTTTAGGCTTGTTTTGAATTTGTCTAGATGTTGTTCATCGCGGAGTTGCTGTGGCAGAGAATTCCATAGAGTTGGAGCAGTTACTGCAAAATTTATTTTCCGTGTATAGTAGAAGTCTTTTATGGAGGGAATAAAGAGAAGTTTTTGATCAGATGACCTTAGAGTGCGTGGGGAACATTGGGGGATGAGAAGTTTATCGAGAAATGAGGGCTGGTGAGCGAGTTTTATTTTGAAGGAGAGTAAGATGATTTTATAGGTGATGGGGAGCCAATGTGCCTCTTTTAGAAGGGGAGTGACATGGTCGAATTTGCCAATTTTATAAATGAGTTTTATTGCAGTGTTTTGTATTAATTGTAGGCGTCGGATTTCTTTTTGAGGGAGACCATTGAGAAGCGAATTACAATAATCTAAATGGGAGATAACTAAGGAGTGAATCAGGATATTGATTGATTCGGTCTCTAGAATTGGGATTAGTGACCGAATGATGCGAAGTTTGTAGAAACAGATTTTTGCGACCGAACTAATATGGTCGTGGAAAGTAAGATCCCTATCAATGATGACGCCTAATAGTTTTATTTTTGTTTCCATTTGTATTGGAGTGGATTTGATAGAAATTTTTTCCAATAAGGATTCACATGTTTCATATTATCGAAGTAACACGAATATAACCGAACATCGGGATATCAATAGGTCTGTTCGTTTGTCTGTTCCAATCTACACCAATCTGCACTTTATTTATACAAGAACAAACCAGAGCTTAGTAGCATAAGGCACGTCAATATTTGCCATAACAATCAGTGAACGTATGAACTATACTTTGGTGCAATCTAGTATATACAAACGAACAGACCCAATGAGCTGAACGCGTTGATCTTAACCAATACATTTTTATGTTTGTTTATTAGTTATTGTTTGTTTATTAGTCATATGCGTAGAATTTCTCCTTATTTTCGGTTCAGTGTTTTAGTGTTCATTGTTTTTAGAATAGTGTAATTTTAATTTTGTTAACAATTTGAATGTAGGCCCCTCTTGATCTTGAGGCCCTAGGCTGAAGCCTAGTTAGCCTATAGGAAAATCCGGCCCTGGGAATACGGCTCTCGAGGACCTACTCCTGCTGTAAAGGGTTGAGTGCTGATTTTTCCAGCACCATTTACTGAATCCAGCCTTAGTATGTGCAGTGGGTTTGTGTACTAGCCTTAGATGCACCCTATTTATGCCAGGGTTTTCTTGGCCTAAATGAGTGTGCCTAAGTCTAAAACAGGTGCCTGCATAAAAAACCTACCCATGATCCACCCCCTAACCATGCCTACTCTCTAGTAGGTGCCTTAAACTAGGTGCCTACCACAAAGTGGTAGGTGCCTACCAAGTTAAGCGCCTAACATTCAAGGAAGTGCAATTTAATATCAAGTCTGAGTTAATTGCCAATTATCAGCACCAATTAAACCTTTTAAATAATTAAGTTAGGCACCTAGATCTGCTAGGCATGCCGATCCGAGCATCGAACTTTAGGCATCATTTATAAAATCTGGGCCTGAGTGCCCTCTTTGTAAATAGAACACTCTCTCAAAAATATACACTATTATCAGGAAATGAAGAAACATTCATTTTCTTGCTTTTGCTGCTTGTTTTAATTTGATAACAACCTTCAACATTTTTTCATTAGCAACAGTTAAAGCACACACACATCACAAGATGTGCTTTTAACAGTGCCTGCAAAGAACGGCCTTCTGCTTCTTGCTCTGTTTCACCTCTTCCCTGCCAGGCAGCAACCTGTAGAAATCAGGAGGAATGAAACTGGAGTAGACAAGTACATAAAAATAACAACTCTGCTCTCTACACCAGCTTCTCAAAACAAGGTTGTTGGGAGTACACAGCACTGCGTGGGTCTTCCGTCTCCTTCCTCCTTAATGGCTGCCACTATTGGGGACCCCATGCCCTCCTTCCTACCCGTCAACCTCCAAAGTCACCGCTGCCGAAGCCACTGCCACCAGGTATCCCATGCCCTCCTTCCTGCCCGCCTCCCTTTGTCGAAGCCGACCTGGAAGGCTTCCTTCTGACGTCAGCTCTGATATTGGAGGGAAGCCTTCCAGGTCAGCAGATGATCCCAATTACCTCCTTCCTGCCTTTAGCGGCAATTGTTCCAGGGACATGGGCAGCGGCTCTTGCATGCTGCGCGTGACTGACCCAGAAGCCTTCTCTTCGATATCAGAGGGAAGGCTTGTGGGTCAGCTATGTGCAACGTTGGATGTGGCAGTAGAGGGGGTGGGAGAGATGCACTCTAGATCTCTCACGGCTCTCTCTTTCCCCACTCCCTTTGCAGCAAGGGAGGGAATGAGAAAAAGACAGATGGACAGGGAGAGAGATAGGGAGACATGTTGCCAATAGGGGTGGAGGAAAGAGGAAGAAAAGTTGGACTCATGGAGGGACAGAGAGAGATATTGGTTGGGGAAGGAAATGAGGTCCAGAGGAGAGGAAGCATGCAGGAAGCAGAAAGAAAGAAATATTGGATGCACAGTCAGAAGGAAGTGCAACCAGAGACTCATGAAATCACCAGACAACAAAGGTAGGAAAAATGATTTTATTTTCAATTTAGTGATCAAAATTTATCAGTTTTGAGAATTTATATCTGGTATCTATATTTTGCACTATATTTGTCTATTTTTCTATAGCAGTTACTGAGGTGACATTGCATATTTTAAAGTCATCTGCCTTGACCTTTTTGGAAAAAAAAGAATATAAATGATAATTAACATTTTCTCTGCTTACAGTTTTTTTTAAATTAATTTTGTGGTTATCATTATGTATTAATAAGATTATATTGTGTGTATATGACAAATGAATGGAAGAAATTGCATTACAATTAGTACTATTATTATGGGGGTGGGATTTGGGGTGGAGCTTGAACTGCTCTGGGATAGAGCTTGGACGTGGTTACTCGGCAGATATTTGTTAGACTTAGGGGGTACTTGGCTTGAAGAACTTGAGCAACTCTGCTCTAAACCATCCCCTCTCTCCCCATTTCCCAAAGAATAATGCAGAGAAACAAAAAGGTGTCAGAACCAAATATCTTCATGTAACGGAAGAAAATTGCCCCAAAATAGAGGTATTTGAATCTAGAGTAGAGCACCTTTATCAAGAATATTCATTATCTTGAAACTCTCTTTCAGCAAAATTCACACTATTATCCAAACATTATCAGTTAGAACCTCCGTCTCATTATTAGCAATTGGCAGCCAAGAAAGCCACAGGCAGCTGGTATCATTGCTTCTCCCCGTCACAACCATGGCAGATCTGCAGCATTGTTCCTCTTCTGTTCAGCATTTCTGGTAGCTGTGATAGAGTTAAGTTGCAGCCAAGCATAAAAGATTTCAAAAGATCTTTGAGCACCAAAACATCAAGTTCTGTACTTCAGACTGTTATTAAAGGAACAACTTTTTTCAGAGAAAAATCCAGGAATGAAAAGAAAGCAGTGTGTGCTAAACATTTAAACGAAAGTAGAGCTGCTTAAAAAGCTTGATCACATGCTGCTAGATTCTAGCTAGAATATGACATTGGACAAATTGACAGTCTATAATTTAAGTATGCAGAAAATCAGAATTTAGAAGCTTTATGCTGAAAATGACTGTATAATAGGAACGACTAAACACAAATCATTACGAGAACAATGTATAAAATGGCCCCAGGGATTAAAAGACCCACATTATTGTATGTGCATGCCTTGAAGTTAGTTTTATTTGTTGAAATGATGCTGAAACTTTTCCCCTGGCAAGTGCTTCAGAAATGAGATATGGACAGCATGAACATAAAAACATAAGAATTGCCTTACTGCAGGGGTGTCCAATGTCGGTCCTCGAGGGCCGCAATCCAGTCGGGTTTTCAGGGTTTCACCAATGAATATGCATGAGATCTATTTGCATGCACTGCTTTCAATGCATATTCATTGGGGAAATCCTGAGAACCCGACTGGATTGCGGCCCTCGAGGACCGACATTGGACACCCCTGCCTTACTGGGACAGACCAAAGATCCATCAAGCTCAGTATCCTGTTTCCATCAGTGACCAAGTATGCAACATGCTACGAATATGCTGCATATTCAGGATGACAAAGGTGTATTCTATGAGGGGCGGTCAATAATTTATTTGAGTATGAAAGAAAGTAGCAAGCATGTTAAAACAAGTCTCTGCATGTGGTGACATGTCTCAAGATTAAATCTGGTGTCTCTTGGATGGATGCGGTGGTCTATGAAACGGCCTTGAAAAAACCCTAAGGTGAAACATGTTAAAATTCATTACAGGAAAAGTGGATGAAGTGTATAGAGCTATCAGGGAATTAAGTATTGAAATATAAAACTATTTTTTTTAACTCTTTCCTACCGAGGTAGATATTGAACGTCCCTTATATCACAGACCTCGTGTACTGGTGTGTCCTACTGTAGTGTACCTCCTGTGGTGTCAGTAGCTGTCTCACTGGAATCAGGAGCCAAATCTTCAAATCTTTGATGAAGACAATAGGCACTAGAGCATTAATGAGGAATAAATAAGGTGACCATATGTCTCGTTTTGAACGGGACCGTCCCATTTTTAGATCCCCTGTCCTGTTGTCCCCACACACAGCTTCGGGACACTGAAATGTCCCATTTACAGGGACAGCATCCTGAAGCTGTGCGCGGGGACAATGGGACAGGTGATTGCTTCCTGTCCCTCCCTGCTGAGCAAAAGAAAAAAAGCCTCCCTCGGAAGCCTCCCTTGGAAATGGTCAGGCGGGCCCGCCGGTGTGGTACTTTAGGACCGTTTGGGTCCTCACAATTCTCCCCACCCTCACTGGATTTGACGGCAGCAGCATCGTGTTCATTGCCCCCCCCCCCCCCCGTGATGCGGCAGAGGGAATCATGGGCAGTAGAAGGCAGCGAAGCAGCGTGTTTAGAGTGCTGTGGCTGCCAAAGCTGCTGGAGCCGAGAGGTTTGTTGGTCGTCTCGCGGTGGGAGGGTTGGATGGGAGGGTCAGTGGGGTTCGCCTGCACGGTGGCGGTAGTGGCAGTGGCGGGGGAAATGGAAAGATGCTGTTCAAGGGTTCTACCGCATAGGGGGATGGGAGGGAGGGTTAGAAAAATGTTGGGTTCTACTGTAAGGGAGGATGGGGGATGGAAATGGAAAGATGCTGCTCAAGGGATAGGAGGGAGAGAGGGTTAGAAAAATGTTAGATTCTACTGCACAGGGGGATGGGAGGAAGGGATAGAAAAATGTCATGCAAAGGTTCTGCTTCGGGGGGGGGGGGGGAAGAAATATGCTGCTAGAGTTCTGCTTCAGGGGGCCATGGGAGGGATAGACAGATACTGCTCAAGAGTTCTGCTTTGGGGGGGACAATGTCTGGAAGGCAGTGAAGGGGACATAGGAAGGAGGCACTGGGGGCACTAAAGCCATAGGGAGGAAGGAAGGAGGGAGGGAATAGAAAGGGACAATTGTTGGGCCTGAATAAAGAAAGAAAGAAATGAAAGAAAGGATACACAGTCAGAAGGAAACGCAACCAGAAACTCATGAAATCACCAAACAGCAAAGGTAGGAAAAATGATTTTATTTTCAATTTACTGATCAAAATGTGTCAGTTTTGAGAATTTATATCTGCTGTCGATATTTTGCACTATATTTGTCTATTTTTCTATAGTTACTGGTGTGACATTGCATATTTTAAAGTCATCTGCCTTGACATCTTTGAAACCACCCCCCCAAATATAAATGATAATTAACATTTTCTCTGCATATAGTGTGCTTTGTAGTTTTTTTAAAAAATTTTATGGTTACCATTATGAATTAATAAGAAATGATGTGTACATGAAAAATGAATGGAAGAAATTGGGGCGAGGCTAGGGCGGGATTGGGGCAGGACTGACAATTAATAGATGTCCCCTTTTGATGAAAAAAATAAATGGTCACGTTAGGAATAAAGCATGTTTAGACTGAAGAGAACACATTCTGGAGCAAACAGTTTGCTGTAGTTGAGCTCTGTAAACATGTCTTTGTACAGATCATCAAAAATTCTCTACTGTTGTACACCACTAGCAGGCTAGGGTCACAATCTACTCTTCTTTAGATGCATACCTGGATAAGTGCAAACAAATTCACTCAGACACCCTAAAAGAGTTATGATGATATACTTAGCTCTGTATCTTAAGGTGATATGCCAGCCAATGAAGACTTTCAGGTTCAGCTGTTATTCATCAGATGACAATCAGTGAGCAATTAAAAGATAATCACACAGATAATCTGGTACAGCTGATATTCATCAGAGACAATCAAGGAGCTCTTAAAGACATAGGAACAGAGTAAGAATCCATGTTGCTCATTCCCAAAGAGCTGCTGTAACAACAGAGGACTACAGACTCAGTGGAAGGCTCTTAAAACGAAAATGTGCCTTTAACGTGCTTACTAAACCAGTTCTAGGCAGTTTAGCATGCATATATTTTAGCGGCGGATTATCAAAATGGCTTACCGTGGTCTTTTCCAGATTTTCTAGCAGTCTCCAACATTGCCATGCAAATGTAGTACAATGAGGTCATTAATATTAAAATGAGCACTCCGAGCGATTCTCTGTCATCGCCGAGTGATTACCTAAACTTGTGCCACATTTGCGGCCAAAATTTGCCAAGTCTGAGCTGTTGTAGCCTCCATACTAAACCACCTTTATTTTTATAATCTTTTTAGCAAAGGTAAAAGCGCACTGATCCTACAACTAGACCTCAGCAGTGCTTTCGACCTGGTAGACCATGAGATCATGCTACTGTGCCTTGATGCACTGGGAATTTCGGGAAAGGTAAAGAAATGGTTCCAAGAATTCCTAACAAACAGATCCTACCGAGTAACCAGCAATGGACAATACTCCAACCCATGGAATAACCCGTCGGGCGTGCCCCAAGGCTCCCCCTATCGCCCACACTGTTCAACATCTACGTTGCATCCTTAGGTCACCTTCTACAAAAACTAAACTTAAAGCACTACATATACGCAGACGACATATCCATTTTAATCCCTTTAACTGACATCACAAATGAAATTATAGACAACCTCTCAAACACAATGACAGAAGTTGAAAAATGGACCACCACCTTCAAACTAAAACTAAACACAGAGAAAACAAAAGTCTTTTTGGCAAGCCCCAATGACAAAATTACGAGAACATCGTTAAAAATAAACAACCATGAATATCCAATATCCAATACCACAAAAATACTGGGTATCACTCTAGATACACACCTAACCATGGCTGATCACACAAACTTACTGGTGAAAAAATGTTTTTACATGGTGTGGAAGCTAAGGACCATTAAAAAATACTTTGACCCAACATCCTTCAGGTTGCTGGTGCAATCGCTGATCCTATCCATTCTTGACGACTGCAACATCATCTATCTGGGTATCCCACAAAAAAACAGTAAAAAAAATTGAGATTAGTACAAAACACCGCTGTTCGCTTAATCTTCGGACTGAGAAAAAAAGACCACATTAGCCCCTACTATAAAAAAACTGCACTGGCTACCAATAGAAGCGCGAATACTATTCAAATTTGCATGTATCTGTTTCAAACAAGTCTGGGGACTAGCACCTTCCTACCTGCAAACTCTCTTCATTCTGCACACGAACTAGAAACAAAAATATTTTTGTATACCCAAAGATCTCAGGCGGCAGATACAAATCCTTCCTGGATAGAACCTTCATGTTCCAAGCGAATAGACAGCAAGTCTGGCTGAGAAACTGACTTACAATGCATTCTGAAAATCAATTAAAACCGCCCTATTCAACAAATTCACTGACTAAAACAGACCACCCTCCATCTCTGTGATATTCCCCTCTGTAAACGCTATTATAATCTCTCAGCAGTGGCGTACCTAGGGGGGGGCGGGCCGCCCCGGGTGCCAGCTCATTAGGGGTGCTCGAGCCTTGGAGTCATGGCCCGGGAACTTCCCTGCTATGGCCCGACTCCAAGGCTTCCGCGAGTCCCCGAAGTGATCCTGCCTGAGCCCTCTCTCTTAACTTCCATTCCCCCACGGCCACACCCCCCGTCGCCGTCGGAGCTTGGTCAGCAACTTCCGGTTTCCGGCTGGGTGGAAGCAAGAAAGGGAGCCCGAGCCGCGTGGGACACTGCAATTAAGGCAGGAACTGAGGGTGAGTATCGCTGGACTGCTTGGCGGTGGTTTTATTGTTATTTTTTTTTCTGCCCGAATCAATTTTTTAAAAACCCCAAAATCGGCCTCCCGAATCATCAACTGACCCTCCCCCCCTAAAGCAGGATCGGCAACTTCCTCTTGCTAGCCGGCTCCTGCTTTAGAGGGCGAGGGGGGAGGGTCAGTTGGGAATTGCTGCAATGTCCTGCTTCCCCTCTGGCCTCCTGACCCGTACCTAATTGCATTAGACAGTACTAGATGGGGGGTGTAGGCCTTAAGGGGTGGGGTGTAGGCCTCCTTCAGGGGGGGGTGCAGGCCTTTGGGGGGGTGTAGGCCTTTAGGGGGGGAACAGACCTTTGGGTGGGAGGTAAAGACCTTCGGGGGGGTGTAGGCTTTCGGGAGGGACAGATCTTCGGGTGGGGGGTGCAGGCCTTCAGGGGGTGCAGGCCTTCAGGGGGGTGCAGGCCTTCAGGAGGTACAGTCCTTCGGGGGGAGGTGCAGGCCTTCAGGGGTGTGCAGGTCTTCAGGAGGTACAGACCTTCAGGGGGGGTGCAGGCCTTCAGGGGGGTGCAGGCCTTCAGGAGGTACAGACCTTCAGGGGGGGTGCAGGCCTCCAGGGGGGGTGCAGGCCTCCAGGGGGGTGCAGGCCTTCAGGGGGGTGCAGGCCTTCGGGGTGGGTGCAGGCTTTCGGGGTGGGTGCAGGCTTTCGGGGTGGGTGCAGGCCTTCAGGATGGGTGCAGGCCTTCAGGGGGGGACAGACCTTCGGGTGGGGGTACAATCCTTCGGGGAGGGTGCAGGCCTTCATGGGTGGGGTTTAGGCCTTCAGAGGGGGACAGACCTTCGGGTGGGGGGTACAATCCTTCGGGGAGGGTGCAGGCCTTCAGGGGTGGGGTGTAGGCCTTCAGAGGGGGACAGACCTTCGGGTGGGAGGTAAAGTCCTTCGGGGGGGTGCAGGCCTTCAGGGGTGGGGTGTAGGCCTTCAGGGGGAGGACAGACCTTCGGGTGGGAGGTAAAGTCCTTCAGGGGGGTGCAGGCCTTCAGGGGTGGGGTGTAGCCCTTCGGAGGGGGACAGACCTTCGGGGGAGGGGGGTCCTGGTGTAAAAGTACACAGAGGGAGAGAGGGAAGGGGGGGTTCAAAGATACGTGCATATGCCAGACTTTGGGGGTTAGAAATAATGGGTCTAAAAACAGAGGAGTGGGAGAGAGATGGTGCATAATGGGATTTAGGGAGGGAAGGAACAGAAAGGGAGAGAACTTGGAAACAGGGGATGGTGTGGAGGGGGGATAGAGATACTGGATAGGAGGATAGTTGGGAACAGAAAGGGAGAGATGGTGGATCCTGGGGTGGTGGGGAGTTGAGAAAAGGTGAATCTGTGGATGGAGACAAAAAAAAGGAAAGATGCCAGATCTCCGGGAGAGGGAAGGGAAACGGAAGGGGAGGACAGAGATGGCAGATGGATGGTTAGCACGGAGAAAGGAGACCCTGGCAAGCAAGACAACAAGAGCCTGGGACCAACAAGATTTGAATATTGACCAGAGAACAAAAGGTAGAAAAAATAATTTTATTTTCTGTTTTGTGATTACAATATGTTAGATTTGAAAAGTGTACATGAGACAGCTTGAAATGGGAACTTTTCTATTTTTGTGAATGGCAAGGCTGAGTTCAGTTAAAATATAATAATGTGTTTTATAAAGTTTATAAGCATTGCTGGCATACTCGGTGAGGTGTTCCTAGTGTTGGTGGTGGTGGTAGCATGTCAGTGTGTTGAGAGGAAGAAGTAATCTGGGAAATTCTGCTGAGCAAACTCTGGGCCGATTTCCACCCCCAGTTAGTCCACTCCACTCAACTGGTTCACACACTGAGTGGGTGAAACTACAAGGTGACACCAGGAAATTCTTTTTCACTGAAAGAGTGGTTGATCGCGGGAATAGTCTTCCACTACAGGTGATTGAGGCCAGCAGCGTGCCTGATTTTAAGGCCAAATGGGATCGGCACATGGGATCTCTTCACAGGGCAAAGGTAGGGGAGGGACATTAAGGTGGGCAGACTAGATGGGCCGTGGGCCCTTATCTGCCGTCTGTTTCTATGTTTCTATGTCTTTGGGTGTTATTTCTGGGTAGTTGTTTTAGAATCTCTTCCAGTGGTTTGTCAGTATCTCCTTCTAGTCCAAGGAAGGAAACTTTGTCAACCTTAGCATTGACCTTCAGAATATGTTTGTAACAGCGCTGCTTGTGTGGCATTAGGCTATGTAGTGATCGAAAGAAAAAAACAGACCTTTGCACATTTTTGCACTATATGGTGGGTGTATGAGGAGATTCATTTCCTGCACAGTTAAGTACGTGTGAAGTTACCTTGTGCTGTATTTGACATCTAGCAAGGTCTCTGTTTGGAAGGAAAGATCTAAGCTTAAAAATGAAGTGGCCAGAAGTTATGTTAAAAGTAGATAGCGTAGCTGGTTTTAAGAAAGGTTTGGATAAATTCCTGGAGGAAAAGTCCATTGTCTGTTATTAAGACATGGGGGAAGCGTCTGCTTGCCCTGGATTGGTAGCATGGAATGTTGCTACTCTTTGGGTTTTCACCAAGTACTAGTGACCTGGATTGGCTACTAGTGCTGCCCGATTCACGATTCGAATCGGTTCACCGATTCGAATCAGGTGAATCGACGAGTTCGGACTATTTCACGCCGCCGGACTCTTCCCATCTAATGTAACTTCTGGTTTTGCGAAACAGTAAATTACATCGGAAGAAACGAAAGGAGTGGGAGAGTCAAGCGGCGAGCGAGCGAACCTCGTGCAGCAGACCTCGGCACTCAGCAGCAACAAATACTAGTTTTGGCTGGCTCTTTCCCCGCATTTCTCCTCTCTTCCCCACGATTTAATATCCAGTTCAGGCAGTAAGTAAATACATCGGCAGGGGGGGGTCTGGTAAGTCTTGGGGGCTGGGGATGGAAGGTGAGAATCAGTTCTGTAGGCTATCAGAAATTTGCTTAATTATCTACTCACACAGAAAAGCAGTAAAGTCAATAGTTTCTCTGAGTGGGAACAACCTGTTTGATCTTGCACTCTTGTGATTGACCAATTGTTTATCACTGTTTAATTTATCACATTGATTAATTTGAGCACACCTGAGGTGTCCTATGATGGTGTGCACTGCAGGCAGAGGGTGATTAACCTGTGCCTTATTGTGTAAAGCGCTGGAGAATTCTCTCCTCTCGCTTACCTCTCACGCTGAGGACACCCTGCTTCAGTATAATCATTTATATGATTTATCTTATAAACATTATTACGTGGTCTTTTCCTCAAGTGCTGAGACATCAGGTTGTTCCCACTTGGAGAACCTATTGACTTTTACTGCTTTTCTGTGTGGCTTTAACATTTTTGCTATTCAGTATACCTAAACTATTATTCAGTAGAAAAAATTTGGTTTGTTCAATCAAATCATGTGTGGACATTGGACTTCTATGAGTGAATGTTCTGCTTGATTGAACAAACTAAATTTTTTCTACTGAATAATAGTCTAGGTACAATGAAAGTAAATAGCAAAAATGTTTGAGTAGATAATTAAGGAAATCTTTTTCATATTGCTTGCTTATGGACTGGGAAAAAAGACTGTTCAAGCAAATGTCTCCAGAACTGCTTTAATGGAAAAATGTGATTTTTTTTTTTAAGTACTTTGTGAAATTTATTGTTGTTGTGAAATTTATTGTTGTACTTTGTTTAAACTTAAAAAGCGGTGTCATTAACAGTGAATCGAATCGAAAAATCGATTCAATAGGGTGAATCGAATCGAATGAAATATTTTTCTCTGAATCGGGCAGCACTATTGGCTACCATGAGAATGGGCTACTGGGCATGATGGACCATTGGTGTGACCCAGTTAAGCTATTCTTATGTTATGTTCTCATCTGTAGGGGCCTTTGTTTTCACTTCTTATTTTAATGTATTTTTTTCCTGGGAACTTATCAGTGTTTTTTTATAATGGGAACAAAAATGGAAGAGAATTAATGTGTGTGGAATGGGGGGGTAACTAATTTCTTCAGCTAAATAATTCAATCCATTTCAAACAGACATAGGAGAACTCACGCACCATTCACACACCCTCCAACCAAAAACGTCAAAAGAAAAAAACTGTTCGACAACCTCCTAGCCATTCGAGCTGCAACACTTGACCCCCAACTCTACAACCTATTGACCTCGACCACAAACTACAAAACCTTCAAAAAAGAAATAAAAACTCTTCAATTAAAAAAACACATAAAACCGAACTAACATAATCAGAACTGTCCCAAGCATCACCAGCAACTACTCCATATGTACTTTTGATGTCATGACAATTCAGACATAATTTATGTTATGTTATGTTTGGAATAATGGTTACATATATGAGGTTCAATAAAAGAAAATTTTCACTGCCTGTTTCTATTCTGACCATTTATTTCATTTCATGGTTATTGCAAAAAAAAAAAAAAAAAAAATTTTTACATGGGGGGGGGGGGGGGGGGTTGTCAAAAAATGATGGGCCCCGGGTGCCACATACCCTAGGTACGCCACTGTCTCTCAGTAAGCTCCAATTTTCATGTATTCTTTACCCATGGAACTTAAATTAGTATGCAACTTTTCTATTTTAGGCTTCTTGTTATTCGCTGACTGTCCAGCCTTCTTTCAATGTGAACCGCCTAGAAGTCACTTGACTATGGCGGTATAGAAAAATAAAGTTATTATTATTATTACTAGTGTTTTAGCCCGTTACATTAACGGGTGCTAGAGTAGATGTCTGTCTGTCTGGGTTTTTTTTTTTAATTTCTCTCTCTCTCCTTGGACGATGTCATTCTTTCTGTCTGTGTCTTTCCCTGGCCCCCTCCTTCCAACGTCTGCTCCCCCTGTCCTCCACACTTCCATTCGGTGTGTCTCCCTCTCTCTACCCCTTCCATCTACTGTTCACCCTCTGTCTTGCCCCTCTCTTCTCTTTCCATCCAGTGTCCGCCCTCTCTCTCTCTGTTCCATATGGCCTCTCTCCATCTCCTCCTTCCTTTACCCTTGATCTGGCATACCTTCCTCCTTCCCTCCAAGCCATTCTCTCCCCTTCTGCTCCCTTTCCTCATTTAACTACTTCATTGGTCAGCAGCAGCATTCACAATTCATTGCTGTTGCTGGCTTCAGGTCTTTATCTCCGGCCGGTCCTGTCTTCATGAAAACAGGAAGTAGGCAGGACCGGCCAGAGAGGAAGGGCTGAAGCCAGCAACAGCAGCGAATTGTAAACGCTGCTGCTGCCTGAAGCACCCGAGGCAGACGCTTCTCTCCCAGCGAGATGACTTTAATATCAAACCTCCCTCCAGCGATGGCAGCCGCAGCACGCTAAACAGGCTGCTTCGGCTTTCTTCTGCCATTGAGTCTCTCTGTTGCGTCATTGATGACGTCATCGGTGACGCGGCAGAGGGACTCAACTGCAGGAGAAAGCCTGTTTAGCGTGCTGCGGCTGCCAACGCTGGAGGGAGGTTTGATATTAAAGTCATCTTGCTGGGAGAGAAGCGTCTGCCTCGGGTGCTTCAGGCAACAGCAGCGTTTACAATTCGCTGCTGTTGCTGGCTTCAGCCCTTCCTCTCTGGCGGGAGGTTTGTGCAGGTATGTCCCTCCCCCTCCAGTAGTGTGCAGCACTTTGCACGGCGCATCCTCTCACGATCCTGGGTCGGCCACACGCTTGTGCTGGGGACTCATACAGTCCAGTCCTTCCGGCGAGTGTAGGAAAGTGTTGGGGATTCGCGCATGCGCACTCATGCGGCCACGGAACTACTGATCATGGAAGCACACAAATAGGAGTGCGCATGCGCGAGTTAGCCTTTTATTATGTAGGATTACTTTCTGATCAGTGACTGAGCGCTGATTGGCTCAGGTACTGACAGGAAAGTAAGGTTTCACAGCTCAGAGCCCCCCCAAAATTAAAAAAACAAAAACAAATCGAAGATCGGCAGGAGAGAAGGAGAGATGCCCACTCTCTCCTGCCGCGTCACTCAATACTACTACCCACCCCCCACCCCGCAGCAGGAGAGATGCCCACTCTCTCCCACTGCAGGGTGGGGTGAGTCGTTAATAGTGTCGGGGGATTGTGCTGCGGAAAGGAGTGGGCATCTCTCCCACTTCAGGGTGGGGAGTTAGGTTGTAGCATCAGGGGATTGTGTGGTGGGAGGGAATGGGCATCTCTTCCACTGCAGGGTGGGTGGGTAGTAGTGTCGGGGGATTCTGTGACACGGTGGAAGAGAGTGGGCATCGCTACCACTAACGACTCATCCAAGTAAATTTAGCAAGCCTACGTGAACATCCTTGAACCTCATTTGCATGCAGGGTATTTTGAAAATGACTTTCCTTTTTGAAATCATTCCTTTAGCGACCTTGGAGCAGCCCATCAGATTTTATCGTGAAGTTTTGAGAATCTTCCTCTCAGGCTCTGAAGTCAGAAGACCCGTATGTACATTCAGTTGAAACCTTGTTGCTAGTGTCTGCAAGTAGATGTCCCAAACATAAAATGTCCCAAACAACATATATCTAAAGATGGTCCAAGTAAATGTGTTAAGTAAAATGCCCCTGGCAAAATGTCTCCTCAAGAAATATCTGTCTAGTAAGAGCATACATAACGTGACCATTTATTTTTTTCATCAAAACAGGACATCTATTAATATTTAGTCCCACCCCAATCCCACTCTAGCCCTGCCCTAACCCCACCCCCATTTTCTTCCATTCATTTTTCATGTACACACAATATCTTATTATTTCATAATGGTAACCATAAAATTAAAAAAAAACCCACAAAGCACCTTATATGCAGAGAAAATGTTAACTATCATTTATATTTGAGGGGTTTTCAAAGATGTCACCTCAGTAACTATAGAAAAATATAGTGCAAAATATAGACAGCAGATATAAATTCTCAAAACTGACACATTTTGATCAGTAAATTGAAAATAAAATCATTTTTCCTACCTTTGCTGTTTGGTGATTTCATGAGTCTTTGGTTGAGTTTCCTTCTGACTGTGCATCCTTTCTTTCATTTCTTTCTGCACTCAGGCCCAACAATTTCCCCTTTCTATTCCCTCCTTCCTTTCTATGTCCTTAGTGCCCCCAATGCCTCCTTCCTATGTCCTTAGAGCCCCCAGTGCCTCCTTCCTATGTCCTTAGTGTTCCCAGTGCCTTCTTCCCATGTCCTTAGTGCCCCTTCCTATATCCTTAGTGCCCCCAGATCAGTGTCAGTTCTCCTTTGTACCTTTGTTCCAGGTCTCCCTCTCTCTCCCTCCTCTGTTATGATCTTGCCTCTCTCTGCTCTTCCTCAGGGTCTCACCCCCTCTGTCTGCACCTCTCATAGTCCTGCTTCTGCCTCCTGTCTTTCCCCTTTGGTCCAGGCCTTTATCTCTCTAGTCTTTCTTCTACTTACAACTCCCCTCCCTTTCTCTGCCTCTTTCTCTCCTTCCTTCCTCCATCCTTCCTAAGTCCCCCCTCACTGCCTTCCAGCCTTTGTTCCACCTCCTCCCAAAAAGCCTGCCTGCCTGCCTACCTTCCCCAAAGCAGCCTGCCTACCTCCCCCAAAGCCAGTCTGCCTACCTACCTCCCCCAGAGCCAGCCTGACAGCCTACCTCCCCCAGAGCCAGCCTGATGGTCTGCCTCCCCCAAAGTCAGCCTGCCTGCCTACTTACCTCCTCCAGAGCCAGCCTGCCGGCCTGTCTCCCCCAGATCCAGCCTGCCGGCCTGCCTCCTCCAAAGCCAGCCTGCCTGCCTCCCCCAGAGCCAGCCTGCCTACCTACCTCCCCCAGAGTCAGCCTGCCTGCCTGCCTCCCCCAGAGCCAGCCTGCCTACCTCCCCCCGAGCCAGCCTGCCGGCCTGCCTCCCCCAAAGCCAGCCAGCCTGCCTGCCTGCCTACCTACCTCTCTGCCGTGCCAAAGCCAGCCAGCTTGCCTGCCTACCTCCTTCCCTCCCTGCCGCAGAAAAAAAAAAAATCTCCCGCCAGGCCCAATTTAAACCTCCCCCCTCCCGTCCACCGCTGCTGCTCCTCTGCTTACCTCCCTGCTGCTAATCACGCCCAGAAGCCTTCTTCCCGACGTCAATTCTGACATCGGAGAGGACCTTACGGGCCAGCCAATCACTGCCTGGCTGGCCAGAATGTCCTCTCTGACATCAGAATTGATGTCGGGAAGAAGGCTTCTGGGCACGATTAGCAGCAGGGAGGTAAGCAGAGGAGTAGCAGAGGCAGACCGAGAGGTTTAAATTGGGCATATAGAGAGGCTTTTTTTGTGCAGCAGGGAGGGACAGGAAGCGATCACCTGTCCCATTGTCCCCACACACAGCTTCAGGACGCTGTCCCTGAAAACGGGACAATTTGGCGTCCCGAAGCTGTGTGTGGGGACAACAGGATGGGATCAAAAATCGGGACGGTCCCATTCAAAACGGGGCATATGGTTACCTTACGCATACAATAATCATTATACTTTTTCTCTCAGGAGACCATGGTTACTGCAGCCAATCAGAAAGCACAAAAAACCCATAAAAACTTGTTTATAAAAGATGTGCAGGATGGGTGAAAAAATGGAGATGTTTTCTGATCTCTGTGTTTAGCAGTGTCAGCTAAACACAGTATGCAAGGAAAACGTGTTTTTGTACCAGCCTCGGAAAACTCCCTCTAAAACAGAAAATATGTGGTTTAAAAAGACAGAACTTTAGCAATGTCAGCCTAGGGCCAAAGCCTAACTTTCAATAGCATAGCTATGGTTTTACCAGCGTGCATCACTAACTTTATATTCTAAGCTAAGTACCAGTCTGAATATCGGCCAGTGCCCTGTTAACTTCCAGATGACCATACTGATCCAAATATTCAGTACCTCTATGACCTGTTTTTGAATACCCAGGCTTAATTCAGCCCAAGGCTATCAGTAGCTTAAAACCACTGACCACTATGAAATGAATAATAGGCCCAATGTGTTTTATATTTTGCTAGGAGGAAGAAGATTTCTAAATTAAAATCTGATGTGGTGGTATTCATAAGAACTACACTCATAATTTCTAAAGAAAGATTGTTGAGGGAGTTTTATTTAGCTTTCAAAATTTCCCATGATAACAATAGCTCAGCTTCTTGGATAAAATTGTTCTCTGTTACTTCATCTCTGTTACTTCAAGCTAGCTCGTACCTTGTGAAAAATAATGTATCAAATTTTAACTTAAACCTCCAGAAAAGGTCAGAAAAGAATTTAACATTGTTTTATTGGTCTGAGATATTTTTGAGAACTTTGAGAAAGGAACAATAATATAGAAACACTAGTCTTATAGCCCGTTAAATTAACGGGTGCTAGAATATGTGTGTGTATGTCTGTCTTTATTTCTTTTTCTTTCTCCTTAGCCGCTTTCTGTATTTCTATCTTTCTTTCTTTTTTTTCCTTGGCTGTCCACCACCACCCCTTGTCTACTCCCCCTGTTCATTCTCCCTTCCTTTTACCTCCCCTGTGTCCTCCCCCACCCCATCACTGCTCACCTTATCCAATAGCAGCCCTTCTCCCTTTATTTTACCTCACCCCTCTTCCTGCTCCCTCGTCCATCAGCACCTCTTCCTGCTCCCCCTGTCCAGCAATATGCAGTTCAATACCAGAGAAAGAGAAAAACACTATACACTTTGGAATTTAAAAAGAAAGCAGTGCAAATTTACAGTAAAACTGCATTTTCTGTTAATGAAATTAAAAATAAAATTATTTTTTTCTACTTTTAATGTCTGGCCATTTTATTCATGTTTATCCCAGTTTCTGCTCTCTTCTCTCAATTTTCTTACCAGGGTTTGCAGTCTATCTGGCTCTTCTCTCATTCCTGTCTTCACTTCCTCTCCTACATCCATCTCAGACTTTAACCTTATCTTTCAGTTTTCCTCCATTTATTTTTCTGCATCTCTATCTGCTTCTATTTCTCCAGTTGTTTGCTTTTTTGGGAGGTTTTTGTTTTTTTTTGCTAACTCCTCCCTTCCAGCATCTTCTCTTTCTCTCTCTTCCCCCTTTATTTTCAGTCTTCTAACCAGTATCTGTCTTGCTCCCTCCATCCAGCATATCCTCTCCCCTTTGAGTCGTGGGTCAGGCCTGAGATATGAGGCTGGAAGCCGATTCCTCCCGGAAGCAGTCCTCCATGTTGTTTGCCGGCCGCTGAAAGGAGGGGGGAGTGCCGCCGCTGCCGCTCCTTTTCCTGTTCAAAGCGGCCTGCTTAGGTTCATGGGCGGCTGTTTTGAACCTCGCAGGCCGCTCTCCATATGGTAGCATGTTCCTTCTGACGCGATCGTCCATAGGATGGGCCTTAAATAACCTGGACCAATCAGAGACTTAGGCATCCCAGGATACACCGGGGAGGGGAAGGCCCATCATTTTGAAGAGGTAGGCCTGCTGGCCGGAGGGAGTAGGCATCCCTCTAGCCAGCCATCATAGGTAAGGGGAAGAGAGCGGGGGGTGGGGGGGGGAATCATTGGAGACACAGTGGGGTGTCATGGGGGTTGCATGGCAGCAGGATAGAGCGGGTATCTCTCCCACTGCTGGGGGGTGGCGGGGAGGGTGTTGCTTGGTGGTGGGAGGGAGTGGGCATCTCTCCCATGCCAGGGAGGTGTCAGGTGGGTGGTCAATTGACAGCGGTGGGGGGAGGGAGTTGGCATGCTGGGGGGGTCAAGTGGATGGGATGACTTGACTTCGGCGGCTTAATTTGTTTTTTAGGGGTTTATTGCATTTATTCTGTGCATGTGCCCATCGCTATCATCAGTGATGGGCACATGCAAATTTAGCGACCCTTTCCTACTCTCTACCAACCTCATTGGCATGAGTGTTTTTTGAAGAATGACTTGTTTTTTAAAAATCGCTACAATAACAGCTGCGACAGCAGCCCATCGGTTTTTAAAGGCATTTTTTGAGAATCTAGCCCTCAGAATTTTACCCTGCTGTAGCTTGGATTGTTTTCCTGCTGAATGATTCACAAAAATAATCTCTCCACTGTTCAAATAATTAATAATCACGTGTTCCCAATAAGTGCCCCTGTTTCATCTAACTAGTTGTGTCAGGGAAATAATCTCCCATTTTCTGATCACTGTGGAAAAGTTATATCCAGCAGATTGCATCTGAACAAAATGTGGTACCTATCCGGTAGTAGATACAGTAAAACCTTGGTTTGCGATCATAATTCGTTCCGGAAGCTTGCTTGTAATCCAAAGCACTCGTATATCAAAGCAAATTTCCCCATAGGAAATAATGGAAACTCAGACGATTCGTTCCACAACCCAAAAACTTTACTACAACATACTATATGTACTCGTATTGTTCATCTATAACATACTATACTTACTTGTATTGCAAGACCTCGCTCATTTAGAACAGTCACTACACTCCCGCAGCGTCAGAGAGAGAAGAATCATTGGCTCAGTTGAGATGATGTGACACATGTATACTGTATGTACTCGTATTGCAAGACCTCGCTCGTTTAGAACAGTCACTACGTTTCCACAGCGTCAGAGAGAGAAGAATCATTGGTTCCGTTGTGGTGATGTGACGCATGTATACTGTATGTATTTGTATTGCAAGTCATTGCTTGTATATCAAGTTAAAATTGCAAAACACTTGCAAACCAAGTCACTTGCAATCCAAGGTTTTACTGTACTTCCCATAACAGCTCTAAAGTATTGTCTTCTCCTTCCTCTTTTTAGAATTATAACTGTAAATTTTGTATTTGTGTCACTAGTTCAGCAATCTGCTGTTGCAAGCTTTCAGCTGATAAAGGTGACTGGCTCCCTCTACTGTGATGCTGTTTATTGGATTTTGAAGATTATGGCCTGGATTCTATAAACAACGCCTGAAGTTAGTCACCTAGATCGGTGAGCTTAGCTGATCTAGATGCCTAACTTACCCTCCCTTTTACAAAAATGGTTTTTACGCCGGTCACGGAAGTAACAGCGCTGACACTCAGAGTTCCTATGAGCATCGAAGCTGTTACCACCGCAGCCAGCGCTAAAAAAGGGGGAGGGGGGTGTTAATTATTCAGTTAGGCTTAATCATTGCCATTAATTGAAAAGTGCCAGTAAAAAAAAAAAAATTAATTAGCTAGTAGGCAGCTATCACTTCAAGGTAGGCATCGAAACTCTGAGCAAAGTCAGGTCGAACACCAGGGGATGGCATACTGATGTAGCAATGCCATTATGTGTGCGTTCACTTGGGCTGCAATCTTGAAAGTAGGGTCTTCAAACACAGCTGTAGTTATTTTACTCCTCCAAGATTCCCCTATCCTGGAATTCTTCGAGACCTGACACTACCAGATCAGCCCACAAACTCAAACTATCTTTCCCCTCGTTAAAAGGCGTCATGTATGCAGGTAAATTAGGGAAATCTCTTTTCTTCAAATTCACTGAGATTTGGAATAACCTCCTTGCCCTGCTGCTGAACCTAGGTTCATTCCAATTATTCCGAAAGCCTCTGAAAACCTGGCTTTTCTCTTCATCCACTGCCTGTTAGCCATCAGCATGACTTCATACCCCCTCCCCATCCCAGCCTTTTATTGGTTGTCTGCTGCAGCTTATATACTGCTGGGACACTCTGGCCAGTTGGGAAATTATTAGAGTCCTGAGTTCAAAGCAAACTCACCGTTAGGTTTATTGGGCTTCTTTTACAAAAGTGTGTTAGGGCCTTAACGCGCGGAATAGCGTGTGCTAAAATGCCGCGTGCGCTAAAATGCCGCGCACGCTAGCCACTACCGCCTCCTTTTGAGCAGGTGGGTGGTTTTCCGGGTAGCGCATGCTAATCCGGTGCATGTGCTAAAAACGCTAGCACACCTTTGTAAAAGGAGCCCATAGTTTATTACTTATATTCTGCTTTTAAACAAAGTGGATTAGAACCATACAGTACATACACAATTAAAAATTAACTACGTAAAACAAAAACATTAAAAACATTAAAAATTGCCAATTCATATAAAAGTATCAACAATCAGATTTCATCTTATAAAACAGGTGACACATAAGCCTAAGGAGAATGCACACGCATCTTTATTTATATTAAAGAACCATAACATA